>NC_092815.1:30104519-30704519 GCF_023375885.2 Dermacentor andersoni
TTCTGAAACATGTGGAGTGAGCGAAATACCAATACAAAATGACTTACTGTACATACCAATAGCTTGTCAAAGAAACCCTACGAAGAAATGTGATGTTTCCCTTACTACTAACGGCTCGTGATCCCAAGATTATCAAGGAAGCTAAATACTGCTAGGCAACTCACATATATTGAAAGGTCGATTTCAACTAGCCCGGCCACTCCCTTGTCGACCGTCAAAAAATCTTTATTGACAGTACAAACAAGTCTTCAGGACAAATGAAATTTCTTGTGCACTTCCTGTGTCACAGTGTTGCACAACGTTGCCATTAAGAACAGTTGATTAAAATGTAAAACATTATCCTACATACCTCTAAATAAGAGGCAGTCAAAAAATGATAAACACAGCGCACCTCGTAAATTGGAATCACTTACACATTGTCGCTGCTGACACAGTTTCTTGAAGGTCAGAAACTTTGCGACCGCAGGCTGCACGTAAAGATGAAAAATAGCCTTCGTGTGCGAGTGCTCAGTGCGGCGTGGTAGCGCGTGTTGTTGACAGGTATGATTGAGGAGCGTATTGATTATCGAAGTCTGGTGCCAAAAAGTCATTACGAGCCTGCTAGAGAGCCAGAAGTAGTCGCGTGTGCCAGGAGCTGTTGATCCCCATTTTCCTCGCCACAAAGGGGCTAGGAAAATTATCAGCAGCGACAATTAGCGGCACAACATATGACTAAAGGAATTGTCAACGCCAAGATGAGTCAATTACAACCACAAATTTATGCAAACGCCAAGGAAAAGAAAGTTTTTGTAAGGAACAACTCCAAGCATTTTCATAAAGCGAGCACGTTCATGGGCATCTTTGATCCGCTGGAGTGTGTATGATAAGAGAACAGTGGATACCAAATACAAATTCTATAGCTGTAATCACGAGTCTTAGAACACTTTTACTTAATATATATCAGATCCCTCTTTTTAGTGAGTTGATGTTGGTTTACCATTCATCCAGATAACGTGCTACATCGTGCCACTCAAGCTACGCCTGCCAAAGTGCCAATGACCGCAAAAGCACTAATCACACAAATATATAAAAATACAAGTGCTTGAATACGCAACGTCCAATTGTTGCTAACATTGCAGCTCTTGAGGCCGAGCTCTTCAGGGTCTTGCAGAGCAATGGCTTGTGTTATTGGTGTATGTAAAACGCAGTGCTTTATGTTATAAATGGCATTAGCGCAGTCACCAAGCGCAATTCCTTTGACATGCGCCCAGCAATTCTGATGCTGCCTGGACTGCAGGATACTACTACTATTGTAATAGCTTGCAAAAGTTTCCCATGCAAACATAGTTTATTAGAAATTTCTGCAACGACCTACGAGCCTCGACACAGCATATAAGGAATTCTTTGCGTTATATCTTTCATCGACCTATCGCAATATTTGGTCGGCGTTTTGCCCCGACACCAGTGAACGTTTATGCGCAAGTAATAAAGATAACGCGCATTTACGCCTGCATGGTAATTACATATATGCAGATATAATGCTCCAGAATGCTTCCTTTTTACTGTTATTGCTTTATTAAAATCGGCCACAACGCGTCGACCTAAGGAATACAAAGGTTTAAAGCGAAGGTGGCATTGGTCAAGGAGCAGTCGGATGCTTACTTGAGCTTGGTTTTACTGGAACTTATATATCACTCTTACTTTGCAGCTATCCAAGCGCGTAATAAGACAACGTATAAACCTCTAATTGAATCGTCAATTTAAAGAAGTGTGTAGCCAGGCTACAGTCACTGAAGCTGAATAATTAACAAACCCTAGCGGGATCGTAAGGAACGTTGATGCTAGGCTGCTTTGTCTTTGTGAATTGTATTGGGATTTCAAGCTACGTTTTCCCTAAAAGCTATAGCTTTCCCTTTTTTCCCTGTTTAAGGGCGCTGTAGCGTAGTACTCAGACCTGCAACAGGCACCAATAAAATATTTATGTCTGGCTTTTCCACACAAAGTCTGTTATTGCCGTGAAGCAAGCTTCGCAGACATTTGCTTAGAGTTTCTGTATGCGTCACATCTGTCCTCCATCGAATGTAATTCGGAAAAGCTTTTCATCCTCACTTTCACATGCTTCGTAGACGCTGCTTCGTACGCTCAAGAAGAAGCCTTCTCCTCAGTGGTCATCGACTGTGATGCCAAAGTCCTCAGCCCCGCTACCATCCGCACTTCTAGTTCCAGCGTTGCAGAGCAGGTTGCTATTGCTATTGCATTGACGAACAATGAACATGACACCATTTATTCAGACTCCAAGGCCGCTGTCAGGGCCTTTCAGATGGGAATGGTGGCTTCCCAGGCCCCACGTATCATCCAAAATGCTAAAGACATCAAACATCACTCATTGGCCTGGTTCCCTGCGCACCTTGGAACCATTGAGGGTGCCTCGCCCAACCCCAACGAGGAGGCGCACTCGGCTGCACAAGGTTTGACTGACCATGCGCCAGGTAACGCGTCCCCTCCTGGGCGAACCGAGCCTCTCTGCTCGTACAACGAGATCTGCAATCATAATCATCTATCAAGAAGACTCCTGCCTTTGCCGCACTGCTCGCTGTGCAGGTTCCAGGCAGTCACTCTCAGACTTCTGCAAAAAAGCACTTACCCGAGCCCCGCGGAGCTGCACACAATGTGCCCCGAACGATTCCCAAGCCCGCGCTGCCCCCTGTGTGGTGGTTATGTGGACTTCGAGGATCTCCTATGGGGCTGCGCCTTTGCCGGTCCCCCTTTCACCCAAGAGGAAATGATGAAGCTCATTAGGGCCCAGGGCCAAACCTCTCAAATTCTGGCAGTCCAGAGGACTCGCGAGAGGGCTGTCAGGTTTCACCTGATGGTCCCCGAGTGGGCCTAGCCAGGTGACGTTGAGTTTACTCGCGTCTATTGTGGACCAAATAAAGTTGTTTCACTCACTCACTCATGTTTACATTAACCACCAACCAAGCTTGATTTCGGAAAGGTTCGTTAGATTGACGTAGCATAGGATGCATGTCAAGTAGCGCTGCGCAAGCTACTCGCGTCAGTAGCAGCCATCAGGTCAACGCAAGCCAATTACTAAATTTCTCTTTTCGCTTACATTGCCTGGTACTGCTTGCGGACGCAGTGCCGGTGTGGCAGCGGAATGTGCGTTCAGAAACCTTAGCGAAGAAAATTTTTTTAAAGACAATATCGTTCTTGGCGAGTTAGTACGTGTCTGTTTCTAACGTGCTTCTAGCTTCTTTCATGGGCCGATCACGAAGACAGAGCAATCTGAATAGAAGTGCCACTGTGGCCACTGTGTATGTGCCACAGGATATGTGCCTCTGGGGTCACTGGCAATGTGCCGCTGGGTATGCGAAACTGGGATCACTAAGTATGTGATGACACTCGGTATGGGCCACTGGGGCCACCGGGTACCTGCTACTGTGCATGAGATGACTATGAGGATGAGGATGATAACTATAATGATTGAGACGATGATGATATTAATGATTGTGATGGTAATACCGATTATTATGGTTATAACTGATGACAAAAATGTGGAAGGCCATTCACCTGGTAGATGACGTCGATCAAACGCTGTCACTCCAGCGCGGCTATCACGATAAATAATATGCTTCACACAACCTCCCCCCCCCCCCCCCCGATTCACCCAGGAAGACATTGTCTTTCGTCAACTTCAACAAGACATTGAATTGCCTTCTAGCGTTCCTTCTTCTTTTTTTATTCTTGAATAACTGCACACCTTCTTTGTCTGACACGAACTATAAAGTGCAGCATCAGAACTTTTGGCAAACGAGCTGCTCTCCCCGCGAAACTCCGCACAGGGCCGTCGTGCTGGCGCGGACACAACTTGTAAGGCCGGTAGCGAACCGTGTTGCTGGCGCATTGACGGGAAACAGTGACGAATAGCTGCAACGAAGTGCAGCGAGCCAGCGAAGCGTATCTTGTCAAGTACGCACGTGACTTGCGCTCAAGTGAAGGAACATGTGGCCACGACGTGAAACGAAGGCGCCGCTGGCGGCATTGATTGGCTGCCTTTGCAGGTGGGCAGGCTCTGGCGGCGGCGATGTTTGCGCTGTGGTCTGATCGCACCGGCTGCCACCCTGCCAGCGCTGCTGGCGCTGCTGCTGCTAGTGCTGTATCTGCTGCCAGTGTAAGAGCGGGAGTAGCGAGGCACGTCGCATTCGTCTTCATTGGCAGCCGACACCGCCATCAGAGAGCAGGTGGCCACGATATTCCCTTCAGCGCCGCCCTCCTTGCAGTGAGCAACAAGAGGAGAGGAAGTCGGGAAGAGAGAGAGTTCCCCGTGCCTTAGTATGCCCAAAACTGCGGTGCACTTTGCTGTCGAGAGGAGGTTGCGTCAAGAGGCTAGAAGGAAGACACGTGGAAAGTAAGACGAAAGTGTCAAAGGCAGTCACCGCCAAAAAAAAAAAAAAGTGAAAGGAAGGAAGAAAAATAACGGTCGATGTACATCGCAGGATCTCGTGTTAAAGCGGACGGATGCAGGATAGGTGTAACTGCGGGGAAGGCCGAGCTCCCCCTCGGATGCCAGTAGCTATGTTTACTTCCTCTTGATCACAACATCTTTCCCGCTTTACTCTGCGTGAATGTGTGATGGTTGCTGCTGCTTGTCATTCTGGGTACGTTAAAAGCGTCGCGCCACATGGCGGGTTGTTGGATCTGCTTGTCTAGCAAACAACGCTTCTTCGTGCAGCACTTGCAAGAGGACGAGCCGTCTGCCTCATGCTCGTTGCAACTGACGGCATCGGCCAAAAGTGTGGGCGATCATAGAGAGGGACGGAGAAAGACTGAGAAACGAAAGCAGGGGTTAACCGGAAGACAAACATTCGGTTTGCTTCCCTGTACACTGGAGAGGGGTAATGAGGGACAGAGAATTGAAAAGGAATGCACTCGCGCAGAAAAAGATAGGAAAGAAACACACACATGCGTATAAACACGCACACACGTTCGGGGGGGGGGGGGGGGGGGGGGCAAATACGCGGTAGCAGTTAAGTCTTGCAACTATAGGTCGATTGAACCAAGGAATTTCATTAGCGTCATCGTTGCTTTCTTACCGGACGACCTCATAAGCCGGCATTCCAAGATCATCTGCTGCGAGAGCGGCTTATCGTCTCTTCTATGCGTGATCTATTGAGGACAATGTCAAAGAACATGTTCGATGGTTTCTTCGTTGCCACAATCGTCACAGACATCGCTGTAGGCGATTCTGATCCGACAAGCTTCGATCATATTTCACTGTGTAACTAATGTGCGAGTATTTCCCACAAAAAGTAAATGGAAATACCAGTGGTATTTTTGGAAAGCTTACGGCGCGAGCCGATTTCAAAGCCAGCAAGAGCCCAGGCGTATCCAAGGAACATAAATAAAACACTGAGTTACTTAGTGACGTAAATCACCGGTGGGTGTTTTGAGCAGGAGAACTCTGAGGAGGGGCCGCACAGAATAAAGGAATGAGAAGAGGCCGTCCAGTCGTGTCTGTGTAAAATAACTGCCACCAAAGTGTATGTACCAGCGGAAAACGTAGAGTTGACAGGTTTTACGTGACTGACAAAACATGGGCTTGCGATAGATGCCGTAGTGGAGGGTTAAGGGTTAATTATGAGCACCAAAAGCCCAGTACAGGATTATTTTTGTGATTTGGTGAAGAAAACAGGAGTCTCAGGCTATATTAGATGTTGCTCAAAGCTCTTCGGAGAAAACGTACAGAAAAACGCGAAGCATGTCGAAAGCTGAAACAGCAGTCACAGCGAATATTACGATGATACGGTTAAAACGACAGTGCAAAATGCGTGTATCGAAGTATTTTCGTCAGCAGACAGAAGAAAGGAAGGAAAACAAGAAATCAAAGACAGAGAGGTTAACCAGATTAAGTGTCCCGTTGGCTACATTGCTCAGGGGGATGGGGTAATTAAGGGCAGAAAAAGCAAGAAAAGAAGAGAAGGTTTAAAAAAAAAAGAAAGAGAAAACGTAACGCACCAGATCGCACATTCTATATTTTTACAACGAGTCCCGTTTCCTTTAAAAAGCAGAATAACGCTTTTAAAGCGGTTCGGGCCGACGTCGGATGGGACCAGGGTCCAAGGATTCTGTCTTCCGTAAGGGGGTGGTTGTCAATCGTCTCGAGCGTGGTGCTTAGTACTTTGCACATCGAAACGATGACAATCACACAGAAGGTGCGCTATCGTCTCTTTGCACTCGAAAACTTCACAATCTGGACTTGTGGTCATTACGATGAGGTAAGAGTACGCATTGGTAAGCTACACCAAGCCATAGGCGACAGATGATAGTTACCTCCAGTCGTGGTGAGGCGGAGCTTCAAATCAGGATCCAGGGAACAAAGGCGCTGGGTTTTAAAGTATGCCGAATTACATTGGGCCAGCGTAAGCTCGCGAGCAAGCGCACGGAGCTTTCCCGCTGCGTCTGTTCTCGACAGCGCAATAGCGGCGCAATCGGCACTGGTATGTGAAGATTGAACTGCTTCGCCTGCTTGTTCGTTTCCAATGATGCCACAATGACTTGCCAACCATTGGAATACAAGGTCATGTCCTTTCTCAACTTCCCGATGGTAAACTTCACGTAGTGTCCGGGTCAAATTGTTCGTGGGCAGAAAGTTCCAACAAGAGTAAAAGCTCCATCGTATGAAGAAAAAGGTCAGACAGATAGTTGAGCGGGGCATATATGCTGCTGTGTAACATAAGCTCCAAACGACTATGGCATTCAGTTTTGTTTTGCTTTTCTGCCTTTTTTTTCTGCTCATATGAGCTGGTTTCATTCGTGTGTGCTAGCAAGTACTGCGAAACTTTGAATTGAAAATGCGTAATCCAGACGAGCAGGGCCGGCAGGCCTACTTATTTCGCCTGTCTTGCTGCTTAGTATCTCGTCGCTGTAGCCTTGTCCACGCCTTCGCAGTAATAATACGTCCTAAGGGTCTCCGGCCTGCTTTCAATAAATTATCGTGTCGTGTGCCGCTCCAGTGCCTCTTAGCACCGGAGCGCATAAGAGCAACCGCTTTCTCGACACGTTCGCTTACTGAAAAATTTTCTGCCGTTTCGAAATGGCCGTAATCTTGCCGCTCGTGGAAAAGACACGCATTTCATATTAATACGGGCATCCGATCAAGCTGGCAGCATAAAAGGCGACCTTTTAGAGTTGCGAGTCGGCAAACTCGATGAAATGAAACGTACGCGAGTCGCTGGTCGCTGGTATAAATGCGACAGAGCTATGAAGATGACTTTGAACTGAACTGCAAGAACTGCCGAGGGGAGCAAATGAAGAAGTATATGATTCCTTCCACTGGCGACATCGTCGCAAGTTTGACTTCACTTATAGCTAGCAGCCACTGCTTACGCTGCCATGGCTGAGGCGACATTTGCCATTTTGAATTTTGTTCAATTTCATATTTAGTGGAATGTGTATAATGAATACAAAGTATGGAAAGTCGGCGTGCGTTCGGGCGAAGCATGACTGGCTGTTATTCGAGTGAACTACAGGCCGACGTAAAGAGAAAACGAACTTGAAAAAACGAAAGAAATATTGTTTAAAAGAAGTGTTCATTTCATATTTAGTATTTTTCTGCGACGCCGTTTTGAATTTCGAAACTTTACGACTGCACGAGTCCACGGCTAAATTGCGCGGTACTCGGGCAGTATTTCTCACTGACATGAGATGAAAGGAGTATTGGCACGTTGATACGACGCCATCTACTTCTCGTCTTGTAATCCAAAATTATTAAACGCATATGCACTTATACACATACCTTTGTAGCGAAGCGAACATGTCGCAATGAATCTGCATACTGGGACACGACAGCGTAAACATGGAAAACATCAGTGGAAGTATAGGAGCTCGAAGGAAATGTAAGAAATAATTACACCCCACGGTTCTGTCAGCGCATGTTTGTTCTTTATTGCGAGAAACACTCTTTTCAAAGTCAGCTCCCAAGGTAGAACATTTCTCATCCAGAACAAGTTGTATTCTAATACGTGCACATGGTGATGGATCAAGTGACACTTTCGACCATTTCTCAGTTGCACTTTTTTTGTTATTCTTTGTTATTTGTAGAGGCAGCGAAAATAGCGCTTCGGTGCATTTGGTTGCAACTGGACTCACCCAAGTCGACATTTCTGACCAACTTTATCCATATCGCCTAGTTCCAAGTTCTGGCATGAGTATTTAATCTGGCACGAGTATTTTAATCTTTATAATATTGTGAAGCTAATGGCAGATAGCGCGATATTTTAATTCTATTTTACAACACTTTCTTAATAGGATAGTACCTTGTCAAACACTGCCGCCGGTCGTTATGGCATGATAGTTTGTCGACAACGTGTGCCTTATAGGCTAATAATGCAACTGCGCTTCACGCTTCGAAGCTTCAACAATTTTAAGTGCCACGTGCTGGTTCATGCTGTCGTCACCGGCAGGCCCCCAGCAAAGGCCGAGAACGATGACGCAATTCCCAATCATCCGCATGCGCCTCGACACAATGTCAGTGGCCTCGCTATGGAGTACGCGTTAATCAAACCTGAGCGGAGTGCACCTCGTCGCGTAAACGTCGCCATGACAACAGCGGAGGTCATGCGCATCGATGTAATGCTCATCCTGCATCTCCGAACTGGCCGCCGAGTGGCACACGCCCGGACAGTGAATCTCCGCTAAATCGGCTCCAGTTTCAACTCGTGCTGCTTGGCTCGCCAGGGACAAGTTTACCGTTCTCTCTACGCAGAGCTTGTCCTTTAACGAGAAGTCCCTCTGGAGCCGCTCTTCTATACTCCCTCTTCGTTCACTCTTCCTTACTAGTGGTAACATTTTGGTCCAGGTTGTTTTTCTAGTCGCCATGTTCCTTTAATCTGGTCTTCGCTCCAATGCTGCCGACGTAAAAGAGCCGGAATGGCTCTCTCTCTCTCTCTCTCTCTCTCTTTGTTAAACTCAGGCTGATTGCAGTGATTAAGCATTTCACTACTTGTCATAGCTCTTGCTTCAACAGTACACCCTTCCTTTTATCCTGACTAGCCGATTGCAAGCCGCCTATAGGCTGATACCTTTTATTGGATCAGGGTCACCTCCGTTAGCATGCCGCTCTTTTTTTCTAGTTTTCTCTTTTGATCATCGCACTTTTCGAAACTCTCCTTCCACCTGCTTTTGCGTGTCTCTCAGTGCAGTCAGGGTGTGTCTCACAAGAAACGTGCAGCACTGTCATTTCTACTACTTGCTTCCACAAATCAGAGGTCGAATTCGTACGGCAGTTTGCTCATAACAACCGTTGGTTTTGAACAGACGAAGGTACGTGGTCTTCGCAGTTTTAGCCGTGGTACCATGCGAGTCGAACGAGAAGCCATGCAATAAGATGGAGCATGCGACCAACCAGCAACGACAGATCACCGCACCGATGCCTCCGATGCCCTAGCTATGCGCATATCGCTTGGGTTGTACATAGGGGCCGCATGCTCGGTAGATAACTTTCAATGATATCACTTTCATGATGCTTCGACGGGCTGAGCCATCATTTACAGGGAGCCGGCATTATCTTCAGGCGCCCGCATTATTTACAGTGTGCCGTCGCGCAGGCCATTACGTTGCAGAAAAGTTAAAGTATCATATCAGTTAAAGTAGTACTCGATCCGGTATCCAGTTCTAGGTGCTCGAATGACGCACGACTGTGCATGATCGCCAATGACACAGCAGCGAAAATATTTTCTATTTACGAGAACTTCTTGCTCACTTGACCTATTTTCACATTTGAACTCTACCTGGATCACGGTCGGCTCTAGCTTCACCGAGAACTGCGCGCTTTTTGTCAAGAATGAGCGTAAAGCGCACGACCTGTTTGCATCCGCCCTGCACCTTCTTTTCTCTCTCCGTGTCGTTCATTTGCCAGCCTGCGCGTCGTAGTCGCTGTCATCGTGGCTCACCAACATGAACCGACTCGGCGCGTATTCCGGGCTCTGCGCAACCAACCGACAGAGAGCAGCCTTTTCGTCCCTTCCCTGTTTGCGCACGCCCACCCGTCTATTATTCAGCGAGGAATCTCGCTGTTCTCCTACCTCTTCTTCTTTTCCTCACTGTTTCGCTAACGAAGGGAGCAACAAGCGCGCCGATCCACCTATCCAGCTCCTTTCCTGGCGCCCTCTTTCCCTCTTTCCTCGCTGCCGCCGCGACGGTGGATTTTGCACGCAAACTCCGCAGAAGCCGCCGCAATCTTCTGGGAGAAGTGTTGTTGAAATTAGGAATTACTGGCGGCTGCCGGCGCGTCTGATCACCGTGAGGGCGTCATCGCTTTTGGACGTTCGTCTCGGGCTTCGTCGATGATCAGACGCCGCCCTCTTTGGAGCGGTGATTGCCGATGACGGTAGTCTTCTAGGGGAGCGTTTTGTATTCGCTGAGATGGCAGAAAAAGCCACGCGCTGCTGCGCGCCACGCGGCGTCCGATCCGCGTCTTCCGCGGTATGAATAAATCTGCTGGCGGAATCGCAAATTCGTGCGCGGAGGACATAGGAGTCACAAACGGGCGGTACTCTCTGGGTTTATTTCTGTGTTTGCGCTTCCGGCCTTGTGTGCGCGTATGTGCGCGTGTGTATGTACGTGATTGTGCGTGGTTGCACTTGTTTTCGCAATCCCTTTTTTCACCACCACGTACCTTGCCATCTCAAGCTGCGTGGAAGGATCTTGGAGGAATCATCGTGGTGTCTCGGGCTCCAAGCAATAATAAAAGTGAGGACGATGGACAACCACTTTCTTCTGTCGTGTTCTTGCTTGGCGCCTAGACACCACAATAAATGTATACAAACTGGTTCTCCACAGTAGAATGCTGTCCACAAAACACCTGCGCACGGCACCACCTCATTGATGCTGGCGAAGGCGACGTTTAGGTTAACGTGCAACACTAACTACTTCCAACCCTCGGACTAATTTCTTCTCATAACAAGCATAACGTATTAGAACCCAGAAGATTTGTGATTCTGTGAGCAGATTGGAGCAGCGGAAAGAAAAAGCAGGATGCAATGGTGGCTCGAAAATTCCGTAAGGTTCGAGCACATTTCCCGGTGCTCGTATTTCCACAGGATGAGCGTCTTTCATGAGCCTTTCAGGTGTTCTCCACAGCTCGTATTTTCTCAGTATGACTGCTTTTCGGACGCAGTCCGCAGTGAAACGAGATCATCTCAGGGACGAGAGCAAGTTTTATGCTCTTGCCAACCCCTGAAAAAGAGAGAGATATAGAGAAAGAAATGACAGGCACACGCTACAAGAGTTAGTTTCCTGCTGTGGGAACTAAGAGAAATAAAGAGGGTGATAGTGCGAGTGCAATTCTCTTGATTTACTGCGCACGTTTTCCTTTATTCAGGGAGCAAGAGGCTAATGGAACCAGCATCATTTTCCGTGCTAGACCCGCTGCTTTGCCGTCTCTTTGTTTCCTCGCATGCCCTAATGGGCATAAATTTGCCACGCCTCTGTTGTACCCACGGGCAATTCGCGAGACTCTCTAGACTCATGATGAAGCGCTGCTACACATCGCACACGTGCAAGCAATGAATTGAGGACATTATGAAAAAAAAAAAGGAGCAAGAGCGCAGCGGTAGGGTAAGCAGGCCAACGTGAAATTTCTTTGAAAGATTGGGCGCTTTTTCCCTGGAAGTAGCAACAAATTATGAAGCCCACAGCGCTAGGGGTGGCCAGAAAAGCGCAGTTTTTGGCGAGAAAAAGTGCAACTTCTAGCATGGGTGTCGTCATGAATGACATTGTCAGGTGTCGCGTATGAATAAATGCAGGAACGGAAGGGTCTCGTTGCGCTGCTTTCGCACACATGAGTGTTACTTTTGAACAAAATAACTAAATAGGGCATCCTCCTACCCTGAACGTTATAAACGTCCTTCAATCTGATAAAAGCACAGAGGCGACGTACAGTAAACACTGGAAACATGCCCAAGCAACGAATCACTGTTTGATAAATTTTGGGGTATTCGTAGCATTTAAGAATGCAAAAATTGGGCGTCTCTGCCTCCGTCAATAGGGGATTGCCACTTTGCGCTATTCTGTAAACTTTGACATCTTATTGCGCTCCCTTTGTGTACGGTGTCTTATACTTGCGCGCGAAAGAGAACATGATAAATGAAAAGCAGGGTTGGTGACTAGAACTAGGCCCGGTCGGCTACCCTGCGCTAGAGGACTGGGGGGAGTGGGGATTTAGGAAAGGAGAGATAGTCAAGAGCTGCTGTGCACTGCAGTCAACGATGCAGTGAATATCCTTAGAGCGCTGTGTCACAAACCGCAGATAAGTCGGGTTGCCTTCAGCCATCGCGGCAGAGCTTTTGTGACCTTGCAGCAAAGTAGACTTATGGTTCACCCATTACGCTTTAATATACCTGGGTCATATAAAACCAGGCCACATATAAAGAAGTTCCGTTGTGCTGCACTCCTTGCAACAAATCAGCTATTTTACAACACACCGAACTGTCACGGGTTAATATTGCAAACAGAACGCAGACAGGTGTACAGCTGGGCTAGCTCGTACATGTCCATGGTACGGGAACGCAAAGGCATACGCAGGCCCACACGATGTCTCCTTTAACTTCCTTGGAAAATAGCACAGTAATGAAAATGGAGTCGCCGAGGTACTTTCTGCCTTAGTCTCTCCACAGCAACTGAATAATGTTAACAGAACATAACTCCAGTCAAACAATGTACGAGCATACAGCAATGGGCTCTGTAGCACACATGTCCAACCACCCTATTTGCCTAACTTTGCCTCTCTACTATACAGTTTCAGAGCGCGTACCTCTTCAAAGCCGAGGGGCCAATGTGGGTCAATCTTGCTCATCCGCAAGCCGCTCACGGAATCAATATACGCTCGTCGCACACACTGGGTCGACACCGAGAGACGTGCAGTTGGTGAAGAAAAAAAAAAGAAGGGTGTGGGCAGCGACGAAGCCGAGACCAAGCCGACCACCGGCTCTGCAGCTAAGCGGGAGATTCCGGCCAGAAATGGTTTCGCCGCGAGTGCACTGAGTTTCGCCACGCAAGGTATTGACGCCCCAAGGAAGTTATACCGACGAACCCTTCTCTGCGCCGTCTGAATGTCTTTTGTTCACTCGACGTCTGTGGTTTTGTTTTTTCGCGCTGGCGAGAAAATACGGGCCAGTGACGCGGAATATCCTGGACATAATGGAAACGAAATCCTTCGTCTTCTTTGCACCACTTTTCCGTAGTTCATCTCTTGAAGAAACGCCGGGAAACCGGCACTGGTGTTCCGGTCTACTTAGCCTCTCAGGAGATCCTTTATGATCGTAGCAGTTGGCTGCAAATGTCTAACATGGGACATCGGTTCTCTCAGTTATAACGGTGAATTCATGATATTCCTGCAAAATTTTGCCTCCTTTTTTTGTATGCAGTATGAATTTTACACAATGCCATAAAACACGCGGAAGCGTCCTTCCGCGACCTCATCCAAGCCCGCAGTTTGAGTTCTCTGTCTGAAAAAGAAAAGAAACAGATAAAAGTAAATGGTTCTTGATACTGCAGAGATTTGAGTTCACTTCCTGTGGTTTTAAAAGGTCACCTTACATACCAATCGTCCGTGCTGCTACTTGCTGATAATAGTACTAGAAGCACTGCTCGAAAACAGTTTGGGAACTATACGTACTCTAGATACCGGCACGATGGGCTCACAACTTTCTGATTCCCTGATTACAGGAAGAAACTGAATGTAAAGGAGGCATCGCAAACAGTTATTAACTATTCACCTTTCCGTGAATTTAAACTGACGGGGTTTGTTGATATCTGTGCTCATTATGGCGCGCAAATATTTTTTTTAAGTAGGTAGTAGGGCACTGCGTACCAAGACTCGATGTTCTCGCCGTCTTGCTGTGTGATCTGGATGTTGACTTAACAGAAATACGCTTTGCCATATGCATGGCACCTTTAGTAAACGTTAAATATTACGTCAGGTGGAAGTCGAATCCAACATGGCCGACATTTCCGCAGTAAATGCTCAAACTAATGTCCACGTAAATGCACTGTCAATTTTCTCATTACTGCTGCCGTCGCTCACGACTTCGCTCACAACTGAACGACTTTAACCAAACGTTTCTGCGCTCTCCTCAAATGTGAGTACGCTTATTTCCGTGGTCCTTCTTTCGAAATGCTCCCCTCTTTCCGCGAAAGGATCCCTTCAGCCAGGAAGGAAATACTACATTCATCCGTTCGCTAAAGCAGGGTAAGAACGCGGTCATGTTTACCTTCACTTGACGGTACCCGCGTTCTCGTCCGCACACCACACCGCCATTACCTAGGCGCATCTTCTCGCAACATCTCCACTACATGGCTTCAGTCCACACTTGGCATTCCGCTCAAGCCATAGCGGCAGCGGTCAGCACTCTACCTGCCCCTAGGGAACAGGCCCAGCGTCGCGTAGTCCGCGCGCGCTAAATATTGCAGCCGTGCGGGTCGCGCGCTCTGCTCGCCTCCGCCAGCACGCGTGTCCTCTCTCGGCGCGCCTTTGGAAGTGCCTCAGCACGCGCTCGCCTCCATGAAACTTTGAAGGCGGAGCGTCTCGCTGGGCTCCTACGCGCTCTTTCCGCCCGCTGTTCGTGCCACAGTGGTGCTCTCCGGTGTTACTCGCTTACCACGATGCGTCTGCAAAGTACTGCGTTTTCCGGCGGTTGAGCAACGCTCCCCATATGCCCGCTGGGCCGTGCGCCATAGCGTGCGTTTCCGGAGGACGAAGTCGCCACACCGAATCTGAACAAGCCTACGTTACTTTGCCTCCGGAACAGATCTACACAACATAGTGTTTCTGTGACCTTTCTTTCTTTCTTTCTTTCTTTCTTTCTTTCTTTCTTTCTTTCTTTCTTTTTTTTTTGCATGGAGACACACCTTGTGAAATGATAACGAGGGTAGAGTGCGTCGAATATTAGATGGTGCGCACACGAAATATATGGATTCCCTCGGGCGTCAGCATGATGCACGGAGAGGCATCAAAGAAACATCGCGATCTCTGGTCTCGCTCGCGCCATTATAGGTACCGTCAGTGTTATTTGTTCGTCTAAGTGCTTGGAGTGCTTTCTGCTTACAGATATAGGGCGTCCTCTAATGTTCCCATACAATGGTTCTAAATTGTTCATGTTGGAGCGGTAACGGGACGTTTTGTAAGCGCAAGGGCATTCGTGGTATCGGCACACGCAAATCAGCATCGTTGAGCGAAAACAAGGTCGTAACAATGAAACAATGAGACTACCTGAGTGGAAGAAAACTAGGACTTTCCAATTTGATTATCGTTCGTCCATGCACTAATCGGGCATTGGTGACGGACACTCAGAAAATTATGTGCCAAGAACTGTTGAGACACCGTGGCAAGAGAAATTCTGCATAAAAGATGCGCACAAACGGATGAAAGTAGCTCACAAACATACTTATACTGAGCATGTGTGCGTATTCGACTCAACGTCATAAAGTTACGTGGTACGTATACATGAAAGCGTAATGCGATGGCAAGAAGTCAGCCTCAGTAAGAGATAAAAGCTGCACCAAGAACAGAAAGGTGCAAAATGGTGGGGCCAAACCACTACGTCGCACGAAAAACATTATGCTCTCTAGAGCCTATGTGGCGCTAATGACGCCATAATAACTTAGAATTAGACTTTCTTTTTCGTCACTGCGGATAACAGCTACAGGCTACAGTGGGGACAGACATGCTACTTCTACGAAGCTCTTAGGTATGATTGGTGACAAGAGTCTGCTTTCGTCGAAAATAAGCTCTTAGCTAATGGCTGCTTTTCACGCAGGATGCTGTGGTTGGACATTCCCGTAGACTACAGTGCTTCCCCAAGCCATCTTAACACGCTCTTCACGTCAGGTCTTTATTACGTCCGGGCATGACAAGCGCGACACGCAGATTATAGCTACTATGTGTTTCGCTGAACACGACGCGCTAAGTACTTTAGGGGGAAGCTTACTGGCACCAAGGTAGACGCGCTTGAGTATACAAGGTTAATGGCAGTTTACTCGTTGTTATTGTTTTCTGATACTAAAGTCATGGTGTGGATGCTTCGTTCATCATGATGATGTTATCGCGAATAAGTGGATCGTTTTTCTCATAAGAACTTCAATTATACGATCGTTTTAGAAGCGAGGTGTGGAATTATCGGTGACCCGGAGCAAATGGGTTCGAGTAGTTGCTCGACCAGTCTCGCGATGTCACCGCTAATCTTCGCGTAGGTGGTAGGGATTTCCTATGAGACGTTGGATTTATTCTCGTGCGATTTTATTGACATTTTATCTGGCTTCTTATTGATATGGTGGAGGCCGGTCGGGTGGCATCTGGGAGCTTCATCTGGATGACTGCACTCGTGGTGTTAATTACTGTTCATCGCTATCTTCCTTCTTCCCTTTAGCTTTTCCTTTCCCCTTTCCTTTCCCCTTGCCGCCGGCCTTGCCACCAGACATCTCAGATGCTATCTTGCGGCCTTTGGCACCGGGTTCATCCTCCTCGGATCGGCGCATCCTGGTTGGGTGCTTCTTTGTATGTTCATGCTTACTGTTGTCGTCTACACCTGTAACAAGTACAGTGCCCTGATATGAGACAGTAATTAGGACGCAAAATTCACATATTTATATTGGCATTCAAATATATCATAAGAACAAAAGCAGCGGCGCGGCTTTGAATTTTTTTCCCGATAAACTTGTGACGTGACGTGTAATAGCGATTTTCCTGCGTTGCGGGCGAACTTTATAGCTAATATGCTACTATTAAGGGCTCCATGTTACCGAGAGAGTAGAGGGCGTACAGGCAGCATGATTACCCAGACGCACATCTGGTTTGCTACCCTACGCTGGGAGAGGAGCCTAAAGAGATGAAAAGAAAGATCACTAGTTGCGAGAAAACGTGATGTTGCACAACAAAGTTGAACTAGGCAGAGAGGGCACTCAGCGATAAAAGGCTTTTTTCTTTTTTTTACAACATTCCGGCACTTAGGAACACGCATATCTTAAAGTACTTCTTTGCTGTGTTTGTTGTTTTTCATTTCTTTCTTTCCTTGCGAGAAAAATCTTAAACTATCGGTACACGAAAGTTGTCATGTCTCGGAGAGAAAGAGAGAGATAAATGAGATCCGAAAGGCAACCAGGTTAACCGGTACGCAAACGTCCGTTTTGCTACTCTACACTGGGGAAAGGGAAAAGGGATAATTATATAAGGACGGAAGGTAAAGCGAAGAAGTCAAGCCCATGCACATAAATAAAACGAGCTCACATGCACACGCACACACACGCATGATAGCGCTATGTTATGCACTTGGGCAATCCTAATATTAAATTCGTGAACGACCTTGGTACTCAGCATTTCCGATTAGTTATGAGAGTGCGCAGTCATTCGCTAGACGCGTTTCAGTGCCTAATTTTTCTAGAACGGCTTAACTGCGCCTGATCTACGGATTCGCACACTACAATATGTCTTTTTGCCCCTGTAAGTGCACTTCGATGCTTGACAGCAATGTTCAGTGAAAGCCGTGCACGTTTTGGAGATATTCACCTTCGGCGTTGCAGCAGGCCAAGACTGCCAGGACGAGGAGCCCCAGAATAAGAACAGTCGAAGTCTCCATTTTCGATAGCAATGACTAGTTGTCAAAGTGCTTCACCTTTATATACCTTGTCCGGGATGTTTCAAATGCCCAGGAGTGAAAAAAAATATTTTTTTTCTTCAGTTAAACCGAAGAGCAGTCGCAGCTGTGAATGTTGCTAAAGCGTCGTTTCGCGTGATCCCTCCGGCACTAAACACATGACACTCGCAACTCGCAAACGGAAGCGAATGCGTGAGAAAACCGGCTGGGTCTACAGTTCCTTGACTGTTGCTGCAGTGGGGTGCTGTTTTTTTTTTTTTTTTTTTTTTTCTAGAGGCTCAAGACAGCGCGTTCGTCTTGGCCAAGAAATTCGAGCAGAGCTGCACAAACATGAGCAAAACAGACTAGACGCAGGAAATTACTTTTGTAGCTGTGGGATAAAGTGTGATGAAGAAATAATGGAGAAAAAAAAACTGTTCGTGAATATTGGAACATTCCAATCTAAATAGTGCACACGCTTTACACAGCGTTCGATATTTCCATTCCTCTGCATTCTTTTTCGCTTGTGCGCAATTTTTGTCATCATTCTTTTTTTTTGACAGCTGATACGATTGGTCCAGATGTGACAAAACTTCCGATGTGCGGCCTCTGATTGATAAAGTCGACCTATCAGTCTTGAAATAGGCAGCTTTGTGTCTCGATCTCCGTCGCGGTCAAATACACGCTGTACTACGCACTGTGCCAGTTGTTTATTTATTTATTCCTCTATTTGGCAAAGCTTGTAGAAAACCAAACGTATAGTAACACTGCTTCCTTTGTTTATTCGGTGACAGAGTTATAGAATGCACGAGATTAACTAACCAAATGGACTATATATATTATGCAAAAGGATGGACGGCTGGGCGAGTCGGGCGAGTTTCGTCTTCTAGTTTTCGTCTGCGTCAATTCGTTCTAGGAACCAATAATACTATAAATGATACCAGTCGTTTCAGCGAAAACAAGCAACTACTAATTTAATGCAGTTGAAATAAAGAGTACTTCTATTTTTTCGGTGCACGTTACTCGCGCTGGTTAGCGTAAATAAATTATTGCATAATGCGTGATCAGCACGAAGTTATTATACTTCACTGAATACCCTTTCAATAACTACGCTGAGGACCATGTTTCAATTACACATTTGAAACGAGTTGATCTCTCAGGAATGTCCGCTTATACGGTACCGTGATATTGGCACTAGGTTTAATGTGTTCGTCCCAAAATCTATAGGTTGTAACAGCTGTGCGGGAAGCATAACATGAACTACTGCGTGTTTAGCATTAGTATGGCTAAGAGCCTTGCTTGCAAAGTATGTGGCTGTGACGAAACGATCAAATGCATTATCTGTGATCGTCGCCGATTTCGCCAACAGTGACGGGCGCTCTCTCCTGTCATCGAGAAACTGGACAGTTGTTTATTTCCCTAATATATAGATCTAGGCTACTGGCCACAATAGGAATTTAGACAGCACATTCCAGGGTAGGCAACCGGAAATACCTCTGGTTAACCTTCCTGCCTTTCTATGCATTCTCTCTCTCTCTCTCTCTCTCTCTGCACAGCCGATGTTCTAAGTCTTTCTTCCTTTCTTTCTTTCTTTCCTTCTTTCTTTCTTTCTTTCTTTCTTTTTCTATTTATTTAACAAAGTAGATTTCCGCGAGAGACCAAAATCCCGCGCAACTGTGAGTCGACCTTTTCCTTCCTTTATTATATTTTCAACCCTATAGACCTATTTCTTGCAAGGCAGCAAACCAGATTACTCGTCTGGATAGGCTCCCCACTCTATGCGTTTCCTCTTTCCTCTTTCGCATAATCTGTGCTGTCATATAACCTGGAGCATATCATTAGGAGCACGACTCTAAAGAGGAATGGCTGCGCAGTGTACGTGTCGTGGTGTTATCATCTGTTTTATTCTCATGACCTGCAATGAAACGACCTCAAGAATTAAACGCCTTCTTTCTTCGCTAATCGAATAGAGGGACCAAGCATCTTCATGCACGAACGAGCCAATAAATAAGTTGCTGAGTATTTCAAATCAAAAGAAAAAGTGACAATTTAGCAGGAAATGGCGAGGAACATGCGTTAGCATTACATCGCACCTATCACAGGTCCCGGATCCATGATTTAAACCGAGTTCACCACATTGCAAAGTGTTGTTCAAGAGCTCACTCAACATCCAGCTGTGTGAAGATAATTTTCAAGGGCGAATCGCTTCCCTCACACGTCAATGCGGGCCACCTTAGACACCCCGTGCGACCATTTATCCGAAGGCCATTCCAATGCCGCAATTGAATGAGGCGCTGTGTGCGAGTACACGAAAGTTTGCTCGCGCTGCGCAGAGCCCCACGCTGCACACTCCCATGTAGCCACGGTTCTCAAATGCCCCAATTCTATTGGGTCCCAAAATGAACAGATTGCTGCCTCAAAATGAAGAAGGAAAGGGAGGTCTTGAAGCAGATAACGAGAGACCATTCGTCTCGTCAGGAAGCTGCTGCGGCTCTCACAAAGCGGCGCTCCCGAAGAACGCAGATGCCTTTGTGAAGAGCGCACCACATCTGACAACACCTCCTCCTCGGCCTCCAAGGCCTTGTGGAGTCGAGTCTAACTCTGACAACAAGGTCGTGCCCGACAGCAGCAATACTGAAGCTTGGCCCATGCTACCAAAGCTGCAGCCACCGCCACAATTGAATCCACAGCCGAAACAACAGCCGTGGACACAGCCGATGGCACAGCTGAAGCCACAGTTGAAGCCACAGCTGAAGCTACAGACGGAGCTACGGCCTATGCCACAGCCGATACCACAGCCAATGTTACAGCCGATGCCGCAGCCGGAGCCACAGTTACATCAAAGGATACAGCGCACCTCGGTAGAGCCCATAGCTCCAACTTCGGATAAATCGTGCGAAGAAGACCGGCAAGTGGTCGTGATGCTTTGGTCCCTCATGAATATCCTTCGTGTACTTTTCAGCAAGTTGCATACTTCGTCAGTGCGAAGTGCAGTGGAAGTGCTGGATGCTCTTAATCTAGTGCTTGCAAGTCTCGAGTAAGCCCCATGACTCACCCGCAGCCTCCTATTCGCGCATTGACTACTGGCCCTTTGGTCGTCCCAGATATTATGAATGCAGATCACCAGCTATGGAACTTGACTTTCGTTTTACGGCACTTCACTGCACGAGCAGTGATAACTTCCTTCCTCTTTTCTTCTTTCTGTTCCCGATTTCCTTCACCCCCAATGTAGGGTAGCAAACCGGACGCTCGGCTGGTTGACCTCCCTGCGTTTCCTCTCTTTGCCAGCTCTTTTTCTCACTCAGGCGCGCGCGCGCGTGCGTGCGTGCGTGCGTGCGTGCGTGCGTGCCTGCCTGCGTGCGTGCGTGCGTGCGTGCGTGTGTGTGTGTGTGTGTGTGTGTGTGTGTGTGTGTGTGTGTGTGTGTGTGTGTGTGTGTGTGTGTGCGTGTGTGTGTGTGTGCGTGTGCGTGTGTGTGTGTGTGTGTGTGTGTGTGTGTGTGTGTGTGTGTGTGTGTGTGTGTGAGAGAGAGAGAGAGAGAGAGAGCGAGAGAGACAGACAGAAGAAAGAAAATTGAGGGGTCCAATTTTTTGTAGTCAAATCATATACACTTTACACACACGCGCCCTTCTAAGCTCCCCCATGTCCACTCTACCTCTACCACGTGACTGGCTTCCCACACTTCACACACATGCACTTTTTTCCACTTTGACACTCCTAATGCCAATGCATTAAAAAAGGAATGCAAAAGAAAGCAGCGCAGAAACGTGAGATTCCCCAAAAGCGCGGGTCTCGTGTTTCTATAAGTGAAGCTATGGCTCGCCGATTTCTCTCTTGTCAGCGACATTTCTCCTTCACCAGTTTAATGCAGACTTCGACACGACATCTTCAGTTTGTAACGAAGTTAGCTAAGGCTACGACGACCTCCCTAAACATTCATTCTTTCCTAGCTTTTTCAGAATTTAAGCCACTTGGGAGTGCAAGCAGCAGGAATGAAAAGTTGATCTTTCGTTGGGATTCCGGTACGAACCGGCTTTCATGGCGCAGTCATTTATTAACGTCCATTAGCGCGAGGCCATCCAGAGACGCAGGAGATTCTTTGAGGCGAACGTCTTTCGCTTTTTCGCAAACGCAGCGCTTCTATTCATCTGCGCGAACGACTGCTAGGATTAGATAGGGCTAAGCTGTGCTGTCATGGACAGCAAAGCGGCCGTGAAAGCATGCATTAATTCATGTCTCAGATATGTTCTTTGAGTCGGCAAATCTGTTTTGTCGGCAGTGCTTTTTAACAGTGATTTTTTAGGCCATGGCGGTAGCTCGAGGGTCCCCTTCGGCTTTTGGGTATCAGCGTAGCATCAAATTCTTATTCTCCAGAATTTTCACTTTATTATTTCTATGGCTCTTTCTCTATTTCGATTTATCTCTTATTTATTCCCCTAACTTACAAGTCACCGCCAAATTTTTTCACTGCAATACTCAGAATAAGCATAAAACGAGTGTGATGTCTCGCTTAGCAGGAACGCTGTGAATCTGCGATGAGATTTCATTTTCTGTTCACAAGCGCAATTCGAAGACCAAAAAGAAATTTTATGTGCAAGCCTTTTGTTATGATTAAGGTTGGCATTTCCAGCCTCAAACACTTGAGTGAATTAAAGTGCTGCAGTACATTATGTTACGCGGAGAGGGCCATTGGCTCGTCGCTATCTGCAAAGGATTCACTTCGCCATATTCAACATCTTTTTTTTTTTCCCTCTCTAGAGAGGGGTCTGCGTGTTTAGGGCCATTGGTGGAATAGTCTAAATATCCGAGTACAGAAGCACGCTGCGTTTCACGCTGATGAGTTACAGGAATGAACGCTAATCTGTGTGTTCCCGACTGAGATTACAACTCCCCGAATCGGAGGGTATCTCGGCGTCGGTTCTTACACAACGCGTAGCTTTGACTCATCGACCTGATTACCGCGAAACAATTTATATATACGATTACTATTGCAGAGATATTGTTGACAGCACCACGTGAAGAGCCGCGCGTGAAATTAGTGCAGTGCTGGTACTACAATGTTCTACATTGTCCCCCCCGCCCCTTTTTTTTATTATTATTTCCCGGAGCATAGGTTTAACCGTGTGCGCAGGCAGTGACTTACGTTGGGCTTGATGACTGCATTTGCGTTTAACGATGTAATGCCTCAAGTGGGAGGGGTTTTTCCCCTTCGGATCTTCCGACTGGTGAGTTACCTCTGGACTTATTCCTGCGCAGCAGTGTAACCAGCATCCCTGTGGCAATTGTTCCTTCGAACGGAGGCTCCATCAGATTGAATTACCCTCACGCTATCCAGGAGGCTCTTCACGCCGCTACTCCATTGTGCCATGCCACCTCGGATGTAAGGCAGTTTGGCCGAGGAGGCATTGTTTGAAGGTCGCCAGACCAGACATGTTATTCAAGTGCACATCTTTCGCAGCCATCTTGGTGAGTGCATTTATCCGTACCCACCTCGCGTGCACCAGAGGTACGAGGTGTTGATTCGGCCCTGACTGACAGAAACATTAGAAAAGTTATCTGCGGCTGGCGCGATTGCAGTGTATCGCTGTAATTGAGTCATGGAAAGTAACAGAATACCAACAGAATCAGTGATAGCCACTTTGCTGGCACTTCCTGTCCATCAGAGATCAAGTTATGGCCCCTGTATTCAGAGTAGAGCCTCTTGCACCACGTCCCCTTCAATATCACAATTGCTGGCGTTTTGGCCATACTTGGCGAGTTTAAATCAAGCCAACGGTATATTGCACATGCGGAGAAACTCACGCTACAAGTGATTGCACTTCCCAAAACGAGCGATGCTGGCCCTGTGATGGAAACCATGCAGCTGATTACTCGAACTCTTCTCTGCGGGCCCAATAAGTACAGGTACTCGAAGTTATGCAAAAAATACGTTGCTCCAGAAGTGAAGCTAGAAATATTGTAAAAGAAAGAATATTTTACTGTGCTGTAGTTGCAGCTAGGCAGACTACAGTACCTGACGTACCTCTTACTGCAGCCATAGAAAATGCTGCTCAGAAGGCCGTGGCTAAGGCAATGGATCAGCCTTGGTGAAAGTATCACACAGGCCATTTCTTTGCAGATGAATACGCTAATGCAAGCTACTGGTCTATGCTCTGTTGCAAGTTAGCTCATAGGTTCGGGACAAGTCTAGGCATGGTAAGAGGGAGACAACTATCTCTGGAAATGGTACATCGTCTACTAGTTCTCCTCCCGCTCCGTCTGCTTCTGACAACCAGACTGTACAATATACATAAATGAAAGACTCAGAACATAACGCTTGGTCTCAGAAAGGAGCTATGTCGACTATCAGTGAGGATTCTTCCTCATTTTTCCATTCGCTATCTAAGAAATGGAAATCTAAGTTTACTTTGAAGAAGAGTCTACCAAAGACGTCTCTTCTGACTGCAGCATCTTCTTCGTCATAGGATCGTTGGAGGTACTTCAGTGGAACTGCCTCTCAATATTATCAGCTTCTGTAGACCTATTTTATCTTACTAACCAACTTAATCTATGTGGTGGTGGTGGTGGTGGTGAATTGTAGGAACAGGCGGGTTTAGCCTGGCGAACAAGATATAATAATAATACTGAAAATTTGGTTGACAACGGAGAAAAAATTCCATTTAAAATGTTATAGATCTTTTCGGCTAGACCGCCCTACAAGAAGCGGTGTACTAAATATATCTATTTCTGCTAAAATGTATCATAAAGTTAAAGTTATATTTGAGTTGATGGATCCTGAGTGTGAAATTCTGGCGATAGAACTGATTCTGCCTGCATGTTGCCCACTTTATATCATAAATAGCTATTTTCCTTTCAGCATGCAAGACACTAGCTCTCTGGACAGTGTTCTAGTTAGCTCTGGGAGTGATCTTTTACTCACTGGGGATTTCGATCCGCATCATGTTACATTGGGTTCAAAGATAGATTCTTGCGGTAACCACTTGTCGAATTGGTCATTAGACAACAAGCTTTCTTGCGAAAATTCTCGATCAACTACTTTCGTGCGTGGCCAAAATCTGTCCGCAGTCAATCTCGCATTCTCTAGTCGTACTCTCTCTGTGCCTTCGTGGTCCACTATTGACTGCGTCTCTAATAGTGATCGCCTTCCGGTATTCTTTGAAATTGCCCGCTCTATTACAACCACGGATGAACACGTTCGAACTTTTGTAAACTACAATAGCTTCAAGAAGTCTTTGCGGTCTGTGCTTTCGTCCCTCTCAAATGCTTCCAATGAACAAGAGACGAAGATTAGTTGTTCTGCCATTGAAAAGTTTAGCAAACAATTAGAATTTGCAATTCGATCTAGTAACGGTTACTCATATAGCCCTTGTTGGAATACCGACTGTTCTCGTGATTATAAAAGAAGAAAAGCAACCTGTAAAAAGTTGTTATATAACCAGTGTCTATAAAATTGGAGTGATTATAAATTCTACAGAACTGCATTTAGACATGCAGTTTCTAAAGCGAAAGACGAATATCACTGCAAACATTTTGATTATCTATCAAAATTTAAAAAGAAGCGCGCACTTTTCAATTTTCTTCGTAGCAGAAAAATAGTTCCGTGACCGAGTAACATTGACCCGACGCTTTTCACTGGAGAAGAAATGATAAAATTGATAGAAGAAATTGCAAAGGGTTTAAAAAGCCGATTCACTTCCTTATTGTCGCCTTGTGCCAAGTCCCGAATCTGGTCAGATGATTTATAGAAATCATTATGCTGGAGCTTGCTGCGGCAGTGGAAAGTCTGCCAGGTTGGGCCCCCCTGTTGCGGTCGTAGTAACCACAAAAGATTTAAAATTATATTCAAGGACTCCCCAGATGACCATTTAGACGTAATAAACTATTCTATTCAATTTTCGTGGATACCTTCCAGTTCGAAACTCGCTAAAATTATTCCGTGTTTTAAATATAATGGTGACGGATTCACGTTGGACAATACTCGACAATTGCTCTAACCTCTAATTTGGTTAAGTTAATAGAAAGGATTCTGAACGTTTGTCTTATGAAATTAGTAGAGGACAAGGTTGCACTCAACCCTTGTCAAATTGGTTTTAGATGTGGCTGTTCAATTTGGCATGCTGATGTGGAGCTGGAAAACCGGATAAAACTAGCACGACACCAGATTCAAATTGCAGATCTAGTAACTTTAGATATATCAAGTCTATGATAGTGTAGAACGTGAAGCATTATTGAATTCATTAACAAGCCTTGATTTCCCAAAAATATATAATAACATGGTTTAGTGAATTTCTAACTGACAGAGAATTTTATTGCTCTATGCAAGGATTTTCTTAAAATAGACACCGACTGTCGCGTGGGTTTGCACAAGTAGCTGTAACTTCACCTTTATTCATTAGCATATTACTGAGCTCTATACCTTGTCATAATGACATACACACATGTGTATATGCAGATGACATGGCGTTCTTTGCATCAGACAATGACATCCACTCTTTATACAGTCGATTGCAAACATACCAGTGCGCCACATAAAACTGGCTACAGAACTATGGCTTAAGAGAACTTCTTGCTGGACAAGTTGGTCTTGATTCATTATAACCATTTTTAAGGTGCCAAAAAACAACACACGGCACCCAAAAGAGGACAACGGGACAGAGCGCCTGTCTTGTTGTCCTCTTCTGTGTGACGTGTGTTGTTTTTTGGCACCTTAAAAATAGGTATAATGGTTACAGAACATTCGCCTATCTCTTAACGTCAGAGAATGCTCAATTATACTTTTTACTATGAGGTGTCCTATATATATGAACTTTACCTACCGCCTGCAGAATATACCTCAGGTGGACTCGGTAAAATACCTTGGCATAATATATGATAAGCAGCTTAGTTGGCACAAGCACATTAAATCTAAAAATAAAAGAAAGAGTGCGAGCGGTTCGACTTGGCAACAGTCGATCGGGGATGTGGAGAGACTCTCTTGTGATTATTTATAAAAATGTATGTACGGCCAGTTTGGTAATTTGAATGCGTTCTATATTCAGGAGCGCCAGTATATAAAGTACATCCCTTCGTTCTTCTGGAACGGGAAGCTTTATGCCTGTGCCTTGGTTTACCAAAGTTCGTTTCTGACAATGTACTGCACCTAGAAGCACGCTTACCGTCTCTTTTGTGTAGATTTCGGCTATTAACTGTCCAAACGTTCTTAAATATTTATGAGTGCCCTACAAAATTAGAAATCATTTTATATCTCAGCCTGTAATTATTCAATATTTCTGGCCTTGGTTCCGCACTCCTCAGGTTGTCTTCGTACAAGGAATTGTTGGTCCCTTAGATAGATGTATGATTATGCGAGATCCATCCTATTGGCAGTGAGGGAGAAAATATCCAGATATTTGACGATATATATCCAAACAACGTGAAACACCTTTCTTACAATATATTAAATCGACTGTTACAAAATAACTTATTGGAGCTAAAAATAAACAGCGTCGTAGCGACAGATGCATCGCAATCAGAATCAAAATCAGGGATTGGAATTTTCTTTTCCGTTTTAGACTGGTCGTTCTCTTTAAGACTTCCTGACTACATACCAGTATTTTTTAGCTGATTTTCTGGTGGTTACATTGACTTTACAAAAAGTAAACTCCTCAATCTCGGAAGTTGTAGTAGTAATGGATTTTTTTTATATTTATGTTCAGCTCACACTGCGAATAGTGGCTAGCATATATCACATATATTTGATTGTGTAATACCCTCTCACTTAACATTAATTAGGTTGGTATGGGTGCCTGGTCACAAAGGATTTATTATTTGTGAATTAGCAGACAGCTTGGCGAGAGCGGCCTTTAGTAGTCCAATTATTGCGATCGTTCCTGTATCAGCTTTCATAACTGCTGCTACGTTCAGGAGACGTGCAGTCATGCAAGACACTTTGAACCTATCATTAACAAATTTAACCGATTATAGACAAGCTCTCCCAAGTAGCTAAGGACCTAATAAAGAAACGACAAAGAATGAAAGTGTCCAACTCAAGAGATAAGATAGAATTCGTTGAACTGTCAAAACGGTTCAACAAGGCGAAAATAAGTGATATTCGAAACTATAACGTGAGAAAGACTAAGAAGACGCAAAAAAATGGACGCAGCCTGAAATCAGTGAGCAAGAAACTTGGCATAGGACAAACCAAGATGTATGCACTGAAGTATACGCAGGGTAATATCATCAGCAATCCCGAAGTTATAGTAAAAGCAATGGAAGAATTCTATACTGACCTGTACAGTACCCACAGCAGTCAGGATACGTCAATTAGAAACAGTAATGAACAGGATACAGAAACTCGTCCTTTAACTAATGATGAGGTCAGAAGGACCTTGCAAAACATGAAACGAGGAAAAGTGGCAGGAGAAGATCGAATAACAGTCGATTTAATCAAAGATGGAGGAGACATAATGCTTGGAAAACTGGCGGCGTTTTATACGAAGCGTCTATTGACTTCAAGGGTCCCCGAAAACTGGAGGAATGCAAATATTATACTAATCCACAAAAATGGAGAAGTTAAAGGATTGAAAAATTATAGGCCCATTAGCTTGCTCCCAGTATTATATAAAATATTTACCAAAATATACTCCAATAGAATAAGGTCGACACTGAACTTTAGTCAACCAACGGAAAAGGCTGGAGTCAGGAAGGGATACTCTACAATGGATCACATCCATGTCATTATTCAGGTTATCGAGAAATCCGCAGAGTACAATAAGCCTCTATATTTCTTTCATAGATTACGAAAAGGCATTTGATTCAGTAGCGATACCAGCAGTCATAGAGGCATTACGTAATCAAGGAGTACAGACCGCTTATATAAATACCTTGGAAAATATCCAGAGGTGCCACAGCCAGCTTAATTCTACAGAAGAAAAGTAGGAATATACCTATAAATAAGGAGGTCAGACAGGGAGACCCAATGTCTCCAATGCTATTCACTGCGTGCTTGGAAGACGTATTCAAGCTATTAAACTGGGAACGCTTAGGAGTAAGGCTCGACGGCGAATATCTCAGCAACCTTCGGTTTGCCGATGACATTGTTCTATTCAGCAACAATGCAGATGAACTACAACAAATGAGTGCGGACCTTAACAGAGAGAGTGTTACAGTAGGGTTGAAGATTAATATGCAGAAGACAAAGATAATGATGAATAGCCGGGCAAGGCAACAAGAGTTCAAGATCGCCAGTCAGCCTTAGAGTCTGTGAAGGAGTACGTTTACCTAGGTCAATTAATCACAGGGAACCCTGATCATGAGAAGCAAATTCATATAAGAATAAAAACTTGTTGGACGCATACGGCAGACATTGTCAGCTGCTGACTGGAATCTTACCATTATCATTGAAAAGGAAGGTGTACAATCAGTGCATTTTACCAGTGCTGACATATGGGGCAGAGCCTTGGAGACTGACAAAGAAGCTTGAAAACAAGTTAAGGCCCGCGCAAAGAGTAATGGAACGAAGATTGCTAGGCATAACGTTAAGAGACAGAAAGAGAGCGATTTGTATCAGAGAATAAACGAGTATAGCCGATATTCTAATTGACATTAAGAGAAAAAATCGAACTGGGCAGGTCATGTAATGCGCCGGTTAAATAACCGTTGAACCATTAGGGTTACAGAATGGGTACCAAGAGACGGGAAACGCAGTCAAGGACATAAGAAGACAAGGTGGTGCGATAAAATTAGGAAATTCGCGGGCGCTAGTTGGAATCGGTTGGCGCAGGACAGTGGTAATTAGAGATCGTAGGGAGAGGCCTTCGTCCTGCAGTGGACATCATAAACCAGGCTGATTATTATTATTATTATTATTATTATTATTATTATTATTATTATTATTATTATTATTATTATTATTACGACGACGACGACGACGACGACGACGACGACGACGACGACGACACCTATTTCCTCGGAGCCTAAACCTCTTCCGTAATAGAAAAATGGCAGTCCTGTTTACAAAGTTTAGATGTCGAATGCGTACAGTAAACTATTATCTGCAGGATCTGGCCTGGCGACCTGCTGCTGTGCTCACGCTGTGGTGAGAATAAGACAGCGGAACACTTCGTCCTGCCATGCTGACGTCTTTCATCATTAATAAAGCATACCTTACAAAGTCACTTTCATGGTGGCATATTGAATATAACGATTCCTGATATTCTACCTTTCGGAGCCTCTTCTCTGAGACACTATCGTAATAATGTTGGTTCAGCTGTTATGAGAAAGATAACTGAATCATGACGATTCCCTTGCTAAATTCTTAAATTTTGTCTGACTCCATTCTTACCGCTATTCAAAGTTTTTGAATAGTGCTTCTTCTCAGACTCGTTTAATGTTTTCTTAACTCACCCGAGCCTTGGCCAATCTCCCATAGTGGTACGAGCGGCACTTAGAGGCAAAAAAAAAAACAAAAAAAAACAGACAAGCCAACAGAAATCAACAAAAAGAAAAGAGCCTTACGGAAACCAGAAATGCACAGAAGAATGAATCGCCGCCTGGAGCCTCGTAGAAAAGAGCTCGTCGGAGACGTAAAGAAACACAGTTCGCCTAGGTTGTCCCAATTGGAGTCACGAAACATATCCGTACGGCAAGGAAGTGCTGACAGAAGTCGTGGCTCGGTGATATGACAGGAGAAGACCGGCGTTGTTTGAAATATCTCGTTCCCCGTCGTCTCAGCTTGCTTTCATGGAGCTTTTGCGGTCGTGTTTCGTTGAACCTGGTTTTGGTTTTTCTTTAATGGTGATTTTCATAGCAAACACACTGAGCACTTGCTGACAGAAGGCGGGACGCGGAGGATTTGTAATAGGGTCGAGAGGCAGACGCACCTCGTCCCTTGCCATCTATATGTATAACGGGAAAGTAGGAATAGTGGAACGTTGGTAGAACATAACAGCTGTGATGGAAGCGAGTAAATGCAATAAACAGTAGAACACGTTGGCAAATAAGAGCAGGATTCGTGTAACACAAAAGGTTAAGTAAGATAAGGAAGCAACAAATGAAAAAAAAGAATGTGAAAGAAATTGCCCCGACCTGGGAGCGACTAGAAACGGCAGCCTGTCCCCACTGTTGACCGCGAGCACCGGCTTAGCGATTTGTTCACTATTCCCGTCAACAGCTAGCACCCAAGGTATGAATCCACTAAACCGCTGAATTGAATGGTCAAACAATGTCGTCGAGAGTGTATATTTCATCTTAAACGTGACAATACGAGGAAATATTCGAACGATATGTATAATCGTGAGTTGAAGATGCTGCTGATATACAAATGTGCGAACAATTTTAATAAAATTGTATATGAATGAGAACCTGTGAACAGTATGCCCGTGGAAAAGAGTTAACGGGTACAAGCACAAGCTGGAACATATCTTGCTCTTCAAAACGTAATGTATACTTTTTCTCTTTTTGCATCGGTTAGCTGTTCATCTTGTGGCGAAGAAAAAAATATGAATATAATGTATCCGTGACGTCTCAAGAAACTCGAATGAAGGTATCTGGACTGACTAAATGATATCTTTGGTAGTATTGTTTCCCCGCCTCACAAATGCCCTCGTATATAATATTTGCATTTCATTTTTTCAGGATGTTTGAACCACTAGACACCTAGTTTTTGTACTCGGAAAAGCCGCATGGCAAAATCATTAGTGGAGTGGACAATGCTCATGATACATTCAAAAGGACGACGAAGGCTCAGTGCAACGTGCCTAAGTATAGGCGAGCTCTCGGTGTACGTATAAGATGAGTACATCTTATAGGAGGAGTAGTGAATAATATTTGTGTGGAAGGAATTCTTTCGACTCCAACGCCTTTTTACTCGCTTTTTATTCTTGGGCAACAAGACCATTTTTGGCAGCGGCACTTTACTTGTTTATACATTGCTTATTCGTACTCTGTTAGTAGTGTGCTATATTTTTGACACTCAAGGGAGAGCCATCAAAAGCAGTTGCAAATTATATAATTCTCGGAACTGCTAGGTTTCATTGCAGCATGTTTTCCACCGTGAGCGTCCCCCCGTAGACTTACGCAGCTTTTTCTTTATATTTCCCGCACACCTTCCAACCATTTCTCACGTCATTCGCGTGTGTGCGCCGCTGTTTATGCATGCACTGACTCCCGTGTATCGTTCATTCAATTACAAGGGATAAGGTGACTACTCGAGTGGCATCCGCCTTTTCTACTCCTTTCACGTATCGCCGCGCCTCTTCCGATATGCACGTCAGGCACGCAACATAAAGGTGATCTAAATGCACCTCACAAAAAATTTTGTGTGCTTTCTTTTTTTCGTCTCTACTAAAAGCTCCACTCTTGACACCGCTGTCTTGATGACAGCGTTTCCTTCGGCCACACTCTCCCCAGGCGGCGCTTTTCCATCCCGCATCTCGCTCACCCATCGAAAGTTCTCCTCCCCACCATGCGCCGGCAGCCGAACGCTGTCGGTATTCGGGTCTCCTACGCCTCACGCGTTACCTGCTTGCGACAATCGCGTTTGGACACCTTGAGACGTGCCATATGCAATGCACGCGGCGCGCATTTGTTCCCTCGATTCCAGAAATAAAATTCCAGACAGTCGACGAGACAAGCAGCGAGACTGAGAAACCAAACAACGCGAAACGATGCTTAGTATGCCGAGAAAGAGAAGAAAAAGAATATCCAGGGAGGTTCCCGAAGGGGACGCGATAAAACGGGAAGCGCACTCACACAACCGACCGCCTCGCGGGAGTAGCTAAGCAAGAAAGCCAGAGAGCGGCTTTCGTGTGTGCACCCAAGGAACAAGCATCTGCTCGGTATTCCGATCACGCGCTGCTTGCGACGTGCGCAGACTGCCGTTTTCTTGCTCCTCTCTTCTTCTCCCGGCACGCTCTGCTTTTGGCGTTTCTAATCTCGAGAAAAGAGAGACCGGACCTGGGTTCCGGTCGAGCCTCGCGCGCGATACCGAACCGTTGCCCAGCCTGTGGTTGCAGAGATCGGCGTCCGTTCCGCACTGCAGCTGTGCCGTAAGTGTCAAGCAAGGGCGGGACAGAGAAGCCTTCTTCGCTGGCAGCCTCCGCGTGCATGCTCCAGCGGCCACTGCTCTGGCGCCGACGGCGCGGGCGGTTGGACGCTCAATACGGCGCGCAGCGGCGCCGGAACGATGGCCACGTGCGATTCTTTGCCAAAGCCGCTGGCACAGTAAACCGGGGATCCAGCTTTCTGTTGTTCCGTGTCTGCTTCACGCAAGACTGTGCAAGCAACCAACCGATGCACCCGGCTCCCGCTTGTGACTGGCCACCTGGAGGCGTAGTTGTCTATCTGGGCTTCCAAATCTTTTGGTTTATTTCTCCTTTCGTGTAAACTATAGTCTGTTGTCTGAGGAACAATGTCACTTTTTACCGCTTGGCCCTCGCGCTTCAATGAAGGAGGGGCAGTAAAAAGGAAGCATACGCAGGTATAGCCGCTCCGTTTGGGCGAATATGCGCATAAGAAGAGAGAGGACGGTTGCAGACTTTCCTTTACCCTGGGGTCAGAGAATACGTATTCAAGCGATTCAAGGGACTCGGTGGTACCAGCGGCACAGCGACCGAACGGGAACGTCAAGCAAACGTGCTCTTCCTTGTCCGTGTGTTTTTTGTCACTGTTTAAATTTCATTCCCTCCTCCCGAAAGGGTAGGCAGGCGTTCTGCCCCTCTCGGTGCCAGTTGTCAACTTGCTCCCTCCCTGTTTCTTTTGAGTGCTTGCATGTTTCAATAATAATAATAATAATAATAATAATAATAATAATAATAATAATAATAATAATAATATTGTGATTATGATGATGATGATGATGATGATGATGATGATGATGCTGATGATGATGGTGATGATGATGATGCGTACCAGCTAGCTCGCGCCCAAACCCTTATAAATCAAGCAAACGCAAGACGCCAAGAAGCGAGCTCGAGATTAATGGCTGCGCTTGTTAAGATGACGGCACCGCGCTGTGTTCTGCCGCGCGCCGGAGCTACAGCAAACAGCAGTTTGAAAACTCCGCAACGTTGACCGCGCGTCCGTGTCACCGAGCGCGGTGCTTGCACAACTACTGCTCAACTAAACGATCAACAAAGAAGCTCCGACTCGTTCTCACAGCGCAACTTCTTCCGCAACCTATCTACGCTTCTTGCAGTTACTTCTCACGCGTACTCTACGTTCGCAGTCGAGTATCATGCCAGATCCTCTTCGTGATGGCAACGCATAGGCATTTCCACATCCGAATGAAGGAATACACAACACAGAGAAAAAGAGAGGTCAAGAAGGAGGAACAAAAGGACCACGCTCTCCGTCATTCGTGGTTCATCGACTCCTGCTTAGCGTCTGTGAGAAACACCGCGGAGTCCGTAAGGACACAACTCAGACAACAGGCACGTCCGACATCTTTCCTTCCTTCTGCGCCGTTTATCCAACTTATTTTTTTTCCTCCGTGCAAGCAAGCAAGCGTTACAAACGATCCTCCGCAATTTCTATCGCGTTTTACAGCTGAACATACAGTCCACTTCTTCATTATTTCTTTCGCTGCCTCACCCTCGTATGGTCGTTTGCACACGCACACACACACACACACACACACACACACACACACACACACACACACACACACACACACACACACGCACACACACACACACACACACATATGTATATATATATATATATATATATATATATATATATATATATATATATATATATATATATATATATATATATATATATTTCCCGTCGTCCGGCTTCCACCGTTCCCGTTTTCAGTGATTGTTAGAAATCTGACAGCAGTCGCTTCGCTCCTTTGCTCGTGGTTCGGATCCCGAGAGCGGCTCGCGCCTCCCCGAAGAAGGATGGCGACAGGCGCGCGAGGAAACGCGAGCTCGCCGAGCGACGGACGCCAGGATGTTTCCCGATCCGGTCAAATCTCTCCCGCCGCCGCCGCCCGCGCTTCCTGGGGGCCGCTCGAAACGACGCCGAGTCGGCGGGTAGGGGGGGCGGTTGCGTGTGCGGCCCGCTCGGAGCCGAGCGTTACAGATGGCACAGCGAACCGGGCACCTCGGAGCCCGGCAACCCGCCGGTGCGGGACGCGATCCGCGCAGGACGTCGGCAGGCTGGTCGGCCGCCGAACGCCGCACCGCTCGAACAAAGCCCCATCGATCACGTGCGCTCTCATTTCCGCTTCCTGTGCTCAGCGTGATCTCCTTCCAGCCCTTCCTCCTTCATCGCCTCCACCTACGCGCCCCTGTGTTCTTCATCTCCGCCTGTATTGCGTCTCGCGCCCAATGCAGCATTGCTGGCTTTGCTGGCTTCCCTTTCCTTTCTTCCGCCGCCGGCGTTTGCCCGTGTTCCTGCTTCATGTGTGGACTCGGCTATGTGTGGACTTCACTTGTACTTCCTCCGGTTTCGGTCTTCATTCTTTGTTTTCTCTCTCGCGCGTATATTTTTTTCTCTTTTCTTTCATTTTCTTATTTATTTTTATTTTTTATGCTCGAGTGAGCGTTTCCAAGTGCCCGGCCGTGCGACGGGAATCGCCTTGTGCGAAAGCCGCTGCCGCGGTCGTCTCGAAGGTTTCGGTGGCTTGATCTTTACCTCGCTGGAGTCTAGAATCTTATTCGCTTCGCCGTTTGTTACGTTTGCGTGGTGCTCTGCGAAAAGGAAGTTGTGTGCGCGCTGTTTCAGGCACTGCCATGGTTCCCTCTTCTTTCGGTTCTGTTTGTTTCAAAGAAAGTTTTAAAATCCACCGTGCTTTGTTTCGGCAGCGGGATTTTCGTTGGGGGCTCTCTGCTGTTTTGCATAGGGGAAGTGCAGGCGACGTCCGTCACCAGTCATGCTACCTTTCTCACCCGCGCTATATCCCGCGTGTTCTCTCTCTTTCTTATTTTTTTATATCTTTTATTTTCTTGTATTTTTTTTTGTATTTTTTCAGTTGTAGAACATTTTATTCCACGGTGTGAGTTGAACAGCGTACCAGTGATGGTTTTGCAACACAACTCTTGTATTCACTTTCAAGTTACTGTTTTCTGTGGTTCTTTTTTCTCGTGTTTATAATTCGTCATCTCTTCATTATACATTTCGAATATATGAGCGCTCAAAACTACGTTGTGCATTTTTCCTTCCTCCATGACTTTCTATATCATTCCTCTAACTCATCTTTCTATTCCCTCTTTCCCATCTCCCAGAGTAGGGTAGCCAACCAGATGTATGTCTGGTTAAAAACCCTGCCTTCTTTCTTTATTTTCTCCACTTTCTCATGCTAAAGAATCGAAACTCTGTTTCTTAAACGAAATTATTTTGCCGAGCGTAAACATAAGCAAAAACCAGTTTTCGCTAACATAAGCTAAATGCAAATCATTCGTGCTTTATTTTTTTTCTCAGGGGTGGAGGAGTGCGTTGGAGCAAATGAGCGTTTTAGTGCGATAATATATTCACACTGACTTACTCTCCCCGATTTTTACGCTTCTTTTCTTTGTCGGATATAACGCACTTCCCGTCAAGAATTCAATTTCTGTGAGTACATTCGCATTGACTTCCGGACTATATATTCAAATGGAAAGATCGAAAGCGCATTCACAAAAGTTTCGGCTCAGTATAACGTTTATTTTGTCGGTTTTTTTTTTTTGACAAACTTATTCCGAATAAGCATAAATATTCATTCTTTATGTTCTTCCTGAAGTCTGACGATTGTCGGCCGATTGAAACATTTAATTTTCGCTTCATTTCGGTGTTTCTCCTTTCTTTATTGTTAATCAGCTTCTTGCACTGACGTAGTTCACTTAGAATCGAATCAACCACAATCAAAATGGAAAGCTTATGTTCTTTGCTCCAAGGATCGATTTCGCCCACTTAGTCATCTTAGAGCTGGCCGATACCTCTGCGTAATTTGCATTCTTTGATAGTCGTCATTATAGTAACCGCTGCAGAGAGCTAAAGTGCGATTCATGATGTTAGTAAATAAGTTCTATAATCTGACTTTGAATTTACGATATTCCAATATTTCTGTCGTTCTTTGAAGCACATCTGGACGCTTCACGCTACGTGCTATCGTTCTTTTATTTTTTATATATCTTTGTTTGACGATAACCTGTTTCCCTCGCCGGCTTTATTTTTGCATATCGATCAGTTTTTTTTAAAGCGCAATAGTCATACATGTTCAAATAGAATGAAGCCTCTGTTGGACTGCTGTTAAGTGCCTGGTAGAATCGCGTGACGAGTAAGGTACTTTCATGTGTGGGACAAGAAGCGAATGGTTCCGGCACTTTTCAATTATTGATGGGGAGTAGCACAGAAAGAAACCTTCAGTTGCTGCAAAAATGGGTCGTCACCTTGACGCTGAACAACACACGCAATCGTGGTGGGCTAGGCTTTCGTTAGCTCCTACGCACTGATTCAGCGAATGAAACAGCCCAGTGTTTAGGCTCGACTATTTGTGCTTATTATGAGCAACTGTCCATCACCCGTTACCACCCGCCCACTCCTTATACCATTCGCCAATGCACTTTCAACGCACTCATAATAGACAAAAAGAACAGCTTGTATGTCGCACGCGCACTTACGGCACGGAACACGGATTATGCTAGGAAAATCTTTGCTTCTGATACACTTTCATTCTGGTCGTGCTAAAACAAAATCCTGGATCATGTTTAGTGGACAACATTGAATCAAAAGAGGTTGGATGATGCCAGAATGCTATCGCAGCAAGACGCTTTCTGGTGTACTCTGGTGTCAACAAAATTCGAATTCCGGCCCCACCTACTTGCAATTCGGGCAACTGTGAAGATACATAGAACACGTTTTGTGTTTCTAGGATAGTCATAATGACCTTCTCAGTCTGTTAAACCCACTAGATCGTAGAGAATTTTCACAGGCAAAGGTTTGCAAAACGCCGGGGGCACTGCTATAGCTTGTGAAATCGATTCGACTCGGTGACCGATTGTATGGACGGGGTGTGATGGCCAACCTCACATGTTCGCATTGCTAGTACCTTGGTCACTGCCTTTCCCTTATTTTCACCCCTTAACCCCCGTCTCCACGCGTAGGGTATCAAACCGGAAGCGTCGTAATGGTCCACCTCCCTACGCTTCCTTCTTTTCCTCCTCCTCCTCCTTCTAGCTAACATTTTTTATGAATGAAAGGCATCAAAATATTGCAGCCGCCTATAAGGATTAAAAACCGTTTATATATTTCCAGAAGTACAGCGCTTCGAAAATTATATGACGCATCGGCCAAAGCTATATATGATTGCGTGACCGCGTTTTGCTTCCTGCGAATCTTGTTAAGCGCGTCATCTTGTTTCTTAATTCTTAATTGAGCTGCCGTACTGTTGCTCTTGGCAAAGGTTCCTTGCCTTTTTTTTTAGTGTCTGATCACTCCATATAATGCCTAAAAGAAAAAGTATGAGGGTACTCATTTTGGGCTGTTGTCTCGCGCTATGCAAAAGGGTTTTGCTCTCAATAAAGTGCGCCACGAGAATTTCATTTTTTCCACAGCCAGTTTTAATATTGTATCGCGGATCACGACACCACAATATCCCGTCACATGCACAACCGTACCTGCTTACCAGCACGAAAACATATAGTCTAAAGAAAACATGCCACGTCCAGATTACTAATCGTTCACCAAGCGAGTCACCAAAGAGAAAAATTAGCGCCCCCGTTCACGAACTCAAGCTCGAAGAGTTATGAAAACGAGTCAGAAACAAATATTCAATAAACGGTGGGAAACATGAAAAAGCAGATCATACTATATTTATTATGATTAGAGCAGGGATTCCCTTGCACGAGTAAACATACTCCCTCGAACCAATGTTCTTCCAAAGTAAACGAACGGTGCTCTGTAAATCATAGGTGCACTCCAAGCGGTAAAAACGCAGCAAAACAAAAAGAAGGACGGAAGACAAGAGGGGGACAGAAATTCAGATTAATTTCGGTACGGTCCCCTTTCCTACCGACCAGCACAAGCAAATGCCGTTCCTTCGCCGATCGCCCGCACACAAGCAGGGTGCGCGCGTGCGTTGCTCAGCGGCAACAGCGAGACGAGCAAGCAAAACCAAAAGCCAGCTTTGATCTCTTCGCTAATCAGCGTCCTCGCAGAAGCGAGTGGCATGCGCGCACCGCGAGGTGAAGCCGCCTGCGCCCCCGTGCGGCGGCGGCGAAGGGAGGAGAGGCGGTGCCGCGAACAGCCGAGGCCTCTTCTTTCGGCAAGCAGCCGCGACGAAAGGACGCGAGATTAATAAAACGACGTCGCCCCCACTATTTCCGCAAGAGCCACTCCGCGGGGCTATGATGGTTGCTGCGCGTGCTTATACCCCTGCCACTCCGGGCCCTTGCAGCCGTTTCCGTCTGCTTTATTATTCCATCTTCCACGAATGCTGCTGCTGCTGCTGCTGCTGCTGCTGTTGATTCTCTTGTCATACCATTCGGCGACAGTGCGGCCGTTGCCATCCTCTGCGATTCCTAACGACATGCGTGCAATGTTGCGGACGCCTCAGCTTGCCTCGGCTAACTTAAGTGCACGCCGGCTACGGCGAGTCGTGAACGCTGTTGCGCAAACTTATTTTGGCGCAGCGCGGAAAATATATACAGGGTGCCCCAACTATCATGCACCAAGATTTAAGGATATGCAAATGGAACGTAGCTGGACAGAACCGAGGTAATATTGTTTGCCGTCGCTTGGAGATACGCAGATTATTTTTTTTTTCATTGCGCCAAATTGCATAATTAGTCTTAATTACTTATTGATCAACTTCTCAGATATTATAATTAGATGAAAAGTGTCAATGAGAAAATTGAACAGCAACATGGAAAGCTCCCCATACAGTTTTCTGTTGGTCAATACGTGATACATAAAGGTGTTTTTTCGAGCGTGAAAGAAGCCCGCGAATACTCGCAAAGTGTCTCGCGCGGCAAGTCGCACGGCAATTTTGAGTGTGCACGACAGTCGAAGGGCTCACCCGCCTATAGGCCATTCTTCCGAGCATGCAGCCTTGTAAACGTGGCCCTTGATTTCATTTCATTACACAATGACAAGGCGACGTCGGCGCCAGTAACGGGAGCGAAATACTCCTACTTGAATAATGTAACCATACAATATATATATATGATCATACAATAATTTCCATATGAACACGCGCAGTGATATAGAGAGTATACAGGCAAGGCATACATGCCCTCGATTCGTCGACGCAAGCTCTAGCTTCAACAACGATGCACGCTTTTAGAGGAGACGCCGCGAAGTTGCGTCTTGTAATGTGGTCCAATCCTACTTTGGACGGCGCTCTCTTTGCTGTGGTTGTATAGTTGGTTTTATTATTTTGGTAGTTTGTTGCGCGCTAATTAGGAGGAGACGAGAGGGCACGCGGGCGCCGAGTCAGCCACTGTCGCCACAGCGCGCACGCGAGCGGGAAAACGAAGAAAAGCTTGAAGGAGTGAAAACAACTTCGGTCGCGAGAGTATATGTATATACACGGAAGGCTGCGACGGCGTAAAATATTACCGTCGCAAACTGCCACCGGCGTCGCCATCGTCGAGGTTATTACTGCCGTCAGGCGGCGATAATTATGCCCCTTGCAGCGAGACCTTATGACGGCGCGCATTTGGGCTTCTCGTCTGGCTGCTGCGTACAAGCGGCTACGCTCGGCCGTTGCCTTGCGACCAGTCGAGCCTCGTTTGAGCGCTTGGCTCGGCTAGATGCCACGCTCAAAGCCGCTATTTTGATTGAGATCGCGTGATTTCGCCGTCAGCTGCGTAGCACGTAATGAGCCGTCCGTAAACGCGCAAGCACGCAAGCGGGATCGCGCGGCTCTGGCAAAAATGAAACGACTGTTAAGCGCTCACCGCAACGTGTGCAGACCTTGAGGGAGAAATGGACGGGCGGGTTAACATAGTTGTATAAGGTGCTATTCTCCGCTGTTTCGATCAACAATTATTAACGAATTTACTCGCGAAATCTTTGTGCACGCAGTTCTTGGGAACTCCGTTCAGTGACATAGAGCCACCTTCAATAAGCTTAAATAGCGCCAAAGTCTGAAGATGGTTTAATGTGATGGGCGCGTGGAATCGATGCTTCATTAAGAGAGGATGCGCCTCAGAGATCCATTTTCGCTAATAATAAAGTTAATTAGATGGAATCTGTGCCCAATATCTAGATTATTTACCTAATTTCAATATCGCTTTAGTGTAGCAATATCTTATCTAAATTATTTTTCTGTGCGCTCTGGTAGTCGAGAAAGCAGGGTCTCTAGTGCAACATTTGGACTTCATACCAGACCAAGGAGAGTGTTATAACTTTAGCATTCTCCTTATATTGTAACTAATGCTGCTCCTTATAAACAAATAATTGCAAGTAAGCTCGAAAAAAAATTTTTTTTTTAGTTTTACGCCGTGAAAAAGTCGTAGTTTCACCCGAAAGGCGAAGCATCGATTGCGATAGCAAATTAGTAGACAGTTATACGAAGTAAGGATAGTAGTTTTATCGGCCATAGAATCTTGGAAACATTTGCTTACTAACTGAATTAAGAAGCATGGTATCAGCGCGCACAGGCAAACGTGAACGCATCTCACTCGATGACTGCGGACACTCGCTGTCAAATCCGTGAGCAAGCGCGGCAGCAGCAGCGAGCGAAGTGATCTTCGTGCTGTCTATCGCTTCAACCCAAACAGCGGCAAGAAAACAGCACACGCAAAGGTATCAGCTGTATGCAGATCGCTTTCAAGACACGGCGCGCGCGACCGCACGCCACCGCGCAAAGTATGCAGCTGCTGGCGGAGTAGAAGCAGCCCCCCCCCCCCCCTCCTCCCTCTCGCGCCGCCTCCCTACGTTCCTCCGTTTCGGGCGCGAGATTGAGCCGCGATCGTTACGCCGCAACCTGCTACACTGTAATTACGAGATTCAGCTTCAGCTGTCTGTGTAGCAGAGATTCTGTTGATTCTTCTCTGGTCTCCACTGGTCTCTCTGGTTGCTCAGAAAGATCACCTCTCGAGTCGTAAGGACGCCCAGCTCCTCCATAACCGCCTCAGAGCCTCCGTGGCCTTTGTTGAACTACAGTATGGCTATAGAAGTGGTCATTCCCACAGAAGCATGCGCGACGCAAAGCTTGTTTTGAGCCACAGCAACCAACTCTTCCTGTCCAGTGGCTCAGCCGCAATTTGGGGTTGCCCTGAATGCAGTGAAACGACAGCTTTTCGCTTGTCAGTCTCTTGTATGCAGGAAGCACAGCCTTCGCCTTAGCACTGGTTAGAACTGAAGAATTAGCTGGTGCCGATCAAGCCAGTCCAAGCACTCGCTTGTTGTTAGACCAGGAAAGCTCACCGCCTGGAAAGACAACTTCTGATTTAATCAGCAAAGCATGTATGGGGAAAATGAACACCCTACAGGTCTATGCTGCGATTATAATCACTTTACGCAGTCGATTGGTTAGAAAAACGCCTAGATTTTCTTACGCATGAAGATAGAATGTTGAAGCGTAATGTTGCAATTAAAATCTAAAAATACTTTTAAAAATAATTTCTTTTTCGGCACTTCCCCTTAAGGAAACAAATTGTTCCGAGTCTCTCTATTTATGCTCATGTGATTTCTATTCTTATTGAGGGCCCGCCATGCTCATCCACTACAAAATTTTATTGAGTCGATTTCTTAAACGCCGAAACTTGTATGAAGGAGCACGAAATTCCCAGCTTTGTGAACAACTTCTGCATTAAAAACAAAGTTTACGGCGCTAAGCAGGCGAGGACGAAGTGAGACACAAACGACACATACGGTCGTTTGTGGTTCACTTCCTCCTCGTCTGCTTAGCTCCGTAACCTTTGTTTTTAAGTCATGAACCAATTAGCTCAGCAACAACTTTTGTTAAAGTTCTGCATCGCTTCCTTTCTGTCATCTTTGTCACATCCATATAACAACATGAAGCACATTGTAAGTTTGTTTTCCGGGGGAGAAAACAAGATATGGTTGAATTATATTTATGTGCCTAAGTTTGTACAAGGACATGTATCTCCTGTTATGAACGCCTACATGAACGTGCACAGTCGCAAACAGAAAGGATTTAGGCTGTGAACATTCCGACAGTCCGACGAAGTTGAAAACACGCTGTTCCGGCACAGCACCTTTTCATCCAAAAAGTACAACGCAGTGATTTATGTGGGCTGGTAGGCGTTAAGCTCGGAAACGCCATAGACTACTAAAGCTTAAGTGCCGCTTGAAGTACCACTACGTACTTGCGGGAAAACAAATGCCTTGTGAAACATTCATGCCACTGCGCCTGTTACGTTCTTTTCTCTCTCTTTTGATGTGGCAAATGCCTTTTAGAGAGCTTAGAGCGGGGTTTTCTGAGGGCACAGAAATGAGCGACTAAAAGCACGTCACGAAACTCTCGCAAGGTAAAGAAAAAAGAAAAAGAAAGCCGGTGTATCAAAGACTCGAGTCTTCCACAGCATTGCGAAGGAACGAGCAGCCCTCAGAACTCCGGCTATAGTCTAGATCCTCCCGGACACGTCTTTTCGATTCGGGCTACAAAGGCCCCGAGCTGCTTCTCGGGCGTGTCGCCGAAGCGCTCGTCTCTCTTGCTTTCGAACTGCCGACAAGCTTTCCTTCCGCTCTCGTACGATGTACTTTAAGTCAGTTACGTTCCTATAGTGTTTGCTGTTTCCGATTTACCCTAGCCCTCTCTTATCCACAGCTTTGTTTCTATCTCGTCTGTTACTTGTTTCTGTAAACACGGCTTTTCGCAGTGCGACTTGGAGTTTCCAACACACTGCTAAGAGACAACACTTTCGTAGCCTAAAAATAATTTGTACTTAAACCGTATTCGTAGCGTCGTTCTTGCAATTGTTTTGCTTTTGAAGATCTACAATACAGCGTCAGATTTCTGCGATATCTTAAACACCAAGGCGCTGTTCGGCGAATGGAGCATTCATAGTTGATACACAGGCCGGATGTTTTCGACCTGACGACATAAGCTTTTGTCCGAAATATAGCAAGCGTCGCGCGAGGCGTGTAGCCGAGCCAAGCGCAGTTCAGAGACGATTTCACACGCACCGTGGTAGCGGTGCATGTGTGGCTTCGGGATACTTTTCGTATGTCTTTGCTGTCGACCGTACAGAGCAAAAATAGGTTCTGTCATCCGCTATCGGCGATATGTCTTGCGTTCTTTCTATATGCAAACGCGCCTGATGCGTCGAGCGCACGTACCGAAAGCTTTATGCGCGTTTTCTGAAAAATGCCACAAAACCGCGACCAGCTGTACCGATAAAGTGTTGCCATTGTCGGCTTACTCCAGCCCAGCATTCTGTTTCTTTCCCGCTGGAGATTCAAGCGGCTCTTTAAATAGAGTGGTACTGGACGTTGCAGAGTCTCTACAAGGAGACAGGCAATGACAGGGCAAAAGACAGGATGACAATTAGCGAGGCAAAGGCCTACGCATTGGTAACCTCTCTAATCGCCCTGTATGGTGTTTTTTTTTTTTTTTTTCTCATTCAATAATAAATCGATGATACTCCAACTGGTTTATTGCGGCACTCGTTTGTATGTTTTTACGTAGCTCCAAGTCCGTATTCACAAAAATATTTCATGGGCTATAGCCCTTCTTCCAGAGCAAGCGCCAGCAAATCGGTGTCACGAGAATGTTATCGGAGGCTGCCGGCCAATCACAACCGGTGCTTAGAGAGAGAGAGTGAACTTTAATGAGCACCAGCAGTTCAGTCGGCTGGGCCTAGGCCTCCCACGATGGGACGTCGAGGTCTTGCCTCTTCGCCGCTTCGTAGGCCTGCTGGGTCGCCCAGAGTTGGTCGTCGAGATGGGAGCTGCGCAGGGCGGCGTGCCATCTCGACGAGAGGGTCACGGGATTAAGGTCTGGGTATTGAGGTTTGCACTCCCATAGCATGCGGGGGAGTGTTGCTGATTCAGTTTTACAGACCTTGCACGTCTGGCTCGGGTAGATGTCGGGGTATATGGTGTGACAGCGTGTGGGGGAGGGGTATGTATTCGTCTGTAACAGGCGAAGGGTGGTTGCCTGTGCTCTCTTTAACTTGCGGTGAGGGGTGGGGAAGGTTCTTCTTGCGAGGTAAAATGACTTCACAAGCTCGTTGTATCTTGTAAGGCGGTCGCGTCCTGCGGGTGCACCTGCACCGTCTCCGGCACGGTTGACTAGTCCTCGTGCTACGGAGTGTGTCACCTCGTTGAGGTTCGTGAGGTGCGGGTGGACAACGCCGGCGTGTGCTGGGATCCAGACGAGGGCGATTTGATTTTCAGACGAATGCGGGGCTTGTTGTAAGATACGGAGTGATTGCTGATAAATACGACCCTTGATGTAGTTGTTGATTGCTGTGCGAGAATCACTCAGTATGGTGTGACAGGCTGGGTCAAGAGTGGCCAGGGCGATGGCCACTTCCTCAGCCGTCTCGGTATTTTGGGTAACGATGCTGGCAGCATGTCGGAGCAAGCCACCTGCTGTGGTAACCGCCGCAAAGTGCCGTCCATCTTGGTACTCAGCTGCGTCGACGAAGGTGACGCCCGCGGTGTTGGCATAAGCTTTGATGAGGGAGGTAGCTCGTGCCTTCCTGCGTTCTTTGTTGTGGTCTGGGTGCATATTTTTCGGAATAGGGTCGGCGTGTATCGATTGCTGAATGTCGCGTGGTATAGGGTGTTTGTCTCCATGTTGACGGTGGTAGGTGATATCAAGCTTGGTTAGATTGCTGCGGCCCGTTTCCGTGAGGGTAAGCCGCTCTAGTTGAGATCGACGTTGGGCTTCGATTAATTCGTCTAGCGTGTTGTGGATACCTAATTGTAGTAGAAATTCCGTGCTGGTGTGGTTTGGTAGTCCTAAGGCCTGTTTATAGGCTCCTCTGATGATTATGTCCAGAATTAGTCTTTTGAGCTTTGTACCAGTTGAGAAAGGATGCAACGTAAGTAATGTGACAGATGATAAAAGATTGGACAAGGCGGATGGGGCTTTCTTCCTTCACACCCCGTCGTCGGTTGGTCACTCGTTTCAGCAGTCTGGATGTATTAACGGTCTGTCGAAGGATCTTGGAGATAGCCGTAGAGTTACCTCCATTGGCTTCTATGGTCATACCAAGAACGCGGATGCTAGGGACCACGGGTATGGGTCTGCCATCCCTCAGGTTGAGCTCTATTTCCTGGTATTGGCGTTTATTCGTGGAGCCCCGTGGGGGACGTCCACGGAGTGTGGGGCGGTATAGGAGAAGCTCCGACTTTTCAGGGGAACAGCGGAGTCCCGTACCTTCAAGATAATTTTCTACGACGTCAATGGCGTCTTGTAGGGCAGTTTCGATTTGGCCGTCACTGCCCTTTGGAGCCCAGATTGTAATGTCGTCGGTGTATATGGTGCGTTCAATGCCGTCGAGTTTTTGTAGTTCGTGTGCTAATCCGAGCATAACCAGATTAAACAGTATTGGGGAAATGACAGAGCCTTGCGGTGTGCCCGTGCTGCCGAGGGAGAGTGCTTAGAAGGCAAAGTTTTCTTAATTTGCCCCCGCCCCCCCCCCCCCCCCCCCCCAGTTATATTCGCTCAGTGATAAACGCCTTCTGCTCACGACGTCAGCCTTACCTCATATGAACTCCTTGCGTAAAAAAAAAGACAGTCTACAGCATTGACCTTCCGCCTAAATATCAACATTCTCCACTAAAACGGCCAACTTTGCCAGACACGTGCTTCCTATCTTCAAACACTTAATCTAATCGAACGATCTCTCTCACCTTCCTTACGCCACCTGAAGTTATCAGAACCGGAGGACATCGCCTTGATGAACACAATCATACTTCGTTAGGCCGCAGCGCAGTAGTAGCCTCTTAAGCGGTCGCTCAATGCGCGAGACTACCTCTTCTCGTCGTCATCCCATTCATCACTTCGTTGTCATCCTTGTGGTCATCACTTCCTATCTTTCATTATCCTTTCGTGGAAGCAAGCAAGAACAAAATGAAGGAATGCAGGCCGGAATACAAATTCTTTCACCAGAGCGTTGTCGATAGGCAGGCGTGCGCGCGGACAAGGAATGGCTACACGAAAACGTGCTGGCTCGGACCCTTCTTAATCGGTTAATTCGTTCTGTCAGCGAGCAGCATTTTACTGACTTTCTTTCTATATCTAGTCGTGTGGTTTCCTCTCTCTTTAAGCACAGCTCGCTTTTCGTCAGAAACAGCAAATCTTGAAAAAAAAAGAAAACAAGAAACAAGACGAAAAAAGCGTTATACCAGAACGATCTCTCCACCTGCCTAGTGCTTTACGGAAAGTGGGATTTGAGTTCGCGCAGGGAGAGCACTTAAGCACTATTTATTCAGCCTTGAACGTTTCTGAAGTGCGTTTAGATTTGGTCGAGGATGTTGTGAAATATCAGTTCTTTTCGCCGCGGTTCGCACGGAAGATTTATTTGGCTAAGAAAGGGCGCAGAAAGGCACCCCGATAAAGAGCTTTCAATGTGCTCGCCACAAAGACGAAATTTATCGATTCTAACTGAAGCCGAAGCCTTGTCTGACTTCGCGACCGATTCGTTTTCTATTCTTGAAGGAGTCACATGGACGTTGGGTGCAGCTCGACTGCTTCAGTGTTTCTTCCTCAAGCTTGCTTCGTGTCGTAACTCGCTCTAAGCGTCAGTACGCTTAGAGATAATGAGAGTAAATTTTACAGACCTGTTGTCCTTTAATGATTGGGTTAAGTTTATTGAAGTTTTGGTGAGCTCTACCATTTGAGCGTTCTTGGAGGCTGCTCATGCTTATCCCAAGTCATGTAGTGCTTCTGCATTGTGTCTGATGCATGTACATTTGTAACATTCTTACAGCAAGACCTTTATTGTTTATCTGTTTATTTATTTTGGCCTGTTAAAGATATCTTCATTCCAACCTATCTGCTAGGTAGAGAGGCCTAGGTCTCAAATCTGCAGTGCACAAATAAAGTTTATTCCTCCTCCTCAACCTATCTGTGCTGTCTGTTCACACTTAGATTGGATTTTTTAATATAACTGTTCAGTTTTTATTGTTTATTCTATAACTGTTCTCTAGGTAAATCAATTTTAAAGTTCTATAGCAAAGTTTAATTCAGCAGGGCTAACAATCCTTTTCTTTCTGCCCTTTTGTTAATGCGAGCATTCATTTTGTGTGGTTTAGCTAAACCTGATAATAGCTCGTTAAGCGCATTCGCACAGTGGGGATCATTGCCTAAGTAGCACATAAAGTGGAAAACTGCATAATCCGGAGACACTCTTTATTGTCGCCTTGATGTGACACGGTGACTAATTCGGAGAACAGGGCCACTGCATGCTACTTTTGCAGCAACACGTTTCTCTTTAGCTTTTCTTTTTAGGCGATGCCAAAAGAGTTCAAACGCGCGTCGCCTTAATGTCGGGCACTGCAATATAATTATGAAGTATTACTATCGCTGTTATTGCCTGGTGCCAATGCGTAACGACAGAAACAAAGAGCGAAAACAAAAAAGGACGGGCCGGCAACTACAATTGGAAAGGGCATAACAACTATACACAAACTTATGAGAGAGCAAAATATTGTTAGATCGCGGAGAAAGAAAGCTAACGCAAAGGAAGACGGAGAAAGAGCTTGTGAGTGCAAAATTTCATTGACAATGTGCTTTCAATTTGCAAATCAACTTGGTTGACGGCTGTTCCCGCTCTAAAGGCCGGCTTCCAAGGCGCTTTCTTCTAGTTTCTTAGTCGAGCTTTATCACATGTACGAATCTCCACTTCACGGATGGCACGTATTACTTCATCAGAGTATGTTACTGTTTCGTTCGTACTAACCTAGTAACATTCGACGAAAGTCCGCCTTCAGGCAGCTGGCCTAAACATGGAAGCTGAAGCATCTAATTTGTAGACTTCGTGCGGTAACTGCTGTGCTAGCAACAGACTCCCTACGCACGCGATCAGGGGCACACTATTAGAGGGGCAAGGTTATCGGTGCAGGCGAATTGGTCCGACCTTAACACGAGAGCTAACGACAAAACAACTAACCGACTTCTGCCTCTGCATTGCTTTTAACTTTCGGACTCACTTCTTCCTGCTTCTCCTGCCAAAGGCGCTTCGCACACGCAGACCCGGAACTCCGCTCTCGCGCGCAATGTTTGTTTGCCACGATAATCGGCTGCAACGCGGACCTCGCTCGCGTTCAACAGTCGAAGAAGCGGGGCAGCCCAGCACGCGAAAGCTCGCTCCCGCAGTTTGGACAGAGGCTTACACCGGCGCTCTTCTTGCGTGGCCCCGTCGGCACCGGTGGCCTCTGGAGGCCTCTTTGCCGGAGCTGCGCAGCTGTTACCACGACGAGGCAGAGCACTATGCGCGACGCCAGGCCCAGCAACACGCTTGGGAATAAAGAAAAAAATAGGAAAGAAATCAAGGCTCACAAACGGAATTAACTGGAAGCGGCAACAACAGACCTCCTAGAATACGACTGCCCCGTTCTCCGACTCCGTCGTTATCGGACTTTCAGTGTGTTTCGAAACGCCGCGCGCTGTTTCCCCGGCCTTCTTGCCTTCTTTCTTACTGCATTTCATTTTTTTCCTTTCTCTTCTTCTACATTGTCTTTTTATTCTTCTTTTTTCTTCTGCTGTGGCCCCCTCTTTTCGTAGTCTCAACACCTACTTGCCCAACGACGATCTTTTATGTTGATTTCCTGTACAAGTCGATATTTTGGGGTGGTTAAAGCGCGCCTCCGCTAGCAACGACCGATGCTTGGTAATCGCAAAGAAGGACACTGTAAATTGTTACGGGTCGAAACAAGCGCTTTATCTCTCTTTCTATCACACACACACAAATAATAGATAAAATAAACTCACAGCGAAGTTCAGGACCTACGATTTTATTTAATGACGTCTTCCCCCAAAGTGTTTGGTGAGGCAAGCTAGCTCATCCAAGTTAAGTTAAATAGTGAGATTGTTTTCCCCTCTGTCCTGCATTAACGCACAACGGAAAGGAAAGTTAGGAAATTAAAAATTATTAATAATATTCTTTCTCATTCTTACAACTTTAACATCTCAACATGACTATTACAACCAATTAGGTAAAAAGTAGGCACGTGCAGACTTGGAATGCGATTGTAGCGCACACAGACGAGGTCGCAAGAAGGCGCGCGAAAGACGCAGATGCATCGCTGTGTGTACTCCAAGATACCGTACCAACAAGCGCGCACTACAGCACATGTAGAGCCCCTCAAACTTTAGGTATACGATAGGATGCACTTTGTCTTCCATTAAAGGTGTAAAACAAAAACAGCGGCCTTGTAGAAGACGCCTGACAATTGTATCTTAGGTACTGAGATACCTAAACGTATGAACGTCATAAGCCTGCAATATCTGTTCGTTGGGAACTTCGGACACGGTGAAGGAGCAGACTGGAGAACGAGGACGGATACAAACGGGCGACACGAGCGCTTGCGTCGTGGTCCATTTTCGATTTTGTCCAGTTCGCGCTTTCTTCGAAATGATACCTTATACCGACACAGCGGGATGACCATCCTTTGCGAGCACACGCACTGACGTCACCGCGGTCATCACTGTTTACCGTAGCCGTAAAAATAATTGATGCCTCAATGCGACTGGCCATGAATCGATGAAATTTTAACTGGCCATGGGAAACACAACTTCGTGTCATTGATAAATTATCAATTATCCTTTATCAGGGTGATAGACTGCGCCACTGCCAATGCAGAAGTAAATGGATTTGTGCAGGTGGTAAAAGACACTCTCAGCAAAAGTCATCTATGTCACAGAAACTGAGGTCCGCTCACAAGTTTCACTCACACGTATCTGAGGATCTTTACTCCACTCGACGCCGCGCGAAACAGCGCAAGTCCTACTGAGCAGTTTATCTCGCCTGTTATCGCGTCAGCGCCCTTATAGGTGATGCTGCAACATTTTATTCAAGCAAGAAGGCAGGAACTGATATCTAGTAACACTTCAAGGGGTAGGTTGGCGGTCCTGAGAAAATCTCCAGCATCGATTTCTAGAAGCATGAAGGATAGCTCACTCGAGAGGGGAGAATCTTCGCGTAGCTTTAGGACGCGAGTTTTCCAGCAAACACAAACGCGCACTCGTGCTCTACGCACATGCACAAACGAAGCACACACGCTAAGATCTTCGCAGTCAACGTAGACAGATTCGGCGTGAGCGAACTGTCTATGCTGCTCCTTACTTGCCAGTCCGGAGGCCTCTGAAACAGCCTTAGAGACTAAAGATCGCACTGTACGGGATGCAAAAACATGTTTGCAGGACGCAAGTGCGACGATAAACGGCTTATAAGGCCTCTAAACAATTGTGGTGAAATGTAGCATTCAAACACTTCAGGTGCATGCAGGAAATGTCAACTTGCATTAAAATTTAGCCGGGAAGCTAAAAAAAATAACGAGGGAAGGTAAAAGTTCGGGATGACTCCAGTCCAGAAAATGTCGACGTAGAGAGTTTCTCAAGCCAAGGTTCAGGAAATAACACTGAGATCGTATGGCTGAGATTTCATGAAAGTGAGAAGAGACGCGGACTTAAGTTCTTAGTCTTGTATCGCGGACTCCTTTTCTTTTTTGTAACGAATATGTTGGCAAACAGCTATTCTGCACACGAACCTTAAACCATCCTTAAACTTCTCATGAGCATGCATGCCTTTTCCCCCGCCCCCACGTCTACTTAAAAAAAAAAGTATATTACATAGCACTAATATTTCTAACCATTGCTAATATTTAAACTTGGCATGATCAACTTTTTATTCTCTGACCACTGAAAATAGGCGCCGCGAATAGTGTCATAACATCATACTGCTTTCGAACAAAACAAATACATGCGTTTTGAACAAAGTAGCAGAAGTGACGTTCGGTGCGTGGTGGCGAAAGAATGACAACAGCCAGAAGGTAGAGCTTCAACCGCCTTCAGCTGCTTGGACAAAAGAAGTTGTCTTTGCCACACCGGCAGCTGCCATCCTTGGCTGTACATCGGTTGTTCTAGCTGTCGGAAGTCAGACAAACAAGCCAGGGAATGGGCTGTACACTTGGACCGTGTAGAAGTGGCTTGAACTTAGAAGTGACTGTTTCCCGTGCGATGTCGTTGCCAGTGACGGAGGCACACATGTGCGTGAGACAGCCGTATACAATGCGACATCACAATGAAAGCGCTCAGTTACAAAGAGAGAGATAGAGTGTAATGAGACGCGGACGGAATGGTTGACCGGTAAGACAAAAGCCAGTTTGCTTACGTGCACTGGGAAAGGGGTAAGGGGTGAATTAAATATAAAGAAGAAAGGAAAAGCACAGAAAGAGAGCGAAATATTCGCAATTTCCCCGGGAAGGCGAAGCATCGATTGCGATAGCAAATTAGTAGACAACTATAAGAAGTAAGGGATAGTATTCTTATCGCTCGTATAAACTTGTAAATATTCGCTTACTAACCAGACACGCATGGTGTCCCACGTGCACAAGCACACATTAGTAGATCTTACTCAATGATCGCGCGAACTCGCTGTATGAACACTGGAGTGAAGAAGCGCGGCAGCTGCAGCGAGCGAATTGGCCTTCGTGCTGCCCTTCGCTTCAACACGAAGCGACGAGAACACACCACACACGAAGTCATCAGCACTCTGCGCACCTTGTCCCCTTCGCAGATCGCTTTCAAAATAGGGCCAACGCGGCCGCGCGCGACCGCACCATGCGCAGCCGCCGCCGCAGTAGAACGCCCTCCCCCTCCACCCCTCCGGCGCCTTGCGCGCGATGGAAGACGGCGCGCTACCTCCCCACTCTTCTCCCTCGCGTGCGTGAGATTGAGCCACCACTGTTGGCTCAACCTCGCATGCTTTCACTTGCACAAAGCATACGGGGCGCGGCGAGGATGTTACTGCACTTGGACTTTGTAGAAACATCACGCCGACGACCGACGGTGACGACTACAGCGGAAATGCGGCTGGAGTGTTTATATAGTTGTATCGCAATAAAAAACACGTACACGCGCTCAAACAAACAAAAAGAAGGCGGGTGTGCCAGAACAGAGCTAACTCTATCCGATAGAATGCAAGCTGCTTTGCGACTAGTCTTGTGGATGTACCCGCTCGCTAAAAGTACCAAGGCCACCAGAGTGTTAACGCTTAACTTATTTTTAAAAAAGTGAAAAAAGAATTTTTTTAAGTAATAAACTGCTTGCATATGTCAGGCTATCCTGGCATTATTCTCACCTCTTTACACATTCGTCTGCATTAACTTAGGCATTCCAAAGTCACTTGAACAAACATTACGCTGCGACAAAATCCGACCCCGGCCTCGAAGGTTCTGGTACAACAAACGCAACGCAAGCGTACATTTATTATCTTGAATACACAGTCTACTTTTCTAGCTAGCCTGCAAACCCTAAAGAAAGAAAGAAAGGTCAAAACAATGGCAGCAAGCAAGAACGAAGATATGGAAATCAACTCACGGGCGGATCATGACAGGAACTGCGATTCATCCCATCTGTCAAAAGTGGCAGTCTATTGCAAGTACACGTACACATTGAATACTGTGGATATCAATATCGGCTTCCGAATCGACTAAGACGTCGCAGCGAACTGCAGTGCACCGTGATTTTTTTTTTTTTTTTTGCAAGGAGATGTAATCGACACGGGTTTATGGAAACGGAGTGCTTACCGACGTACTAGATAGTGAATTAAGCGTACCCCACAGTCATCGAAAACCGAAAACGTCAAGAATGCTCCCCACGCACTCCCAGTGAAGCTTTTCGGGGGCATGACATTAGCTGGTTAACTTAACGATACGCCGACCGCAAATAAGCAACAGAATGGCGAAATCAAAGCAAGGCCTGACCATATACGGAAATAGCGGAACATTTGGCGTGTGAAAGGAACGTAATGTCTCTTTGTATCTCTGCTTGAGCAATGGAAGGCAAGAAGAGTACCTGCACCAGTCAAAAACTAGAGTATCAACGGGGCTTTTCGATGAGCTTTAGCAAATTTAATTATTATTCTCGACCGAGAACTCAGGTGGAATTCCAACCTTGTGCCAATAGAGCGTACAATAGCGAGGTATGACACTTCTGTGATATTTGCTGATGAAAGTACAAACAATTAGAGCTTAAGGTAAGGTATCCGTTGCAAAACAATTGTCACCTATAGGTAATCCCACATGAATAACACGACAGACGGGTCTCACCTATTCAGTCGAGTGTAAAATCTAAACGGGAAATTCACAAAATATAAGGTGCATAATCCAGCTATGATTTTTCATATATGAGGCGCTATAACGTAAAGCTATTCCAATTCTGAAATCAGCTCTCCCCGGTTGGCCAAAAAATTTTCCTGCCACCCCCATTTCGCCTGTCTGTACGAGGCGTCAGAAAAAAACCGCGAAAACGCACCATCTGATATGATATGTGCACATTGATTATGCACGAGTCGACCGAACCATTTTCGCCATTAGCCCTCTATTACTGGTCAAAATTTTTCGAGCCGCGTCCACTTCGCCTGTCTGTCACGCGACGTCACAACATCGCGAAAACTTACCACGTCATAGTGACATGTTCACGTTAAATATGTATTAATATGCCGGACAAAACTTAATTTCTTTCTGGATAGCTGGAGACTACCCGTTTTGAAAAGAATAGAAGATTGACGTCAGAAGATTGGGATAAGAACAGTTTTGGAATAGTACGTTATAAGGCCCGAATGCCTGCGTCGGTGGTTACGTAAATTTGACGTCAGGAGATTGGAATAAAGCAGATTAAGGTCTTTTTATGTTATAGGGTCCATGGTCTCCAGAAGCATCGACGAGGCCGAAATCAATTTTTCTTTGTGTTATTTTTATTTGTTCGCTTGCGTTCAGTGCGTGGTGGCAGCATCTTAGCGCTAGCAGCGGGAATTGCATCACATTGTGAACACTGTGATGCACTGTTCACTGCGAACAAGTGCAATGGAACGTACAGAAGAGTGGCATAAGCTTTTTACAACTTCATGTAACGTCATCATTATTCGCTTAATTCCGGTAAGTTGCTCGTCGTAGTTGGTAACTAAGCGCAAAGTCCTGGAGCCCAGCAAACGGATTCTGTAAGCTTTGCACTTCGTTGCCGTGACGAAGATAATGAGCGCCTACTTTCCTAAGCAGCTTTGATGCACGTTCATGTAAACTTGCGCCGCACAAATACCAGCTAGTTCCATCGACGTTGAATTCCATGTTCGTTTCAGGTGATCCAAACTTTCCTCGTTCGAGAGAAACCGATAAGAAAACAACCTGGTTTCAGCGGTCCAAGGCGGTTGACAGCAAAACTACCGCGCTCGAGAGTGTATACGATCTGGACTGCAGGCAACTTTCCGGCTGTATAACGTTGCCGAGCCCTTTCGGCCCCTATACAGCATCGCTCATTGACTGGGCATCCATGCTGGCGGTAAATTTAACGACAGTTGCACCCCTCTGCAATCACTGACGAGCCACCGCAAGCTAGGCGAGGGGAAGAGGATCAATCAGAGATGCCGGCGCCAATCCTGACCCGATTATCCACTGTCAGTGCGCTAGCACGGCGCCACCGAACCCACTCCTCTTTTGTATATTTTCCTAGCCTCACGTCAGCCGATTAGATAAAGAAGACCTGTGACAGTAGTCAACGCTATTTGCTATGAACCCAAACAAAGGTTACCTCCTAAAACGACCAGAAGATTTGATTTGGTTGTTCAATCAATCAATCAATTAATTAATTAAAGATGAGCTTTATTTATACATTTCGAGGAATCCGTACAAAAATTGTTGGACCAATATCATAAGTGGCTTGTTCCAATACGGGAAGAAACATACAGGTAAACCAAGTACTTATTTGCTCAATGAGTAAGAACATTATTTAAATGAACAAGTATTGATTTGTAAAGGAAAAGTTATTACGTTTGACGAAACAAGAAGAAGCGTATATATGTAAGGTCAAATTTTCTGGTTACTTTTATTTCCACAGACAGCGCCAAAGAATTTATTTCCAAGTTACAGCGCCAAAGAATTCTAATAATCGTTCACCGTAGACATTGCTGCAACGAGGAATGTTTAAGTTAAGGTTAGTGGCTTGCCTGGTGTTTGCACGAGGGTAGTTAAATATGGTGTTCGATAAAGGAAAGTTGGTGTTGAGTATTTTGGGGACTACAAAAGTGATATTATAATTTCCTAAAACCGTAAAAGAAAGGACACGAAGGACAGTAAACAGAATGTTAATAGAGTGATCAGCAGAGGAAAATATTATTCCTAATGCGCGCTTTTTGCAACTACAGTATAGGTGTTAAGCAAGTTTTAGATGTTAGGTCCCATGCTTCACAACAATAACGTATGTGGGTATGAAACAAAGGAAAATATGTGCAACGAAACAAAGCACGAGGAAAATATTGCCGGGCACGGTCCAGGCTTTAACGGCTGAAAGCGAGTTTTCTACAGACAACATTACTTTGTTCTCTCCAATGCAAGTGGAAGTCTAAAGTAACCCCTAAATATTCAAATTTATCAACACGATCCAGCGTTCGGTTCGCTAGAGCTAAATTAAATGCACTGCAATCTAGTATTTTCCTGTTGGAGGAAAATGATAAACTTAGCTTTATCAGTATTTAGGACTAGCCTACTTTCTGAAAACCATTTGCCTACTTTTAGCTGCTCGCCAGACATAATGTCTTGCAGTGACAATAGTGAGTCGCCCGAGTAAACGAGTACGGTGTCGTCAGCATACATCAAGGCTTTTGACAAAAGTGCGTGCGGTAAATCGTTCGTGTATAATGAAAACAGAGTAGCGCCTAATACCGAGTCTCGTGGTAAGTGAAGCCTTGGGAAGCAACCTTGTGAATCAACATCCGTGCGTGCGTCGGTGGTTACGTAACCTTGACGTCAGAAGATTGGAATAAAGCACGAATAAAACAAGTTTACGTTATAGCCCCCCCCCCCCCCCCTGCACAGTGTGTGATTCACGACTACTTTGGGCAATATATCATTGGAATAGGCTACTTGATGACATGGTATCTATCCCTGATCAATTAGCTTTTGTGAGGGAGTTGATGCTTTTCCTAAATGAGTTAATGTTTTCGTGCTCAGTATTTGTCGCGTATGTATTTGTCCTGACGCATTTATGCCAGTCTATTTTACTCATGCGTTTTTGGATGTTTATTATTGTAACTCAATCCCCCCGCCCTTCCCCTACGGTATAATACCCGAATGGGCCTTTAGCGTGCACGAATAAATAAAACTATTGTTCCGAAGAGCTCGAGAATATTCTCGGCACCCAATGTAGGGTGCACTATTTGCGAATGAGATTTGCGCGTCGACCCGAGAGGGTGTCCGAGAAGAAAGGACCGTTTTCTCGGCGCGCGAGAATAAGCAACACGTAAGGGAGCCACGAACGTGCTCAGCCTATAGACGTTAACGGGTCGCTAGCGCGTCACATTAGCGTCTCCTGCCCTAACGACCGTGGTCAGTGCGCCCGGCTGAACGCACTGGATGACCGTACACTTTGCGCGCCCATCAAGGCGAAAGGGACGCATATCTTGGAACTTCTGTCGCTTAGTTCTCTTTCGTGTTTCCTTCGTACATGTTCGCCGAGCGGTGGCACCGGCAACATCAGGCGGACCACTTCTGTGCGACTCTTGGCCAAGATTTTGGTCGAAGAATAACGGGTGGCAGGAGCATAACGAGGTTGGCGGTAGCGCAGGTCGCGACCGCGGTTACCGGAAGCGGCTTTACGAAGACGTCGGCCAGGAACAGAACAACCCGAAGGCCGGAAATGTCCGTGGCTCTGCCGGAAGAATTAGGTGCCCCAGCTTCGCATACACGCTGGCTCCCCGGCAGCAGTGAGGCCACTTGAAGCTGTGGGGAAACGAAGAAGATACGAGAGCATGGCGCCAGGAAACAAGGGCGGAAGTTCAGCAGGGGGCTCCCAGATCAGCCTGTGCGCCTGCAACACGCAAAAAGAGAAAATGAATAAAAAGCGGAGCGAAAGTGCTTCGTAGCAGATTCGGTGGGGAAATTTCACTCCCGGAGTGTCCAAACTGACGCCGCGGAAACCGAGTGGTCCTTATTGAGCTTCCGCTTAAACACGGTCTGACGGCTACCCAAAAGGACGCACGGAGTGCCGCAGCAAAGAAAGCCCGCGACCCTTGAGCACGTGACGTTTCGATTGTGAATCTTGCTTCCCCCTAAGTCTTTGTTTAACGACGGGGACACGTTTTTAGGATGTCTGTGTTTGTGCTTTGCGCAACATACTTATAGTTAACGCCAAGCGCAAATCCTGATTTTGCTTTGACTTTTCCAAAGCAGGTGTGTCTCGCTAAATTGCCACAGAAAAGCAGCGGGATTTTCCGACGCTGTCCTTTGGTTTTCTCGGCTGAACGAGCCCTCCCGAACAGAACAGAAAAAGGCTTCGCATTGTTTGGCGCGCGTCGCCATATTGTTTTGGCGTGCGTTTCCTGTCACGTCTGCGTACCCTATTTAGGTCGCAACAACAATGCACATAGGAAAACATTTAGTAGTATGTTTAACATACGAAAACTGAACGGCCTAGGGTATAGCGCTGTAAAGCAATTTCGACCATGTAAATGTATTTACGGTGGACAAAATACCCTGTTACGCTCGTAAACAAAGCCAAACACTATATTATTTAGAGCAGGTGGCAATGACGCGCGATTTATCCGTTGTGCACACAAAAAAAAGGGCGGGGGATGCGGGAGAAAGCATGAGCCGCGATTCAATGAAAAGTAGCAAAACGCACGTAGTTCGACAAGAATATGTACAGAATAACGGAGATCTTAAAACGCAAACAGGTTCGCTGTAATCGTTTCTATTAAGTTGCCCTCAAATAGCTACACAAATAACGCGACGTGAAGTTCCCATCTGCGTGCTTTTTCGTTACAAAAGTTGCAACTTCTTATTAACCAGAGTGCGCTTCTCTCTTCTCTTTCTCTGTCTGCAGTACGGTTTCACAATCAGCTACCGCAAGGAAGGTGCCAGGCAATACGAGCTGAAAGCCGAAACTGAGGCCGAGTGCAACAACTGGGTACATGCCATCGACTGTGCAAGGTGAGCCCACCGAACGGGGCATGTTTCCCGCGCTTCTATGCCAGAGTTGTCGGTGGTATTCGCGTCGTGCAGGTCATGGAGTTTCCTAGAGAGGAAACTGCGGCACTGGCGTCTGCGAGCGCTGCAGGCACGGCCGGCATGGGAACGATGCCTGGAGGAAGGAAACAAACTAGGGGAGAGCATATACGTCGCGCAACCTGCTTCATCAAGCGAACTCCACGCGGAGCAATGCCCTTCGCTTTTTCGCTTGCAGCATCGGCCCAACACTTGACCTTTGAGACTCAGAGTGTTGACCAGAACTGGTTCCGGGAAGCTCGTAATCAATGCGCATTTGTTCGGCTCCCTGCCGCAGCACTGCCAGCAAGTGGGAGCACTCAAATCTACCGCGCTTTATGATGAAAAGATTACGTGTATAGGGCCGCTACGTTTTAGCTTAAATCGGGTTACGTGATGTTCTCTCCTAATACATTCCTTCCTCCATGGAGTGATGGACGGTATGTGGATTTGGCCTAAACTCAGTCCTTCTGGCTTCAAACGGCTTTGCGACTTTTCAAGCTGACCCTCTTAAACAAAATATATTGCCATTTGGTGTTTTTAGGCGAGCTTGCAAAGGAACAAGAAGAGGACGTAAGTCGTGCGTCAGTTGTAGACCGTGGATGTTATTCACATAGGCTCATTCCATAATATTGTCAAATTCTGTAATGGAAGAATTTTAAGCCAATAAGAGCGGCCGTAGCAGCCCTCCGGGCCAATCAGAGCCGACAAGATGGCGAATTCGATAACATGGCTGTATTCGTCGATGTCCAGGATATCCCTACGGTTCTTGCGCCGCTAAATCCAAGAATCTACATCTAGGTTAACATCTTCGTGTCGTGTATCTTACTAATTAAAGCTGTTGGTTTTCTCTGGTGCCACGACAATATCGTTACGTTGCATAACATATACGTCCTATCGACAATGCGTTACAATGCATCCATATGACTAATGGTGCGCCTTGTAGCCACTTCTCTATTCCCGCGTGCGCGTGTAAACGCCTTTCAAACTTCTACAAATACATTATTTTGAAAACGATATCAAGAACAGAGAACACGCGAGATTTTCTAAAGCATTTGCTATCCACAAGTATGCTGACACATGCGTCAGTGAGCCGTCTGTATCTCTGCTCGGGAACGTTTACATATCTTGATCGCGAATCATAAACGTGTCAAGTGCCATGGTCCCGTGCACTTGCTCATGACCGCACATATGGGGTGCGATCTTGTACGCGTTCCAAAATAGAACGGAGGCGGTCCGTTCCACCGAGCCGCACACGGTTGGTCAGTTTGAACGGTGACGAACGCCATGACGTCAATTGTGAAGTGATATCTGCTGTCAATCATTCCGTGTTGTCTGCTATCGGACGAACGCAACGGAAAGGACCGCCAATTTCGCGACGGAAAGAACGGACCGCCTCCGTTCGAGTTTGGAACGCGTACAAGATCGCACCCATGTAGTCTTTCACTGCACGAATAAACACTACGGTTGCTAGTCAACCGCAGTGTCTGTCGTCGCCGTAGTCCCGTTCCTAAGCGTTGTTACTTAGCAAAAACCCCATAACAGATACAAGAATTAGCAATGGTTACGCACGTGTGCAGATACTTATTAGCTTGGCCTGTTCATCATACCTTAGTTTCGTAGAAGTTTAGAAGAATTCAGCATTAGAAATACGGTGAAAAGAACGAAGGCCAAGCAAGTCAGTGTACTATATTTTTCCCATGGTAATTTAACGATCAAAGCGCCAGGGTTCCCATTAGCAATTTTTTAGGAAACTTTTGCGTGTAGATAATGATACATTTTGATAGAAACCTAGAATCAGACATCACAGCTCTAATGTGCCGAAACCAGGTGTACTACAATTTCAATATACGAGGGTTCGCGCGGCTTTGTTGAATATCATGTCTGATACTTTTGGGTAATTTAAACTGCTTACGTATTAGGAGTTTGCAGCACTTGATCGAAGGTGGTACTGAATAATATCATGACATATAATCGACGCATAGCTTCAAGTAAACTTTTCGTGCAGGTCAGGTTCTAACCAGTCTCTTTGAAGCACGCGTCGCCTTTGAACGGGTGTGTTCTCTGCGTAGGCCCTGAACATGCCACACAAAAACATTAAATTTCGCACAATCGTTCTTCGCACTCAGATAGAAGACTGAAAATTCGCTCGTGATCCGAGGCCGCGTGTTCCCTTCAACAACGTATCGCGTTCAACGAGTGGTCCAGCGTCGATACCTCATCACGACTTCCTGTTGTAACCCGCAAGATGTGCTCTATCGGCCTGAAGCTACAAACCATGGTAGAAATCTCGGTATCTCTTTAACTAACCGTTAAGTGGAGGGCACGTGTGAGTAGCAAAAATAATTGTAACATTCCCGGAAACGAGCACAGCAAGTTATGTAAAATAAAGAATAAATTGTTCCGAAGAACCTCCTCTTTACTAATGCATTCAGAAATCTGTGTGTCTGACGACTGCTTTTTTTTTACCTTTTTTTTTCTTGAGCTGAAGTGAGGTGACGGGCCTTCATAAGTCATCCGCACACGTCTCCACTCACTCATACCCTCTCGTTTTCTAAATGTCGCTCGCGGCAGCCCTTGGGCTACGCGTGGTTCTATCAAAAACGCGGCGCTCTTCTTTTATCACGCCAGTGCCGTTCTACGGACTGTCGAAACCACTCGTCGCGAAATGAAACAGTTTGCCAGGGCAGACGAGAGCCAAGAGCATCTCTTCAGTGCCTGTGGCGAGAGGCAAATTAAAGTAAAGGCAGTAAGAGTGCATACAGAAAGCAGACGAAAACACACACATAAAAAAAAGAAAAAGAAAAACGACGTCGGCGCCCAGAGCGCAATAGCGCTGCGCCCAAAGACGCTATACGAGAAGCGCCTTTTCTGCATCTGACACACGCTGGTAATTTCTTTCTCAGCGAAGTTGAAGCGCCGTACTGGATTTTCAGATAGAATGGATAGAAGAAATAAAGAAAGGCAAGGTTTGGTACATTTCAAAATGACGAAACGCGGCGACAACGACGCTTAACGTCTTCTGGGTCGTCGCCACGCTCGCGTTTTCTTTTGTTCTTTTCTTCTTTTTTGGTTGTTGTGCTTTCCTACGTTTCTTTGCTTTTCGTAGTTCTTCCTCGTGCGTCGTCCTCTGCTACTGTGTAGCTGTTCGCACGTCAGAGGCGACGCAAGCATCGACGTCGTCAAGACGAACGAAGAAACGAACGAAGACGATACCCTTATTTCTCCTTTCGGGGAAAAACTAATTTCGAACTCCCTTTTTTGTCTCTCTTTCTGATTCTTCTATATACTTATATATGTTTCTTCACGGATGAGATTGCCGCCATCGGTGAACCAAGCAAAGGCGCATCCTGGCACTTTGACACTGAACAGAGTACAAAATACCGACGTCGATCTTTTACCAAGAGAGAAAAAAAGGAAAAGAAAAAGAAAATAAAGAAAAAAAACAAAAAAGCTAAGTAAGTTAAAGTCGCTGCCGCCTTCGGGCACACATGTGTGGAAGCACACCATCGCAGCACCGATTGAAAAGCGAGACAAGCTAGTCACTGTGAAGTGAAGACGCAGCTCATACGCGCATTCATCGCAGGCACATGAACAAACTCTACCACGATATGCTTTCAGAATATTTACTTTCCCCACTCCTTGCATGCCGTGCGTCTTAAGAATCAACAGCGTAAAAGTATGCCGTGTTGTCGCCTTCGTGCCCGTTTAGAAGCAACAGGTAGCGCGACCTCACATAAACGGCCAGTCACGGTGTTTGCTGTGTCAATCGTATCTCATGCAGGTCAGCGTTCACCACCTTCTCTGAGCATGCTCAAGCGGGACATGCACCAGTGATAATTCTGCTATGTAAGGATGCAGGCGTGTCGGCCGCTGCTGCGATTCATCAGAAAAGCTTCATCATCATCATCATCAGCCTGGTTACGCCCACTGCAGGGCAAAGGCCTCTCCCATACTGCTCCAACTACCCCGGTCATGTACTAATTGTGGCCATGTTGTCCCTGCAAACTTCTTAATCTCATCCGCCCACCTAACTTTCTGCCACCCCCTCCTACGCTTCCCTTCCCTTGGAATCCAGTCCGTAACCCTTAATGACCATCGGTTATCTTCCCTCCTCATTACATGCCCTGCCCATGCCCATTTCTTTTTCTTGATTTCAACTAAGATGTCATTAACTCGCGTTTGTTCCCTCACCCAATCTGCTCTTTTCTTATCCCTTAACGTTACACCTATCATTCTTCTTTCCATAGCTCGTTGCATCGTCCTCAATTTAAGTAGAACCCTTTTCGTAAGCCTCCAGGTTTCTGCCCCGTACGTGAGTACTGGTAAGACACAGCTGTTATACACTTTTCTCTTGAGGGATAATTATGAGAAAAGCTTATTAAGTACCAACATGATCATCGTCACCGTCGTCGTCGTCGTCATCATCATCATCATCACGATCATCATCATCCTATTAGTATGTCCACTGCAGGACGAAGGTCTTTCCCCACGATTTTCAGTAGCTCCTGTCTTGCACTAGCCGATTTAAACTTGGACCTGCAACTATCCTAATTTCGTCACCCCACCTAATTTTCTGCCGCCCTCGACGACGCTTCCTCCATTAGAGTTACCCATTCGGCAACTCTAATAGTCCACAGGTTGTCTGCCCTACCTATTACATGGCCTATCCAGCATCACTAAACATACATGTAGACAACTACGACTCGCTTAAGCTCCCCGCGCGCCATAATACGCGGGACAACACAATATCGAAACCGTACTCTCAGTAAGGATAATATGTGCATAACGACTCGCTCACTCGCTCACTCACTCACTCTTTTATTTACTTACTCACTCACACTCACTCGTTCACTCACTAATTCACTCAGTCACTCATTCAGTAATTCTTTCACATTCACTCATTCACTCACTCACACACATTCAATCACTCATTCACTCACTCGCACTGACTCATTCGCTCAGTCGATCACTCACTCACATTCACTCACTCATTCTCTCACTCACTCATTCACTCACAATCACTCACTCATTCATGCACTCACTCACACTCCCTCACTCACTCAAACTCACTCACTCACACTCCCTCACTCACTCAAACTCACTCACTGACACATTCACTTACTCACTAATCAAAAACTTTCAAACGCGCAAAATATACACAACTGAAGGCTGTTGCGCGCGGCCGAGTGTGTGTGGGCGCTTCATGTAGCGTGAGTTAATGTGCTCCGTCTGGAACGGAACGGCTAGCACTGAAAGCGAAAAAAAATGGCAGAAACGAAACGGTATTTGCTGTTCTGCCTTTTAGTTTACTTGCTTTCCACTTATTCCTGTTCGCAGGCAGTTTCATGCTCTTTGCACGCCTCTAGCAGTACTTTAGCCAAATGCCTTTTTTTTCTCTATTTTTCTTAGCGTACTCTACCCGCTGCGCATTCCGCCATATGCTGGTCTTTCTTGCGTCGTTGACGAATTGGAACGCCGTGAAAGCAGGAGTTCCAGCAAATTTCTTCTCGTCTCTTACCACCGCTTTCCAGCACTCTCTGACGCGCCTAACATAAATTTCCTTTTTCTTCTGCCTTTTCAGTTTCGGCGTTGTTTTGCAGCGGCTGCTTTTCATACTCGGAAAACGAGATGTTTCTTGTCTAAAGATTTTTTAATGTCCTTCCCTGACGTCCTTTGCGTGAGAGCGTGGAAAAACCAACGGACCCCGCATCCTCTTGCCTCCACTGTATACGCATTTTTCTCCACTCGTAAGTGTTTCTCTTTCTTCGGCGTGCTCGTCGCAGTAGTTTCTTGGAACATTTCTCAGACTCACGTGCGAAAAAATACATGGAAAAAGAAAACAACGTAAGCGGTAGCACGTTAGCGAGGGTAGGTCTGCGAGTGCGAGGGGATCTTGTGCCGAGTCTCAGAGGAGGGGCGGCTGGTCGTCGGTAGCTTTCAGCTGCCATATTTCATGGCAAAGGAGGCACAACACGTTCTGGCGATCTCAGAAGAGTCTGTATACAAGAGGCTGTTTGTATACCCGTCCGACCAAGCATGCGATAGGCTTGCGCGTGTGCGTTAGTGCCCGAGTCGTTGAGGAACTCGATATCCGAGCGGTGCTTTTCTCTCGGAGAGCGAATGTCCGCAATGAGCACTGCGCACGTCTCGTAGGCAATGTTTATGGAGTGTATCTCCGTTCGTTTCCTTGGTTTTTTTCTTTCTTTCAATCTTTCTTTTATTTTAATTTTATTATTTTGATAGAAGTGCTCAACTGCGATTTCGGAAGTCGGAAGTGGTGGTGCGCGGCCTGCATGAACGCGGCTGCAGGTTTGTCTCGAGCTGCAAAAACAAGCCTTTCGCCATCTGCGAATGCGAACAGCTCGCATTTGTTCTTTACTTTCAGTGGGCAAGCCAACGAATTTGAAGCAATCGGCGTTTTCAAATTCCCGCATCGCACTTGTCAGACAGTTCGCACGGAGACCCCTTTTGCACGCTTTCGACTTTCGTAACCTTTTCTGTTCTCACCGCTGCGTCGTGCAATGTAACGTTAAAATAAAGACCGCCACGACATAGCGTTCTTGGGCCATGGGAAAGCCAAGCACGTTTACGAGTGCATCGTCGAAAGAGGCGATTGAAACAGTGTGGCACAGTTATTCGCTTACGAGACGGCATTGCGAAATAGCCGCATTCATCCTTTACTTAAGAGATGCCCTCGCAAATATTTCCGATATTTTGTCGTGTGGCCTGTTTCTATTGACAAACCGAGTACTCCTGGAGGATCCATTTCCGCGCCTTACCAGACTTGCTATTCCTGCAATTTCTTCTCTTCGGTTGTCAATATTGGCCTTCCACCATACACAAACGTTCGTAACGTCTTCAGTTTCTTTCGTTAGCCAAGAAGGCTACCATGCTAACCACCACCACCACCACCACCACCACCACCACCACCACCACCACCACCACCACCACCACCATCATCATCATCATCATCATCATCATCATCATCATCATCATCATCATAAGCCTATTTCTATGTCCACTGCAGGACGAAAGCCTCTCCCAGCGATCTCCAATTACCCCTGTCCTGCGCCAACCGATTCCAAATAGCGTCCGCAAATTCCCTAATTTCATTGCCCCACCTAATTTTCTGCCGTCCTCGACTGCGCTTCCGTTCCCTAGCCACCCATCACCTAACTCTAGTGGTCCACCGGTTATCTGACCTACGCATTACATTGCCTGCCCAGCTCCTCTTCTTTCTCCTAATGTCATCTAGAATATCGAATATACCAGTTTGCTCTCTGATCCACACCGTTCTCTTCCTGTCTCTTAACGTTACGCCTAACAGTTTTCATTCCATCGCTCTTTGCGTGGTTGTTTAACTTGTTATCGAGCTTTTTTGTCAACCTCCAAACTTCTGCCCCACACTTTAGGCTATGTAGAATGTAATGAATGTATACTGTTCTTTTCAACGACAGTGATAAGTTCCCGGTCAGAATTTGATAATGCCTGCCGTATGCACTACAACTCATTTTTATTCTTCTGTAAATTTTCTTCTCATGATCAGGGTCGCCTCTGAGTGATTGATCTAGATAAACGTACACCTTCACAGACTCTATCGAGGCTGACTGGCGATCATGAATTCTTCTTCCCTTGCCAGGCTATTTGAACATTATCTTTGTCTTTTGCATATTAAGTTTCAACCCCACTATTAAACTTTCTTTGTTAAGGTCCTCAATCAATCGTTGGAATTCGTCCCTATGGCTGCTGAACAGGCCAATGTCATCTGCAAACCGAAGGTTGCTGAGATATGCACCGTTGATTCTCACTCCTAAGCCTTCCCAGTTTAATAGCTTGAATATTTCTTCTCAACATGCCGTGAATAGCATTGGAGAGATTGTGTCTCCTTGCCTGACCCCTTTCTTGATAGGTAACTTTCTACTTTTCTTGTGGAGAATCAAGGTAGCTGTGGAATCTTTGTAGATATTTCCCAAGATATTCACGTGTGCCTCCTGTACTCCTTGATTACGCGATGCCTCTATGACTGGTAGAATTTATGAAAATTATTCAGAGAGGTCGATAGTACTCCACAGATTTCTCAGTTGCCTTATTGATGACATGGATGTGATCCATTGTAGAGTATTCCTTCCTGAAGCCAGCCTGTTCTCATGGTTGACTGAAGTGTTTCCCTTCTATGAAAAATTATCTTGATGAATATTTTATATAATACCAGAAGTAAGCTAATGGGCCTATAATTTTTTTAATATTATAGGCTGTTTCACATGGCGCGATTGGGGTGAAAGAAATCGTTCTGCCGCGCACGTCGTAGAACAATTTTCGCTGACAGCTTTCACATGCCTTTGCGGCAGCGCGATTTCCGTCGCAGCGACACGCAAGGTTGCATCCTGTTCACAAAGTACCCATGCCTGTATCGTTAAATAAAAACAACATGGGAACTAGTCTAATATTCTAATTTTCCTCTTTTTTATTCGATAATGGAATAGGAACACCCTTGTTTAACGTTTAAAAGCGTTGAGACTTTACGACAGCTTGCAGATACGGTTAGTGAGGCGCTGCACAACACCGCAAGTATGAGCGTGCGGCTTGTGCGGCGTCGGTGGGGTGGTTCCGTTTAGTACACTCTAGTTTCGTTGTTACTATGGAAGCCACAACTTTTTTTCCTGGATGAGTATTTGCTTTTGCAGAAGAGCAAGTTACTATTGAGTGTGCATGTATAAGCAGCTGGCGCAATTTGTAGCGATGAAGAGGTTGACGATGGTGGCGATCAAGTGGGTACCTGCCTTATGTTGAAGCGGCGTCCTTCTTCCGATGTGGATAGCGCGCAGCTTCTCCTTTCAAACGGATTGTGTAAGCGGAAGAAAAGCAAAATGTTTATGAAGCTCCTATGCCGCAAACGGTGGTGGGTACGCCCTAAACATAGCTAAAACTGGCCCGCGACATTGCTCCACGGAGCTACCAAAGCGCGGTAAAACAGGAAAGCGCCTATTTTGACGGCGCTTTGTTTCGTCACATACATTGCCTCTCCCACATAGCGCCGATCGCTGCCACTGAGCGACGGCGCGACCAACTTGTTGGAATCCAGTCGCCGAGAGCCCACGACGTCGCGGCGGTCGCTGAGCGACGGAATTCGCTGTGTCGCTGACTGAAAATCGCCCCATGTGAAACAGCCCTATAAACGTCTCCCTTTTCGTGGATTAGTATAATGTTTGCATTCCAGTTTTCTGGGACCCTTGTAGTCGATAGACACTTCATATAAAGAACAGCCAGTTTTCCAAGCATTATGTCTCCTCCATCATGGATTAATTCGACTATTATTCTATCTTCTCCTGCCGCTCTTCCTCTTTTCATGTCTTGCAATACCCTTCTGACCTCATCGTTAGTTAAAGGAGGAGTTTCTGTATCCTGTTCATTACTGTTTCTAATTGACGTATCCTGACTGCTCTGGGTACTGTACAGGTCAGTATAGAATTCTTCCGCTGCTTTTGCTATATCTTCGAGATTGCTGATGATAATACTTTGCTTATCTTTCAATGCATACACCTTGGTTTGTCCTATGCCGAGTTTTCTTCACACTGATTTCATGCTGCGGTCGTATTTTACTATTTTCTGAATCTTTCCCATGTTATAATTTCGAATATCACTTACTTTTTTCTTGTTGATAATCGTTGGTTGTTCAACGGGTTCTATCTGATCTCCTGAGTTAGACACTTTTATGCTTTGTCGTTCATTTATTAAGTCCTCTGTTACTTGGGAGAGCTTATCTACTGATTGCCTTAGTGCCTTACCTCCCACTTCAATTGCTGCTTCTGAAATCAGCTTAGCTATGGTTTCCTTCATTACCTCTACGCTATCTTGATCTTGCTGCCCTAAAGCTTTTCCAAATCCACTTCCTGTTACTGCGCTTCCTAAATAAGGTATTCATTATTCGGAGTCTATTTCTTTCCGCGAATTCTGCCATCTCTCCTCTAGTGTTCCTAGAATCGCTGCCGTAGTTGCCAATTGCGTGTTCCCCAGCCTGATTTTTCCTAACTTTTTCATTGATGTCGCCATTACTACAGTACACTGAGTTTGTACCTCTTATTGCTAATTCAACATCTTCTCATTGCTAATTAAACATGCTAAACTTATCTCTTCCTTATTCTTCACATCGGGTTAATTATCATTAGCGACACCTTACTTTAATATGAAATTGAAATTGCGCCTATGTATTGGCACTTCGCATGCTCTTGTGTTTTGCGCTAGCATTTCTTTTCTTCACTGAGTGTCCTCAACATATTCTTTCTTTCTCTTGCAATTTCAGTTACTCTAAAATTTTTATTTTCTTGTCCACAATAATCGCCAGATCCCTGACATTTATGGAACCCTTTCAATGTAGAGGAGCTTTTTGGTCTGTGGATTAACGCTTCACTACAGAGTACTGCTCCAATGGTCTTACCAATCTTTTTTAATTAAATTGACATTGTACCTATGTATTCACTCTTCGCCTGTTTTTGTGTTTTGCGTTATTTTTGCTGGGTAAGTGTGTTGGGTAAGTGGGTAACACAAAATAATTGATTTGTGTCTAATCACAATAACTGCAGAACATGCATTTTAAACGCGTTATAACTGTTGCCCGTTATATCCTCGCGAGTATCTGCACATGCCGTGCACTGATATCAGGATTAGCCAATGCAACAATTTCAGCTACGACATGATCAACTTTGTCGTAATATACATGATGCTATGGCTTTTAAATATTCAAGAATCATTACAGCTACTATGGGTTGCTGCGCTGATCTTGAATATAGTATACCTGTCTAATGTCATAGAAAGTGTCTTGAGATGGGTTTAAAACTGTGGCATTCAAATTTGTTGTCGTTATAAAGGTTGTATTTAATTTATTCAGTTTAAAAACACTTTTAAGCACGTATTTATGTTCATTCTGCGTTCTTTACTATGTCGCTTTCTTTCTTCCCTATGCTTTTCTTTTCAGCTCCATTCACGCCCTTGTTCACACCTTTACGGAAGTATCGATCACAAGTAAACTAAACGAAAATAATTGTCAAAATACACAGACAGCTAGGAGAAAACGAAATGACGTTGCGCCAAAATAATGTGCCAGACGAGGCGGAAAATTTGCCCTGAAGCGTAATTTCAAGAGAAAGAAAAAGAAATTGCGCTCCTTTTGACCTCGTTCACGGAACCACTCTTCCCACTCTGCCTCCCGCCGCCGTGCTTCAACTAGGCAGCGAAAATGAGTCGAAGTAACCGCTCATCGATAAAAGCGTTTTCCCGCCACGGAATAACGCGAGCGTAAGGACGTCAACAGAGCCGATATGGTAATTACAGGTATCGCCTTGAGGAGCGATCTCGCACGACGTGCTCTCGAAGAGATGGCGAGTGACGACGCCTGCAGTCGTGGTAAGAAAGAAAAGAAGAAAAAAGAAACGTGGGTGTGGAGGAACAAACTCTGGAGCTAGAAGGTGACGAAGCTGAGCGACCAAAAACGTGTCGTATATTGGAGAAAGGAGCAGGCAGGCCCCTACGGGCAATTTCTCGCCGTGTCGTTTAACCTAGCACATCGTGTAGGGAAAGCGTGAGGGCGAGAACTTCGATCGTCCCGGCTTTTTAATTAGGCCTCGTGACAGGCGAAGGAGAAGGCCGGCGTTTCGTCATTCCCGCGCACTCTGCACACGACGCTCGATGGGCGCAGCATCGCAGCTCGCGACGGGCTCGGCGTACTTGGCGCTTTTCTCGCACTCGTCTTCGCTCGGACGCATCGCTTCATTCCAGATCACATCATTCCGGGAAACCGCGACGAGCTCTCCCCAGACTCGCATAGGAAAACCTTCGGAGAAAAGGCGCGCCGGCTTTTTCATAATACGATGAGCTGACGGCACCGAGGATGGGAAATAAGAGCGCTCAAAGGCAGACACCTCAAGCACCCTCTGTCTATATTAATAGAAGTGGTCAGCTTTCGCTAAACCAGGGCTCACATCGGGCTAGCCACACACTCGCCAATTTGTTGGGAAACGAAAGCCACATTTTTTTATTAGCTGCGAAGAAAATTCGTGTTTCTAAACGGAGCTGGTAATGGTGGTCGCTAAAATTCACGTATAACGTCCCGTATTGAAAGTGTAGAAAGAAAGCTGGCGAAAAAAAAAAGCGCAGGAATAGTACGTTGACGGTCGACTTCCTCGCTGTCCGCCCTTTGAATTACATCTGGAATACGTACATTAAAGCATGTACACGAACATTTTTCGCATTCGTCCCTTATATGAGCACAGTTGCAACTGGAACCCGCGGTTTCGCAGCCTCCAGAAAAAAAGTGACGTATTCAATGAGCCACCCGGAACCGGTATCTTCCATAGGTGTTACTGCGCTGCATAGAATTATTGCGACAGAACGTTGTGGGGACACCTCCGTCTCGTTTCTCGATTTATCGTCGTGCTCTCTGGCACGAAGTCGACATGTGAGCGTGGCAGAAAGAAGGGAACCCGACGCGGGAGAAGGGGGCCAGGGGGGGGGGGGGGGGGGGGGGGGTTGAGAGCGTTGTTCAGACGCGCCGCCAAAGACTGGTTGTCAAGAGGCTTCCACGCTGACGGCTCAGACAAATGAGTCGACCTCTTGGACGGGATCCCGACGTGCACCCGCATGATATCGGAGCCGCGTTTATAGACGCAGCGCCCGGCCGTACGCTTTTCGGCGCGAGTCAGAGAGATCGCGTGGTGATCGATTTCCGGAGAAAAAAATGACGTTCAATTCGTGCTAGCTCCGACGTGCGTGTGGGGGCTCTTAATTTTAGTTTGAGATAGCCCTGTGACAACCGCGGTTATAGCTATGATTCAGTACGAGCGCGTTAGTGCAAGACGGTATAGCGTGATTTGTGTTGCGCTACCGTATTCATATTGCAGAATTACCAACTAGCCCTCTTGTCAGTTGTATAGCCATGACTGTTTGCAGCGTCCATATGCTTAATAATAAAACCTGCCTCTATAACGGCTCCCCCTCCCCTCGACCGCCTCTATTTTGTGATATTTCTTCAATAGTGCCATGCGTCTGCTAGCTATTGGTTTGGTGTCTTCATGAAAGAACATCTACGTATATATTATCCTTCTTCATTCTATACTTGCTTTGTAAGAAATCTTAAGTTACATAATGCGTTTTGCGACTAGCTGGTCGTGCGTAAAGTTATAATCACGCGCTGTGAAAGTGAAAGTGAAAGTGAAAGTTTATTTTCTTTTCAACGAAAAGAGGGCGCCAAGACAAAAGGCAAGAGCCTGACAAGGTCCCGGTCACCCGTAAAACAGCTGGCATTGTGCACGAGCAGCGTGCTGCAGCAAGGTTATTAAATGCAAATACCAATTATTTGCTGCCATGTTCTAATGCTCCACATAAATGCCAAGACTCAGAACGCAGATCCCGTGGAGCAAGAAAGAAAGAACAAAGCAAACCTAGAAAACAGCCATCATTCTGAAAAATTGCAAGCAAACCACCGACTTCAATAAGGACCAGCAGCACAAGCGAAGTTATTGCGGCCAGAATACATCGACAGTTCCAACTAAAGAACTTTTAAACGTGACAACAGGGACGTCAAAGAAGTCACATAACGTTAACTATAGGACGTGGTCTGACGTCTGATTCTGAAACTTAAGAACAGCGAATCTACGCTGAGCAATACGCACGTGAGCTAGAAAACGGGGCTCGCTGGAGTACACATGAGGCCGAGACACAACGACATGTGATGACTACGCCACGGCTTGCCTAACGTTCCGCTTACCGGGATGACTGATGGGACTCGCAAAGTGAGCACTCATTCAGTGCGCAGGACAAACATGTGTGTAGAGGTAATTGCGAGAAGCACTGACGAGCTCCAGCGAATGCTTATTTGAGACGTATAGACCGTTTCATCGGGCGAGGAGGATCGTGCGCGTGGAGAGCCTTTCCTCCTCTCTGGCTTGGGCGATCCGGCGCGGCGCTGCTTGAAGGTATTGCTGTCGCGTGCTGCGGAACAATTTCGAGATGTTTTAGATGGTACTTTGTGAAACTTACGCCATGTCCGTTCATATAAGGTCGTCAGGGAAGCCTTTCGGTGCATCGGTAACTACAGTAGGCGGAAATATCTTCTGGGGGCGCAAAAATGCGACGCGTTTTATCAGCCGCGGTGTACGCACATTATCAGTCGCAGTGTGTGTATGTGTTGTGAACTATTTTGCTTATATCGGTTTTAATTCAACAAAGAAAACCAGTGTCTTTGTATTAGCAGCATGAAATGGTAAATCTGCTCAATATCTGATCGCTTGGCGTAGGGAGTAAAACATAAAGCATAAGAGCGCATGCTCGTGCACGGCCAACCTAAGGATGCCACGAAACATCTAAGCGGCAGTCACAATCAAATATTTGTGATGCACCGGCATCGTTCTCGCGCATTTCAAGTCTAGTAGGCTTCAAATTACCATATGTCTACGGTAGCCTTCCTGCATGAGGCCGATGGCGCTGCTCAACACAGCGATCACTGCGGTTGGTGAACCAGCACGGTACATATGTAAGCTGTGCGCTTCGGCATTGTCTTTTTGGCCTGCATACAGCCATTATATATGAGGGATCGCATAAAAATAATGCGATGCTTATTTTTGAGGACAAAATTTCCGTAATACGTGTGAGTGCGTCGTAGAAACGGAACGAACACAACCGAAAAATAAATTCGGTTATCATTTTCTTTCTCGAAAAAGCAAGAGAAAACGGGCTAACGCCGCAATAGGGCCTCGCATGGTCACGCCGCACGACGTTTATAAATATATAACCGCTGATGCGGTATGCTTGGACCATGTGGTATATATAGAACAAAGGTATATATAATCCAGCACCTACCACTGCTTAGGACGCTCGTGCAGTTCGTAAACAGTCCCTTTGCTGGACAAGCGTAATTCAGACTGTAAGGTATGCTGCTATCACTTGCCAAAACTATTTTATTCAGGGGCGGAAACCTCATCCATCGAACCAAGTAGTCACGCAATGTAACCTGCAGCGAACAGTTTGAACGCTTGTCCAAGTATAACATCACAGCTCCTATCGTAGCAGAACGGTACCCACACTCACGCTGTTACGATCGTCGCGTATGTTACATGGCTCCTAAATCGCAGCTCAGAAATAGAGGATAATACTGCAATAAGGTCACATTAGTGATTGGAACATTCAGAAATACACAATTGATCTTCGAGGCTGATTGTAGACTCGAATATGCGCGCACACATCGCGCTGCGTGTTCCGTCCACCTCAACGCCAGCAGAAATTCCGGCCATGACGCCTTAAACCACTTCAGCACGTCTCACAGAACCGTTTACCACGTAGAAGACGCACGTCATACTAAACAGACCACACGACCGTGAAAACAAACGCCAGAACCTGCCGCCTAGCGTATACCTGCCATGCAAAAGACCGCTTTAACCCAAGCCAGTATGGCGCTGCTCATAGGCGGCGCCACTGCGTTCACATTATGGCAGCGCCTACGAAAAAACGATCTATAGAGTAGGCGCCTTTTCGTGGAAACAGGTTACCAGTGCACGTAAATGCACGTCAGCTGCCCTCCAGCAAGTCTTAAGCAAGATATATGCGAGCTAACACGTGGCGTCCAATACGATGTACGACGCGCGTGAAACATGAGTGCGTATACTGTATTGAAAGCGAATAAAGCTAGTTACACGCTGATACAGGCATGAACAGTCTGAAGAAGGATCGGACGTCAAATGATGTCTCCTCTTTCACTTGCATGGGGCGACGGTGTCCTTCTTGAATAATTTATGTACTTGAATAAAGACAAGCACAGCGACAGAGTTGTACGAAACATCTTTATCGTGTGGGAATTATTTAACATGATGTGCTGGAAACAAGAAGCGAAAAAGAGAGCGCGCCAACAGAACACCAGAAGAGAAAACGCGCCACTGCCGCAAAGGCATTGCGCGCGGGCACGGGTCATTTCTTTTTCTTTTCTCCTAATGTTTGTACGTTACCCTCTCTCGGCGCATTGTAAGGTCATAGACTGGACTTTCTTTCCTGGTTGACTACCCTGCCTTTTCCTTTCCGTCTGTCTCTTTCTCTCGCACTGAAGAGGTTTGAAAGTTTGCTGTTCATCTCCATGATCGTGTGCCTATATGAAACACCGTCTGCTCTATTGTTAGGACAGCGTTTGTGCTATTCTGCGAACAAACCCACAAAAAAATCTAAGTTGCGTGAGCACAGCGGCAAGTAAAGTACCGCTAATGACGCTATTCATTAGTATCTACAAAAAGCTCCTATTCTCGCGCAAACATTCATTCACACCCGTTTTCAGGCATTGACCTATTGAAACCTAACCACAAGCCGGGTGCTACAGGGTTGCGTGCTTCGTTTACATTCATTCTTTAACAATAAAGACAACTTAAGCTCAAAACCAGATAGCGTATGCAACGTGTATTGTATTGTATTCTTACCCGCCGTGGTTGCTTAGTGGCTATGGTGTTGGGCTGCTAATCACGAGATCGCGGCATCGAATCCCTGCCGCGGCGGCCGCATTTCTATGGGAGCGAAATGCGAAAACACCCGTGTACTTAGATTTAGGTGCACGTTAAAGAACCCCAGTTGGTCCAAATTTCTGGAGTCCCCCACTACGGCGTGCCTCATAATCAGAAAGTGGTTTTGGCACGTAAAACCCCATAATTTAATTTAAATTTGTATTGTATTCTTTCTTACTCTTCCTTCATGCCCGTGGTGCTATTTGCAGTTTCAGCAAGATGCTGCTTCAGAAGGAAGAGCTGGAGCAAAAGCATCTCCACCTGGTGCAGATCGTGGAGAGCGAGAAGACAGCCAAGTGGCAATACACACAGCAGTGCGAGGAGCTCACCGTCGAGATCAAGAAGCTGCGCGCCGAGGTGAGCATGCCACGAGGGCTGTACGTTCGTGAGGCGGCAACCTCATGGAAGATAACGCAACAGCAGACTAAATAAGGTCCACACTCGGTGGAACACCCCGTACTCGGCGCTTCATGAGAGTTTCAATTAAAATATGTCCACTGATAATCTTCAGTAAGGAGCTACTTGAACAAGACTGAGAGAATGAGTTGGAGTTGTAGTTGGTCCAGTTGGTGAAGGTTCGTCTTGTTTTGTGCCATTCCTATCAAGGTGACGGGATCATCCTACGTCTACCCGCCCAATGACTGAGCAGTATTGCACAGAAACATTGCAGGGTTGTTATCTCAGTGAGACTGTTTCAACACAAAAGAGGGCAGAGATCCCGTATACGCGTCTTCCTTACAAGGCCTAACTCACTATCGTACCTTACGAACTGCAATTGTTGTGGTTCGCCGCTTATACTGAAACTATCGCTATGCTACAGCCAACCATTGAAGCCTCGCAGATTATTCACACTCTTAGTTAACTATGCAGAAAGGCGAGCCAAGTAACCGACGCCTTCCGGAAGAGAACCTCGTTTACTGCAGTGCCGGAGAGAAAGCCGCGGTTTATTGGTGGTCTGCCTTCTGTCCGCATCAAGAAAACAGGCGAAAGCGTTAGAGCGGGAATTCCTGCTCGTTCTTCGATCGACTCCATGCAAGATAAAGCAGTGGCAGACGGAAGGACTAAAATTAAATAGAACAGTACCGCGCTGTCGTTTTAGCGAACCACGATCACAAATTCTTTCCTTTGACTTCCTTTTTTTCTGATCTTTATGAGCCTACCACAAAAAAAGGATAAAAAGAAGGAAATATTTATAATGCTGCGGAAGAACGACGGCTTCCCCCTTTTTTCTTCACTTTTCCTTGCGCATTCTTCTTTCGATTTTACTGTTGCGCCGAAGCGCCGTGATAATGTGAGCGAACCATTTCGTCGCCGAGCACGAAGTCAATGTTTTTTGTTTGTTTGTTTGTTCGAATGCAACCCGATAAGCGGACCGCTACTTCCTCAACTCTGGCTCAGCGGCCGCTGCCGTAGGTCAACGCCTGCACTCCGCGCATACACATGGCGACGGGAACAAGCTTTTTGGCTTCATTTCCGCTGGCGACGGCACGATCACACTTCATTTGGAGATACATAAAAACACCGTAGGTAATGTCAATGGAGATGCAAATTTCTCGACAAGATCTGTGCACCGTAGACAAGTATAAACAATCACCACAATCGCATTAAGACTACGGAGATGCCCAACTTTGGTATATTCATAACGCATATAGGTGATCAGGTCTAGGATTGCTCTATATTTAAAGAGAAACGCCATTCCCCATGCCCGCGTTCAACTTTCACCGAAGCAAGTTTCTTTGCTCACGGCTCTTTCTCGTGCTTTTCCCCACCTGAAGGAGGCACTAAGTCTCGATGATTGTGATAAATGGGGTGAGTTTCTGTAAGCTATACAATAGGTCAGGCCAACTGGTGTCTAAAGACGAGAGCAGTAAATTTTATCAATAAGGACTTTCGGATCATAACAGAAGCTACGGCTCTTTTGCTAGCCGACTATGATGTACGTTTTGAGATAAATAGCGATGCACCGGTAAATGAAGCAGCTGCTTAAAACTCGTGGACAAATTCATCATTTGCATGGTAGTTCGGTAGCGGTGTGGCAGACGGCCGCACAAATATTGTAACATATGCTGGTGGCATCGTCCTGCCACCGAGACTGAAGCCGTATGTATATATTAGGGTGGCGATGGTTCAGTGATATATGGTTTCTAATAGTTTCAGTAAATTGCAAGGAATTGTGCGTGTAAATGCGCGCTTTTTACGACACCTGTGATAGTTACGTGAGCTGATGGAGTAGGATGCAAGACGCGAAAGAAAACCTTCGTAATTTTAACTGCTGTGAGACGATGAGTTCAAAGATATTTAGCTAAGGTTATCTTTACCTCTAGAAAGACTGGTGTGGATTCACAGAGTAACCCTTCCGGTAAGCGAGCTCAAAGGAGCCTACGGCGTCTGTTGTTCGTGCATCTCCCTTGCAGCTCAAGCAGCATCCCTGAATTAATCTCACAGAGCGTTTCAGTCATGAACAAATAATTTAGCACAGCTTGTAGAAAATTCGTAGTTAAACTCAATTAAATCAACGTTGAAAAATGTTTTAAGCTTTTATTCGGGCTTTGTTCGGAACACCGTTCACGGCTGCCAAACAGGTCGCTTGACTGACGAGCTCCATCATTGGCAAGCCCCATTTATCAAACATCATAGCGTTTTTACTGTTTCGGTTGTCGCTCGCCGTTTCTTGTATTTTTTTTCCATGTGCACATGTCACGCTGATGTCGCTCTTCTACTCAGCGATTTATCGAATACAATTTGGTACCTTTCATTCAAACTGTGTTCCCGAGTTAATCACGCGCTGCTTTCGCGCGTTGTATGCGTGACGACGACCAGTCCAGCCGCGGCACCGTATCCGTCCATTTCCCAAAAAAGTGAACAGTACGCGAGTGCGAGCCAGTTCAAAGGCCCGCGTTAGCTCTTGGGTGGATAAAGAAATTATGCAGAAACTCCACTGGAGTCGTCGAAGTATGCGTAAGCATGCCCCCAGATTTCAGTTGACCCGCCTCTAAATTTCAAGTTGGCCTGCCCCTAAATTCCGGTGCAAGAGATTTCGGTGCAAACTTTGATTATTTTCCCGCCTTTCTTATAGGTATTACCTTTTTTTTCTTTTTTGTGTGATAATGTATACGATACACGAGAGGCTTCACATAATGTGACACAAGCCAGGGTAAAACACTAAGTATAACATGGATGTAAAACAACAGCTGAGCCAAAATATCAGAGGGTAATATGAAACGCAGGAAACTTCGGACGATGGGTTTCACGAAACACTGTAAATACCAAATGTAACTCGCAAAAACATAATTATTCCTTCTTCACGTGGTCACCGACACAAACTTGTGACACGTCTACCTTAGAGTAAAACTCTTTTTAACAAATCTAGTGCTCACGTATTTCAGAAATGTTTATTGTTGCCCGTGTAGCATGGGTAGTGAGCACCGTGCATGATGGACATCAATAAACGCGAATGTGAAGGTGAGCATAATTTACTTGGACCACTTCAGAGTAAAAAAAAAATAGCTTTTCACTTTGATCCTATCAGGAAATAAACTAAGTTGCCTGAACGTTACTCGGAAGTTCAATTACCGCCCAAGGCTCGCAAAACTAAATCGATTCTCCAAAAACAATATATTTCGGTGAGAAGCAGAAATTGGTACCTTTGTTATAACATAGACCCATCTTGGAAAACTAATTTATAAGGCTGAAGTATGTGTTAACCGTGCTATAATTAACACGCAGCTTACGCACAAGAAAGAAAAAAGGGGCCCCGTTAATTGCGCTCCTCCGAAGGACTCGCGTGCACACGTCTGACCCAAGATGCTTCTCCAGTCAACAAAATCAGAAAGCGGATGGGCGGATAACATTGTCCTTCAACATTACACGCTCGCTTTACAAGACGTCCTGAAGCGTTCTTAATTTGCTTGCTCCTTACCACGCGCAATTACTTCACCTTCGGTGCTTCGACCAAAGAGCAACGAAGTGAGCGCGGCAAAAGTCTAAAAAGGACAAACAAAAAAGAAAAGCAGCGAGCATGTCTTGATGCGAGTTTGGAAGCGTTTAATTTATAACGGTCAGTGAGAAGACAGCTAGCGTCGATCAGCTAATGACCTCCCATGGATATTAGTGAAAATGAGAACAGCTTCGCTTTTCTTTCTCAGCTGTATTCTTTCCTTAATAAATAATTTCCCCCAATTCTTGCGTATGAAAGGCCATAACTCGCGACCTGATAATGAGCTAAGGTTGAAATATTTGTCTCGCTCACCTAATGTACCACTTCTTTTTTTTTTTCTTCTTCTCCTTCTACGAAATGACCATCGTTTTTCACACTAATTATCCGACCACTCGCCACGTGCGTTTGCTGTCTCAGACGAGTTTTCGCGATAAACGGTTTTCTTTGCGAAACGCATGCGACCGAATTAGGAGCGCTTGGTTCTAGCAAGTCTAAAATCAGCGCGAAATCTTCATTCTTTTATTTTCAGTGCAAATCCGGGTTGCCTTTCTAAGTCAAGCTTTGTTGCACGGCGATGTGCACAAGACGAAGCACGCTTTACAGGAAGTGCTCAGATAGGGTAGCACTAAAAGCAACGCAATGAAAATGAACGTAATTGATTAAAGTGAAGCATGTGACGGCACTTTAACAACCATGATGCCGATTCCAGTTGCGTCTTTATTTTTTTCTATTTTGTATTCGTTGCGCTCCCTTCCTGGTAATTTTGACATTTCCATTATCACATTTCCAAGGTTATTAAAGGTTGCATCAACTTTATTTGTTATCTCTGTCATGGGTGGCAATATTAACAGTGTACAACTTGAACGCATCGAATAAGCATTATTTTGCAGCAATATAATATGATGAGCTGTTATTCAGTGAATATCGCGGGAAAACAAACCGCATCTGATAATAATATAAGGCAGGACACATAGCATGTGACGTCATGATGCACTGACCTTCCGTTCATATTTTTCTCCACACATACCGGGCAGCTGTGCGCGCTGAAGAAAGAATGGAGGCTCACGCCACACCGAAGCGAAGACGAAGACAGCGAAGAAATCAAAAAGATCAAAAAAGTGAGTTTTGTTCTATTTCGCCTCTTCTTGTTTCTCGCGGTCTGCTTTGTCCTCCGTTCACAGCAACATCCTCTTTAGCAAGCGGGGGTGGTGGCCGCGTGAAAGAGGTAGCGCGACTGAACAAAAGCGCACGAGCGGGTAAACGTACGTTCTGAGGTATATTTAAAGTGTTCGCTTTATTACTGCGCCCTTTCTCTTTAGTCGTCTTTAATCACTGGCGAAAACGAACACAGGCGTTAGTTTCATGGTCAGTATCCCAGCTGATCGGGGCATTGTCTGCGACATGGTGCTAGAATCGACAGCACTTCATTCTTTTCGAAGTACTTGTACTGACAGCGACGTCCAGCGCGCCGCACTGGTACCACAACCGAGACTGGCAATAGTTTCTTTACTGACTGGAAACAAGCCACAGACCAGCCTTTTTGTTTACTTACCGCGGGATTCGCAGCGTAAGATTCTGACACTGTTGTTGTTGTTGTTGTTGTTGTTGTTGTTGTTGTTGTTGTTGTTGTTGTTGTTGTTGTTGTTGTTGTTGTTGTTGTTGTTGTTGTTGTTGTTGTTGTTGTTGTTGTTGTTGTTGTTGTTGTTGTCGTCGTCGTCATCGTCGTTATCCCGCCTTGTTTTCAGTGGAATAAGACGACTTGATTAGCGGTTCCGGCACTCATATTACTGCCCCCATTATGCTGCGGCACACTGTGGTTTCATTCACACGATAGCCACCGAGAGGGAAATCAATATAGAGAGCCAGATTTTTTTCAAGTACAAAACAAAAAGCAGCCCTAGAAGAGGCCCTCGATGATCAGCGTTGGGAGGCTAATTAAAATGGCGACGACGAACAAAACAACGAAGTTATGGCACGCACAGAGCTTATAACCTCATTACCCCCCAGGCGTTCCCCGGGTAAATAACTCCAGAAGCCTGCTTCTAACTCTGGCGTCTCACGTCATGTCCCGCCGTTATGATATCGCGTTCACCTGATCGGCGCTCACAGATGGCGCGCTTCCGGGTTTGCGCTGCAGGCGGTGGCCGTGCAGGGGCGCCGGCAGAGGTCCGCACGCTGAGCTGAAAATTTGATCCCGTCTAATCCACTCAGTGTGTAGCGCACTCGGTAATTTCGTTAGCAGGCACAGACTGCCAGTGTGTGCGTGTGTGTGTTGAACGGACTGGCGACGCTCACAGCGAGGCATGAGCGCAAACGGAGGCGCTGAAGCGGCCGCCGCACACGTATAGCTCGCTGCTGGCCGGGCGTCGTGTTGAAGTCGCTCGAGGCCGTATCTTGGGAATCGTCCGCGTTCCTTTAGAGTACCATTTCTGTATGACCGCCTACGACAGTTTGCAGTCAATGCCGCAAGGTATTGAGAGCGTTGTAGTTTGCTGCAGCGTGTATTTCCTCTCGCCCCTGGCTAACCTCCCTGTCTTTCCTCCTCTTTGTCTCTCCTCTCCTCCTCCTTCCTCTCTCACACACACACACACACACACACACACACACACATATATATATATACACATTGAAATAGACGCGTGAACTAAACGATGGATTCAGGTTCCGGCGCCAGAGTCCGGCTTTATCAAATATTATTATTATTATTATTATTATTATTATTATTATTATTATTATTATTATTATTATTATTATTATTATTATTATTATTATTATTGCCTGTTGATGCTTTCAACAGGCACTTTGTTAAAGCGTCCTAAAGGGCCGTCTCTCCAGATACAAGCACTACGCCGTTAGGGCATTCCGTATCTGCGTCGGCTTTTCTTCCGAGAGGCCCGCCGTGGTTGCTCAGTGGCTATGGTGTTGGGCTGCTGAGCAAGAGGTCGCGGGATCGAATCCCGGGCACGGCGGCCGCATTTCGATGGGGGCGAAATGCGAAAACACCCGTGTGCTTAGATTTAGGTGCACGTTAAAGAACCGCAGGTGGTCGAAATTTCCGGAGTCCTCCACTACGGCGTGCCTCATAATCAGAAAGTGGTTTTGGCACGTAAAACCCCATAATATTTTTTTTCTTCCGAGAATTTTGAAGGGTAAAAGGGGGGGGGGGGGGATCTGGAAGAAATTATTTTCAACTTCCGCCCTAACAAGCCCACTGGATATGATGGAATTTCTTTACACACCATTAGAAGGAATTTCAATGCACTGTCAGATATTATCCTGCATATACTGAATGGTTTTTTGGAAGGCGACGAAATTCCAGAATGCTTAAAAACTGCAATTGTTGTACCACTACACAAGTCAGGGAAGAAAGATAGTATTGAAAACTATCGGCCATTTTCTATATTGCCGATTATTGCTCAGGTCTTAGAAAATTTTCTTTTCCACACTGTCTTCTTTTCTTAACAAATTTTCTATCCTGACCAATTAACAGTTTGGCTTTATTTCAGGGCGTGGTACTGTGGCACTGCTTGAGGAATTTTCAGATGAACTGTTCTCGGCATTTGATCAGAATCTTTTCACATGTGCGCTATTTTTAGATGTAGCGAAAGCGTTCGACACCCTAAATCATCAAATCTTGTTAAGTAAACTACATCTTTGGGGATTTCGTGGGCCTTCTTACAATGTTCTTGAAAATTACTTGAGCAAGAGATTTCAGGTGGTCTCTACCGATGACAAGGGTGTACTTAGTTCTAAGCTGTCGGTAAAAGCTGGAGTTCCTCAGGGGTCCATTTTGACGCCATTGTTGTTTAATATCTTTGTTAACGACTTCCCTTTGTCAATTTCGAAATGTTCAGTATTCCAGTATGCTGACGACACTGTATTAGTAGCGAAACACCTTTCTTATAAAACGTCCACTGATATGTTGCAAAATGACGTGTACAAGGCAATCCTTTGGTTCTCTAATAATGGAATTGTTGTAAATGCCCAAAAAACAAAACTTGTTTGTTTTCGCTCCCCACTTAAGACTACTGTTATTAACATGCCTCTCTACTTGCATGAGTCAGACTGTGTTCATTGTAAATGTGCGCCTATTCCATACGTGGATTGTGTGAAATATATCGGAATCTATTTCGATAGTAATTTATCGTCGCAACATCATTTATCACTAATTTGTTCTAAACTGAGGTCAGTAGCGTGGCTGTTATTTAATATCAAAAGTATTGCACCCTTGTCTGTAAAAAAGATTATAGCACAGGCACTAGGTTACAGTGTGTTGAGGTACGGCATTACAGTCTTTGGCTTTTGTTCGGATCGTTGGAGATGCAGGGTTGACCGGATTATAAAAAACATTCTTAAAAATGTTGCGTACAATTCCCCAATAGTAACATCTGCTAACATCTTCCGTGAACTTGGTCTACCAAACTTCCATTCATTACTTATAGAAACAGTTGTCGTTAAACATTTCTGGAATTCCGCTTTCAAATAACAAAGTGCCGCCGCAAGAGAGCTTAGAAAACATGTCCGTTATGTAATTCCTCGTTCAGCCACAAGGTATGGCGCGGCCAGACGCTGTGCTTATGTGCCTGACATATTTAACAAATTACCAGAAGAAATTTTTAACGCGACATCAAACAGCACGCTAAAACGCTTTTTAAAGCAGCTACAGTAATATTACCCTCTTGTACATTTTTTTTTTTTTTTGCATCGCTATAGTTACCTCTTCAACTTTTGTTATATGTAGATAACCAAATGTTATCTTGTTCTTTTCAATTTTTTGCCTTTCATTTTTTTTTTTTTATTTATTTATTCTTCATTTCTCATCAATTTATGTATATTTTTTTTGCTTTGTGTATCACATTCGTTGGCACGGTCCTACAAGCCAACTGAGGCTTAGACCGGCCTGCTTGTGTTGTTTTGTATATTTTGTGGCAATAAACATTATTATTATTATTATTATTATTATTATTATTATTATTATTATTATTATTATTATTATTATTATTATTAACTGCCCTGACGCCGTGCATCGTATGCTGATGAAGGCCGGACCCCAGCCGAAACGATATTACAGCTGATGAGCGTCGACTCTAGGCGCAGGAGCTAGAAACTTACTTAGGAGGAGGACACGTTCCAGAGTTTTCAGTTGTCAATCTGCAAGCCCAGGTTGTAGGTGTCAGGGCCACTCCAGCGCGAAACCTCCGATGGCAAACTTCCTCCAGCTGGAAAAGCTTGCGGTGATTGAACTTCTGACAACTTGTTTCCTGCGCACAGTTAGCATAAGGACATCGTTTAAGTCTTCACAACTATATAAAAAGCGGCCGAATAGTGGAAAGTTGTAGTTGTAACTCTATTCCAAGTCACCTAAAAATGTTACGCTGTTTGTCTTCTTGCAAGCATAATGCAATTGTTTATGGGTTGCCCACGCTTCGTCTCTGGTACAGATAAGCTGACCCGGAGATCCCAGTGGAGCGCAAAAAATACAAACAGATATTTGAGAACCCAAATTAGATCACATACTACTCATTTGTATCACTCGAAGAAAAGGTGTCTGATTAAAAATAGGTATTCAAAGGAAAAAAGTTTTGAAATGGTTCCATATTAACCTCGTTCAGGTAATCATTATTCAGGTCACCTTTCACAGCATTATGTATGCCGCAGCACGGGAGCGACGCAATAGTTTTCCAACTCCCTCTTTGTAGCATTTGACTTCTATTCCGGCAAATAGTGTAGACTTTGCAGCGACATACGTTTATTGATACAAGCATGAGCAGCAAAGTAAACTTGTAGAAGTGTGTTACCTGCCAGGCTCGCCCGAGTTCACACCTGGAATTGAGCAGCAGGCACAGAAAGGTGACTTTGAGAACTACAGCGTGGTTGCCTTTGTGGTTAGAGAAATCCTCCGTGAAGAAACTGAATAAACTAGAGAAACTTTCAAGCGATAGTTGAAGGCAACAAGGCGTCGTGTTTTGAGGTAAGCTCAACGACTAACTTGGTTTTTCAAAGCCCCCAACAATCAATCCTGCGCTGCCTACAGCCTCCCGTTGCTACCTCAACACCAAGGGGGCGACGGGCCAAGCCTTTGAAGCCAACAGGGCCAACAAAGACCGACTGAAACGTGCAATATGAACATATGAAAGGGTTGGAATTATAGCGTAAGTCACGACAACCTTCATGGAAGAGTTCTGTTGGCTGCCTGGCTATTCGCATGAAACATGGAAAAGCGTAAACGTGACTGGAAAGCACGTCTCTGTTTCTCTATGCGCCTACTGTACAGAGTGATGAACTTGTTTTCTCGTTTTTTCTTTTTACACTATGATTTATCGTGTCAGCCAAAGGCACTTTCACGCTGCAGTCGGCGTGTATAATCAACTGACAAAAAGAAAGGGGATGGAGTTAGAATTTAGCGAAGTGGCTGTAGTACATATGGTAAAAGCACATTTTTCCCCACCATCACCAAAAGCAGGAGTAAGGAAAGGAGGCGAGATGAGTGTGCGAAAAGGAGGAAAGAAGCACATCACGAATTGAAGAAAACCGCGTGAGATGCGAATGCACATACAGAAAAAAAAAAGAATGCGGTGCCAAAAGCGAAACCATCAATAACAGTTTACTATTTCCCTTATCATATGCAAAAACGCTATCGTCATTGAAAATGACCGACGTGCCTAATAAACTGCACACCGAATAGTTACGTATGATCGTACCGGTTTTTACACAAACTCGATATGGTCATGTCGGATAGTTGGATGTGAGGTTGTGGAATGGCGTCTTTTCATTTCATTTTCATTTCATTTATTGTACCCTCAGGGCCGAAGCATTACAGAGGGGAGTGGCAAAAAAAAAAAAACATTTCTGTGAAAAGATACTTATACATGGAGTTATATAATGTACCAATGCAAATACAAATACTCTAATTAACAAATCAAATCACTACAAATCACCAAACTACAAAACAATGTAAAATGAGTAGATGACACAGGCAAGCACAAGCAAACAAGAGAAAAAACGAGAAATAACATGAGGTAAAGAACTAATTAGTTACTGTTAAAGCATTTTTGAAATGTTGATGGTCTGTAATTTCTGCAGTAGTGGTAGGTAGGTGGTTCCACTCTTCACAAGTCCAGGGAAAAAATGAATATTGAAAAGTAGAAGTCCTGCAAAAAGGAACGGCTACTTTATGTCGGTGGTCAATGCGTGGTGATACGTACTGGGGAGGAAAGATGAAATCATCGTGTAGAGAACGATGCTGAAATATGCGGTGAAAAAGACACAAGCGATAAAACTTACGGCGAGATGCTAGTGATGGTAGTTCAAGGCTCGATTTCATATTAGTCACACTTGCGGTTCGAGCATAATTAGACATAATAAAACGTGCAGAGTTATTTTGAACCATTTCGAGTGAGTAGATTAGATTGTCATGGAAAGGGTCCCAAACAGAGGCGGCGTATTCCACCTTCGAACGAATCAGTGTTTTATAAAGTAAAAGTTTAAGAGCCTGAGGAGCGCGTGGGAAATTCCGGCGAAGATATGCAAGTGTTTTGTTGGCGCTGGCGATTATGGATTCAATGTGATCATTCCAGGTTAGTTTTGATGATATAGTGACGCCAAGACATCTATATTAGGGGCAAGCGGCTGAACGCCTTCAGAAAAGCTCGAAGGAGCGGAAAGATTCTTCAAAACTTTCTCTCTCATTTCTTTCTTTTTTTTCGTGCAGGTGCAGAGCTTTTTCCGGGGCTGGCTCTGCCGCCGTCGCTGGAAGCAAATAGTCGCGGAGTACATCAGCTCACCACACGCTGAGAACATGCGTAAGCGGAACAGGTGAGTGCGGTGCAACGACACCACTTGGTTTTCCTTAATCAACAGGTGGCGCGCTCAACGCGCCAGCGGCAGGCACAATCAGGAAACCTTTCGAGTACTGCTGTAAAAAGAAGCAAAAAAAATGGGGGGGGGGGGGGGGGGGGGAGCAGGGACAAGATGATGGAGCCAGGGTCGCTACAAACATAGGTAATTTTACAATATAATCTACCGGCAACCAAAATGCTAGACTGTAATGGATATAGTAAAACCTGGTTAACTCAAACAGGCTAGATGACTATTTTTCGGGGACCCCGTTTAAAACCGGATGTCATTAGAAATGATCATTCAGTCATCGGACAGATGACACGGAATGAGGTGCACGAAAACACGAAGCAACAGGATGCCCGTTACCCTAAAATGGGAAGGGAAAGATAGAGAGTAAAATGGGCGTGTTTTTGCTGAGTTTTTGGTGCTGCTTCAAACAAGGGCGTGTTTGCATTGTATGGCAATGATGGTTAAACGTTTCGCTAGCTGGATCGTGCAGAGAGTGTATTTCGCCCACTTGTATAGTAACAAAGAATACCGTCGCGTTAAAGTCATTAGCGCAGTCAGCCGAGAGGCGTCACTTAATGTTGCTGCGTTAAAATCTAACTGCAACAGTGCGTAGATAAGGTCGACTAGATGAACGACCCACTGGCTCCTTCTCTTCTAACGCGTACGCCTTGCTCGAAACGTTAGGTAAAAGCACGAAATCAGCGTTCACTATTACAGTTCGGCACTGAGCCGGAAGAGCCTGCTTTGGGAAGTTTTGTAGGACAGCCTTTTAATACAGCTCAACTAGCTCATTTTGATAACAAAGAATACGCATTAGCATAAAAAAAAACAGGGCCAGCATGCCAGGCTGATTGAAACTAAGCTGGTAGGGACTTAAGCCAGGAAATGGCAAGCATGACTGTAAAAAATCGCTACGCCTCTGGGTTACCAGCTGCATCACTTGACAAAACACAATTCAGCGGTGGAACTTCTTAAGGGTGGAATTCTTCCCCCCTGTCAAAGAGACGTCTATCTTTTAATACGCAGTTTATTGTGCTTTTCTTCCGCCGGTATATATAGCATTCACGCTTTCGTGACGATTAATTTGCCGTCGAATCCCAAAGTGCGCTTCAGGTGGTTAAACGTTTAGGACGCGTTTTAAAGGAATAATTATTCTGCGTGCTCCTTTCTGTTTGTGATAAATTGAATTTGTTCTTCTTTAATCGATATGTGCGCTTCTCTCCTATTCCTCGTTTCTTTTTGTGATAGCTAGCGCGGACGCACGCCTCCTCATTTTGCGAGAGATCACACAAAGAATTCGCACGCACAAAATGCCGACGAACGGAAGGGAGTATTTGAAACCAAACTAATTAAGTGCGTCTCCTCACTCAGCCTGGATTAGCACTTTATTTAACGCTCGCACTGCCGCTTCACAGCGGCTCGCATACTCGCGTGGCTTTTTCGGCGAGGACGGCCCCTCTCGCACAGTCAGCAACTGTTGAAACACTGACCGCCGAGACCACGTGCCGATGTTGCGATACGAAACCACCGCAAATGAGGGCAAAAAAAAAAAAATCGGGGAGGACTTAACTTCCGCCGGAAGCAAGTAACCACAGCTTTTTCTGGCAGATCGAATTAATTTAAAGAGATCGGCGGCGCGTGCCCTCTGGCAGCGTAATGAAGAGAACAAAATATAAGGCAAGTCCGGATAATCGCAGGTTTCATTTATTCCTTTTTTTTTTTTTTGTCGTTGTGGGGGAAACGATTCTCGGCGCTGGCTGTGGTGGTTGTGGTGGTGGCTGCGCGATATGCGAGGGTACGTGGAATCGAGGGCTGAAGGGGGAAAGGGGAGGTGGGCAAGGGGGTATGCAGGAGCAGTGAGACGGAGAGCTGTCTATACATAGCGCGGGGTTTGAGGTAGGGAGAAGGGTCGTCGTTTTCGTCGTCGTAGGCGGCGGCGGCGGCGTGCGCTGCGCGTTCGCGACTAGTCGGGGCACTAGTGGCGGCGTTAATTATGTAGGAACGACGGCCGCCCGAGCGGTCATTCGATTATCCGCGCCCGTGCTAATGGGCTTAGCGGGAATCAACTCTGCAGCCAATTAGTAGGGCACCCGAACCGGCCCCGAACCGCGTCAGCCGCTTATGCCGAGTCACCAGCGACTGCCTCGAAGCTTTTCAGAGCCTGAGCTCGAAAGTTGGGCAGAGTGCGAGGGAGACTGCTTGTTTGTCAGCGTGCTTCACGATCTCGAAGGCACTCGCGTTTGTGCGACGGTGGCGAGGAGGAAAAAGGTGGAGACGTCGTTCCGATTCCTGACATCTTTCTTTCTTTCTTTCTTTCTTTCTTTCTTTCTTTCTTTCTTTCTTTCGGGAGCAAGTCGCTGAATACTGACCCCTTCGGTGGCTCTTATCATCTTCTTTAGTAGCCGTTTTACACTCCTCCGCCGACGCAGAGCCCGACCTGAGCGGTGAGCGTGCATGCTCAAGGCTTTGAACCATGAGCGCTCTGTGATTTCAGGCGCGCTAGTGGAGGACGGCGTAGCGCACGGCCCTCGCAATAACAGACTCCCGCGCGTTCTGGGTGCGGAAGAGCGAAACGGGAAACTCGGAAAGCGGAGATAATCGCCGGTGGTGTGTAGTTCTACGCGAGGGATAACGCGTGCTGTATTACGGCTCACGGCGCCCGCATCTTTGTTCAACCTACTTAGAATGGCGGTGGAAGCCATAGGAATCCCCCTAAAATTAAACTGAATTAAATTCTGGGGCTCTACGTGCCGAAACCACAATCTGAATTTGAGGCTAGCCGGAGCTGGAGGATATTCCTAAGATATTTCTACGAGTTCATTATCACCGCCTGGAGTTCTTTAGCGTGCACCTTATAAATCTATCTTCACTAACGTTTTCGTTTCCTTTTTTTTTTTGCATTTTGGCCTCTTCGAAATTCGGCCGCCATGGCTGCGACCTCGAACTCAGCAGCGCGGCGTCGTAGCCATTGAACTACTACGGCGAATGAATTCCTTTCTCCTAATCTGCGTCTAGTTTAGAAACAGACAGTTCGCAGCCTGTGTTGTGGAGAGGCCGGAATCAAGCGCTTTACCGCGTTCCTCATGATCACATAGTGGTTTTGGCACGTAAAACTCTAGAGCTTTGTTTGCTGTAAGGGCTACCAAAGTTGTCCTATTATTTCTCTCAATGAGCAGATAAAAAGTTCTGCTGCGCATTAAGATATTTCGAGCGACCTCAAGAAGAAAAATGATTCCAGCTTAAGTGTGCAACCGTGACCTTCGAATGAGTACAATTCTCTTGCGAAACACAACTAGTAATTTTCTTCACGACCTGCATGCTAACCTTGACAACAACTTACAAACTGACGCCATCTTTCTAGATTACCAAAGGCATTCGACACAGTCCCTTACCAAAGACTTATGCTAAAATTATCCCAGTTAAACTTGAACCCTAACGTACTAAAATGGACCGAAGCATTACTAACTAACCATTCTCAATTCGTGCATGTAAATAACAAATCTTCCGACTGTCTGAAAGTAACATCATGTGTACCTCAATGTTCTGTCCTCGGCTCCCTTCTATTCCTAATATACATTAACGACTTACCACTTAGTGTATCTTGCAAAATCCGAATGTTTGCTGCCGACTGCGTAATCTACCGAACAGTAAACACCCACGAACAAATAACTCTACAGCAAGACCTAAACCACATTCAAGAATGGTGTGAGAAGTGGCTTCTATCTCTTAACCTGAACAAATGCAGGCTTGTTTCCTTCTCCCGCCGTAAACACCCCTTACCTTTTTCATATAATATCGCAAACGTCCCAGTGGAGTCGGTATCATCGTTCAAATATCTAGGTGTCACACTGTCTAATGATCCCACTTGGAATACGCATATAACTAACGTCATTTCATCCACTGACAAAATACTGGGCTTCCTAAAACGTCACCAAAGATTGGAAACACCTTCCAAGCTCTGTTTTTTCCATCACCTGCCCATCAACTTTCATTGCAAACTTAACAAATCACCTCTGTTGTTAAAACGAATGCGTCCAAATGTATTTTTTGTGTACCAACCACCCCTTGTGTAATAGCCCCAGTGAGGTCCTTAAGGAAATAAAAATGAAATGAAATGAATAGCCTGGCACGTTTAGAACGCAATAGTTCTCACGGTGTCATGGTGCTCTTTAGCGGTAACGTGGGACAGCTACGTGTCGCACGTAGCTGTCGATGACGACGTGTCGCACGTAGCCTTTCATCGATGATTGTGCAGAGCCTCATTTACCTTCCAGGAACTTTTGAGTTGCCGTTACCGTTTTCTTTTTCTCTCGCTCATCTGTATTTCTTCTCCTCACGTGCGTGGAGCTCTCTTTCTTCATTTTCCTAACACTTTTAGAACCTTCTCGTCCACCAAAGCTCCTCTCCATGCAGGTTACAACAAATCACATATTCACATCTCGTTAGCCTCTATGGCTCTTCTTCATGCTTTTCTTTCTGTATCACAGCCTGGTGTTCCGTATGGTGGAGGCAGAAGAAGAGTACGTGGAGCAGCTTCAGCTGCTGGTGTCATGCTTCCTAAGGCCATTTAAGATGGCGGCAAGTTCTCAGAAACCTCCCTGCACACATGACGAAGTCAACTCTATATTCCTGAACAGGCAAGTATACGCTTACTTAAAGACGAGCGCTTTCCACCCCAGTGACAATAACGCCGTAGACAGTTTTCTTTTCTCTTTAACTACACAGAAATTTAAAGAATTATTATCCTTTGTCATGACCTCTGGCCTGGATTCTGTGATATAGGATCTGCGAGACCAACCTAGGCCCGGAGGACAACATTTAATTTTTATATAAACACGTCTTTTCCACCCCTACCATCTGTGGGGTGGTGGCCAACTCTAATTCTTGGACTGGATTGCTGGAACAGTCAGACGTCACTTGCAATTTAAATCGGAATTCATTTAACTAATTGACAAAAATGAAGGAATTATTTTTTTGAAATATTGACTTTACGGCCTGTATCGCAATTTGCAAATTGTATCCGGTGACTTTTCACGGTATATCTACTTGGGAAGAATAGGGAGTGCAGTACCGGTTTTGAGATAGGCGCTGTCAAACTTGCGGTGAAAATGCACCGTCATTCAGCTCACTTTTTTAACAAAACGCCGTTTCATGCATTGAAGCACACAAAAATAACTGGAGCGCCAATTTATTTTGCCGCGCCACTTTGGGAATGATTTTTTCTAAAGTGGTGTCATCCTCAGAATTCGTTCCAAGTGGACACAACTTGCCAACTCACCGGCTATAATCCCTGTGCTCTCCGTAAGAGTATTCGGCTCCGCTGTATCTTGCAATGCCCATACGGAGAGATAAATCAATGAGCGAGAAAACAGTGTTGGGAAATTATTCAGAAGTTCGTGTTTTGAGAAAAAGCGTCATGCTGTAGCAGTAGTCATTGTTGACTTTAGTCATCGTCGATGTCGTCATCCTCGGCCGTCGCTATCGTCAACAGCGTCTGGACTGTTACCGCTACTTTTGGTGGCGTTTAGGGCTTTCTTTTGAGTCCCTCTTGTTATTGTATCTAAATGATTTCTTACCTCTCATTTCAAAGTGCATCGTATGTTGCCCGTCAAAACCACCGGCTTTGGTCGCCTCGAGCAACGACGGATTACCTGAGGCGGTGGCGTGGTGGGAGCGACTCCTTTGTCGAAGTTATTTTTTTTTTCTTTCCCCCAATTCTCCCGGGTTATTCTATGTTTACGTTCAAACGAGTTCCTACGTGGGGTCGCAGCCGTGCAGGTTGCGTTGCGACACTGTCGTGCATCTGCTTGTGTCTGCTGTGCATACATCTGCCCTGCGTATTTGACCCTCAGGTTTCCAGTTAGTTTATTCGCAGGGGCACTGTAGTGGTGAACTTTTCCAGACATATAACACACAAAAACAGAAAACTAGCAACATACGATTTAAACACTAATAGTTGCTGATCTTTAGTCCGAGGTAAGATTCTTTTTTGTCATGTGTCGTGCAAGAAGTGTATTGCTAAATATATGCTTTTCCGGTTTATTTTTATTTTATTTTTTTCTTCGCTGTGTTGGTGCCTGTTGATACCGAGAAGCGCCAGGCAGGAATTGTTTATCTACGCGCCAACACGAGCGCCAGTTTAATGAAGATCAATAAAATATACGCTCAGTGCTTGTTGTTTTTGGTGATAGCTACAGGGAGATTTTTTGTCGAACTCGTTCAAAGCGAAGGTTTATTTTGTTTTCACACAAGCGTGACTGTTTTAATGCTCGTCGACATGTTGAGCACAACCGTAAAGTTTCACACCACCTACTCAGCTTATTAATGGACCTTGCTATTAAAGGATCTTGCAGCTATTTTACTGGTCATCGGCTTCATCAAGATTTTAATGACGCCAATAAACAGTCGTCATTCCTTCTTACTTGGCTGCTCTTACGTGCATAGAATATGCCACTCCAGAACAAATAGACGCATGTCTAACTTACGCTCTACTAAACGAGCTTACTCAACCTTCCGCGTTAAAACAAGTGGTATACCAGTGAGTTAAACTCACTGCGGAATCACAGAAAAATGAATTAATTAAAATTAAGTTATGGGGTTTTACGTGCCAAAACCACTTCCTGATAATGAGGCAGGTCGTAGTGGAGGACTCCGGAAATTTCGACCCCCTGGGGTTCTTTAACGTGCACCTAAATCTAAGTACACAGGTGTTTTCGCATTTCGCCTCACTCGAAATGCGGCCGCCGTGGCCGGGATTCAATCCCGCGATCTCGTGCTCAGCAGCCCAACACCATAGACACTGAGCAACCACGGCGGGTCTAAAAATAATGGCGCATGCATTGGCAAAAGCGGCTCGTGAATATTAGGAAACCCGCCTTATTCCTATATCCCAGTCCGACAGCCGGCACACCTTACAAGGCCTCAAGCGAGAACTGTGTGTGCTGAACTGGCTCAAAGAGCACAAGAGAATCTATTTTATATGAACTTCTTGACCCACGTCTCGAACACCAGCTAGATCATTTTTTTATTGAAATGAAAATAAAAGAAAGAGATAAACTCACCCTATAATTGTGACGGCTACTCATTTTCTCATAGCAGAAATAACGATATATAAAAAGATATGTAGTAGGAAAATAAAAAGAAACGACGTCATAGGGTCAGAAATCCACAGCACACAGTCCTATACATCCACAAACATATAAATATAAAAGGCAAAGGCAAGTCGCACCACATCGAGTTTCTAAACGAGGTCACGAACAAAGTCACACAAGCGACCTCGATGTAGACTGCGATGAGCATCTAAACAGATGAGGAATTACTGAGTTAATACACACGCACAGAATATAACAGTCAAAAATGAGTTTCAACGTAGAATACGAAAGAGTAAGACACGTAATACACAGCTTCCACGACCTATGAACACCCTCTGACATCATCGCCGCCTTGGAACAGCTTACACCAAGCAATTCTTATTGCGAATTAACTTTGCGACTTCTCCAACATCTTCGTGCAGTCACGACGATGACGATGTACACCACCTACTACTACTCGAATGTCTCAGGTACACCACATGCATATACAGAAACTTTTGCTCACAAGAAACATCTCATACTCCAACTGACAAGCTACTTATCTTGAACATTAGTTGCACCACTCTGTATCATATTTCTCAATCCTCAACCACGCTTCCCATAGACAGCACCTTGAACAAGAACTGCGTTTAATTGACTCACATCAGTCTTTCTCACTTGTCAAGGCGTAGTTAGGCCCATGGCCTTCAAAAGTGCATCACAAAGGTATGAACACAGTTCAACGCCTCTTTGAAGACGCCGGCATTTGTGACGATTATTGCCTCTGCTGCGTTGTGAGTAATTGTCTCAATCGTTCATATAGAACATGCGTGCGCCAGACATCCATGGACTTCGTCGCGAGTGATGCCTACTCGGAAGAGACTTCGCTGCTCCGAAAGAGGAAGGTTTTTTTCTCGGCGGGTCAACTGACGGTTTGAGAGGGACGAGGGAAAAAATAAGCAGTGGAGCAGTGTTTCCGTCTAACTGTGCTTGTAAAAAGCTTCCCTGTCCTTTTGAGAGTTTCCGTAAGTGTCCGATCGCATGCGGTATCGATGTTCGGTGATTTTCTTCAGACTGGAAGTAGCATCATCGTGCTTGCAAAAAAGAAAAAGAACGAGAAAGAAGAGAAAGAAAAGTAAAGAAAAAGAAAAATATAAGCTGCAGTGTTAAAAAGAAGAAAAGAAAAAAAAAACGCCTACCAACGACTTAGAGAAGCGTAGCCGAATAGGCCTGTCCTGAAGCCCTCGATCTCTTATTGTGGCCCTAGGTAGTCAAGCAGGCAACCTTGGAGTCGTCCGAACGATCGCCAAGCTTTCAGGTTCACCATGCTGGACAGCGCAAAAGCTTCACTGTATGGGCTGCGCGCAACATGCTTGCATATCGCACGGGTACACAGTTCATTGTCATCTGCACTCTCCCTCTCTATCCCTTCTCCCTACGCAGAGTAGTGGGCCAGAGACAAAGCTCCTTACTCCGGCCGAGCTCCCTGCTTTTCTCGTTAAAATGTTGTCTCTCGCTGTAAAGGGGCCTGAGAAATTTTCCACGCGCACTCTTTAACAGCAGCCTGCAATGAGGAAGACTCGCTCTTTCTATATCTCTTTACAGTGAGACGCTCATGTTTCTTCACCAAATCTTCCTCAAGGGTCTCACAGCCAGAATGGAGAGCTGGCCGACGTTGGTCCTGGGTAAGCCTCAATCTCCCACTTACCTTTCTTCTTCTCAAATCATTTCTTCGCTCTCCTCGTGTTCGCTTCTTTCTTTTTCTTTTCTTCGTATTCTTCTTCTCACGATATTCTGCTCACGATATCTTGTATGATCACGTCACGAGCTCACCAAAGCCACGTTTCGGTACGTCTCGTGGCCCCCTTTGGCAAATCTTCCGAGAACCTTTGTTTACTCCTTCATTTTCTTCTTTTGTTTCCAGAAAAACCTTCAATTTGTTTTGCATTTTTCGACGTTTAGTTTGTATCACCCTCACCCCTTTTCACGTCTACACTTGTTGCTTCGTTATTCGCTTACTTGTCTAGTTCTAATGCTCCTTTCAGAGCATATCTCCTTTGTTACCTATTGCATTTGCACCGATATTCATTCCTCAGTTTCTATTGTTCTTTATTTTGTTTTGTTTTAATTAATGAGAGAGAGAGAGAGAAAGAGTTCATCTGTAAAACAGCGCGCCGGGTGCTGCTTGCACCGCGCAATAAACACCGTTTAAATGAACGTGCTGATCACTGAAGGATGAAATGACATCCTGCATGTAGGCACGGCTGATTGGCAGTTGTGTTTTCCTGCGCTGGCGTTAGGAAACAACATCAATAAGGACGAACACAAACCTTACAAGACTGAACACGTGAAACGCAAACATTTTCACATACTTAAGTTTAACATTTTCACTCTCGTGTGCTTGTGTTCATCGTTGTTCAAGTTGTCTCCTAATTATAGCGCAAGAAAAGATGGAACTTCACCAGCTCTGTCGATCCATGATTGATTGAGTCAGATGAGCTTTACTTGTTAAATTTGACTGTTCGAAACCTTCGGCAGCGCGGCTTCTACGACGTCCATTACGAAGAGAAATACGGGAGGAAAGGGTGCACAGAACCGGTATAGGTGTATAGCGGTGCATCCTTTCGGTCTAGTCTACTTCTTTCATATCATCCATCAATCACGACCTTGTCGTTATGGTGACGGGACGAAGCTTGGAGCCCACAGGAAGTGCTAAAAACAAAAATATGACGTAGTTACACTGTACCGCCCCTGACTAGAGTTTGTGAATTTTGTCTATGAGCTCAGGAAAAGGAATAAGGTATACCGGCGACATCAGAACGAAACAAATGCGCCACTAACATAGTAAACAAAGGCACGTACGCGTCTTGTCACGACTACAGTCTATTAAGACATGTTGATATTCACAGCCATAATGCGATTGCGAGTCGTAAATGACGTTTTCAGGAACAGGGTAAGGATGCACCACTGCTCGTGAGATTCATCAATGTTAGAAAACAACACGCCAGGTATAGTCGCAAGCTCTATATATGTACGATGACAGTTCCTCACTTCAAAATTAAGTTATGGGGTTTTACGTGTCAAAACCACAATTTGCTTATGAGGCACGCCGTTGTGGGAAACTACGGAATAATTCGAACCACCTGGGGTTCTTTAACGTGCGCCTAAATGTAAGCACACGGGTGTTTTCGCATTTCGCCCCCATTGAAATGCGGCCACCGTGCGGCCGCAAGCTTCCGTGCGGCCGCCGTGCGGCCACGATGCTTGTGGCCACCGAGCGGCCACAAGCATCGACCCTGAGGAACCCATACCAGTCAACCCAAGCTACTCAGACATTCTGAATTACTATAAGGGGGTCCGAATCAAATACCCTCCACCCCACAACAGCCTAAATCAGCATGAAGCAACCTCTTGGAGGAGGCTGCAAACAGGAACATACCCAAATCTAAACACACTAAGCAAGATGTTTCCCACCAGTATAGAGACATCTGCCCCTGGTGCGGCGCCAAGCCCACCTTATATCACATTACATGGGGATGCGTTCACAATCAACAATTCCTTCAAATAAAATACCCGAGTGCGGAGCAGTGGGAGAGGGTGCTCTCCAGCAGCGACCCGAAAGTCCAGCATGGACTAGTAAGGCACGCTCACCGAGTAGCCACCCTCAGTGGTGCCCTGGAATAGGGGCGTCGACCCTGCCCAGATGGGGAAGAAGACCGTGAAGACGGCCGACCACATCTGCCACCGCTAATTTCTAACCTATTAGAGCAAATAAAGTTTTTCCTCCTCCTCCTGTAAAACCATCACTGCAACACTCTGCGGGAACTCACCTCAGTGGGTGCGTTCAAGAAGTGAGCCTAATGTAGAAAAAAAAATACTCTGGTCTGCCCAGAGCTGGCAGACCAGCTCTGGGCCGTCCGGCAAGCCGAAGATGCCGCTCGAGTCCAAGGACTTCGAGCCGTCACCTGAGGCCACCACAGCAAGAACAGCCGGGCTATTCTTTAATAAAGTTTCTTCTTCTTCTTCTAAACAGGCTTTAGGGCACTAACGACGGCTGGCGTTTTTCGTTGACTGCCAGCTCACTTATTCGGGATTGCTTTGGTCTGAAGACGTCGTCTTGAAAGAATAATCCTTCGCGTATAGGCTACGGCACTGCCGAGCTCTGACTGCGAAGAGCCGGTGAAGGCATAAACATGCGGCTGTGCTCGCGCTGGGAGTCTCTCGAGAGATGACTGGCTCTCCCTAGCATGTGGTGGAAGGGCCCGAGTGTGCCCGGGTGTCCGCTAAATGAAGATTTACGCCGCTACCCTTGTCGCTCGCCCGAGGTGCGAGGAGCCAGTCACGCCGCCCGCAGAGTCCTTCGCCTGTCGGGACCAGTTACACGGCCGTGTTCTGCCGCGGCCTTATTTATGAAGTCTCTTCCACGTGAGATGTGCCGCAAAGAGAACGAGAGCACAAAGATGGAAAGGAAGGAAGTCGACGACTTCTTTCCTGGTTGTTCTGTGCCGAAGGACGAACATATCTTTATTTCTTCTCGTGTTCCTCGCTGCGCGCTGGGATGTAGGTGAATGCGAATTGTTAGGAGAAGAAAAATGGCAACACGTTGACGCGTCGCCGTGGTTTGGAACAGTTTGAGTTCAAAAAGCGAAAGATAAGAAATCTCGAAGGGAAGGAATGAGCTTCTTAAAGGTCGCGCTCTTTGCTTGCATGCAGCGCAGCGTTCTTTCCCAAGGGAAGATGGCGTCCAGCGCGAATGACTTGCGAGCGGCATGAAAAGACACGTTTTCCTTTCTCTCTCACTCTGTCTCTAAAGACTCACATTTCGCCCATTCTTCTTTTGCCTTTCACCTTTGTTTTACTTCGCCCGTGTTGAGAACGCCTAAACTGAGAAAAAAACGACTGAATTGAATGCATCTTGACTTCACAGTTATGCTGACTCTCTTCGCATCCCTTATTTCTGACAAACTTTTTTGTTCAAGTTATGATGCTTCTTGTTTCTTTCACTTGAAGGCAATGCTATGCAATGCTGATGCTAAGATTCAGGGCAATTACATTTTATTTTGCCTAATCTGTGCAGTCACAAAGAAATTAGGCATACAACATGGTGTATAGTGGCAATGTAATCTCGTGATGTAGCGAAAAGCCACCCTTTTAGAGAGCCTTTCTTGTGTTCAATTGCTCATCATCGTTTATTACAGAAAAAAAAAATAATAAACGCTAGGTTTGTGGCCTATCGGTAGGGAAGCTATCTAAGGTGCCTCATTATCATACGGCCATGTTAAAGTACGCTCGCCAAAAACCTCTCATCTGGGCATACATGTCGCTTCCAATTTTTGGAAAATGCGCTATCTTGCCTAAGCTCACTTACTTAAAACTGATATCCATGACAAAGTCCTAGGTCGATCATAATGATAGTTCATCTGGTGATTGAGTTTTGGTTTTTGCTGCTTAGGGCGTTCTAGCCCGTCCTCGGAAGACGACTTGCTTTTCCAGTCGTCGCTATAAGGTTAGGTGAACAGAATGAATGTGAGCACACACAGAAGGGGGAAAACAAGAAAATGCAACCAATACGGGATATCCAAAGTACACCCTCAGTTCGCAGCAGATACCGAGTAAGAAAATGAAGATCCGAGAACTCTTAGCTAAGTACCGCTGTCAACGAGTTCACAGCGATGTGCGGCAAACAGGTGCGACAAGCACACAAACCACGTTCCCGCCGCGATAACGTGTCTTTCGGCGCACCCGCGGTCGACAAACAAACGAGGCGGGATGGCCCTTTCAACAGTCAGAAGAACTAACAGTTTCGTCCTTGAACGAGGCGTGCACAGTAGCGTTGAAACGAGTTTGATGGCTCCAAAGGAGCACACCTTTACACTGCAAGGTAAAGGATTTCTCTCTCCCGCGTGGTACACCATAAACACCAATGGCAGCTTCGAGATTGAACGGTGAGGGCGCGGTTCCCCGGGCATCTCGATACACACTAGTCTCACTCGAAGGCCGAGACGTTCGTGCGATGATGGCCCCCGGCTCCCAGAGGGCGCGCCGCCGCGTCACAAAGGCAGCGAAACGAAAGGTAGCCGACGGAAAGATTGAGGGCTATTTCCTGGTCCCTTGATTTTTTTTTTTTTTCTTTCTGCGCGACTCTGGCTCTTTTTTTTTTCCTTATCAACGAACCTGCCTTCGGCGTGGTCCTCACGTCCTTTTGTGCTAATGCGCCGACGCGGACAAACCTTAAATTCAATCAGGGGACGGGGTTTCCGACACCGCTTCCCTTTCGAAAGTCCTGGCCCCTTCTGAGGACACAGGAAGGGAGAAGAGAGGAAAGAGCAAAATGAGACAGCGCCCGTCCACCGATCGATGTTTCACTGAGATGGAGGCCGCTGACGAGAAAGACATTTCTCTTCTTTTTCTATGCTTCTTTCTTTTCAGCTCAGTTGGCTTTGCGATACGTGCGGTGCACTACAAGCGCGTCAAGAACAAAGCAGACTTCCAATCGACGCCGCGTTATTCACGCTACGCGCCTGACCCGAGTTCTTCGCTGTGTAGCAGCAAAATAGCGTAATTTGCGTCGTGAACGGCATTTCTTGCCGATAGCAGAGGGTAGCGTCTAGGAAAGAGCAGCTAGGTGATCGGAGAAGCTAGTGTTGTATTCTGTGCACTGTACACAACGACGTGTAGGCCGAACGGGCTTGGAATACCATTAGAAAAGCAACGTAAGCGGCAACAAAAAAAAATATAATGCAGTGGAATTGTACGTGTCAGTGAAATGGGTGTTCAAGCATGCCATGGCTTCGTCAATTAAAATTGAAAGCTCAGTTGTGGTCATTCTAGGGTGCAAGTGCTTAACACAGGTGCAACAAATGAAGGAAAAGGAAGAACGTAATGACGGGGAACATTTATTTTATCGAGGTGGAAAACGAACAAGTCGAAAGAGATGGCTATTCCATTTTTTTTTTTTTCGGAGAGCTTGCGTTGTTTGATGAGCACTGGAATACAAGTTGCTTAACAAAACAAGGACAGCGCCGGTAGAAGTAGTTGCACACATTATACCTGCATTGTTGCTTAATTAGAAGTTTTCACAAAGAAAGCCAAATGCGCAATGTATTCGGGTAGCATGGCGTGGCACTGCTTATACAGATTGCGCCTTGCTGACAACTCGGTTCGACACATCACTGGCACTCCTTCCGCTCCACACGTCATTGCACTCGAACACGAATCGCCTTATAATGTAACTAAGCCACTAACACGCTTGCGTTCATGAAATCTGCGAAGTTTGCCATATGAAGGGAAGCGCCTCACTGTTTCATCGTGACTGCTACATTGCTGCCATAACGAGTATTTTGTTAAATTATTTAGTAAGACTCTTCTGTTTCACATTACGCTGAGCGTAACGTTGCATAACAATGCCACACTGTCGCTGTCACTGTCTTCCTGACCGTCTTTCGTCACACTTTGCTTGTAAAAGTCAAACATTCGATAAATAACGAAGGAGCCTTCCAAAAAACAGCCCTTTCGAGACGGCTTACGTCGCAGCGGGCTGCGCGAACAAGAAGGACATTCGAACAAGCGGTAGCGGCAGTGTCCAGTGTTTGTCAGTGCATGTCGATACGGAAGTCTACGCTGGGCCAGCGTCCTTCATCGGGGCGTTCCCTTTTTCCGCTTTCCCCCAATTTTCTTGAAGGTACAGGTAAGGTTCCTCGCCTTTCTTGCTGTCCTGTCTCCGTGTCACGCGGCTTTCTGTGGCTATCCATCTATCTATACGTGCGTATACACCTGGACATTAAGTATCCGTGCAAAAAAAAAAAGACGCATAACAGACACGTACGACCCTCCGGTACATCCCTACCCCAACATATACTTGTGTGTCCATAAATGTTGTCCTTCTTTTCTTTTTTCGTTATGTTTGCTGTCGCAGCGTTAGAATGTCGGGCTGTTGCTATCGCCGTGAACGTAGAGGAGGCTGTGTCGCCTTGTGGCACGCGCTGCCGAAGGCTGTGCGTAGAGTAGCGCGGCTTTGTACGCTTTTGTAGGCCACTAGGGCTGCTAATGCGCAAACGTAGCTGCGCAAAGAGAATGGGAATTGCTCAAAACACGGAGTGAATTTCTTCTTGAGCTCTCTGATGTTGTGTGTGTATCTCTATCAATACATCTGCCCACATAGGCTTTCAGAATGCCAAACTCCTCCGCAAGACAAAAATGTTATTATCTGATCGCATAGGTTGGAGCAGAAGGAAATGCGCAGGCTGCACACGTGATGTCAAAGTATATGCCTCGGGTTCTCTTCGTGTGCGTAGAAAGTAGACACCTGACCCGCATTCACAAAATTTATCCTCCGTAAGACAGTCCCCAATTGACCACAACTTCAGTGGTAGTCTCTTTATAACGTCTATCGTTATCGGGAGTGGCAGGGGCCCGAACCCGTCGGACAATGTAGACGTTCTCTTACGAAAGAACATTTTTGTGAATACGGTCACAGCTTTGTCGCGTTGCCCACGCTTCCAAAACACGCTATGTGGGCAAGCTTAGCAGAACATAGAAGTAACCTCTCTTTGGTTTAGTTTGACGTTATGTGTTTTAGTAATTTTAGAAATCGGAAATTGAACACGAAAAGTAGGCAGATATTCATTTGGTAATCAGCTGGTACTGATGCGAGCGGAATAAAAAACGCGTGAAATAACTTTCATAATCCATGTTTGCGTGCTCTTTCAAAGCCTTGCCATGAACTTCAGTTTTTGTTCTTCGGATGTCGCTCGCAGAAGGGTCGGAATTAAGTTACAATCGCCGCAGTTTTTCAAACAAAGATGTTGGAATGAAACAAAGACCATAGTGGCAACCAATCTTACTGTTCCGACAGGTGCGATAAACATGCTAAGTCTGCGTCCATCGTACGACGAAAACATACCCCGCAAGAAGTTCAGCGCAGTTTACGTAAACACCACACTTCTGCATAACCCTAGTTGAAAGCAGAGACGTCGTCTTTTGATAACATCAAACATTTCCAGCGCTTTGTATGCGGCTCACAACATATCCTTTGTTTCATCTGATTGCGAATCCACCGCTGTTTGCCAGGAGATTATTTCGAAACATCGCCGACACACTTACATTTAAAGGAACGCTTTAACGACAGCGCAAACAAGCCAGCTCGTTCCTATACAACAATAACTCGACACTTCCGCTAATAATTGACGTTTACAATAATACGTAATTTAGCGGATCCTTTTGCCACTCCCGCAGTCGAAAACAGCGAGGGGGGGGGGGGGGGGGGGGGAGGGCGCATATTCCCAGCGCGCGTACATAATTTTGTGCTCTGCTTGCTTGCGTCTTCAATCAGCACACATCATTCCCGTTTGCGGTTCGGGTTACGGGCGCACAACAAGCTGGACTTGGCGTCGACTCCGCGAGCGGGAGGTGAGGAGGGGGGAGGGGGGAGGGGCATTTTCGCCGCGAACACAATGGCCCCCCGCAGAGGCACGCGCTCTCTTGTTCGACAAGCGGCTTGCGCTAATGAGGCGGCACTCGTAACCTGAAGCTCGCTGTTGAGGGCGAGGTCGCGAACGAGGAAGGACCTCCGTTCTTTGCCGGGACGTAAGCCGAGCTTTGAAAAGCACACTCTTCGGAGCACAGAGGAGCAGGAAACAGAGAGACAGCTTTCCTCGCTGTCGTGCTTACACGCTCTCCCCTTTTCAGCCGACAGAGAGGTCGGCTTCGAGTTGCACGGCCACTCGCTTTTTCAATGGAGAAAAAAAAAATGAATCGTACACCAATTTTTGTGAGGAGTAGAAAAAAATAACACGTCTCTCTCTCTTCAATCACAGAGACTGCTTTCGTGATTTTCCTCTGACTGCAAAGCGAACAGGATAAAAAAACTGCAGTATAATTGCGATCGCTAAAAAGTCAGAAAGAATAGCTGAATCTCGCGTACTTTCTATAATGTGTGTTCGTTGCAAAACCAAAACCTGCGCGTAGAAGCGTTTCTACGGGACAATATCGCTAATCGAGATATCGCGCTGCAACTTAACGTAAATGGAAAGAGGAAACAAAAGAAGACAACACTCAAGTAACGCAAAAGCAGCATGGCACAAAGGGCGCGTCTTATATGACGATTCAGCGAGTCGGTGTGTGCCTGGAAGTTCAGGTTATATTTCAGAACACGTTGCGAAAACATAATACTAAATACAGGAAGACAGAGAGGGGGTATAAGGAAGGCAAAGATGTTAACCAGTTCAGAGTCTGGTTGGCTACCCTATGCTGGGGGAAGGGACAAGGGGAAGAGAGAGAAGGGAAAGAGAGAGAGAAAGTATAGAGACGTGCACAGACAGTCATTGAGTCAAAGCCGCTTCACCACAATAAGGTCATTAAAAAGTCAAGTGAAGCAAATATTTATTCTAATTTCCACTAAGTATGGAGTATTTGCCAGCAGAGCATTAGCGACAGAATTGTTGATTCTATGTGCTCATTATCCTTATCGTTTCAAGAAATAATTAACTGCCCACAGCGACGCAGAGTACACCACCTTCCCCCTAAGGACAAGGACAAGCGCGATACCGGCATTTCGTATTTCTAGAGTATCTGCTTGTGTCGAATTCAACACCATTCTCAAGAGCTCTCGTAATGTGCGAGTAGGAAAGCTCTTCGAGACAGAGAGGTAAAGAGAGAGAGAGAAATAATGTATTTAAAGGCAATGATGCTAACTAGGGGTTGTTTTGGCCGGCTTCATTGCACGGTGAAAAGGTGGTGCGGGGATATCGAGGTGCAGTTCTTCGTAAGAAAGCCAGCTATTTCGTTGAAGCACCTGGCAGCTCATCTCATGCTCTTAAATTGTTGCATGAGTCCCGCTGTTGTTGGCCGGGAATCTCAAACGGGAACGAGACACGCCAGATGGCACCCGGAGTGTATTACATGTATATTATAGTATTTGCCGCAGTTGCTTGCAAGCGACGAAAGCGAGAGAACGTGGTTTATTACTTCTGTAGCTCCGTGTAGTCAGGTGGATCACACTTGGTATCCTTTCATGGTCCATTACAGTGCGACGTCTTTCAGGCCCCCGCAAAAACTAGGGAAGCGCAAAGATTTATGAAACCTCGTATTTGAAAAACGGCCAAAGAGATATTAAAGCGTTAAACGTTGAAATAGGTCGGAAGAGGCTAGCGGATTGTCCAAGAAGAACGGAAGAATAGATGTCGTAGAGCACAACGCATGTTAGATGCAATTTCCTTTGTCACCCGTTGGTTCCCCGATACGGTTGGGAAGGCTTAAGTTCTAAGATATGTAGTTCACGGGTAACAGAGATTGACACAGCAGAGCACCTTGCAATACAGTGGGCAACTGCAGGTGAAAATGACGAGCTCCAAATGCAGGGCATCAGTCTTGATGAATATGGCACACCGTGACCCACGATATGATTTGATATGATATTATATATACCGAGTAGACATATTCTTTCCTCAAACGGCTTCGGCGGTTTCCGACAAATACCAATAGGCGGCGCGGAAGCTACGCCTTAGCAAATAGTAGCATTGCCTTTGCTAGACGAACAACATACATCGAATGAGGCCACACTATTGCCCCACGGGCAGTGAAGCTTGTTTATTTGTCCGTCTGTTTTGTTTTCGCATGCCTGTCCTTGACGATGACGATGCCATGTTATAGCACGTCCTTTCAATGCATCCCTAAATGCACGAATATGCATATCGCCCGTTCGCTGGGCTCTTACAGCAGAGTGCCACTCGAACACTCGGGAGACCCACTCTTCCTTTGATCGCGTAAGTACATCGCTCCATTCGAAAGCTGCACTCAAGAATTAAGAGCCAGTTTCTCCCAGCGAATTGTAAACATTTGTTATAAGCACAAAAGTTCTTTCTATTGTGCGGCGATCGGTACGGGTGGTAAAAGTAAGCGTGCGTCTGGTCGCATTTTTCCCCACAACGTCATGAATAAGAGCAGAGGCGTCCTGTACAATGGAAATCAGAGAATCCGAGTTTACATTTTTGTGCTTCGCAGACGGCAAGCGCCTTGCTGCTGGCGCCTTTATACCAAAATAAGAATATTGAAACGATGAATTTGAGAAGAAAGACAGTTCAACCGAGTCTTGACCTCACTAGCCTGTCAGGTACTTGTTAAACCATCAGTATAACCTTGAATTCAAGAAACACATCGTGCTAAAAATTGGCTTAATTGACTTATTTAGACTTCATTATAGTGAACTTCAGACCTTTGTTTTTCGTGATCTTATCATACTCTAAGCTTTTCTAGTACCTTAATATTTTCTCTTATAATATGATAATGTTGGTCTCTCTGTGAGCACTACGCGCCCACATAAAGGTGCTGCGAGTGTTATCGAACAAGCTACATTGCAATAGAGGGCTGCCCTGTAATAAATGTAAATGTTTCTCTTGTTTCGTCACACTCCAAGCACGCCACTATAAGCATGATGAGGACGACGTATGAGGCGGCACACACACTCAAAACACACAGGCGCAAAAAAACACGGACATGAACACTTAAAGCTACCTGCAGTTTGGTGCAGGCTAGTGCTTCAAAAGAATGTTAAAAACGCCCTCGCTTCGAGCGAGGCACTGGCCAAGACGTCCCTACGACCGAGAGAGAGCACAACTCAAAGCGCGAAATGAATTACAAGAGCAGCCATTAAGCCTATTGCGATCCCGCGGGGAGGCAGGTCCTGTAGACGTGGATACTGTACTAACTAGCCTTGCAACCCGCATACAAACCAACGAGCACCACTGCTGGCACCTAATGGCCGTTGAAAAAGGTGGCACGCCTGATAGACCCCAGCTGCCCCAATTAGAGCTGCAACTGCGCGGAGCACATCTGGATGTCATCACAGTGCCCATCGGCGCCACGCCTGGCCCCGACAATAACGCTACCTCGGAACGAAAGGATGCTAGCTCGCGCTCGGTTACCCGCAAAAGCGTATCGTCAACTAGCCCGCTGCCGTGTGATACGTGTGGCGTATTTCCCTCATGCAATATTTAGAGAAACTACCCGCTACTGGAACGTTACACGAGCGAACGATCGCCTCCGACCCTGTCGTTAGTCGTGGAACAAATGAATGGTTTAGTTCATGGAAAGGCAGAGATGTCCATACCCGAATTAATATACTCGGCAATATGTAGCAGTAGTCGCTTAAGATGTGGTTTGGACCATGCACACAAACAGACCTCAATTCTATGCTTTTAATTCCTCATCTCTACCCAATCGAGAAAAGCACTTGCCCTCGACTGTAGATGGAAATGCGCTTCAACAATGCTCCTCGTTGATTCCTACAACAAGGAGCAGCGCGAGAAACGCACCTTCATTCTTTTGAGTCCAAGCAGAGGCTCAGACCGCACGGCTACAAAATTCTTGCTCGGCAAGTGCCTTGGTGTGCCGTTGAAGTGTCGAGATGCATTCAGTTGAAAAGCATCCTGAATCTCAACGTGTTTAATTCAGCGCACAACGTGAGTCCGATCGCGTAGATCTATCCTCTCGTCATCGCTTGAAACGATGGCCAGTAAACGGAGCTTCTGCGTGTGACAGTGGGATGCTGCCGCCTAGCCTGCTCGTTGCCTGTGGCCGCACGTGGGATTGCATGCGCCTTGTACCAAAGCACGTTCCACTGCGCATGCCTGGGCATGACGACAGCACGTCGAAATGCTTGACGCGTCCACGAGGTGGACAAAGCCTGATGGCCCATGCTCTTTTACCACATTATAATTGCAATCTCTGTGCGCTTCTTATTGTTGCTTCCATTTGGCTTTGCCGTAAGGTGTCTCGAGCTGTCCTTCTCTAGCTTCTGTTTATTAGCATTTCTAGCGGGCATACAAGAGCACTTACAATTGCGACGATGCAATTGTAACTATGTTATCATGTAGAAAACACGTCAATCGCCGGCAAAAGGTTTCTTTCCCTATTTTACCCGTCAGCAAAACGAAGTCAAGAAAAATTATATTGCTCAAACTTATTATTTAAGAAACGGTGTTAAACGTAACGTAACTTCACGTAACGTACCGTCATAACGTAACCCTACGTTCAAAGTATGTGCGGTCTTCTCGCGTCGTTAATTTACACTGCGGATGCTCTCATGAAATCAGTACGACAATCAGGGCTCGTGGACATTTCTTTAATCAATATGCAGAAGCACTGCATCAAGTCCGCACTGCAGCTACAAGCGGAAGGCAAATCATTCGCTCTTCAGAAAGAAGCCAGCTCGAGGCGCTGCTCGGCTCGTACTGCTGTTGTAGATTCACGGGTGGCACATGCCTCGCCGGTGCTCTGAAAAGGGCGCTGTCACCCTCTGTTCGTTCGACGTGTGTGCGTACGCGCGTTGGTGCGTGTCTTCTCTCTTTCTGCTCCGTCCTCCTCGTTCCACTCCAACACCGCCCCCCTTCCCTCCTAAACCCCCGTTCCTCCCGGCGCTTCCCGTCCGTCCACGCCCCGGGCACGGAACTTCGTGCCCCGCAGGAGATCTGTTCGACATGCTCCTTCCGATGCTGACCATCTACCAAGAGTACGTCCGCAACCACCACTACAGCCTCCAGGTTTTGGCCGAGTGCAAGCAGCGCGACAAGTTCGCCGCCATACTGCAGCGACTCGAGGAGAAGACCGTCCTCCAGGGCAGGACCCTGGAGACATTCCTCACTTACCCCATGCATCAGGTATTTCAAACGACTACGTTTGCGCCATTAATGCCACTCGGGCTACGGTTGTGCACATCTGAGGCCACAATTTCGGCTGGTTGTCTCTGCTTGGTGGATAGAGCAATCACATCTGACACAGATCTCGCCTTGCGCAATTTCTGCGCATAAGAGAAGCCTGATGGAGCACGCAACCGCGAGATGACGAGGAATAAAGGACTCACAACTTGGCAATTGCATTTCTTCTTTTTTAATTCATTTTCTCCTTTGTTGCTTTTTTTTCTTGTTTAATACAGTTCTGAGGAAGCAGCCCAAAAGCAGAAACTGCACGGTTGTAGGTCGTCAGGGTGTTGCTCCACTTTTGTAAAATCTTAGCCCACGAGTCTCGAAGTTTTTGCTCACGCTGCCGAACTTGTCAACGGGCCGTGTCAGTCGGCTGCACCGGGTTCGGCTTTATGACTTTTTGCGCCTTAAAGCACCAGATAATGAGAGCGACTATGAAGGTTACACTGCGCCTCACTCTTCTGAGCATCGCAGCTTCACGTGCGCTGTAGGCGCGCTTCACTAAAAAAAAAACATGGCAACGCATCGTACGACTCTCGAAGTGGCGTCTAAACGTCTGACAATAAGTGAACGCGCACGCACCGCCTTCGATACCGACCACGATGTCTCAACGAACTAAGGGAAGCAACGAGGAATACCGACCCATCTTGAGGCAGTTTATGGTTGAACTTGTTGAAAAAGAGAAAGTGTCCGATAGGAGGATTTCAAGAGAGATATCGAAATAGCACCTATGATGTCATATGCTGTCAAGCTGTTTCTTGAATTAGCGCTAGAAAAAAAATGCGCTGTCAGAAATGAGACAATTACGCTGGTTGATTAAGTGCACAGTAAATATTGTAGGCTCCGAGACTGTGCTGGACGTGACGAGGTGGCTCGACACCTACGTTCTTTAACTGTCAAACACGAATTCGAAACTTCAGTTCCAGGCCGCAGAATCAAAACGCCCGCCATCAGGCCATCGAGATCGTTGCTTCGCTTCCACAAGAAATAATGTATTTTGAAAACTGTTCCTATGCCCTGCTGCTGTCATATATCCAGTTTCAGTTGGTCCCAGCAGCGTGGAGATAACCGTTTGTACGCGACGCAGCTTATAATAGAGGTGTCTTCAAACACTTTCGTGCTGTTTCATGTTAGTCCTGAAGTTCATTTCTTGTTAGAAATTTGTGTCGTGGCAACAAATAGTTTCCTTCATATCCCCGTTATCATTCACGCAAAATTAATCATTTGAACTACCACAAGCATTTAGGCCATGACCATTGCTACTGTAAAAATAATATAGAAATTTTAACAGTACGTGCGCGCTGAAATTTTTTAATTTACAATCTATACTGAAAACGTCGTTATAAAGAGAAGTAGTTCGTAGTTATACGTTCAGAACTAAGCGAACGCTGCTCAGTGCAAAAAAAAAACTTTTCTCTTTTCTGTCGTCGATCGCCCGGACGTACTGAGCCTCAGTGCTTAACCGATGCAATGCATTTTTGATGGCGGACCGCCAATATATTTCAGACTGACCATCAGCTACATCAAGTAAAATTTATCCGTCATTTCCGCGACAGCGGAATTACTTGAAGGCCGGATGGTCACCGTATGTTACTTGTCCGGCCGAATGTCAGGCTGTCCGCGACTATCGCAAAGGTTACCTTGACACGCCGAAAAACATCACGTAACGAGCGTTACGTCAGTCAGCCCTGGTCTCTTTTGTGCTGGGGCATACGTCCTACGTCTGAATGCGTGCTCCGAGCGCGCAATGTTTTCGTCATTGGCGTGCACTCGTAACAGCGGCAGGCCCAGCGAGATGACCGAAACCGACGCGCAGGTGCCTCGGTACATCATTACGCTGCACGAGCTGCTGGCCCACACACCACACAACCACGTTGAGCGCAGGAGCCTGGAGACGGCACGGACCAAGCTCGAGGAACTGTCACGCGTACGTACATCCCTCACTCCACGGGTTCCATTAATGATGTACACCCCATCTGTCCGGCATAGCCGCCAAATGAGGCGGCCCAGAATAGTTGCGCCCCGATTGGGGACGGACTGTTTAACTTGATACTTCTCGGAGGCGATTACGTTCGCCTGAGTGGATGGAGCCGCGCTGGGATTGGACCACTGTTCGCGCACTGTTCGGTGAATAATAACGCCATCTATAGTGAAAGGTATAGTCGATCAGTGTGGAGATTTGGGCTTGTTAAACTTTACCTTGAAGGCTTTTCCGTGTAGCGCAGCTATTGCATGGACGCACATAAAAATAGGGAGAAGACACACACACCGCTGTCTGTGTCTTGCTCTTTTCTGCGTCCTTGTAACAGTCGCGTGACACCTAAAAGCCTAATTGAAACGTTTCGTACGTAGCCCGATAATTACGTTTATCTTCCGTAAGTTTACTGCAATATTCTTGTAGAATACACGAAGATTTCATAACCATTCGGTATCATTTCACCGATTGTTTTACCTGAGCCCTATAGTAATGAAGTAGGAAAGAATGCGCGGGATGTCGTGCGTATAATTGTGTTCATCGAATCGACACTACATTGCGCAAATATGTACGACATAAGGTAGAATGATGCGTACAAAGTGCCTTTTTCTTTCTTTTTTACAATCCTGTTATTGCGCCGCAGACCTTCAGCGCGTTTCTGTATCTAGGCTGCTTTTCGTGATCTTCTTTCAGCAAATGCACGACGAAGTGAGCGAAACAGAGAACATCCGTAAGAACTTGGCCATAGAAAGGATGATCATAGGAGGCTGTGACATCCTCTTGGACGTCAACCAAGTGTTCGTCAGGCAAGGTGAGCAGTTGAAAAACGTTTTTTTTTTTTTTAATTAAGTTAATGACGCTTGCCCCTGTGTGTTGAACCACAGATAACACTAGTAAAGAACGATGGTGACTAAGGTCACTGAATGTTCTTTAATATCAAACATAGATATTGACAATGTCGGCTCAGGGCTCGATTTTGTCGCATTCACGCCAAAGATCAGAATGCCAAACTTTGTCATTCACAATGAATGAATCAATCAATCAATCAGTGAGTGAGTGAGTGAGTGAGTGAGTGAGTGAGTGAGTGAGTGAGTGAGTGAGTGAGTGAGTGAGTGAGTGAGTGAGTGAGTGAGTGAGTGAGTGAGTGAGTGAGTGAGCGAGCGAGCGAGCGAATGAGACTAATTCGTGCGATGACTGCTGTTGCATGTGTCGACCTTGCCAGCCCTTCAAAAGCACTGGCCTGTCTCACTGGCTGTTTACTGATGCATACATTGAACATACAGGCTCTATACGAAAACTCTCCGGAGGCCTGCGCCGCGTGGAACGCGTTTCACTCTGTACGCATGAAACGCAGCCCTTGCCACGAACTCTGCAAAATGCTTTTTTTTTTTTCGATCGATACGCGAGCGAACAATCTCTAGCCGTTGCTGCTGCGAAATCGCCTGGGCGCGCATAATGCGCGCCGCAGGCGGCCAGCACTCTCATGCCGGGTCTACTATACAGAAACACGCGGTGCGGGGGAAAGTGCGGTGCCACTCCGACGTCGTCCTCTGGGGCATGTCCTGGAGCAAGGATAATTAATCCGACCGGGCACTCATTAAGCCCCCCTCGCGGGCAGCAAGCGCGCTGGCATCTTCCTTACCCTTCACTTCCACGCGTCTCTTCATCGTGGGTCCATGAGCCCCCCTCGCTTGCACTCCTCGGCACCAGCCATCCTAATTGTTCGAACCGCAGAGAAAGCAGACGGCGCGTCGTCCCGGCGAGTATTCTTGAATGGACATCTTTTGCCAAAAAGGCTCCGCGATTCTCGGCCTCACCCTTTTGTCCCCTGGTTCGGCTCACGACCGGACATAATTAAACGCCGTGTCAAGATACTGGCCCCCTCTGCACCATTCGCACGCTGCACAGATGAGAAGGAGGTGGAGGGAGGTAAGCTTTCTTCGGCCCCGAGCGCAGAAATCTCGCTGCCCTCGAGCGAGTTGGCAGCGGAGGGTGCGCGATGAGATCGAGAGGCCTCGCCGACGCTGCCAGTCATCGCCGGCTGACGGAGCGCCGTCCTCTTCGATTACGGAGGTCGCACTCCGAACCGTCCCCCTTTCACCGCTGCATTGCCGCGGTCTTCACAGGAGGAGCGCTGGCTGCGATTCATCGGGAAACTCGGATAAAGAAGTGCGGGGTGAGTGGGAATGGGACGGTGTAAAGCCCAGACCACACGTATGCTTGCGGATGCGCACAAGCTCGCGTCCGCGCGCCGACGCATGCGCAAACGGTGCGACAAGGCTCGCACGCGTCGCAACGCGGCGCGATCACGGTGAACAGCTCCTCCCTGTTATCGCGCGCTCGGACTACCTTGCATTGGTGCGCCTGGCTACGCAGCTATGGAGTGGTACAATCGGCTCTCAGTGAAGCAGATTTATATATCATTTAGGAAAGTGTTTCTTTCTTTCCTTTTTGTGCTGATCTAACAGCTCCAAAAATATAACAATTACGTTTATAGATATTCAAGCATTTTGAAACACCGGGCTCTATTCTGGACATTCCGCCATTATCTTCGAGGCGTGACATAGGCGCGGCGCGTACAAAGTGGCGCTGGTGGCCCCGTGTTGCTTTCGTAACGTGACGAAAACTTGACATTTTGCCTAAGAAACTGAAATGAAGGCACTGAACCCAACGTTCTTGATAAAGCAAAGCAATTTTCCTTCTCAGTAAAACTAAAGCGGCTAGCTCAAAGCGCATGATTATTCCACGGAAAACGCTTCTCGCTTCCGTCGTCTGCTGAGTACAAGCCGTCGTCTGCTTCATTAGTTAGGATGCGTGTCCCCGGGAGGAAACGGAATGAGCCATCGTATATTGGCGCCAACGCGAGTGTTTTCTACCTTGAGACAACATACGCGACCTACCAGTGGTGATGAGCGCACGTTCTAGGCCATGTTATTGCTATCTCGCGAAACGCAAGTGACTCAGCCCGACTCTGCTGGCTGAGAAATGGCCAAATATCACCGATAGCGTTGCGCGTGCCAGATGTATGCGCTTGCGCGACGCAAGCGCCGGCGCCGCCATCTCTTGTTCACTTCGCTGGTTGCTCGCACCGCGTGAGGAAACTTCAAGGCGCTGCCTTGCGTACATTCCTTCTTTATAAATATAAATTAAAAAGACGCCGTTGTCATACCTTCTGATTGTGCAAAAAGGCGTTAATCTTGATTACAATTCATACGCAACATTTAAAAGTGGACAAAGTTGCAGAATGTTTGGTATGTTCAACCAATATTATTTCATATAAACGCGTTCTTTTAAAAAATGATGGCTCACAACACAAATGAACACCAGAGGGCGGTGCGAGTACTACGAGCAGGCGCTATGAACAAAAGATTTTGATGGCGCCAAACGACGGGTAAAATGTGGCGATACGCATTCCTCTCGGCCGCCATTGCATATGGCTGCTCATTAGCATAATTCGCCCGCCTGGTCGCACCACAAATTATGGCGGAAAATCTCCGTAATGGCGGCCCAGCGCAACGTCACGCAACGTCAAATTGACCTTTACGAAACGGCCCTTCCTGTGACGCTCCCCACGGGATATTCCTTCAGCCAATCAGCAAGCTCACATGGCGGCTATCATGGACCACTACCACATATTCGCGAAATTGCAAATGCATTACACTGGCTTCTGTACGCTACCACTCACTTACTTTTTGAAGCGCTAACGTTGCAATATAGCTGCCAAGGAGCAAAAAAATGTATTAGTCGATAAAATTTGCGCCTTCACGTCACGTTTCGTCACCCTGATGAAAACGCAAAATTGCATTTTGCGTTTATGCAGTATGCAGTATGCGCTGACACCATAGAACATGGTGTCAGCGCATGTCACACGATGGCAGTCAAGCGATGGCCTAGGAAGCAGCTTTATGTTACCGTAACTGAAGTCTTGAAAATCAATTACCCTGCGACAGATGTCTGCATCTAAGTGCACCGTGAAGCGAGTGCACGTGTACGTTCGTGAGCAATGTGCAAGGGAGCTCCGAATCTGTAATGAAACAACGGTTATTTGTAACGTGTGCGTACGTACCTGACGTGCTAATATATGCCAAGTAGTTTCCCATCTTATAATACGCCTTGTTAGACATCCTTAAGCTCATAATATACGTGTGTTGCGCTGCTATGGTTTGTTGAACGCAAAATTTGCTTTGCGATTTCTCTTTAGCATTGCCCACAGGGCTACGGGCCGTCAAAACTGGTCATTGTGCGGTTTCTTTGTAAACTTCCTCGTCGCGCCCCTTCCACTTTCTTGCGCCTTTACCTTTCCTGCATTCTCTTTCCTTCAGCGTGGAGCAGCAATACAGATATATGTCCCTCAGACCGACCTCTCTACCTTTTTCACAATAAAGCCTCTTTCATGAGTCTCTGTGCTACTGTGCAGTGCAGTCGTCATCGTTACACTCTTAGTCAATACTGGCTTAAATACCGGATATTGACTAGACAACAAGCTTCAGCCCAACCAGCTATGCGTCATGCCTTCTCCGGTGTGGTCACCGTCAAGATAAACATGATCTACTCCCGTGTACCGACTAGCGGTGAATAGGCTGAACGCGTCGGCTACGATTGAGTTCCGGAGGGTACAGTCCCAGACCCTCGACGATGGCACAAACTTCTAAGAATTGTGGTGACTCACCTCACTGTAGCGGGCGGCACTGAGTACTGAGGACGCGCCAGACTATAAGTGGCGCATACGCATGCGTTATGTCCTGATGGGACGATCGGCTGAGTGCTTGTCTAAGAATAGATAGCGCCCAGATTCAATGCCAGCGTATGCGACCTGGTTTGTCTACGTTATTGTTTCCACCCGCCGTGGTTGCTCAGTGGCTATGGTGTTGGGCTGCTGAGCACGAGGTCGCGGGATCGAATCGCGGCCATGGCGGACGCATTTCGATGGAGGCGAAATGCGAAAACACCCGTGTACTTAGATTTAGGTGCACGTTAAAGATCCCCAGGTGGTCGAAATTTCCGGAGTCCTCCACTACGGCGTGCCTCATACACAGAAAGTGGTTTTGGCACGTAAAACCCCATAATTTAATTTTTTTTTTTTTTTTGTTCTTGTTTCCATCTTAATCTATTCATAGCCACGCTCACCATTATTTTGACATTCGTGATAAGACTTACAAATAAGCGCTTCTAACGTGCCGACTGTAAAAGCGATAGCACGAAAGAAAAACAACTGAATAGGGCTTCTCGCCACAAAGCATATTACTGCGGAGAAGAAAGGTCTTACGTAATAGGCTTTTTGGTGGACAAATTTCGAGCAGGTACACACAAAACAGCCTCCAGGCTGGCATGTGGTACGTCCTGGGCGCATAAATTTATTCTCGTTAGCATGTTCCTGAGTTGCTCGGCCTTCACCATTTTTCTCAAAATGTGTTCTCTTCTTTATATAATTCAGCTGTAAATAACAAAAGCGAAATCACACTTCGTGCCGTAACGACTTCCTGTAATTGTTCTGATGTAAGAAAACTAAACTGCACATAAAAGGAACGTGCCTTTATTAAGATGGTTCATACAGGAGCGTGTAAACATTCGTCAACTTCGCGCAGCATTCTCCAAATAGAGAGACGCAAATCGCGTCGAGTGGTAGCATCTCATGAGTATTTGAAACGCTCTGCAAAATCTGAGTCGAGGATATTAACAGAAACGCAACTCCAGAACACTAAATTCATCGTAACTTAGTAAACGAGCTACTGAGATTTCTGTAATGTCAGTTTTCATTGCTGACATTACTTCTCATACATTACACAACAAAAAAAAATTGTGCTAGGGAATGAGCGGATGTTCCCATGACCTGTTTGTGCTTTCTGCTTACATTGCAGAACGCGCGCGCATTCTGCGATGCAAGTTCTAACATGGCTAGATATGCGCTTTCAACACCTCTGACACACGAATTCAGAAAAAGAGAGCGCAAGACATTTGCGCAGCGAAATAACGTTCTGAGCGCAGAATAAACACAGGCTTGTATTGCCTAACAAAATCCTTCTGTTCAGTGCTGTAGGAAAGGCCATGTGGGTACTTCACTTTTATGGACCACCTTTTCTCTGCGATGCCGCAATAAAGAACCGAAGCGAGGTGATTTATATCGGGCTTGCTCGGCACGAGTACATGCGGCGCGAGCGAAACGCAAGTCATCATAACTTGAAAAGTGCGACGCTCCCCGGCGTTCTCTTCGCCACGCCTTCGAAAGTAGAACCGCCGCTTTAAGGACAATCCCAGAGTCCAAACAAGAAATGAAGAAGAAATCTGGAGCGTCGTTATTCCTAGAGCTCCCTCAAATCCTCCGAGTTCGACTGTTCTACCTCTCTCTCTCGCTCTCTCCCGCGTACGCGCGCATAGACGCGCACACCCGCATTGGTTCGTTCATCTGCTATCTTCATTTTGCCATTGTTTCTCCCTTTTTCCACAGCGCTCGTGCGTTGGCCATCAGTCTGGAGTCGTACGCGGCTCCGCTCCAGTTTTATCCCTCGCGAGAAATCCGATCAGAGAAGCGCCTGCACTCTCGGAGCACTCAGGTTATCCTTCCCCACCGCCCACGACGCTTTCATTTGTTCCTTCTTTTCTGGCGCAAGGCCCTTTTGCTGCGTTCGCCGGCTATACTAAAGTCCTGGACAAATTCCAAACAACTCTGTCCCCGCCGTCTACAGCAGAACATGGAAAATATAATCCCTCCTTTTTTTTTCTTTCCAAACACAAGATTTGCTATCGACCCTATCCAACAGATCGCCATGGGTATATAAGAAGCGCGCCGTAGAGAAAACAAGATGGCCTAGGTGGCAGCACTATCGCCTGCCACCCGCACGCAGAAGACACCAGTAATGCTTCCCGCACGACTATGCCCGGCCACTGTTTCTGGAATAATCCGCGATATTTTTTTTTTTCGCTTCGTACACACATTTGCGTGTACATGTTCATTCTACTACCAGGTTTGAACTGGTAGGCCGTAGTCTTTAGCATTACTTTGCGCCTCTATACCTCTCTCTCTGTCCCCCTTCTTTCTCTTCCCCTTCTCCCTTCCCCCGGAGAAGGGTAGCCAACCGGACTTTTGACTGGTTAACACCCCTGTCTGCCTCATATATATATATATATATATATATATATATATATATATATATATATATATATATATATATATATATATATATATATATATATATATATATATATATATTTCTCTTGGGACTGAGATTACGGCGTTTGCAACGGTTATGCTGAACGATTCTTTTTCAGAAGTTCGCTTTCTGTAAACCAGAACTAGCTATCATGTAATGCCAAGGTCCGGTACATTGAATTACTTTCACTGCACAGTACAAAATATCTGAGCCATAGAATAAATTTTTGTAAAGAATAGCTTAGTTAGCGAGAGAAACTTTCTGAAGCATTGAAACTCGAGCGTTAGACATGATTTAAGATGCTATTATGCAGCAATTACTTTCAGTTATTAGCAATCAGACCATACCATTGAGAGATCGGTCTCGTTCCTTCCATTTTTTCTGACGCTCTTGTGCTGATGCGAGAAGCCCTCTATAAGAAAATAATTTTGGTATTTGCAAGTGTAATTGTGAGCTCAGGGGCAATATAGGTTTAATATGAAACGACTGTTGGAATTGCAACACTAATTAATAAAGAATCAACAACTTTTTTTTTTGCAGCGTAAGATCGCTCAAGTAACATACACGCGTGCACGTGATTACGCTAGCTATATAAGTAAACTGGTAAAAAAAAATAAAACCAGAATATGATCCCGCGAACAAGTGTAAAAGCTCTCTAAAGAGTACCCGTAGGCAGCATTGTGCAGAGAAGTAGCGCCATCTCTCGCTGGTCTCTGGCACAGGCAACGTGATCCACGTGGTGGGGTCGGACAAGGCCAAGTCCCAGCGATCGCGCATCCCAAACCTTAAAGGAGAGAAAGAAGTAGTGCGCCAGTGCTACCTCTTCACTAACCACATGCTCCTCTGCAACCGAACCTCGGCCGGCAAGCTACATCTGGTCGAGGTAGGCACGTCTGCACATCGCGCATGCTGTTAAAGTGGGCGTCACTAAAGGCACAGCGAGTGAACAAAAATGTGGTGCATTCGACCCTTACTAAATCGTTTCCACATTCATCACGATAAATACATATGTTTTCCATACTGCTTCTGGAGGAGCAACATAAGCTACGTACATATTTCTGTGAATATATCGCGGAAAATATACGGAATGGTTCGACTGCAAAGGAAGCCCGGTGCGCGTTAATTTGACTGGATTGTTCACCCCAGTAAACACACCTTCACTTTAGACGCGCAGGCGCATTGTTACGGGCGAATGCACAACGTCTGGCCTCGCCACAACTCAACCGCTTCCCGATATCCCACACTGCGCAGACATTATTAGCTTCATTTCCAGGTAGTTCCATTAAAGGAAGCAAATTATTTGCACCTATCTTGAAACAGGCTCACAATGGTTATTATCAGCTCGCTGACAAAATTAGCACACCCTTGTCTTTTTCTATCGAAACCGATTTGGGTGTTCCTCTGAACGAGCGAGTACTGGTAACCACTCCTTCTCGTCTTCATTTTCTCATTCGCGGCGTCTATTGCAGAGCGTGGGCAAAATTCCCCTGGCAGATGCCACCCTCATCGAAGACCCCAACGATCAGTTCCAGTTCATCGTGGACGATGGTGGTGAGTGAAGATGCTGTTTCTGATTGAAGTGAACAAGAGTATGGCTTTACGCTGCTGACCACGAGGTCACGGTTTCGGTTTCTGGCCGCGGCGACAGTAGTTTCATGAGAGCGATATGCATAAATAATCGTGTGCTTAGCTGTAGGTGCACTTAAAGGAAACCCAGGCGGTCAAAGTTATTCCGGAGACCTCTCCGACGGCCTCTCTCGTAGACCCAGAGTTACAATTCCATGAATCAATTCGACTGCAGTCCAGGATGTCAACCACGGTAACGTTCAAACTTCACTATGGGGAGATTCTCTTAAATAGATACAACAGGTTTTTCTCTTTCTCAACAGACTTTGTAAATTATTTTCAGCTTTAGAAAGTGGCAGCTAGCCAACACAATTGAAGCCGCTTACTCGAGCAGGCGGACATTCTTTGAGCTACAAATTACAGCAAATACTTAGCTAACTAGCAATATTTCGTTGCTTAACCTTTAACTAATACATTAGCGCACACGTCTGAAATAATGAATTAAAACCTGTTAGTTGTCTAGGGACGTTCACTTGGAACGAATTTTTAAGTGGCATCAGTTTTGAGATAGGCGCCCACGAACTTGCAGCAGTTTACACTGTTCGTCAACTTACTTTCTTTGCAATATGTACTTTTAAGCAGTGCGAATATTTAGCTGGAGCAGCGATGCCTTTCGTCACATCTATTGCAAAAGGATATCTCGCAACGGGTGCCAGCCTCAACATTCCTTCTGAGTGAATATGCCTTGCGAATTCGCCGGCTCCGATTCGTCAAGCGCAATATTGCAATTAGGTCATCAGTTCCGATGTGAACTAGAATTCTTGGTAATTATTCAACTACTCATTTCGATTCTTCGTACAACTAATGTCCGCCTCTTCGAGTAATCAAGCTAAGTACTAGACTTGTGCTATCTGTCACGGGCCATTTTTTTAGAAGTTCTGCATAGTTTTCTTTTTTTACATGCAGATGTGTGTTCATAAACGTATAATTATAAAAATCTGATATCTGCGCCACCCTCAATTTGGGCGTTACCGTTTTTCCGTGAAGCCGCTGATTTTCAACCAAGAACTCTCGGCCACGGACTACAATTCTCTCTCTGAGCGCGGTCCCCTGCAATGGCGTTTATTAACCAACTAGTTCGGACCTAAACTTTAGTCCACCAATTTTCCGGGCGAGTGCAATGGTGCCGTTCCCATTTCTCGTCTTTACCACGACTGAAACCAGACAGAGTGAAAGTGCCGGGAGTGGTAAAGACAGCTATACTGAATACGAACAATACTTTTCTTCTCCCTGGCGAGAAAATTGACCACGTTCTCAAAAAAGCCTTCGTGATCGCGCTTTCTTCCTGGGAGTAGCGCGCTTAGGGGGACAGACGTAGACGGCAGGCGAGAGTTCTTGTTTAGAAAGCAGCCTTTGTCGCGCATGCACAACATTTTTCTTTTTTTTTTTTTTTTTTTTTTTTTGCACACTCTCAATTCAGAAGCACGTGTCAATGCACCAATCTTCCTCCAAACGTTCAGCAACGCAATTTTTGTGTGTGTGTGCGATTTTTTGGGGCGTTGTGGCACTTCCGGTGGCAGTTGCCAGCGCTCTTCGCTTTCTCTTTCCTGTCAAATCTATGTTTTCAAAACAAATAGTAGTAGTAGTAGTAGTAGTAGTAGTAGTAGTAGTAGTAGTAGTAGTAGTAGTAGTAGTAGTAGTAGTAGTAGTAGAAGTAGCAGTAGTAGTAGTAATAATAATAATAATAATAATAAAGCTACATTCAAGGGTTCCACAGCGTTTTAGTTCTAAACTTAAAACAATTTTCGCGCTTGCACTGCAGCATAATCCACAGAACAATTTCGTAGATTTATTTCTCTCTCTCTATCTCTCTCTCTCTCTGTCTCAATTTATTTTATTTTATTTCATTTCAGCGCGAGAGAGTTTGCGATTTTACGAGACAACCGAACATTGCGCTGTTCTGAACAAAAAAAAAATACGGCGCATGAAGACTGCTTATTGCGGCATCAAATAACACTAACGCATGCGCTAACAGTATTTTCGGTTCCTCGAAAACGAGAGCCAGGCGCTCTGTAAACGTGGAAGAAGCAAGAGAGTGAATGAGGGCGGCGAAGTAAGTTTTCCTTGGCGGGGAATCCCGCGCGATATGTGTAAAGTAGCGAAAGCGTTGTTTCGCAGGCGCGGTTTCGAAGGATCATTGCTTACGGCTGGCTTCGAGCTGTACGCGAGCTCGACGGCCCCGGGCCACCACCGCCCGTTTGAGAGGGCTTCTTAAATCGCAAAACAAATGCACGACACCGCAACCGAGAGGATGGGAAGAAGCGCAAGAGGTTTATACGGCCCCGTCCTCTTTCTTTCCGCAGCCGCCTCGCATTAGAGTTCGCAGAAAACAGATGTTCTTCTTCCCAGGCGCATTAGGAATCGCTCTGGGTTTCGAAACGACAAAAATAAAATGAGCCAAGAAAAATTAAACGTAAAGAGGAAAACGTTATTCTCTTTCTGCCCGGCGTCTGAACCAAACGCTGCGGCCACAAATCTACCAGAAAATGGATCGTCCATACAGAACACGTATACTCTGCTCTCTCTTTCTTTCTCGCGATAAGCGCTTTATTGCCCAGTTCACTCCGCTTTCCTAAGCCGTGCTCATTGAAAACCGATTCGTCAGGTGCATCAAACCGTCGTGACGGCGCACCGCACTGCGCTCGCATTGCGAAATTTCCGGCGATGATTTGCGACTCCCTTCTGCTAGTCCCTCGTCTCTTATTCTCAAAGGGCTGAATTTCCACATAGAAGCGAATGCGCGGGACCCGGCTGCCCATCTGATTTCGTCTCCGCGAGAGGCATTGCGCAATCGAGCACTCCTGAAAAGACTACTCACGATATGTGCATAACGTTTTAATAATACATCCTTAAAATAAAGTTCGTATACAATGCTTCACTGGCAACCTCCACAAAAGACTCTCCCGTACTGGCAGGTTCATAACTGAGTAGAACAAGTAGCTTGTGCAAAAGCTTTTCGATGGACGTTTCGATCACATTGTTTCTCAGTACGCAAGTGCAAAAGCCCTCTGAAACGGCGTACCTCTTACCTCCTTGCTTCGATTTCTTCTCAAAAGCATCTCGCGATAAAAGAAAGATTTTACCTTTAATAGCCTTTAATAGCCCAATGAGCCAACCCTCTTTTAATAAAGCTGTACCATACCATCTTCACAAAGCCTAAACGTTCTTCCATGTTACAGTACAAGTAGCACCGGATCATAAGAGCTCTAAAGTGCAGCATTTGACTTTGGTGGTTTTCGAAATTACAGGCACATTATGACGTCCATTCAAACCTCCAACAAGAGCAAGGGCTGCAAAAGAGAAAGAGCAGAATTTTATTTCAGTCACTTGATCACTACTTCTGTGCCGACGACGATAGTCTCGAGAGACCCTGTCACTCGGTAGCGCTTAGCAATTTCTAGAAAGCTTTCCTTTGAGCTGCCATAAACGTTAACATTGGGGGGTCGACAGCCGGAGGCAGCCCACTCGCGAGCGTCTTCGTACACTGCGCGTCTTAATATCAGTTGTCATTAGAACAGTGCGACAGTTATGTCGCCTTTTGTACGGTTCTACATTTTCCGTTTCGTTGCGCTTCCTTCTCAACAGTGTTTAACGTGGCGAAAGTACTCGAAATTAGAAGCAATCTTGTGACTACATGCAAAAGTGGCAGATTGCTGTTCGTATACAGGTTTTAAAAAATCGCAGCGTGTGTAGTATTTTTGACAAAAAAATGTATATCAGGGAGGATTCGGTACATCCATCTGTGTCATTGTATGCTGACTAAGAGGTCGGCAGACGTTTTCTTTTTCTGTTTGTTTTTTGTTTTGGTTTTTTGTCCGCGAAGAAAGTGGTGCTCGTCGTTACAGGTAGTTTACACATTTACCTATAATACCACGCTCTTACAAGAATGGAATGACTAGATTTGAACTTATTTATATTCAAAACAGCGATTTAAAGCTGGCACACAAGTAGTGCCCTGAGCTTCAGAAAATAAATTTGCAAAACGAAGGCCTTTCTTTTTTCGTGTGTTCAAAACCGTCTTTCTTTCTTTCTTTCTTTCTTTCTTTTTTCCTTTCTTTCCTTCTTTCTTCCCTTCTTTCTTTCGTATTTTTCTTTTCCTTTCTTTCTTTTTTTCATTTTTTTTTTCAGATATGCATTTTCAGGACGACTCGATAAAAGTGAAAGCGCATCCGAGAAAAAAAAACTTAGTCACGCAGAGTGAAGAAGGCATTCGCCCTCGCGTTTGCGGCAGCATGATTCCATCGACCAGCCGAAGATCCGCGGTCGATAGACGCCTTCTTAATTTTATGAAGCGACATGCAGGCGCGGCAGCGCACCCGCCACGGGCCACGGAGAGTCAGATTGTTGTTTTTCCCCCTTTCTGCTCCTCTCGACGAACCTCCTCCTGACTTCCGGTGCAGAGGGCTCGGTGAGTTCGGTATCGAGCCTCACGAGCGGACTCGGCAGCAGCGCCGACTCCACCGCCACGACAACGGCGACATCCGGCGGTGGGTCGGGGCAACAGAAGGACTATGGCGGTCTCGACTTCAAGATCATCGTCGACTTCAAGACCGCGCCGCCGGTGACGGTGCAGCTAGTCGCTCCCACCATGCAGGAGAAGGCGGCCTGGACGAGCGACATTAGCCAGGTGACGAACGGGCACGCACGCTGCATTACGACGGTTGCCGCGCTTTGAATCCGATTCGCCGCGTGTGGCGGTGGTGACTGCGCCCAAAGCGTCGTCGCCGCTGGCGTTGTCAGCTGCGGCGGCCGCCGGTCAGAGTAAGCCTAGCAACGCCTCGGCCGCCCTCGCCCGCTCGTTCGTCCCTCGCGCTTGGTGTACAAAGCGCCACGAGAGCCGAGCAGAATTCGGTCCCGGGTGCAGCCGGGGCAGCAGCAGGCATCCCGCGGGCGCAGCACGCACGCATTGCAGCACTCCTGCTGCTGCTGCTGCTGCTGCTGCGTGCAATGTGCAGCCGGTGCAACAGCGCGCGCGGCTGGTCATGCTATCGAGCAGGCTTATCGTATGAGACGTCTCTCGACCTACGCGGCACGTGACAAAGTGCGAGCGCCTGCAGAAATTTTTAGCCAGTGGGTCGTGTGCATGCACCCACATTTTACGCGAAATATGGAACTGGCGTTCATGTCTTGGAAGCAAAACGCAGAATTGCTTTTGAACCGGCGCTGCTGCCGCTAACTAAGCGCTGCCGTACGCAGCAAGTGGAAGGTGAGTGCGAATCGGCGACAAGGCTGCTCGTCTGGTAGCACCGCAGAATTTTTCGCCTTATCAGTGTTATGTGCGTCTGATCTGCACAATGTTTACTACTGTTATTAACCATCCGCACATGAAACGGCAGCACAACTTCTCTTACGATTAGGAAATAAAAAATAAAAGTGTCTGGCGGACTTCGGAATATTTAGAATGTAGTGAAACGTCACAGGCCTTATTTTGAACTAAGATTGGGGAACCAAACGGTAGTTTAAAAAACAATGTGCGAGAATAGACCATAGAACTTCATGGACATAAAACCAAATTGCATGGCAAAGCAATTGGCGGGGTAATTCCCTTACAAATTGACGCGATTGTACAGCTCGTGTGCCAAGAGAGCCACAATAAAGTAAAATGTGCAAACATGTGACAAAATATTTTTATACTAAAACACTTTTTTCTGTGTAACCTATTTTAACTTAACATAATGTTTGTTCCATGTCACATCCTCACCATCCACTCTTAAAGCAAGTTGTAATTGGCAATACGCGAAGTACGAAGACCCAGTATAAGTGCACACTGCTCAGTGTTCGCATTCTGTATTTTGTCCGTCATCGAATTGTTTGCGTTGTCGATTACAACATGTATATAGAAGAAATTACCCGGTCTCTTATTGTTAACCAAGCGTGATATGTCATGAAATTCCCGGGACTTGTACCGTCGCAGCTCATTCATTTGCTTGTTGAAATTAAAGATAATATTACACGTGAACACTGCGTGTTACCGCAACAATGGGCGCATTCTTTTAAACAACAGGAACGACTTTATCAAGTCCTAAATTATTTTTTGCAAATCGTTAGTCTCACTACTTCAGTGGTTAGCTAGCAAGCTTTCTCTCTAATACATTAAACCCAAGATGAGTTCCCATATCCACCACCTCGCTTTTCGCCCTGCTTCAATACTGAACCCTCAGTGGTGCTAGCTCACCTAGTATAACTTTATTGATCAATGTCTGCAATACATTGCGCGAGTTGTTGGACTCCGTCTTACCTTCTCAAGTTAGCCTTCACCCCGCGCACACCATCGTCAGGTGGTGCACGCTTTACAGGAGCAGCAATGCGACCGAGAAGCAGCCTTTACGGGGTAAACGTGTAAGAGAACGACGAAACTAGAGAGAGGGATGGAAGACAGCGAAAAGCAGAAGTAATCTGACAGTTCTTCTAACAAAAAAAGAAGAGATAGGAAGATAATAAATTAATAATCACATGCCCAGCAAGGGTGAGTGAGAAAGTCAGTCATCAAAAATATATACGTAGGTTGAAAGAGAGTAAAAATCGCTATAAATTTAAAAAAAAAGGGTACACCTAAGGAGGAAGTCTCACGTTTGTTTGTTTTTTATTATTATTTAGTCAGTTTATTACTTGTGTTTGTTTATGTTACTGTGGGCCATTGTCCTCTAGTCACTCACGGTATTTGTAAGCAATGGAATGTGCGTCCAAGATTGAACCAGATATGTTTGCACGAGGAAAGCAGAAAGCACCGCTCAACATAACTTGATAATGTGTTGTGTTCTTCCTTCAGTGTTCGTCTTTTGCGCTGTGCAAACATGTCGATGCTCAATATAAGTTCCCAATCATCTCTGCGTATCCACAACGCCCATCACCTGCCATCGCCAACACACCCAAGCTCTTTACGTCAATCTACTTATTCATGCCCCTGCTTGCAGGACGGGCGTATGCATTCTCAATTATCAGCAAAATTAAAATTTACTACTCAAAGTGCGTCACAATACTCAATCCTTCGGTCTTAATTTCAACTGCGGTCCACATTCCTTCGTCTATCAAATGGAAGCAAAGCTGCAAGGCGCCACCATGAGTGACAAATAAAATTAAAGTATTTAGAGAATCGCTACGAACAAAGCGATAGCAAACGAACCACCGAATATTGCAGGTCTTTTTATTTAATTCTTACGCTTCAAAAGTTAAACAGTTTTATAATACTTGCGCCTAAATAGGCACGATCATTTTATGAGTAATACTCTAAGCTGCGGTAATTGCAGATCTTTCTTACAGTCACCATCTTTCCTGTACAGAAAGAGAAATGAAAAACATTCATTCATTCATTCATTCATTCATTCACTCATTCATTCTAATTATCTATATTTATAAAGACGTTTTGCACTCACTAAATTTTCCTCCTCATCGCATCAAATAAAGGAGGTACGCTGCGCCAATGGGCACTGCGTTTGTTCAACAATCTTCTCTCATTCCATCTTTTATTACAGTGCATCGATAATGTGCATTTCAACGACCTCTTCCACGGCACGATGAGCGACGCTTCGTCGGTCACGATGCCGCATTCCATCAGGTACGTGGCGACGACAAGAGTCATCCAGCGTTCGTATTAGTCAAGGTTCGCATGTCTCGGTAGCAGAAGATTTCCTCGCTACAAGCGAGATGTAGCGACGACTCACAAAAGCGATCTCACATTCAATAGTCTGAAATGCTTTAAATGTTTATCTCTCTAGGGGAAGATTTTGCAGCCTTTTAATCCGTCAACATCGAAACAGAACAAAGTCGACGGACTGTATTTTGGAAGGCTCGAGAAATTCCTATTTCTTCCTCCTGTCTAAACTTTTGTCGATTGTAACCAACTAGCCCAAACCAGTACCCTTTTAGTCGATTAGTTATTTGAGAGCTAATTTGCGCCTTGTTTTGACCATGAGGTGACAGCAATCCCACCACTGTAATTTAGGCTTCGGCAAGAACGATAAACGCGCCTGTTTCGAAGAAAACAGCACAGAACCTGATGACCTTGAGATTATCGATAACGACATCGAAGAAGCTTACTGGCAAATATTATTGTACTTGAGTACGAGCGGGCATCGTAGTACAAGATAGAGCATTTTTGCACCACGTTCTTGAACTTGTTATAGTCTAAGACATCAGGGCAAAAGAAGTAGTGCAGGTAAACAGTGAATGTGAAAATATATTATATATCCTGATCTAAGTTATATGGACCCATTACAGTTCTAAACATGGCAATACGTCACGGTCCCCGTGTGTAAATGTATGCTATAACAGAAAAATTAGTAAGAAGAGAAAGGTGGCGGTGAGATCAAACTTGCATTTCTGAGCGTTTCCACGCAATCTAACAGAATTTCGCTACGGCTGGTGGAGGTTAGTTGAATTAGTGTTTATAACTAACTACCCTGCCTTCGAGTGTGAAAAGAAGTTCAGGCCGGCAACTACTGCACAAACTGGTTGGCGTAATAGTGTCTATGTTCGGGAACAAAATAAAAAGTTTGCCTCGACCAGCAATGACGCTATTAGAACCATTATTTCTTTTTCAGTGTGAACCAAACGAAACAGAAATGTCGACCAACTAAACATTTCTACATTTATAAACGTTTTTACTGCAATGAATGACACATTACCAGAGTAATTGAAACACCGAGGCGCGTCATTGTCACGTGCTGCAGGAACGACCCCAGGCTGTTCAAGGACGACGTGGACATCCGATTCAGTCGTACACTCAACTCCTGCAAGCTGCCCCAGGTAAGTGCTCGCGCGCTGTCAGGCTCGTTCGTGCGCGCACACGTCACGTTCACACGCGTCTGCAGATCCGTTATGCGAGTCCCGAGCGCCTTTTCGAGCGCCTGACGGACCTGCGCTTCCTGAGCATCGACTTCCTGAATACGTTCCTGCTCACATACCGAGTCTTCACCGACGGTGTCAAAGTGCTGGAGGCGCTCAAGAAGGTCCACTACAATCCGGACCTGCAGATCAACGCGATGGGCGCCGCGCTTCAGGACTCAACTGGGTGAGTGACCGCTAAACATAGCGCGCGCACACACACACACACAGAGAGAGAGAGAAAAGAAAAGAAAGTACGTATGCGCTGAGCGGGCGCTAAACAGTACGCAGCCAAGATTAAAGGTGCCGCGAACGGTAGCAGTAATGGCACATGCGGTAGCGCAATGTTAAAAGGCTGCGTTGATGTCTCTATATTATTTGCCCACTTGCCTCCGCCAAACCTTTTTTTTACAAATTCGCTAAATTAACCTTGGACAAGAAACAGACACAGACGCAAATTTAGGCATGCCTTTACGATTCAAGAATGTGTGTTAAGTGCATACTGCTCTGCAAGTATCGCGACAGTGTCACCAGATTGGCCCAGAAGGTGCGCGATGAGGTCAGTTCCCTGGCTGCGGACGCAGGTCCTTGGACGCCGTCGGTGTCGATGGCGGCGGCCCTTCCGGGGGGGCCGCTGCCGGTCCGGCGGGCGCCGCCGCCACCGCCGGCGCGCCAGGCGCCGCGCCAGACCGGGACATGGGAATGCTGGTGGTGGAGTACGACTACTCGCGGCGCATCAGCACGACCAGCATGCTCTCGGAGGCAGGCGACGCTCAGCAGGGCCACAGTGGCCCCGACCACATGCAGCAAGTCGTGCAGCAGGTCTCGCGAAGCCAGCAGCACTGGAGACTCAGCTACAGAAAGTGTACGTCTCCTCTCTCCTGCACTCCCCATCTGCTCCGTGACCACGAGACTATATAACCTGGGTGGACTCTCGCGGTACTTACGACTTCCCCCGTCCCCACGAAAAAAGAAAGAAAGAAAGAGGAGAAACAGCGCACGATATTTGCTTCACGCCATCACTTTCTGTGAAATTATATACTTTTCATTTTTGTTCCAAGTTACGTATTTGCGATGAAGTTACACCTAGGACGTATGTCCGGCGCTTACGATGACTAGTCTCATCCTGCAGTGGTTTCATGTACTCCCTTTCCGACCCCTTTTTATGGCTCATGGATGTACTTCCTTTACGAAATACAGAACTAGCATATGCGTTTGTATCGAGAACAAGCAGACAACCTCCGCTTCGAAATATAATCATGCGTCCGCTCAACCTAGATATACCACTAATCACTAGGCACAATGGCATACTTTATTTATGTCCACTTGAATATACGTGCGCAACAGCTAACACTCTTCAATGTACTTAGTGCTCGAAACGTTCACCTAAGGCATACCAACGTATACAGGAGAAAGACAAGGGTGCGTGGCCACGCGTCGTACATGCACAGTCACGCAACTATGTAAAGGCGTTACATAAAGCCGGACAAATAGGTCTATTCTACCTTGACGTCGATGTTATTCGTAAAATCAACGAGGAAAGTGAAGTACCAATGAAGCCGGAATTATTACATCTTTTACATTGCGTCGAAAAAATAAGCAGTGCCGGAACGCTCACTACAGATCGATTGAGCCTATAGTTGTAATCATTTTCATATAGAGAGCGAGTGTAAAGCAACGTTGTCCCAGAGAGCTTACTGTTCGTCTGCCAACGAGTTCTTCATTGTGAGTCACAGCGGGACCAACAGTTATAAGTGGGGGTGCACGCGTTTATTCTTTGTCCGTCCACCGCAGTCGAAGAGGAGCAGCTGAAAGAGCAGACGCTGAAGCGGATCCGCGAGGTCGTGTCGCCCAGCCCGGAGCCCATCCTGCCGCCTCCCCCGCCCACCCCCGAGCCGGCCACGGGCGGCCTGGTTCACACGTTGCCCATGCCCGGCACCAGCGGCGCACCACTACAAGGGGCCACGCTGGCGCCGCCCGAAGACGTCGGCTTCTTCGGCCAACTCATGCACCTGCACGAGACCAGCGTGGTCGCCGCGGCCACCGCAGTCGGAATGCCCATGTAAGTGCATAGCACATAAGCTCCTCTTTCCTGCTTTGTTTCCTCCTTGAATGAAATGAATGCACTAATTTATTTCAACGGGTATGGCAACTTTACCAGCCGGTTACCTAGGAGTTAAGGTCTATAGGTACGTTACACTAACGAGGTCTCGCACGCGAAGCCCCACAGAGCGATAATTTTCTTTCCGCCCCTTACCAGAGTAATCGTCTGCATGCAGGACATTTTGAGTGAACAATGCTTTATTTCTGGCCCTATAATGCGTCACGCTTCAGTATAAGGTGTCTCATGGTGGGAGCTCAAAGTCCAACACGGGATTGGCAATGCCTGCACCACCCGAAGGCGTAGCAAGCCCGTGCACATCGAAAATGATGTCGGGGAGGTTTTCAACAAGTCCGGCGCGCTAAATGTGCCCTGGCGCTGCCATATACGGGGTGGTGTCGACTGCGCAGGGGCCTGACGGGCACCAACGGCGGCCCCTCGGCGAGCCAGCAGGAGCAGCCGCGGCTCGAGGCGCCGAAGGCTTCTCTTTCGTCGGACACGCTGAGTGCCGACGCTAGTTGCCCATCGACACCCGGAAACCTCAGCTCGACGGCGTCCACAGCCACGCTCGTTGGCAGCGTGGGAAGCAACGAGTCCCCTAAGCCCAGTCCCAGCCGGTCAGTGCAACAGTGCCGCATGCAACGTGATCATTCAGTGCGCACCGAGTAGCGGGACTGTAAAGAAGCTTACACGTTGAATTTCTGGTCAGTCAGTTAGAGTGCGTATCGAGCCGTATAAGTGACTGAAATTAAAACGCTTCGCTCGCGTCCCTGGCCCTTCGCTGGGCAGCTTCATGGAGCAGCGAAGCGTCTTCAGTTCGCTGATTTCCGCTTTAGTTCACCAGCGAAGCCGGTGAGTTGGCTCGATCTTACTTTCATCATGTCAGGTTTATGTATGCACGTCAGGAGAACGAACGCCTTGACCTAATGCTACGAGTCAGGCCAAGCTATTGGCACGACGCTCGCTCCATATTAAGTTTCAGTCGTGTCGATCCGCCCCGCGTGTGACGGGGCCGCCTCGCGCCTCACCACTCTGAGATGTGTCCGTACTGCTCGGCGTGCAGGAAGAATGCGCCCGTTCGGCTTCCGACGCAAGACAGCGTGCAGAGCGCCCACGACGACACCCCGCCCCCGACGCCCCCAGCAGCTGCGACGACAGCCCCGCCGGTGGTGCAACCCGTGGTGCCGCCGACTCCGCCGCCCTCGGCGGCGACAGTCGCGGCGGCATTGTGCACGGGTTCGCCGGCCCGCGCCGCGCCGCAGCAGCCCCCGACCGACATCCGACCAGCGGCCCGGGGGCTGCCGCCGCCAATGACCTCGAGCCAGTCCGCGCCCAACGTCATGAACTACCTGCGTGTGCGCGGCGGTCAGTGTGGGCCTTTTCCTTTTTCTTTCCTTAAGGCAGGTTGTAAGCACTCCCTTGTAACCAACAGTTCGGCAGAACACCATCGTCCGGCCAGGTAAAGGCCTCATCAGTGAAACCAGCCACCGAGTTATGTTGCAAGTACAGACTGACGCAAATTCACAAAAGTTTCCTCGCTGAACGGCACTCGCATGCCCGCCACTCGTGATATCGAGGCAATGGCCGCGGCGACGGCCAGTCACTGACTGAACGTACGTCAGCTAAGTAATGCGAAATTGGCCGCGTTACATTCTTTGTTCAGCTTTGCCACAGAAGTTATACAAAATAGCATGCACAGAACCTGCAAGCATAAAACGTACAGTATACCTCCGCCCTTACAAAGTTATTGGATTTGGTTATAAGAGTCCCGCTAGAATCGGGGAGTGTCTAAACGAGTCAGTAACGCAGGCAATGCGCTACAACAGCGCAGAAGCTCGTGAAATGTAGATACTGAATCAAACTTCGCGCTCGATAGTACTGACGTGACAGTGACGAAATACTGTTGACGGCCAATGAGCAGCTTCATGTCATAGTCTGTCGCGAAACCCTGCCGCCACGTGGCACCATGGCCTTTGAAGGCATCTTAAACCCCGTATTGTGTTCTCCATCTATGCCGCACCGAGCAGTCCCGCGCAAATTTGCCGGTTCACATGTCCTACTAAGCGGAGTGAGGTACAACTCCATTTCGAATAACCCAATCTAAAATACGTGCACTGCAGCTGAAACCACGAAACGCTTTTGTACAAAGGGCATTTTTTTAAAACAAAAGAAAGATTGTGTTGTAACTACGTTTATTACCATTCCTAATTATTTCGCATGAAATTATTACTCACAACTAAAAAAAAAAATAGCTTTCATGTTTCACTGGAAACTCGAGAGCCACTGATAGTGACAGGGAATTCTGTAGGGTAGCGCGATAAAGCTAGCTTTATCACTACGATTGTTGCGATACGCTGCAATAATTTAATAAATGTTTCCTACCTCTCTCGCGCATCTGCGCAATGCTATTAGAGAGTTCTGGTTTAGGGGACGCAAGCGGCTTGCGTACGCAAGAACTAGGGGCGACGCTACTGCGCATGCGCAGACCCTGACGTAGCGGTCTGCGCATGCGCAGTACCGTGGCCCCTAGTTCTTGCGTACGCAAGCCGCTTGCGTCCCCTAAACGAAAACTCTCTATTATGTTCGTCCAACGTCTGGGGCGCCTCTACGGCTTTCATTTGCTGTTTGGTCTATGGCTGTTGCATGGCGCATTTCGTGAGGCTATTAGAACACCTATTACAGCTGATGTACACTCCATCCAACATTGTCAACCACTTCGCACTGTCCCGTCTTGTGCGTTGGTTCCTGGTGTTACAACAACGGCGACCACTGTGATACAGTACTCTCCTCGTTGTCTAAAAATGTCTGCGGGATTAAATTCCAAACAGCGTACGGAGCTCATCGGTCAGGCGACGGTGCACTAGAGATGAAGCTGAAAGCAAGAGAAGGAAAGGTTTTTGCTAGCGCCTCTCCTATAGAGAGCAACCGTGGCTTTGGCACATTTATATCCTATCTTATGGCCGATCCAAGGAGTATCACCTTCAGACCAACTTAAAGCTACATATATAATGTTGCCTCTACGAAATGCCTCGCACCGCATGTAGTAGTACAGCGCCGTGTAATATGACATATTACGTAGTGTCCAGTAAAAAGAAGAGCGATCTCGATCAAACTATCAACATAGTTAGACGAAGATCTCGTTTCAACGTGAATACTATCCTGCACATATTCGCGCGTGACGTTCCAACTCGCACTTCAGGAGTAGTCCTCGGTCGGAATGCTAATCACGCGTTCGCTTTCGTAATCCGCGGTCCCGTGCGCATCTCGGCGGCTCACTGCTCCCCCCCCCCCCCCACTTGCACCCGCGTGCAGCCCAGGGCAAGCGGGGCAGCAGCGACACGGAGAGCTCGAGCGTCTCGGTGACGCCTCGCTCGAGCTTCCAGACCGAGTCGACGATCCTGTCGACGCCCCGGTCCAGCTTCCAGTACCCCGACTCGCCGCAGCACAGCAGCAAGGCGGGCGTCGTGGTCACCTCGTCCCGGGCCTCTACGCGACGTTCGTCGACGGCCAGCGCGGCCGCCGCGTTCGCCGTGGCCACCGCGGGCTCCTCGAACCCCCCGGAGCCGCTCGTGGCCGCGGCTGCCGCCGCAGCGGGCGGAGGCGCCGTGCCGCCGGGATCGCAACCGGCCAGTAGGGCCGGCAGCCGCCTGCCCAGCGCGGTCGGCGCCGACCTCAAGATACCCGGTGAGCTCTCTTCGGGCGCCGAGTTTTGCGCGCGCGCTAAAGCAACGCGCACCAAATGTGAACTGGCCTAAGAAAATAACTGTATCTATGATGTGTCACGTACGTACATATTGAAACACCCCTGACTGGGCCTGTGCTAAGAGTTTACATAACATGTGTAAACTTGAGTAAAACGAGTTGGACGGTAGACGGCTGCATGTTTGCTCTCAATGTCAGTATGTAATGTAGTTGGGTTCGCTTCCGTTACAAAAATGTCTACAGAGTTCTAATTTAACTTCTGTTGATTCTATATACAACTGTTTCGTACTTGTACTTTTGTTTTGTACAACTGTATACAACTGTATTTGGACTAATTTGCTTGTCAATAAAATTGAATTGAATTGATGCGTCGGCCGCTCATGCTAACAAAAACCCGGCGGCGACCTCCGATTACCTCGCGGCCTAGGATAAGACACATTGGAGAGGAAGAAACAAGTGTGTGACGCCACACGTGAGAGCAGGAACGAATAAAGGACATGAGGTGGGGAGGATGCGTAAAGGAGGAAGAGAGTGGTTTGACGTCACACCTTAGGTGCCAATAGGAATACACAAAGGTGGAAATTTAACTTTCCCATGGGGGGGAGATGGGGATGGGGCCTGACTGCAGCTTTCATATATATAACCTTAATATCAGTTGCACTTGAAGAAACTTTGTGTGACTTCGAAGAATTGTTCACTGAAGTGACGACCTTACATGAGTATATACAAGGCCTCGTAGTAGGAGACTGTTCAGTTTCAGAGCGTGAGTCCTCTCGCACCACCAAGAATCTGGCACCTCTCGGTGGTGTAAATCTTCCTTCGCAAATTTGTTTTATACTTCGCTATCACTAATATTGCTTCGCCTTTCCGGAGAAACTGCAGCATCTCTCTTTCTTTTTCTGTGAGTATAAACGCTGCTGCGCATGACTGCTGTTGATTCTGATTTCGAGTGAATCCGGCTTCGCCTCATTTCGGTTATCGAGCGAATTATACAGGATGTCCCAACTATCATGCACGAAGACTTAAAGAAAGAGTGGAGTAGCCGCCAGTAACTGTTTCATTACTGAGATTTGATTAGGTAATTATAATTATCTAACTCGAGAAGCACTGATGTAATTATCAAAGTATCAATGAGGAATCTGTAGGCACTCCCCAATGACGTATAACTGCGGTGTTTTCAGCGACGTACTAATTGCGCACTATTTTTTTTCAACTAGTTAAGAAACCCCACGAAAAATGAAGAATGCTACGTTACTGCGCTCCCACCCGCATCATAAAGCAGCGCCCCTCAAATAAGCTGATTGAAAGCAATAGGAGGTCCCGATACAAACTTCGACTATGCGACTGCCTTCTGTATACTAAATACTAAATTCTGAACTCTGTGCCTGCCGCAAACCCGAAGAGACAGCGCATCACCTTGATAATGGTACGGAAGGAGCACCAACAGCATGTTTCGCCGCTTCGCAACTCTTCCTTCCTCTAATTTCTACGCCACACTTACCATCCGTCTCCCATGGCCGACTGGTCACATTTATGACAAACGCCCCTTAATAACGGGGCCGAAGCGTCCCTCTGGCCGCGCACGAAACGCGAAAAGCAATGGAATAAGCATAGAATGTTTCGAAATCCCGGCTTTGCTCGCTTGCTTGCTTCGGACAAACTCAAATCAAACTGAAGGTTTTATTTTTCATTAGAGTGTATACGTGCTGCAAAAAGAGATTCGTGGCAAGAAAAATAATAATAAAGGCGAAATAAGCAGGCCGGGAAGTGACTCGCATGTATAGAAAAGGAAAAGCCGAAGAAAGTAAATGTACCTCTTCTAACTGAGCCGAATTGGCAATAGGGACGTGTGCACAAAAAAAAATAACCACGCAGAATCTTTGAGATTTATTTGAATGATGCGTAAGCATTTCGCAGTACTGACGTGGTGTTTCATGGTAGCTATGGTATGGTAGTACGCTGGTATGTTTGGCATAATTGCGAGAACGACCGCGAAACGGAGAAGCGCAGTTGCAACACCGAACTGTTAAGTGAGACCTGCACGAGACGACGTAGAAGAGGCGAGTAGAAGCAATGTTCACTGGACGTGGGATGACAGGATCAGGGAGATGTAGCAAATGAAGGAAATATATGCAACATTTATTAGGTACACTGAACCATTATGAACGGTGATCAACCGCGCTCCGTAGGCGGCTAAGACTGGCGCGGCGGCGCGGTCCGTATCTTGAAAGTGATCTGCGAAAGCGGCAGAGCACGGCATGTACCGAGAGCTCCGTGAGCGCTGTTTTCTGGGCGCTTCGTTGGCGTTGAAGGGAGAGGCAGCACGCAGGCGAGTTCGCTCGCTGCAGAGGACGCTATGTTCAAAGCGATCGTCTTAAGGGACGGAGGGAGGGACGGTTTTTCAGTTGGGTAAGGGTATAAATGCTTACGCATTTAAAACCATCGGATTTCAGTGTGCCCTTATTTATCTATGAATTCGCAAGCGCCGGTGAACATCAGTTCCTGCCTAGAGGACGTGCTTGGATAGGTCTCCTTCTGCAGCTACGCAGTACTGAGTTCGATTTATCACATCTTCTGTGTTTTTTTTTTTTTTTTCATTTTTTTTTTCATGGTTGACGCTGGAATTCTACGGCAGACATCCGTTATCTTTGCCTTCAGCTCATCTGACGTCCGTCTCGATCAAGTAAACACAATCTTTCACATAATCCCGAAGAAAAAAAATCGAGTGGAAAGAGGTCATGTGGCCTATAGCCGGTCAATTGCAGGCCTGTGCCTTTCAATCTATTGCGCATGAAAAGTCGCATCCAGCCAGTTTCGTGCTCGGCTGCTGCTGTGTGCTGGCACTCCATCTTGCTGATGCCAGAGATGTGGGAGACGTGACAGCGGGACTTCGCTGAGAAACTCATCCACCACTCCGTGACGGATTTCGTCAACGTAACGCTGTCCACTCAGTGTGTGATGTAGGAAGATGGGACCGATTATAGCACCGGCGTAAATTCCGAACCGCACATTGAACGACCACTGGCACATGGTGTCCATTGCGCTTTACCCAATGTGAATCGGAGTCACTCCAATGCAAATTTACCTGGCTGTTTCTGCAAAAATTGGCTTCATTTGTGCACATGGGCCCTGGACTTTGCTATGCGTCACGCAGAAGCGGTGGCGAAACGGGCTAAGCGTCATGCATATGCTGAATTGCGACGACCAGAAGCAAAGATAAAGTGGCATATGAGGCGGCTAAATGTCGAGCTGAAAAGGCCGCAGAAGCGGAGCGCCAGCGCCTTGTGTACAATTGGAGCAGCGAATGCCTTCAACCGAGACTTTCAAAGTGTTAATGTTAACGCATCTTCGTCCGATCAACCAAGTGATCAACCATTAATTTTTTTTCTCGAAAGGCTCTATTGTATCTAAATTGAATTTTTTATGGAATGCTGCTAAGTTTCGTAAACAGATAGGCCACCGTGCTTTAATATTTTTCAATGTTCAATAGAACGCCTGTTGAGTCAGTCAAAAGAAGCTGGACCCACCGTGGTTGCTTAGTGGCTATGGTGCCGGACTGCTACGCACGAGGTCGCGGGATCGAATCCCGGTCACGGCGGCCGCATATCGATGAGTGCGAAATGCGAAAACACCCATGTACTTAGATTTAGGTGCACGTTAAAGAACCCCAGGTGGTCCAAATTTCCGGAATCCGCCACTACGGCGTGCCTCACAATCAGATCGTGGTTTTGGCACGTAAAACCCCATAATTCTTTTTTCTAAAGAAGCTGGTAGGCTAGCCTCACTCTAAGAAAGTGACACTTGCCTATTTAGGAAGAAACGGCGATGCCCCTTATGCCCCTTAATTGGGGCAATTTTCCTAATGTAGGTAAAACCCGAGAAAAAGAAATTCGGCAGCGTTTCTCTTTCGATTCATATTATGAGCCGGCCCCAGGTCACATCACTTATGCATACAAACACATCTCACACAAACAGCAAGGCAACCGCTACGCAGAATAGATACACACGACACATTCGCATACAAACATTGCTCGTGCTACCTGTACCCAAGATGTCTCAACCTATTTATATACATGGTGTTTCGACCTACAATGTATATAGTGCCAGTGGGGATCTTTGTCGAACACAATTGAACAATGAATCTCGACAGCATGCTTGTATGCTTATAATAATCTAATAGGAAACTGAACAGCGCACAATCCTGTTAATACATAACCTTATTAAATTGAATGACTCTCGATTAGCAACCAACGAATCAAATTCGTTTCGATTTTCACATTTTGACAGTGATCAGTAACTACTCAATTAAATGTGTACTGAATGTGAGTCAACTGACGCTTTCTTAACTTTAGTCAATTAAATCTCTATCGACCTTACTCATTAGAAATTGACGCTGCATTGTTTTTCTATAAACTCAGAATGAACCTGATGCACAGTCAAAGGGTTATTTCATTGTTATTAACAATATTTTATATCAGGCATATTTTTACGTTACTGGACAGGTGCTTTCAAACTATACCGTACATGAAACAGTTGATGATCTTCTCACATTTTACATCCATGTAGAAAGTTCTCGCAGAGAGTTCACATTCCATAGACTTGACAAAATTCACAGAGGGATTAAAAAATATTAATCCATTCTGCAGCTATACGCGTTTCGTGATACTGAATATGAAAGAAATGTGTGGAAATAAACTTTTATACAGACAGAATTATTTGGCCCCTGAAGCGGCTGTAACCGTGTCCTTCTTCGAGCCACTGCTTTTGTGGTCAGAAAAAAGTTAGAAAGTTAGATGCTGTCCTGACGTGCGCAGTTGTAGGTGCTGCGTCTGAAAGTGTTACGGTCGTAAATAATACCAGGGTAGTATCGACTCTTACCTCTCATGAAAAAAAAAAATTTAATTTGAACAACAGATAGATCACCCATAGAGTTTTGAATAGGCTGATTTTCCTTCTTGCAAACTAGTCCTTTGGGCAATATGAAGTCCGTAAAAGCAGTTAATAAGACGACTTCCTTCGGTCTATTGTCCATGGACTTAACTAGTGGGTTCCTTAGATGAAGATACAGACATTTGCCGACAAGTAATATGAGATCATGTGTCCACGGGCGTGCAGCCACAATTGTAATGTGTCACAGAAAAACGCCTACATACTTAGTGTATACTGTCTAAATACATTCTCGTGAGATATCACTGTTATTACTACAGAGATTTATTGATGCGCAAAACGTGATCGGCCGGCGGGAGGCACTGTGCTGAAAGTGCCTACTGATTAAAGCGGACGCCGTATGACACGCACTTCGGCCGTAATAGCAGCATGCGTTATCGCAAGGTGCGAGAAGAGCACGCCGTCGCCAGGTGACGGCACGCTGAAAATGGCGTCTCAAATACTTGGTTGCCCGTTAGCAAAAATGGCTAAACTGTATAGCTCTCAAGCCGCGTGCCGTTTTCGGCGAGTCCGACGCCACGTGTTCAAGTGGTAGTATTCCCGTAGAGATCTCGAAGGTTGAACGTTCAGTTATTTCTTAACTCAAGTGAAGACGTTGCGCACTTTTTTTTACCCGCCATGGTTCATAATACTCCAAAAAAGAAATCAATGCGCCATTATATGTGTTAAAAATAAGTTCAACCGACGTTATTAAAAACCTCATACGCCAGCGTTTGGTGTGCTTCTTCGACAGTCTCGTTTATTGTTCTTCGTAATCCGCACCCCTCGTCCCCTTTGGTGAGACACCATTAGCGCTGCAAGGAACACTGCCTTAGAGCTCGCAGGCACGGCAGCGACAGTTGACACTGGTACTATTAAAAATGTGCACGCGCCAACCAGAAAGGTGACTAGAAAAAACTACCGAATATATAGAAAAAGAATAAGTACCGTCCGGAGGCCTCTCAGGAAGGCTTTTTAACGACGGCACTGTGTAAGCGCATATATTTAAGCACGTCTCAAAAACATATCACGAACGCATTTTTACGAAAGCGTCCATGCCAACAGCTTCTGCATAATAACCTTGCCAGGCTATAACATACGATCGTGCCAAGCTTGTGTACATTTCTGTGCAAGCAAAAGGGAGGGACGTCAACAAGGCTTTAGTAGATAGTGGAGCTTGCATAACAGTTGTAAACAAGAGCGAAATTCCAGACCTAAGTATCGTGGAGGATTGTCCTGTGATGATGTATGGTTACGACGGCAGGAAAGAGACGTACAATGAGTGGTCGGAATTGTTGATCACGTGCAAAGGAAAAGGTACCTTAACTAAGGCTCTCGTAGTCGATGCAGTAAAAATATCAGTTGATAACACCTTTGGGCGTTTTCGGCATATTACGTTGATGTGTAACATTATTAAAATTTTTATTTCAATGCTGCAATATTCTGAAATGAACCGGCCTTGAACACCGCCGTTCTCAACGCTCAAACGGTGTTGACGCACATGCCGTAAGCAAGCCAGGGAAAAAAATCAAGTTATTTCTGCTAATACTAACACGCTGCGGATAGAAGAAATATTGCACAGCCGTTCCCTGTTTACGAAGAGAGTCTAGCGGACAAGAATGAAAATCCGCAGTGCTCTGATACGGGACCCTGCAGGTTTGAAACATTTCTAGTTTGCAGCTAATCACAATTCCATTAATAAATCTTGCCACAATAAATACGGGAAATAATGCATACGTGTTCTTGTGGCAAGATGCACATTTCTTTTGCTTAAAAAAGTAAAAAGAGGCATTTCGTGCATTGAGCGCGCGAGAAAATGCACTTCCTTCTCCTTAACACGTGACACGGAAGTTCTTGCGGGCCACGGACTCGCCGCTGCCACGGTGCATGCGAAAGTGTCTATAGCGCGGAGTTTCCTGCAAAAAATTACGCTAGAGGAGACTCTGACGCTGCCCCCTATACGGGGGCTGCATGCGCGGCAGTTCAGTCATCATGGGAATGACGGGGAGTGCAAAGATTGCCGGCTTCAAACGGGTTTGCGAAGTTTGCAGACTGATCAGTTTATACAATATATTGCGTTGCAGATGCAACAATTTGCGATGATTACACATACGGGCAAAAACTATATATGTCTTGCTGAGCCAAGAAAAGTGTGGTCGTCCGGGTATGTAGAAAGATTAAGCCTAATAAATGACACCACTACAACGCCTGAAGCTAAAAAACACGAAGATTAGACAAATCCGTGTACTATACCCATAATTTCCACGATGGCTGAACGGTCAGTGCGCGAATGTTCCCTCTAGTAATGTTTGTACATAACTATGTGGTCTGCAGTCCTCCTATGCGACCTGTTGCATCGCCAAGCCACTTGCATCGTGCTATTCTCCAGCGCTGACTCACGAAATGGCATGATCTCGCAGGAGCAGCTGGCGGGGCCGCCGTGGGCCCCGGACCGGCAGCCTTACGCGCCAAGCGGGAATCAATGATCAGCACCGCGGCCACCATGCGAGTGCTCAACGTACTACGCCATTGGGTCTCCAAACACTCCCAGGTCAGCACTCATGAAGTTACAGACGTGCAAAGTGTTAGCTCGTAGACGACAGCGTTTCGAACGCGTTCTTTTGCTGCGTTTCGAAACGGGCAGCGTGCGTGCGTGCGTTGAGCCCCGCCCGTATATGGCACAACGCTGATAGCTTTCGTCCGCTTCTGGTAGCAATAGTACACTCAGCTATATCGAAAGCTTACGCCTTTCTCGTATTTGTAGATCGAAGAATTCTGTCGTGAATACGTCTCCATGTATAATCTGTGAAATGTATCCGACATTGCAGCTCCGCCAAGCCGGTTGTCGGAGACTATGGCCGAATACTAGGGTGTATTATCTTTCGGACATTAGCAGCAAGAAACACAAGCCTAATTTCGCTATTTAGCTGAAATATGCTAATTAAGCATATAATCACTATCTAAAGGCCACATGACGTAAGTGCGAAATTGAAGCCGACGAGTAGCGAAGTTATATCTGCTAAGCAGAAATCCTACAACTGGCACCGCTTTCGTATATGCGACCTTAAAAAGTGCTACGAAATGCATTGACCTTCCCGTTAAAGTTTCCCAAAAGCGCCCCTTTAACAGTTCGGGACGAACTTGAAGGACACTAAAGGCAAATACTAAGTCGACGTGGACTGTTTAAATACCATTCCAGAAACCTCGCAACGCTTGTTTCGTACCAATGAAAAACTTAGTTTGCGAGAAAATAGCAACTGAAGGGTATGAATACCTTTGTCGCAATTCAAATCTCCCGACACATAACTGGAGAGTAGTGACGTTGCATACGCCATCACCGCCCTTTGCTGCCCCCGGGGAGTAAAACGGTGCCCGACAGACGGGGGCATGGACGGCGGTACAGTTCCTTGCACAAAACGCAAATTAGCGTCCACGGAGAAACAGAGCCAAGACAGAACGATGGATTCGCCGCTGCAGCTGCTTTTGGTCAAGTGGAGTGGACCGCTCGAGCATCCCGCGACATCACATGGAAGTGGACTCCTCTGCAATTTTCAGTTTGTGCGAGTTTCGCGAGCCAGCAAAACCAGCGCAGCATTACACGATAACGAAACTACTGAAACCCGAAAGTGCGGGCGCCGCAGAGTCGAGCGAGAACGAGACCTTTCGACCGCTCGCGTCTTTATCAATGGTAATGTCAACGAGTTCCTTATATCTTTTTTTCTAAAAATGAAATAGAACTGGACAAGTAACATTTTATTTCGTCTTGTAATGCAATACCATGATGTTTTTATAACGACTGGTTGAATACTAGTGACAGAATTTAAATGAGGACGCCCTTCGTCATCGGGCAAGTACTTGAATGTTCCGGAGGACTCTATAATCGTGTCCTGCATTTACCTCAATATTTCGATTATTAAGGCTCTGGTTGCGATTATATTGACGCCTTACAGATTCTCGAGCACTAATAAATCATTTTAGCTTGACTTTGTATGTGCCTTTAGTGTCCCTTCAGGTGAAAACGGCAAGGCTTTCTTTAGCAAATATGGCAAGGATATCTGAAAAGTAGTGCTTAGAGTCTTCGGATTTTAGTAAGTAATCCTTCGCTTCAATTTCGCAACTACATGTGCCCGAAAGTTAATAATTTAAATGTAATTAGCACGTTTTAGTTAATCACGGGAATTACCGCAGAAATATTTCTTGCTGCTTATGTCCCCCTAGGCATGTTGCCTATCTGCAAAAAAAGAAAAAAGGGCAGGAGCCTTGATATGACAGTTTCTTGTAGCAAAACAAGGTATTCCAGATAAAAACAAACGCATAGTATATGCCGTGAACTTCAGAAAGAACAAAACAGAATATGTTTAACGTAGTTAAATGCTCATGCAGCTCATCTACCAAGCCACAGCATCCGGGAATCAGGTTTTTCAGTCTGTGACCTTTGGAGCACCATTACATAGAAAGTCTACATTGACAAGTAGCAAACTTATGTCAAAAACAGGTTATCAAATTTTCGACACCCTCCGCACGCACTATGAAAGTCCTTTTTGGGCAAGAGCTTGTCACCGGGGCGATTGAGCCTAGAGCAATTGTGCTACGAGGGCAGCTTTTATGTGTATGCTCTGTGAACAAGGGGCAAAGGTTCTCAACATTATGTGCCATTGGTCACCCCTATTATTTCCCTGTTTGCCGCGCACATTTTAAGCCCATGTCCACGATACGACGGCATACATGTTCGCTCTGACGGATGGCGTTGCAGGACTTTGAGAACGACCCGAAGCTGCTGCAGTTGACAACAGAGTTCCTGGAGGAGCTGGCTCACAACCCCAACCTCCTTCCGGCTGAACACAAGGCGGCCGCCCAGCTCTTGCACATGATCTCCAAGCAAGATCAGGACAAGACGAAAGTAGACCTCGACATCCTCTTGGCTCCTCATATGGTACGTCTCTTGACCAACATCGCCTTTCACACGGGTGCATAATATGAAAAGTAACATTTCCAGGCATATATTTCCGCAACAGTGGTGCTGCGCTTTCAGATGCGTAAAACTAATAGATTGGCAAGTTCTTTACCAAGAATCATTCTTTATCCAAGAGCTGACCGCTTAAAGAATATCGTTGGTAATTAGGATGTAGAGCAGTAAAAAATTGTATTATGTTGAAGATTATGAGAAGATTCTCACGTAATTTCTTGCTGTATTCACTGCAGACACCAAGTAAAGAGACAGTAGAGTCCTTGTCGGCCCTTGAGATCGCCGAAGGCATGACCTACCTCGACCACAAGATATTCATAGCTATACGCAGCGAGTGAGTGACACATTCTACCGATGTCGGTGTTTTCCTTTACAGCATGATGTCAATCCTGATTCTAAATAATCTCTTGAACACAGGGAGTTTCTAGGTCAAGCCTGGATGAAGCCCGAGAAGGCAACCAAGGCTCCTCATATTCTTCTTATGACAAGAAGGTTCAATGATGTGAGTTTTCTATCTATTCAGCACTGTTACATACGCATATTTCGACATTTAGACGCAGAAAATACACCCGACACAATTTATTTAAGAGGTTATTTGAGCCAGAGCTGTGATTTTCCGTGTGAAAGCACACAGGCAACCTTAAATCGTCTGGATCATATAACGTCATCGTCTCTGCCTCCCTTTCAAACACACAAGTGCATACACACACAAATCTGAATGCATCCACATGGACGACTCGGATCGCAGCCTTCACCGCCATGATGCCGACTTACCAGTTGTCAGGCTCGCTTCACTGCTTAGCCTAATCTTATTTCCGATATCAGCAGAACCGCCTTTGTACTCGCCACGTGATTCCAGTGCCTATGGCATTGCGCTACTGAGCACGAGGTCACGGGTTCGATTCCTGCTGCGGCAGCGGCATTTTGGAAGGGGACGAAACGCAAAGACACTCGTGCACTCAGATCTATGCGCACGTTAAAGAACCTCAAGTGGTTAACATTAATGCAGGGTGCTACGGCATGCCTTATAATCATTTCGTGGTTTCAACACGCAAAACCGAAGAATTACATATTTTTAAGAACCGCCTTGTTTCATCGCAGGGTACTTGGGATATTACGAAATCAGTGAAATGCCACACGGTAATGACACAAAGACTATAACATACATACATTGCGCTTTTAGTGCCCTGTCTTGTCATTGTCTCGTGGCACTTTATTACTTTAGCAATGCTAAACCAGTATGCTTGACATTCTATTCCATTACTGCTTGTATACGTATACATGATGGCGGTCACTTGTACGGGATGCTTTGAATGCCCTAAACTGTTCTGTCTCGTTTAAGTGAGCAGCTGCCCCTCACCTCTGTACATGTCACATTTGATGCTCACATTTCCGAAAATCATGCATTCAGATGCGCCGAATTGTGATCCCGTTCAAATTGGAATGAGTGACTAATGCAGCTCACCTTGTGTGTATCTGTCACGTGGACAGGTGAGTCGTTTGGTGGTGTCGGAAATTATGCGCTGTCCGGAGATGTCCAAGCGAGTGACCATCATCGACAAGTGGTCCGCCGTCGCCGACATCTGCCGCTGCCTGCACAATTTCAACGGTGTGCTCCAAATCTGCGCGGCCTTCATGAACAGCTCGGTGTTCCGCCTCAAGAAAACCTGGGAGAAGGTCTCAAAGACGGTAAGTCCTCGAATAGCCCGGCTGTCTGGTCGCACACAGCACGGGTGACTGTGGCGCTGTCTTCTCTTTCCGCACAGACGAAGCAGACGATCGACAAGCTGCAGGCATTGGTGTCGGCTGACGGGCGGTTCCGCAACATGCGTGACGCTCTTCACCGCTGCGACCCACCCTGCATTCCGTACCTGGGCTTGTACCTCACCGACCTCTCCTTCATCGAGGAGGGCACGCCAAATTTCACAGATGAAGGACTGCTCAACTTCTCCAAGATGAGAATGGTGCGCAAATTGATGGCACTTCCTCTTGCCTCGCCTTGCCGGTTTTATTGCGTATACAGAATCCATCCCAGACTTTGACATACGTATTGAAACGTCGTTCAATGAGTAGCACAATTATCAAACTATTTATTTCTGCAATAACCCACAAGGATTTCCTAAGCTCCAGGAGAACATAACCCCAACTATCCCTTTAATCTACCTATACCAACAGTATCGTCGGCGCTCATGTTGGCAAGCACATTTAGAACATATCACTTGTCGAAGGATGCAGTTTATACGGAAAACGCAGTAGAAAACTAGAATCTGCAATCATATACTGATATTTACTTTGCTTCAACACAATAAGGCTTAGCGTGCATCAGCGCACATCATACAGGGATACCTGCTCCAATATATTATAAGGTGATACCAGCGTGCGCGCGTTCGCAAACAAAATACACAGCAGTTCGCAGAACGCTTTGGGACATATGAGCGACGAGCAGCTCAGCAACCATGACATTCTGCTTCTGGGCATAAGGTGGCGAGTTCGACTCCCGGTTGCGATGTAGGCTTTCCAAAGAGGGCGAAATGACAAAATACTCGTTCACTTATAAGTTAACGAGCACGCAAAATAAAGACATACTCAAAATTAATTCGCAGCCCTCTATTACGGCATCCCTCGCACACCTGGTGTAGCTCTAGGAATTAAGTGTCCATCAACTATTTGTCCTTTGTGCGTGGAGAATAAACATCATGCACGAGGTCTCGCGGTTTTGATTCCTAGCTTCTGACGGAGACAGAATACAACGCTCGTGTACTATGGTTTGGTTGCGTGTTGAAGGGCTTGGCCGTTTTAAGCAAACAAGAGTAGCGTATACTTACGCACTGTCAAGCGTGTCTATAAGGTATTACGGCACTACTACGCCTCGAAAACAGCTAAACCATGCGCCCTTTCAAGGATGCTGTGCTATTAGCCAGTGAGTCAGTCACACGCACAAGGGCCTCCTTGCAGTGCGATCTACATCACTCACCATGACTAATTATCCAATGCGAGAGGCGCAACGCCGCCACTGTAAATGCGCGGCGCTGAGAGGAAGAGAAAAAAAGGAGGCAGGGCTCGACACCACAGTACCTCCCTCTACTCCGGTATGAGAAAAGGAAGGGAAGGAATACCACTTGGAAAGACCACTAGAGGCAGAGGGCCAGAGCGTCTCCGTTGGTAGTGACACTCGCCACCTGGCGGCATCGCAACAGTTGAAGTTTGAAGTTTATTTGTCCTGCCTGCTTACAGGAATAGAAGCAGAAACTAAAGGTGCTACATAGCCTGACAAAAGGCATCTGCTCCTATTACAGTTCGGAACGCAGGCCGATGTGCATGACACAATATTGCCCCTCTAATCATTTCAAGAAAAAATTATATTTCACATTGCCATTGTTTTCACAGCATTTCACAGCAGAGAAAAAGAGCATAGAAAATGGGAAAGAAAAACAAACAAACTATGGGACAAGTCATGGTACATTGTCAAAATTCACGCAACTAATGTAACGCAGGCGTGTACATCAGCTGAATAAAAAAAAAAAAAAAATTAGGTCACACAATGCAAAATGACATAAAGTATGACAAGACAAAAGCATTTTGTTATTTAAGCAAATTCAATATCATGACGTGTCAGGATAGACTTGGCCATAGTACTAGAATGTATATGATCAGAATCTATGAGACCAAGTAAGTGATTTAGCAATGCCGGTACTTGATATTCTATTTGTTTACCATAGTTTTTCCTCAGTGTTCGTTTTTTTTTCTTTTTTGCATTGCTAACATATGTTTTACATTGTATCCGCTGATGTACTCCGAAAAAATCCAGGCTTCTTTTACATAACCCATTGTAAAATCTTGAAATGGTATAGTTGTGTTACTTTTAGCATTGAATATTTTTCAAAAAGGGATTTAGCTTTCAAGTTCTTGATAAGGCCACGATGCTGTTCGAATGCTCGCACAACTCTCTTCTGCAGAATTATTAGTTTTTGATAATTAGTTTGTGCGGATGTACCCCATACCAAAATACAGTATTTTACTCCAGAAAAGACCAGAGCATAATATAATGCATGTTGTAACCATTTTGGCAAGACTGGGCTGAGTTTGCATAAGCATCCAACAATTCTACTAAGTTCTATTGTTAGTTTTTTTACATGTATATTCCACGTCAAGCCTTCATAAACCAAACTGCTAAGAAAATCTGGGTCATTACCTACTCTGTCTGCCCTCAAACACAATGATTGTTTTGTATTGATGTGATGTGGCTTATTGATTGGAGCAAATATTATGTATTTCGTTTCACTAACATTTACTTGGAATTTATTTGAACTAAGCCAACCTGCCAGCTTACCTGGGTAATTATTCACTTGGTGCTCAAGTTCTTGAATAGATGTACTGCTGAAAAAATTATTAGTGTCATCTGCATACATTATTACCTTGGGAGAACATTGGATGTCACCGAAATCGTTTATATATATTCTGAACAGAGGCCCGAGTATTGACCCCTGTGGCACTCCTCTGGCTATATTTGCATAAGCCGATGAACTGTTATTTATGCTAACATACTGATGGCAGTTAATTAGATAGTTTTTAATTAACTCAAGAACCACTCCACACCCATCGTACTTGCCAAATTTGTACACGAGGGCTTCATGACATACCGAATCAAATGCCTTCCTAAAATTTTTAAACAAACCTAATGTGTAGGGCATATATGATCAACGTTCTTAATTCATTCATGTTTAATATTCAGAAGGGCTGCTTTGCAAGATTTATGTTTCTGGAAGCCATACAGCGCCTCACTGATCACATTGTACTTAGCAAAGAATTTGTGCGATCGAGCATCTGTCACATTCTCAAATACTTTAGATAAAACTGGAAGAATAGAGATTAGTCTGTAGTAAGTGAATTGTTGCTTATCACCTCCTTTAAAAACATGGCAAACTCTGGCTATATTTATGCTGTCTGGAAAAACATCAGTATCAAATATTCTATTAAATATATAAGCGATGATTGGGGCTATAATATAGGCTACATATTTTAAAGGGGCCCTGAAAAACCCCCCGGCCTTGGTGAAATAACAGTCTGCGGATAGCATACACTGCTGTGAACATCTCAGCAAAGTTTTGCTGCCGTACGCAGTGCGCGGAGCTCGCAAGCGGACTGCGAAGTCACCTTTCTCTCAAATGCTCTCTTTTCAACAGAAGGCCCTGTCCTCACTCTCTTCTAGACGCACTATTTCGTCATTCCTTTAGATGGCTATTGGCCGATAGCTGACATCGAGCTGCAGTCGGCTACATGGCGTAGATACCGCAACCATCACAGGGTGCCGCCACAAGTCCATTGGCTTTCGCTGTCAATTGGCATTGTCCATTGGCATTTGGCTGAGGACAACTGCGTTTTGCTTATGTTTAGCGAATCGTAAGCACCAAAGGAGGAAGTCGTGGCGTCTATGTTAACATCCAAAATGAAAGTTGAACTGGGTGCCACGGTGACACTTAGAAGGTGGAGCGTTGTGGGCACGCCCCACTTCGCCGTAGCCGTCGCAGTGCAAGACATTGAAGAAGGAATGAGAGCACAGCGGAAGCCATATTTGATTGCCCATAACTCCACTTCTGCTGAATGCATTGAAGTACTTTTTACAGCAAAGTATTTCTGAAATAGCCTGTTTTCACTTCAAATGCCTTTCTCCACTTTGATAAAAAGTGGTTCAGGGCCCCTTTAAAGGAGTTGACTTAACCTTGTCGAAACCAGCCACTACATTATTCTTGATCTGATATATTAATTGCATGACTTACTTCAATGTCATGAGGGTTAATACTACAGAGTTTGTAAGGCTCAATTCATTTAATGTAGAATAACGTATCAAATTGTTATCTTGTCTTCTGCACTTGTCACAAAAAATTGTTCATCTTAGTAGCAGCTTCCTTATCCGACAAGATGCCTGCACTGGTTTATATACATAGCAGTGAAGCCTGCTTTTTCTCAGTCATTAGGTTTCTTACTTCTTCCAACACCTTCTTAGAATCATTTTTTATCTTTGCAAACAGTTCTTCATAATACCTTTCCCTCTTGTACCTTAACTCAGTGGCCAACTTATTTCTGTATATTTTTTATTCAAAAAGTGCCACTAAATTTCTAGATTGAACGAAGGCATGGTAATTTTATTTTTCATCTTGATCATTTTCAATAGTCTTGCATCAACCATGGCTTTCTTGCTCGTTAGGACCGCTGGTTTCTGACAGTCATTAAAAATGCTTGATTACTGCGCATTATAAGCATCTGAAAAAATGCCTCGTAAGCTACATCGGTGTTTCGTGGTTGTCCGAGTTTGTCCGATTAGAACCGTAGCATATATTGTCAGTCTTTTCTTTCATTTGTTTCCAGGTTATAGTTGTAGTTTGAAACGAAATGTATCTTAAGTGTATTTCTTGAAAACATGTTCTTTTTTTTTTACGAAAATATTTTGTATCACGACACTCCAGTTGACCTCGGTATGTCTATATAATTTGTATGCTGCGTATGGCCTGCATCCCGAATTGTTCTAGGAGCAGAAGCCTTTGTCAGGCCGCATAGCCTTTAGCTTCTGCTTACTTTCTGTTGTAAACAGGAGAAAAAAAGTAAACAAGCATGCCCAATCGATCAAGTGAATACATATGAGTGAAACATTTCTAAGGCTACAGCCCTAATGGCGCGAGATGAAATTGCCACTTTAGTTTTATGTTTACCCTCCGCATTTGGAATAAAACATAAAATCGACAGACGATCACTTACGTCAGCAGTTAGCAGTCCAGCGATACAATCTGCCGAATGAATGTTCATCTCACAAGTCAAGCAAGGTAGTACTCATTTCTGTTAAACTTGTGGCTTCTATGATGAGACTTGCACATCCAAAAGAGTTGATTTCAGTAACTTAGCAGAATCGTCACCTGATAACATATTAATATTCACATCACCCATTATGACAAAAGACATTGATAATACGCTTAAAAAATGAAGTACACGCCTAAGTAGTCTAAGAAATCTACAGAAGAGTATGCATTTGGGCTGGTTGGTTCATGATTACGAGCAATAAAAAACAGCGCTAAACAACAGGACTAGTTGTTTGCGTCCCTTCACTCGTCCTGTTGTTTAGCGCTGTTTTTTATTGCTCGTAAGAAATCTAGTTTGTTTCCCATTGGCGACCTGTAAATAACTAAAACTACAGCTTGCTTCGACGTTCAGTCAGACACTCAATACTATTATTTATTGTTGAGAATTCTGAAACAATCCCGTGCCTCAATGACGACTTAACACACATGGCTATGCCATTGCCCCTTCCGTTTTGTTGCCAAAACCGTTGTGCGTATAATCATCAAAGTGCGGAGGATTATCGTATGCTGCTAGCCATGTTTCCGTAAACATTAAAACGTCAAAGTTGTGGGAGATCGAGGTATATAAGTCGCTAAGTTGCTCCTTTTTTATTTTTAAGGCTAAGCATGGTTATGTGTAAAATCTTGAACCATTTCGGGGTACATGAAATTTCAAATTCGTTGAAATTTCTGACATCATAATAGTTACATGCATTGGAGTAGTCCATATTTTAAGACAATCTCACAAGTCCACAAAAAAAAGAAGCTTCACACTACACTCCTTCGTTCAACTTTTCAACATTGTTAGCGCTGGAAATTTTCAACACCGAAGAGTTCTCATCTTACCTTGCAAACACTTTACCCCCTGTGATCCACATGAATCTCCATCGTAGTTCCTTCTTTTGTTGCACTGTGGCACCAAGCAGCTGCTTGCCATATCTGGTTAAGTGTTAATTCACATAAATCTTTGCCGAGAACTGAAAGCCAAGTGTTCTTGCATCCAATTTCGCCTTCTTCGATTTGCTGAGAAAGGCACTTCTCTTGGTTCTATGAATCAACCGGACAATTTGATTCGTCATGCTGACCACCAGGTACACAATGATAAATGACAATGTCAGCCTCTTTGACTTTGTAACTTCCTCCTGTATGACTACACCAATTTGTTTGACTGTACCTACTGGTTCAGCCTCAAGAGCAATGCCTTTGATCTTAATGTTGTTGGCATGCTGGTACTGTTCTAACTCTTCTATTTTTTTAGTCAACTTCACATTTTGTAAACGGAGTTCTTGGTTCTCCGTCAGAACTTCCTGCAACTGCTTCGTGATCTCGGTGATGCCTAAAATTTTTCCTTTAAGCCTCTGATTTCCAACCTGAGCTAGTGCTTGAAATCTTCAAAGGCTTTAGACATATCATGCACTTCCTTAGTCGTAAGAAGAAAACCCCCAAAAAATGATTATGTACAACTACTATTAATACGAAGGCAACAATTAATTGATCGGCAGCTGTGCACAGCCCTAACATAACACACGAGACAATGGGGTTTTACCAAAATGCTGCTTACCTGTAAAAGCAAGCACAATATTTAGTTGCTATCCTTATGAGCACTGCCACTGAACAGGCACCTTCATTGCACTGGTCCTTTTTATCCCATCGGTACCCTGCGTATCCCTCATGAAGTGGGTGTTGCTACATTGTTTTCCCAAGCAGATAGACTTGTACGATCAGTAACGAGGCAAGCGATGATCTGGGCTTGTCGCGTGCATCCGTATTCCACCAGGTAGTAATAGTTTATACCACAGGCCTATCGGAAGGATATAAAAGCAACCACAATATTTCGTTGCTATTCCAATGTGCACTGCCACCGAACAGGACAGTTAATTTCTTCTATCTCCTCCCATAGCGAACCAATTAATAAGTATTGCAGTAAAATGCTCGTTAGACAATGTTTTACAGATTCCAGTGTCTAACCAAAGTCCACAGCCCCTCACAACCATCTGCTGCTTTGAGACGTTAACCCATATTTTAACATGCTGGGATCAGGTATGCATCGGGAATTGGTGCACTGGTTGAAGATGGCGTTCCGCAAGGTAGTGTGCAAGGCTTTATACCTCACATGATTAGAACTCCTTAACCCTTTCAGGGTCGACCTTCTTATTGCAAATCCCAATTCTTCTGAGGGACCTACTTCGAAAAAAATTTACCGTAATTTTTCTAGGGTGACCGTAAAGTGAGAAAAAGATATTTTGCGTTGGTATATATGTACTCTTTATTCATGAATAACAACAATAAAAAAAAGGAAATAAACTTATAGGAATTAAAATTTTTATGCATTGTTATAGTTCAAGGCTTTGAATATGTTCACACGAGAATATTTCGCAAGTCTCAAATGTTCCTGCTCTTACACTAATATTTACGTCCATAGAGTAATCGAACTGCGTAGGTGAGCGCACTCAAGAAAACCGTGTGGTTGTGTGCCCGTCAAAAAAGCAAAACGTGTGATAAACTTCCGCTAATCTTCATCTTATCACCAACCAGATGCAATTAGATATTGCGCGTCTCAAAAAAAAAGGGGGGGGGGGAACGCATGCACGGCAGCATCCTTCATATGCTCACCCCTGTGGGCACTAAACGAGTGAGAAACAGGCAGCCCCCCTTTGAGCGATTAGTAACGCGATAGCCATCAGTTTTGCAAGCGCAAGAAGCCGAAACTGCCCACGGTGCAAAACCCAAACTGCCGCCTACTTGCGAGCGCGCCAATGCGCGAGCGGTAGTACATCGATGTGCCGGAGCAAACTAGCTCTAAAACAAACCATGCAACAAAAACCGATAGAGGGATGCACGAGAAACAAATGTCGTGTATTCCCACATAGTGGCAGCACATGCTAGGAAGGAAAAAATTAGGAAATTGGCGCGATTTTTAAACGTACGGACGGCGCCGTAAGTAAACGGCATCGACCATTTTGGACTTGTTCGCAGCGCCGTATATTTGCGTCAATGACCCTGAAAGGGTTAATACATTATATTTTCAAAGCCACAGTGAGCTGCGTCCAGTTTATTACAATCCCTGTCGTGACTTGTTTTGTTTCGAAATGGATGGATGGATGGATGGATGGATGGATGGATGGATGGAATAACTTTAATGAAAGGTCCTGCGAGCTACGGGGCGCAAGGTCCCACAGAGCGGGCTACTCCCACGTTGGGACCGAGAGTTGTAACTCCCTGGCCGCATCGTGGGCTCGCTGGATGGCCCTGAGCTGCTACACCAGATCCGTGCTGCGTAATGCTTCTTGTAGCCTGGCGGAGTCTTGATTCTTGTTTGCGTGGGTCCGACCAGACGGCCAGAGCAAGTGATATACGTCTAGTGTGCTATGGCAATTTTCGCAATATGATGTTGTGTATAGGTCAGGCATGTAGTGATGTAGTCTGTTCTGCGTGGGGTACGTGTTTGTTTGAAGCATTCTGCACGTGAGGGCTTGAGGCCTGGTGAGCTTATTGTGAGGTGTGCTGTATAATTCTGCGGTCTAGATAAAAGTGCTTTGTGATCTCGTTATATATGGAGGGAGGGTCCAGATTCTCGCTGGGATGGTCACGACCAGAATAAGTGAACCAAGGTGAATGCAATTCTTTGCAGATTGCTCATGTGATCCGGGAGATTCGCCATTTCCAGCAGACTCCGTACAAGATTGAGATGATTCCTAAGGTAAGCTTGTTTATAGGCACGTGCACAGATAAGCTTGGAAATGCAAGGATGAATGAACTTTATTCATAATAATTACTTGCAATGATGTAGCTAGCATCCCCCAATAGCTGCGTTCCTTCAAGATTCACATTTTACGCCTTTTCTTAGAATTTTTTGTAGCATGTAAGTAAACAACATAAGGTATATCAGCAGTGAGGCTCTAATTTCCTGTCACATATTTTCAATCAGTAATTGACTTCGTGGTGCTTAGTTATTTATTGATCAGTTCACGATACCTTACAAGCTCCACTAGCGAGCGTCTTCATGCCAAAACAAACAAGAATGTGGCTTTGGGAGTGTAAGAAGTGACAAATCTTGAACTACAAATTCTTTTTCCCCTCTATTTACTGTTTTAATGCTCTGCGTTGCTGCTTCATTAAAGATTATTGCAGCATTGAAATAAATATTTTAATACTGTTACTTGTCAACTTAAGATATTGATAATGCCTAAATGCTTCTTATGCAAAATCTGTTATGGAAGCATTTACACAAGAAGGAAGAAGACATTTAGGCAAGACTGGTGTACTAATGAAGTTAAAGCATATATGCCAGATTAAGAAAATATTTTACGCTCATGAAACACCATGGTAGTATTTTTAAACTGGGAATAGAAGATGACAAATACAATTCATCAACACCCTGTTACATATCAGTGTGCAGCAAACACTTTATTTATTTAAAAATGCCTCACAATTGTGCTTGGCAGCAATTTAAGCTGGCAGTTTATTCATTGCAATGGTTGATGACAAGGCATAGTGGTTACTGATGCAGAAGTTTATTATGGGCGAACTTGGATTGTACCTTAAGGGGGTGATCTAATAGAGGGAAGATGGAGACGGGCCGGTTTGATATGGGGTTCTGTGAATGCTGAATACTCGCATCATAAAGTTGGTGAAAAAAAATATCTGAGAGGTGAATGAGTGGTGAATGCAAAAGGATTAATGTCCAATTGAACGCTGCTGAGCGGTCCTTCGAGTTTTCTGCTGTGAGTAATGTTTTCGAGTTTTGCTACAGGATATGTTATCAAATTTTGTGATTAAATTGGTGCGAATTTTTCTTATTTTTTCTTCTTCTCTCTCTTTTTTGTGTTGGGCTGCTAAGCACAAGGCGTGGGATTGAATCCCGGCCCCAGCTGCCGCATTTCGATGGGGGCTAAATGCGAAAACACCTCTGTACTTAGATTTAGGTGCACGTTAAAGAACCCCAGGTGGTCCAAATTTCCAGAGTCCCCCACTACGGCATGCCTCATAATCAGATCGTGGTTTTGGCACGTTCTCTCTCTCTATCTTTTCTTTTTTGTTGTTGTTGTTGTACAGTTTCTATGGTAGCACGTTGGCTGTAGATCAGAATAATTTGGACGATATTGCTGAGAAATCAACGACGCCGCATGCTACCGACGTCCTCTACGACGAGAGACCGAGGAAGCAGCAGCGACCACCAAGGCCGGCAGGCGCGCGCAGCAGCAAAGCCAGTGGAGTGAGAGAGAGAGATTATTAGAGATGTGAGCCGCGCACCGGGCTTCCGAGAGCGAGACAGCGGCACCCGCACATATGCGTCATGCGGCTGCCTCGCCAACAACAACCCGTCTCACCCCGCAGTGCCGTGTCGCTGTATTTGCTCCGTCAAGGTGTGCTGGTGATGTGGCGTCGTGGCGATGCCGTCTCCTCTCACGCAACACCTGGAGCGCTAATGCAGCAGCAAGTGTTCCGATTCGCTCACTCTGCTCCGTCGAGGCACGCTTATGATGTGGCGTCACAATGGGAATTTAGGTGCCGTTTTTCTGCTACAGACATCGGCTTTGTCGTTCAATGGGCCGTTTCATGCTTTTGCATCAGAATGGCGCGCCACCTTAACCTGGAACTTGACGACTGTAGGTGTTCAACTACCTGCTGGACCCAGGGCGGCTGATGCCCGACGAAGAGCTGTACCGGCTGAGCCTGTGTTTGGAGCCACGACTGTCCCGGCTCGGCACCAAGGTTACGGCATCACCGTTTACCCCGTCCTATGCCTCTACCACCACGCCATCCTCGTGAGCACCCCTCACCACCACCCCATTCATCACCTGGGACCCACTGCCCTCACCCTAGAGTCACCGCGCACCACCCCCGAGCAGGATTGCTCCCGATAGGCGCACCGGTAAGCCACACTTCACTCTTTCGAGACAACCCATTTACAGTGAATCTCATGCATGTGTAGTGGCCCCAATCGTTAGGCTTAGCTGCCTTGCACCAAAGTGAATATTTTTGAAGCCTGTTAGCCACAATAATTTTAACTACTACTTGGCCACCTTTGACATCAACATTAGGTATCACAGTTGTGCTACATACAGTAAATCTTGAGTGAACTTCTGGAGACCTCAAGAAAGCTTTCATTGACATAAAAGTTCACTCAAGTTAAGACCACTCACAGTTGTTTGCTATCATTAAGAAAATTAAATGCCCTGACAATCATTCGTATATATAAGTACAGTGACCTTTGTAGGGTGGCATAAGGGGAGCTAATATTTCAATGTCCTGGAGAAGCAAACTCCGCAAGTGGTTAAAAATTCGTACTAGGCAGCTGCGCGGAGCTGCGTATTGCGATAGCAAAATCCACATCACGGTATGCTAAAACAAATAATATTTAATTGTGCCACACCACAGCGTTGACCATCACAAATATGTGTATCCCGTCACTTAAGTGCTTGTACACGTGAATGAACATCTGTGAAACTCGTTTTTGAATGTAAAATCAGTGTGATCAGAACAGTGAATTACCTGACAAGCCCTCAAGGTCACTAAAAAAGTTACTATCCATGAATTTTTGGAGTCCAAAGCATCACTCACCTTATTTTCTTAATTTCACAGAAGCTGTAAAAGACAACTTATAAAAATATTATTCAGAACCAAACGTTGAGAATCAATGTCGTGCAAAACATTTTGCGGGTAACTGGCTATCTAGCCCCGTGTGGGCTTCCACAGTTCCACATGGCACAATGTGTCCATGTAAGGCGAGCAACTGTGTAGTGGTGTCTGCATACATTAACACATGTGCAATGTAATTTAACATGTGATGCAATGCGAGTGTGACAGAGGCACAGCGACGGCATGACAACGAGGATGGCTCGACAGCAATGCTAGTATGACAGCAAACAGCATGACAACCGATTCCAGTAAATGTTACAGCCAGTTCCGTTACAACATGGGTGACTGGCAAAATTTTGGCTGATCCCAAAGGCAGTTATAGACAGTTTTAGCAGTGTCGTTTGCATTCTGTTCCACTCAGATTTCACATTTTTGATGTGCGTTTTGTCGAGAGGTGAGCAACGGGCTATCAGCCTGGTTGCAAAATGGCCAAGAAGCCAAGTGGCCACACCCTTACGCTCCACTAAATCAGTTTTACAGAAGAGTGGGGAAAGCGATGTTCCATTTATGACGTTGGCCGTAGTGCGCCCACGCACTAGCCTTCCCAATAAGCAGCTGTGTGCAAATTGCTAGCACACACCGGTCTGTGCAGACCAGACTATGCGCTCTGCTGAAGATGTCACCTAGCATCTCAAAGCGCTAGCTACCACTAGGGATGGATAGCAAAAACTGGCGCACGGTCGCTTTTATAAGCAACTTGTTGCTATGTGACATGACGTATGCACCAATCGTCCCAAAGCTCTAGTTGTTGCGAGAAATGTATGCATTCATGTATGTGTGGACTAATGGGTAGAGCGTAGAGTGAGGTGATTCGAATCTCACCATCGGACAAGTAATTCTTTTTTATTTAATTGAAGACGCCCCATATGAGGCTAGACAGAAACCTACCGCAATGTGCCTGGTATGAGGCAAGGAATGCTTTGCATTAAAGGTCGTTTTATACCAGGTATCCTGGTACACAGAAATTTCGGGGGAAGAGGGGTATGTGCCCGATGTGCCCCCCCCCCCCCCAGCTATAAGAAAAGGGAATCAAGATTTCTGGCTTAAACTTTGCGCAGATGTAGATTAATCCCTCTAGAAGCCAATGCTGACATTGAAAATTGAATTATCGAAATCGCAGATATATACTTGAGCACGTTAATCAGAGCATAATGCAGTAAGTAGTGGAAGGGGAGGAGGAGAGATAATGTCACAAGAATGTCACAGGAACACAATAGTTTCCAGAGGATGCAGTGTGTCATGGTGGCATCATTCTCTTTGGTGGGAAAGTGTGACAGCTCTGTTGGTAGTTCATCAATAATTCTGCAAAATCACATATAGCTGTCCTTATACAACATATCAGGCTACGTAATGCGAGGTAAACAAGGGAGAGAAGATACCTTGCTTTGCTAAAAAAGGGAGCAGAGCACATCTAAGTAAAACAGGCAGCAATATCAACAAGGACTGATATTGGTATCTATTGCACTTTCGGTTCCGATTTTCAGCAGCACAAACGAGACTACCCACAGGGGTCTGGTCAGTGGAGCCCAGCAGACTTCGCGCACCGCCTGAAACTTCACCAGTCAAGTTCCACGTGCCTCCTTCCAGAAGCAAGCCTGACACTGCCCTACCCCTGGAGAGAGATGCAATCCAAGAGGTTCAGACATCCACAAGAAAGCACTGTGTGGCCAGCCTAGTCGCATGGGTCCATTACGTGTAACTATACTGCACATATCCACTGCACCTTATCCCTCTGACTGACAATGGTTGTCACACAAGAGCTCTGTTTAAGCGCCTTGGTGCACAAGTGTGACTACGTTCTTCTTGCATGCTTTATCATACATTGTCAACCAATTCTTACGTGATCCACAGCTTGGAACCGATGAAAATGGCAGAGGTCAATAGCAACAAGCAGCCACTGTTTTGAGACCAGCAGCAGCCAGACCTTGGAGCACATTTATGTTGTTGTGCTGACTCAGCCAAAGTAGTATGCAAGATAAATGCTATGTGAAGTTCAAGCAGACTTTTTGCACAGGAGGGTCTTGTTCACCCTAGCCGTCGCTTCTAGCGACTCTCAAACACTTCAGATTTTTTGCTATGGTACTGTGGCTGTTATTTGCATAGAAATGCCTCAGCACTAGGGGCAACAATCAAAAGCTTCTATCTGTAATCACTATGCTGAAGGACCCACATAATATGCGCTGGGACTTAAGAAATGAAACATGTTTTCAGAGGTAGAATTTCTAGCCCATTATATACTGTCAGGCTCATAACTACTTTCTCGAAGTGGTCATGACCTGCATTTAGCTGGATATTGCATCTTCATATAAATATTGCTAGATGAAAACGAAACTACTGCTGCATTATCTGAAAATGTCTTGTTAGCTTTCTGGTGTTTGGAATTCTAAGCTATGCTAATAGCTTTCATTATGGTAATGATCACACCAACAAAAGGCAGTGCCTGTGTGCAAATGAGTCAACAAAACCAGTGGCCAACGTTAATTGATGCTAAAACATTCAACAAGTGAAACAAGAACCGGGAGAAAGTGTAGATGCTAACAAAAGCACACATATGAAGTACTGGCTAGCAGCCATTTGCTTACTGTTAGACGTTTTTCCTGTCTGCCTCGTCTCTATTGCTACCTGCAGAGTTGAACAAGCACACATAAGACTGCCCTACTGAAATTCTATATCTTAAGCACTTTCCTAATAGCCGAGAGAAAGCTCTTGTGTGACCAGCTTAGACATGTGGGCACAATACGTACAACTGTACTCTACAACTCCGCCACAAGGCAACAAACAGATATTAGAAATCATGTCATGTGTCTCTTTGAAGAGTTGAAAATTTGCTAAATTTCAATACAGAAACATTATAGAAACAGTTATCAAGATAAATGATAGTGGTAGACTGCAGAGTAGGAGAAGATGTGTAGAAAGGCAGAGTGGTCAATCAGAGGTAGTTCTGGTTGATTGGCTACCTTGAACAGGGAGAGCATGATAGGAAAAGAGAGACAGGAACATAAAGAAGTAAAACTGCTTAAACAACAATGCAGTGGTAGCATTCCAAAAGTCTATCATATGTAACCAACTAGAGCAATGCCAGATATAGCCTTCTGTGTGGAGTTCTGAGCATTCCTGTGTCCGAGAGGCAAGCGACGTGTGCAGTGCTTGATAGACTGGACAGCAGTCCACTATAAAAAAAGATGTCCTTGGCCAGTGCTCCCAAAGTGGTAGACTATAGGTTTCTTAAATACTAAACCAAGAAATGACGCTAATGAGATGGGCAGAGATGTGACTTAGGTACTCCTGACAGCAGCTCCCCTTGACATTATGTAATTTGTTCATGACATGATTGATTGCTTATTAAGGAAAAAATGATTACTAAAGGAGGACAAATGTGACTTTTCTATACTTTACCCGCACAAAAGGCGCTTAATCACGCAAGAATATTGAAAGTACCACATTACCCAATATTAATCAGAACTGCAGTTTTGACATGACATTCAAAAGGTAAGTTCCTTCATCAGCATCCCCATGATTTAGCCACCTCTTTTCTTTCGCCAAATAAATGAAAGGAAGTTCTGATAGGGTGATCTTAACTTAGTCCTTCAGTCTAGTGTTCCTTTAAAATTTACATAACAGGATCATTAACCAAAAATGCTATTCAATTCTTAAAGTCTGGCACATTTTATGTAAACCAAACAAAACACAGGCTGGAGTAATATTAGCAGATGTCAAATATTGCCAGAAGCGAACATTCTTGAAAATTTTAATGGCAGCTTGCAATATGAAGGCTTACCATATGTTGCTATTGACCACATGTCGCTATGACCATTTGCCCCTTAGAATTAGAGGTCTCCAGATATCTCTGGAGAGCTGATAAAAGAAAAAACATGAGTGAAAACAAAGAAAAAGACATGAGTGAACCAAGAAGTGCACATATAAGTTCTACCAGCAACTCCACAATAAATGTGCACATAGAAAACCAAACTTTTTGCTTGAGCCAACTGTGGTAAATTAGCGTATTCACTATAGTTGGCTCACGTAAAAAGTATTGGAAAACAAACCAAAAGGTTATGAATATCCTACTAAGTCCAAGATGTGAAAAAAAAAGGAAAGTTTGTTCTATTAGGTGACAGTGGCACATCTGTTGCTGACAAAAAAACATAAGAAGAGAGGCTGGCTTTCTTCAGCCAAAAGATTACAAAATTAGGAACCCAAGATTGTGGCATCTGACAAGTTTCATGGCACTCTGAACTTTACTCCTGCATGCACATAACTGCAACCACAGCACAAAACAAACAAATTCAATACAGGTGAGGACAAAACTTTAACACGTGACTGTTCACGTCTAAAAGAAAAATCAGGTGTGTATTAAATGCGCTTGTGCAAGCTCCTCAAATATGGGAGATTATGACTGCACAAATAATCTCTCTACAGACTTGACAACCCTAGTTGCACACTTTGGGGCTTTTAGCACATCCTGGCTTTTGATGTGCTTTAGAGCTACAAGAACCTGAAAGGTCCTCCGCTCAGTGAGATGCGACACAATTAAGGTAATAACATGCACAATATATCAAGCTCACAGCCATGTACTTCCACTCTGCATGAAAAATTCCACCATTACAATTTAACCAGTGTTGTCAAATTTCAACTAATAAGCATGAGTGATTCAATATGTCAAAGCCTTTCACCACACTGCATAATGTGTAATTATTAAATAACACGAGTGCACTTCATTAGATAAAAAGACAGCACTGCATTATCCCCGCACAATTCTGCTGCTTCTGAAACTAGTACTTAGGACCAGCACCTTGAAAATGCCACCAAAAAGCTAAGAGCTCCTTTACAATCAAATCAGTCTTTGTGCGGAGAGATGCAGCTATGACAAAAGACAAAGTAGCTGTACTTTCCAGCATCCTTCGTCATGTTCCTCACAGTATTTTATAAACATGCAAGCTACACACTAATACGATCTCGCATGTTCCAAATGCAGTGTGCTGTACAAGGATTAGAGTACCTTAATGTCTGCATTTACTGCATATTGCGCTGACGTCAATGACATTCTAGGCAACCTGGAGAAAGTATACACAGAGATGTATATGCTATATATAAACCTGTTGTTTGTTGAGACATCCTGCAAAGTATATGTGCATGTTGGTATGCTTTAGTGAGGCAGTGAATCTTCATTGTGTCGTTCCTTGAAAGCGCAACCGCTTTAACCGAGCTCCCACTACGCGAGCAATGGTAACACATAAACTCTGCTTTCCAAGTTCCCAACAAAAAGAATTAGCACAGTCTACGTGCAGCCATAGATGTTTTTCCCAGCAACCTCCTCCAGCGACATGAATCTCTCTGTGCACTGCAAGATATATCTAGTGTTGATTGTTAATGACACAAGACTACATTCAACCGCAACAGGATAATGTTGGGGGCCCATGCAGTGATGAAGGATGAGTTTTGCTTTGGCAAGAAAGCCAGGAAATGGCTAGAGGAAACTTGCAGTAAGGGCTGTAGTAGAAAAGATAGAGCTTCGCACTACACTGTATCATGCATGTGTGGTGCTCTACTATCTTTTCTTTCTGGGCCACGGCTCAACACTTCTCAGTAGCATATAAAGAGAGAAGAAAGGAAAAAGGCTACCACAAACATACGCGCGCACACACACATACACACACACATTCTCACACTTCCACAACGATAGGGCGTAAATCAAAGTGGTATAGGCGTCCATGCAACCGCTGCACCATGCAGCGCTGCTATTGCGCCACAAGCGCGCAGGCACAACGGCTATTGGTGCAACTCAAAGAGTTGCCAATGCATCACTGAAAGGCTACGATTTCCTTAGATGACGCCAAAGCTTAGACGCTTGAGCCTCCTACTGCAGAGATAGGAATGGAAGCTAGCTCAAAACTGTGTCCGCACCAAATGGGATCAGGTACTAAGCAGTATGACCCAGTAAAACCACCAGTCATGAGAAAAAAATTATGTTAGTTCAGCTGTTGCAAATATGAACAACTTTCCTACCCAACGTACCATCATGTTTAGTAAAATGCTTCCCAGACACAACGTTTCAGAATGTATTTTATTGGGCACTGTTGTTCAGCTCAAAGGGGCAGTCAGTAAAATGTTGGATCTGTTTACCAAGACTGGGTCACGCCACTTGGCACCCGTGCTGTTTCCGATCATTCAGATTTTTGTGCAGATGCAATAGGGGTGATCGGGCTGCTGTCGATGGCAAACCGTTGCCGTGAAGTTAAGGCTCTGCTACATGTACATAATCCACAATACTGTTATCCCTGTTACATTTTTTTCCTGTTTTGCGGCTTCTGAACTTGCTCAGAAGTGAGACGTGAGGTTCTCTCCTGTGAGCGATGACTGTCCGATTTCCCAACATTTTGTGGAAATGCAATTTTGTGGGATGAATGTGACATTGTCTATTGCTGTACATCTGGGCATCCCTGTACATATAAGAAACTTGCACATCTCACCATCCTCTTTTTCTTTGGCATTGCTCAACCACGACACGAGAATTCTCGAAAACACAGCAATGAAACTTGGATTGGTTTCGCGTCACCACCGTGGAAGATGGTGCCTTCTGAGAAGCACTGAGATGTTATACAGCGTACCAAAGTCTAGTTTCTGCACATGCTCGCTGGGTGTACTCAATAAACATAATCGAAATATAGCTCTGTTAAGAGGGCAGTTAGGCTTCTCATCTTTGCCGTTGAACATTTCAAATATGTTTTGTTACCACTACTATACTGTTGCCACTGGTGGTGTGCCATTGTTGGATTTCATGCACCGTGCAATTCATGGTGGTCATCATATCAGCAGAGTGTTAAGGTATGTTACTGTTCAAAAGAGGTTAATTCATGTTGATAGCCAGATGAGCCAAGAATGATATAACACTATATAACTTCATGATGATTGCAACTCCACTAGTTCTACTACACACGTTGATACAAGCACATTCAAACATACCTAGTGGTTTAAGTACTAACGCTTCTCGTGAGAGAGGGCAGGTAAGACCGCACATATCTGCTTGTTCTCGGCTTTCTACTTGGTGGAAACATCTACTGAAACACAAACCATGATCAGAACAGTAGCCAGAAAACAATAATAAAGCGAAGAAATCTTTAAGCAAATACATGGCCCAAAATATTAAAGGTAAATTGCAACAAAGTTTGACTTTTATTGAATTCATTATAAGCGAGTAGTGTAGTATACTACCGATGCAATTTTGGCAATGTAGCAGGGCTGGTAATAGCCTAATTTCTTGTTAGCAGCCTTTGACTAGCACCTAAGCAGGCAATGCATGCACTTGGTGGTTAGCAGATATGACATAAATTGCGGCAGGTTTCCTCAGAGATTTTTCAGCGTGCTGTGGGCAGCTGCTGGCCCAGCCTAACCACGCTGGCTTAATGTGTTGTGTAATGCACAACTTCCAGCAAGCAGTACTAATGGCGTTTTTCCTTTTCTCTTTCGGTTTTAGTGTCGAAAGCATCTTTCTTGCTGGCTTTTCGTGATGCATCCACTTGTACTTCAAACGTAAAATTACTCTATACCTACACTATCCAAAACTAGGCTTTATATGTAGCCTGAAATTTCGTTGCACTAGGCTTTTAAGTGCAGGTGAAACATAGCTTTTTGATGCATTCCATATGCTGTCTAACTTGTTTGTGGGTAACAAAAGTACAGTGTATAAAGTGTGCCGACGAAATTATTTTGACGCACAACCAATTAGCTAGGCTTTCCAGGAGGAACACAAAAGCAGCTACCAGAACATGTAGCATCAATAAGGGTGGGTTGAATTGCTCACTGCGGCAGGCATATTTTTATGGGGACAAAATTAAGAAAAAGCTAGTGTATTTAGATATAGGTGCACCTTAAAGAATTTCAGTTGGCAAAATTAACCTGTACCCCTACACTACCAAGGTCCCTTATAGCCCACTGTGCAGGATGTCCTGGATGAAGAGTCCCGCAAGTTAAATTAAATTAAACTAGAGTGTGCACTGTCTCAGTGCCACCTTGTGAACTTGATGCAGACAACTTGTCTCCCATGATATTTGAGGTAATTCCATGCTGTTTATCACATGCCTCTGATTAGCGTGAAAGCTTCAGGTCAAGAAGCACGCTATATATTTTAATGCAGGAATGTTAAATAAGCCTGAAACAGAATATAAGATTGATTTGACCAGCAGTATTATTTTCACTTATTTTTTAGTCATCTCAGAGACTGTCCTTGCGATTTCAAGTGCTTCGTTTATGTAGGTTCATGGCTATTTAGTGATTATTAGTCTGTCTTCAAAACCGTAACATGCACAAAGCTTTGAACACATAATGGCTCCCTTTACATGCACAAAAGAGCAAGGTTACTGAACCATAGCTTGCTACATCAATTGGCCAAATTATCAGTTCTTAGAAACACCAGTTTCAATATCTTAATATAGGTAAACAAATGAAACTGAAAGGTCTGTAGCCATCAACAGAGGAAGCTGTAGGCAGCAGCAGCATCTTGAAACACAGTTATCTTGGTTGTGCTTTCTACACAATTTCAAGAGGGCACAAAGTTTTTTAGAAGCCTGGACTCGCGATCACTCGCGCATGCTGAAAGTAACAGCGGCTGCGCGCAACGCGGCAATGACATAAAAGGACACGCAATGTTATTTGTGCCACTAACCTTCTTGCTTGTATACCATTTGCACTCTTTGCAAAAAAGTAAAAAAAAAAAAATGTTGCTTCAGCATAACCATTATTGTTTTTTCGTTCAACATTCTCACTGAACTTTCGAGCCCCATATACAGTCGGTATTAGCATGATCATTGAGAGCTGTATACTCTGTGTCTGCTATCTACCATTATAAACTATCACAGGTTTACCAAAGAGTCAGTTGAAAGAACCTTAGACTTTCACACACTTAAAGTAAACTATGCTATTCTTCAGAGCTCAGTGCAAGTTATGAGCAGCAACCTATTGTGTGCATGTGTCATTAAAATGAAACAGTCACTTGTCCACAAAAAAGCCCGTAACTTGGTTTTTGCACCATTCCATGTTTCTTGGAAGGCATATCAAGGTGAGCACCAACTGTTCAACCAGGCTCCTATTATTTACAGTGCTCAGATGGCGTTCATGATAGTTGCAGATAAAAGTGCACATGACATACAAAAAAAGAAGAGCGAAACAACTGTACAGCTTACACGTACAGCCCGCCCTCCCTCTATTTTACACCTATAGCCTACGCCTACTAGTGCACCACACATCATGCCGAAATGCAGCATTTTAGTTTTAAAGATAACTAAAAAAAAAAAAAAACCAGGGACGTCACTGTTTCGTACGTCTGCTTGTGGAACACCTCATTCACCCTCGTGTGACCGTTGCGATACTCATGTAGCTAGGATGCTTCGAAAAGCTCACAACCTAACAGGCCAGTTGGCCAATAGCAGTAGACGCTTCCTGCAAGAGATAAATGGGCTTGTGGGAGAAAGCTTTTAATGCTTTTCTCCCCCAAAACTCCAAGCAAGGGGAAAAAAAACATGGGGAGAGGCAAGCAGACAGAGAAGGCACCACACGAAAGTACTACATACATGCAGATACGTGTACACAAGCGAGCTGCAGTGTAACATAAAATGTAGACAGACTACAACTAACGAACGCGATCAAGCAGCAGATGCTTTTTTCCTTCTCATTGCTCCACTTTTGATGGCCTCCCCATCCACATCAAGGCGTGCCCCTTTCCCAAAAGCATGTTTTTTGAAGAGAAATAAAGCTCTCTCACATTTCCCGCCACTTCTTTTATGTGTACAGTGTCAGAAACTGTATTTACTGTCAAGTGGTGGTTGAAAGCCTCTGTGCAACTCGAGAATGTATATGTACCTACTTTTCATGTTGGTTTATTTTCCATTTTCTTTTCTCATGACATGACCTGTCATAGCACTAACATTGTCTGTACCTATAGCATTGCCATCCATGACCTCTTCTTTTATGTTCATTTCTGAAGTCTGGTTCTAGCACACTGTTTTTGATACTTGAGTGTATTTCCAAGTGATTTTGTGACATCTGTGCTACCCTTGTCCTCTTGCCCTACATTTTGTCTTTCACTTGTAACAATGAAAAAAAAATTGCCTATCTCTAAAGTGTGTTGATATCACAGTCATGCCCACCTCAGTACAAAACCTACTTACTCTCCCTTTCATAATAAGGCTTGCATATTTCCAGCTTGCCTACACACGGCTAACACCATTTCAAAAATTCAAACTTCACATGATGAGAAAGGTCCATTTTACAATGAAAACTGATTGCCCTAATGAGACCATCGTTTATATTTGATAAAATAGCAGGTTCAAAATTTAGTTATCAACATGAAAACAGCAGCAGAAACTTCTATTTTAGCATGTTTTCCTTAGCAATTTTTGTTCTCATAATAAAACAAGAATGATTTTGTGTCCACTCTTTGGGAACTGTATGCAGGTGCACTTGACTGAAATCTGCTAGCACCATTTCAAGGGTTACAGCCATCATGTGTAAAAGCCTCTACAGTTGAGTTGTAACAAACAGTGTTTCACACCCCTGCTTGAGTATCAGTGCAGCTGTTGGACAAGCTGGTATATCATAAGCAACCTCATGTACATTCCATGGAATTTGTCCTTTGAAAAAACATTTCCTTGCACAGATTTTATTCTTGTCTTGTGACAATCACACCAGTACTAGTTGAAATGCTGTTCGTGTTTCTTACTTGCTTGTCCCTTTCTCTTTCCTTTCTTTTTTTTTTGTGTTTACTTAGAAAACTGACTTGGGTTTGATCCTGTTGACTGTCCTGAATGAAAAATGCATAACGAAATGCACAATGTTCATCGTATTCTCCTCCTCTTTCCATGACTGTACATTCCACTGTGAAGTCACGCCTTGAAAAGTAAAACTACTTTGCTTCAGCTGACACTGTGTTGCTCTTCTTGAAAAATTGGCTGTTGTTGCGACGCCTGTTTCTCGAACCTAGACCGGCGTTACTATTGGGTAGCGTAGCGTTGTCGGCAGGCTGCAAGCGTCCGGTAGACCATGGCGACCAGGCAAGGATGAGACAATTTCTAGTGCAAAACTTGCACTGTTTATTCAATGGTTGGTGAAGGATATAGAAAAGAATGAATGGATAAAACATTGCGGGGCCACTTAAATAGGCCCGCTAGAATGGTAGGCGGGATCTTGCTCACGTCAACGTCACGTGACATGCACCGAGTCTGGTCGGGGATAATTTGCTGATCCTTTCTCCTAGGCGACGTTGTACATGCTTGCCTCCTCTGGCAGCAACCCGCGGGTCCTGTTTGGTTTGCGGAAAGGGTCTCCCCTAGAGTCGGACAGTTCGCGGAAAGGGTGCTCTCCTAGAGTCGCACAGTTTGTGAAAAGGGTTCTCCCCTAGAGTCGCACACATACAAAGGGGCCTGTAATCACTGCGGGGCGCCTGCCAGACCGGCAACCACTTGAAACAACCATAGCAAATTAGGGATCCATCCTCCATTTCGATTAGGCATGGTTTTTGAGCATCCTTTCTGCCCGGGGTGTTACATGCCAAACGTAACATTGTGCAGTGCCATTGCTTGAATGCAATGTCCACTTGGTGTTGGCGAACATAACTACAATGTGGAAGTGTTCTATATGTGACCACAAACACAACTCAACTAGGAGCATGCGAGCAGAGTGCACAGGTGATGCTAGTCATCTGTAGTGATGTTATTTTTTGCGAACTCCTTCGGCCTTGTAAAATATCTGCTGCCATTTGCTTCCCATGATCACACTTACGTGCCAAAGTAAACTAGCAGCACCAGCACACATATACAAGCTAATTACTTCAAAAAAGGTTGCCTAAATAAAGAAACTACAGAAGTTTTGTTATATTCTTCAAAGTCTGGCATCCTTGCGAAATGAAAGAAGGACATGACACTTGCATTGAGCTGCCTGAAGACAACCTATGAATAAATAATCTAGTGCAGTTTAAATAAATAATCTAGTGCAGAATAAATAATCTAGTGCAGCGCCTGCTGCCAGACTCTGTTGTCTAAACCTTCATAGCAGCAAATACTGCTTTCTTCAAAAGAAATGGCATTTAGCAGCCTTAAGTGAAGTTCATATCCTAGATGATGTCCTAGGACACAAGCGATGCCTACGGGAGCAAGCACTACTGTGTGGTCAGACATGCCCCTAATGGATACCCCTGTGCACACCTATACATATATGGCAAATTCTCCAAGGCCACAATTTTGTGTGACACAATGTCCAGCACACTATGTCACAGAGGCAATACACATCCAGTCAGTGTCTCCGAGGCTCGCATAATGTGCGAATTCAAGCATTCTTTCCATCATATCTACTTGGTTTAAGCATTATAGAACGTGATATTATGAGCAAATTTAGATAGGACAGAGTGAAAGAAAAGACACAAACACCTTTGTTTTTGTCCTGTGCATTTTGTTCTTTGCAGCCAAATCTGTGCCATAAAATCATGTTCCATAATACTTGTAATAAACTAATCCACCTTACTTGCTGGTAGGCAATCCAGAGGCACTTATTTAAAATAATAGCGTAAGTGAATATCTAAAAAAGAAAAAGAAAGTTTTGTTTGTGTTAAGTAACTAAAATTGACATTTCTTTTTGAATACAATTCAATATCTTATTTGTTTCTGTAGGAAGTTTTTACATTGAAATAAGCAATTTTCTAAACAAAGTTATTGCTTGACATACCCACTTCTTTTAAGTGACTAGTGATATATACTCCTGTTGCATGAAAAGCAGGCAAGAACAAAAGGTTGTTTTTAAGCCAACGTTAATGTTATCATCAATTGTTCTCTGGAAACACTGAAAGCCTGCTATGAAGTAAATTCAGGCATTAGACATGCCTGAAATCCAGCCACAAGCACACAGAGCATGTTGCTATAGCGTTGCTTATGAGGTAAATCATGTGCTGTTCATTCTGGTGTCTTTCAATGTTATAGGTCGTTTAGCTCCGAGCACTATGGACACTGTCCTACAATTACATGGAATTTTAACGATGAAAGCATTGCCTGAGTAAACGTCCTAGGAGCACTGTCCTACAGTTCCGTGAACTTTTAATGATGAAAGCTTTGCCTGAGTAAATGTCCTAGGAGCATTCAATCTTTCACCAGGATGCTACACAGTGCAACGGTTAAGAGGGTTTGACCAGCGTCGACTCTACTTTGCTGAGTGTGTGGCACAGCTGATCACAAAAGAGGCCCGGATAGCCAAACAGGAAGCAGAGAAAAGGAAAGTTGATTGCGTAGATGACTTCATGCCCTGTGGCTACCAATAGGCACCTCAGTATGTTTCTGCTGAAGTACAAGTGGGTAGTAAAGCATTGTTATTACTTTAGTCTAAGTTATCTCAAAACATCAACTTTTCCTACATTTGCCCCATGATTTCAAAAATTGACTAAGCTAGAAAAATAACTGTTATCTAGAGCTTACCAAATCATTACATATGTCTACTGTAGCAAAAATATAAAAATTCAATGAAAGGAATTATTTCTACAAAGCATACCGTTATTATTATTATAGCTGGAAATTTCGGGACATTAAGTAAAGAAATTATCTAAAAATAACTATATATCCCCGAACAAAAACTCTGAATACAATGATACCAGTACGACTATTTTCGCATGCTCAGTACCAAAGAAAACTGGTTGTGAACATGCCTAAAAATGCGTGGTAGGTATAGGGCTTACCCTCTTCCCTTAAAAAGATGCGTTCGAACCTCAATGTAACCAACAGAGATATAATGGATTATCAAGTATAATGGACTAAACCTAAACATTGGTTGGCCATGCTTATTTTGATGACTATTGTTCTGCTATAATGAAACCAACAATACAAGATTTGAGACAATATTGGCCATAGTGAAGCGAATATTTCTTCACTCGGCAGCTCACAATGTTTTCTGTATATCTACAAGAAGCTTTTTCCACTTACATTTCCCATAGCGTCCACAATCGCTTTCACTAGCACACAAAATGTATCTGACCTATTTATCCTTTGTAAACACTGTCACTAGAGGATTTCAACATGCATGACCAATTCTTCAGCTTTGCATTAAAATAAAATTGAAAACGGTTAGTGTGTATGGTTAGTTTTTATTCCCAGACAAGATCTATTAACAAGGTATTTGATGAGCTAGCACGAACGTCTACCGTGAGGACTTGCGCTTTTTGTTTTTCTTGACGCCCTTGTGAGATGCTGACTTTCGAGACTTGCCTCGTCCCTGCTGAGCTTTCAGCTTCCGGATCGCTCTTTGGCTCATCCAAACAGGGTAAGAGCCATGCTCATCTCTCAGTGTCTTGGGATCATATTTCCGCACAGGCTTGTCAACGTCCATTTCTGTTGAGGCCTGCCCGTCAGCTACGGCAGAAAGCATCCGGATTAAGCAAGCATTAAAATAGCTGCGCACACAGAGACATACACGTACAGTGCTCACAGAATTAAATGCGACAGGGAAGCTTTAGGCAGAGCACTCCATATGTGCAATTATTTGTGATTACCGAGTCATGTCCCAACAAATTTGTTCACTAAAGGTGATGCAGACCCTTATCTAAGAGTGTGAGCAAAAATGACGATGTCACTCAAACTGCAGGTGGTGAAAATGAAAGTCTGCAAATTTGTTAGCCTTCAACTTACACATTTCATTCTATGAGCACTTTACATATGCATGCACACATGCAATAATCTTCAAAACTCATGACCCTTTAAGCAGTACTTCTAACAGAAAAAGTACAGTTGTGCATGCATAATAATGGCCGATGACGAAGAAAACAAGTATTGCTACTACAAAAACAGGTCTTATTCAATTTATTGCAGCTATGTACATGAGTGACACCTCTAAGACAAAAGATTCCAAGCCAATATACTTGGGGCCAACTGACATACTACAGTCTATGTTAATTACAACGAACCCACGTACAACAGACTTTCGGATATAAAGGACCATATTTCAGCCTTAAATTGGTCTACCTATTTTATTAATGCAACGAAGTTTGCTTTTAAGGGACAGCACTACAACGAACTATCGGCTAGAGCGGACGAAATTAGCAACAATTTTTGTCAAAATCGGGCGCATAAAATGGACTTTTGTCGTGTCGACACGGGCTGGCAACTGACTTGGGAGGGTCAGCCGACGATCCCGGCTCAATATCTTGCACATGAAGGTTGGAAGAAAGCGGGGCGGAAGGACGCTGTCTTTCGCACTCGAGGCACGGGGGGGAGGCAAGATAAAGAAGTGGGGGAGGGTTCTACTCCGGTGCCTGCTGTTAACGGTGCGGCCGCGTAGGCGCCGTGTCTTAAAAGCGATGCACGATGTGGACAAAGTGTGCACCCACGCGGGCCTCATCTTCAAAGCGACCTGCGATGTGGGCAGAGAGCGCCCAGTGCCGGTAGCTTCGTATGTGCTATGCTTGCTGGGCTTTCAACGTTTGGTTCGCATTGAAGCGAGAGACAGCACGAAGGTCAATTCGCTCGCTGCTGCTGCCACGCTTATCTTGCTTAATTTGCTATCGCAATCGATGCTTCACCTTTCGAGCAAAACTGCTACTTCTTTTTCTTTTACTTTGGACGTTCGTCACTCTACAACAATGTTGTTAGACATCGCGACGAAAGTTAGTTTCGGAAGTAAGGCGTCTCTGATATTAAGGACTTCAGATAAAATCGACGTTTTTTGTCAGATTATCAGGGTCCGTTGTAACGAGAGTCGACTGTGCCATGTGGTGGTACAGCACATACTAACAATGGTTTAATTTATGATTACAAGCACAGCTAGATGCATGGAAGTCTCCATCTGGTAATGCACTTTAATATAACAACATTAATAAGTTAAGTAGTTACCAATGCTTTGTTCTCAATGAAATTTTGCAACATGATTTTATTTGTCAGTCCACAATTTTCAATAGAAGCACCTTGCGTCGTTGTGAACATTTTAGTGCTAATAAGAAGCAGACAAAGAAAAAGACAACATGCTTTATCTCTTTATCTTATTAGTGTTCGCCTGTGTATTATTTGTGCTACAAAGTTCACATTACATCAAACCAACTTGCCCAAGAGCATTTCAGAAGAAAGTAGGTTTTAGCATGTTTGTAATTCATTGTTATACAGAATACATAGCACAGGAAGAACAAAGGACAGGTTGAGACAGGACAAGAGCAGACTTTGAACTAAGGTTTTATTGCAGATCCTGAGTATGAATATATACACACATCTGAATCGGCAAATGGAAAGACCTGACATAGAAGACAGTAAACTGCCACGTACTGACTGTGCCAAGAAGTCAAGCTCTTTCTTTGCAAAGTTACAGAAGGCATACTGACGCATACATCTCCGGCTCATGCAATCTCAGTGACTTCAATGATTTCCGTAGTCACGCTGTTGTGATAGCGACACACAACAAGACTGATCAAATAGAGGATGGCAAGGTGGTTTTGCATCAAATTTTTTACAGTGTGCAGCCAGCTGGCCATCAGCAGCAATGTTGCCGACATTATTGTCGTGCTCTTGCAGATGCACATTCAAGCATTTGCCAGTCTGACCTATGTAGCGTCTTCCACATGAGAGTGGAATTTTGTAAGAAACGCCCCTTCTGCAGGGTACGTAGGCATCTCTGTGTTTGATAGTGCATTCTGGTTTCCGCTTTCTAGTGGGACAGCTTAGTTGAAAAAAATAAAGATAAAGCCTAAATTGAAAGTCAGCGCTTGTCCTGTTTGGATCTGTCTGTTCCGTTGCACGCCCTAGCATGGTGATAGCCACGCTCTTGCTCTCACACCCTCCCCTGTTGCCCTTACCCTTGTAGATAAGGTGGCTCTAAAGCACTTTGCGCAAGCCACTGGGCTCACTTCTGTTCGGACAATCATGGAATAAACGATTCCATTCTGTCAGTGTGCATTGGCATGAACATGACATAACTGGCGACAAGGATGCCAACCGTACCCTGGGATAACGCCCCCTGAAGACCTTCAGCACCTGGAGCAAGAACAACGCCTATGCTGTTGTCAACACCTTAGCCTTGGCCAGTTTTGGGCAAGTTGAACATTTTGATGAGTCTGTAAGTGACTGGTATTCATACGAAGAGTGATTACTGTCTTATTTCCGTGCAAACAAGATAGCAGAAGAACTAAAGGCTGATGTGTTTGCAGCTTAATTAGGCCAAGACTTACACACTTCTGAAATCCTTGACCATTCCCGAAACGTCTTCAAGCCGTTAGAAATGCTGCTTATGCTACTTCGTAACCATTTGTCTCCAGAACTGTCCATTATTGGTGAAAGCCAAGTTTCATTGCGGGTCACAGAAAGAAACCGAGACCATACAAAAGTTTGTGGCTGAGATACGACACCTTGCTCAAACATGTGACTTCGGTGAATTCTTGGAACAATCTTTGCCCGACCAGTTTGTTTTTGGCATTCAGCGCGTCGATATTCAGCCACATCTGTTCACCGAAGATAAAGTTTTAACTTTCCAGAAGGCTGTCGAGCTACCTTTGGCAATAGAAGTGGCGCTGAAAAATGCAGCAAGAACACAATTCACAGCTTGCAAGATAAGTCGAAAGCAAAGTCAATTAATAAAGGAAAAATGAGCCATCCACCCAAACAGAGCAAATTGCTACAAAGGAAACCCATACGGGTTCCTCGAAAGAAAAGTATCGCAGTTGAGGAAAAATTCATCCTGGTCCGGGACTCGAACCCAGGACCACCGCCTTTCCGGGGCAGCCAATCTACCATCTGAGCTAACCAGCAGCTAGCAGATGGCAGGGCGCAGTCGAATTTGTCAACAACTCAAAGCAGAGGCAAAAGTTTGATGTAATAGTTCTGCAGAAGCCCACAAAGTGGAGAGGAGAAATTAATAAAGGGAAAATGAGACATCCACCCAAATGTAGCAAATTGCTACAGAGGAAACCCATATGGGTTCCTCGAAAGAAAAGCATCACAGTTGGAAAAGAATTCGTGCTGCTTCCAAACAAATTTTCGAGGAACCCATATGGATTTCCTTTGTAGCAATTTGCTACGTTTTGGTGGATGTCTAATTTTTTCTTTATTAATTTCTCCTCTCTACCTTGCGAGCTTCTGCAGAACTATTACGGCAAAAGCAAAGTTGTTCGAATGATATCGATGTGGGTCAGCAAAACACGGAGCCACGACGTGCCCACATGCAGAAGCTACCTGTTACAAATGCCAGCGGAAAGGTCACATTAAGCGCGCTTGTAAGGTTAAGACAAGACACCAAAAGAAAAAGTTCATGATGAGATCTGTCGAAGCGCGGGAGGAATTTCTGTTCAATGCCATTAAGTCCGACACCCATGTAAATCCCATTATGGTAACTGTTCTTGTTGACAGGGTACTGCTGCAGATGGAACTGGACACTGGAGCCGCAATGGCTGTCATCTCAAAAAGCCTTTCCCGCCGTCTTTTTCTGGACCTAGAGCCGGAAAATGCCAGTCTTGTCTGTGGACCTATACCGGTGAATCCATCAAGCCGATAGGCGTGCTTTACATCACTGTCGAGACCAACGCTCAGAAGCAGTTGCTACCGCTCTACATCGTTCCACAACATGGGCAAGTACTTCTAGGATAAGGGTGGCTTCAGCACATTCAGCTCGACTGGGGCCGCATACAGGAATTGAATGCCATCAAGCCAGTGCTGCGTGCATCCGAAGAAGTTCTGACAGGGAGTAAGTGTACATGGTTTGAAATGGGCCACTGATACTCCCAAGATATAAGAAGGGAGAGAAATAATTGTCACAGTCCAATAATGGGGAAGGAAGCAACAGAAACACACACGCACACCTACATGCTTCACTGGAAAATGGCAAAGCTAAGGCACTTGATGTCTGGAATAAATGAACTTTGGACTAATACTACACATGATTATAGCGTTCGCCTGGGTTGGAGGCCATCCTGCAATGATTAGCAAGACTAATGCGACGGAAAAACCACGAATAGGCACATAGAAATTACATTTTTTCGAGAAGTCCTCGCGCTTTGTGTCTCCACTAATTTGTGTGTATCATCGTAGCTGGTACACACCAATTGCTTGTTAAGGTTTTTCTTTGCCTTCTTTGCTAATTTCTTGACACTACGCCTACCACTGCCACAACGTCGAACTTCAGGGGGGAATTGTTGCTCGCAACCACGGTTGTGCGCTCGATTTCTTTTTCGCATTCCGACATTGGGATTTTACCACTGCCCTTGTATCGATTCGTACAAACTGAGGTGCTACCTTAATGCCGCACGTGTAATTAACGTATGCGAAAGCGTGGCTCGTTTTCTTCAGCACCTTCTGCACACATGCTGTGGCACTGGATCGCTTTATTAAAGCACTTATTTATCGGAAGTAATAGTTCTACACGCGAAGATTCAAAATCAGTCACAGAATGCGGACACACCTTGAGTGCCCGATGGCTCGCTGGACTCGACGGCACGGTCGGCGACTTGCTTGCCATCTACGATGGTGCACGTATCAGACATGTCAACGTCGCTCTTGGAAGTAGCAGCAGCCGCCAACATCTCCTTCAGCTTGGCCAGTTCTTTCACGGAGTAACGCTCCCGTTTTTTTGCGCGCATTTTCCGTTTCCACTTACTCCGCAAACTCTTAGCCATTATTCAACCTACGACCGACGACAGAACGGACTACGGATTAGGCAATTTAGCGCCTGGCATGCAGGAACAGCAAACTCCGCCAACGTGCGCGACCAGAATGGCCGAGTGGCTTAGGCATTGGCTAAAGCTTCAACTACTTACACGGCCGGTTTCGGTTTCGGTCATTTCACTTTACTAACCTGCACTCTTAAGCAAAATTGCACACTCTAAAAACAGTTTGCACCCTTTGGGGTGTATATTTGTCCCACAACAATAATCGTCATCTGCCTTGCTTGCGTTTCCTTTCTTGAAAACTCGGCGCTCGCTACTTTCCTGTCGAGAATGCTGCGTCACACTGATAACGTGCATGCCGTTCGTGACTGGGAAGTACCGGGCTCGCAGCGTTAAAGAAAGGAAACGCGGGCAAGACAGATGACGATTATCGTTGTGGGACAAATATACACCCAAAAGGGTGCAACTGTTTTTAGAGTGCACCCTTTTGACACACAATGATAATCGTCATCTGTCTTGCCCGCGTTTCCTTTCTTTAACGCTGCGAGCCCGGTACTTGCCAGTCACGAACGGCATGCGTGTTATCAGTGTGACACAGCATTCTCGACAGGAAAGTAGCGAGCGCCGAGTTTTCAAGAAAGGAAACACAAGCAAGGCAGATGACGATTATTGTTGTCTGGCAAATATACACCCCAAAGGGTGTACATTTGTTTAAGAGTGTACTACACCCTTAAACGGTTGCACCATTTGGGGTGTATATTTGTCCCACAATGATAATCGTCATCTGCCTTGCTTGCGTTTCCTTTCTTGAAAACTCGGCGCTCGCTACTTTCCTGTCGAGAATGCTGCGTCACACTGATAACGCGCATGCCGTTCGTGTCTGGGAAGTACCGGGCTCGCAGCGTTAAAGAAAGGAAACGCGGGCAAGACAGATGACGATTATCGTTGTGGGACAAGATAAGCCCCAAAGGGTGTAAATTTTTCTAAGAGTGTACACTCTTAAAACGGTTGCACCCTTTGGGGCGTATATTTGTCCCACAACAATAATCGTCATCTGCCTTGCTTGTGTTTCCTTTCTTGAAAACTCGGCGCTCGCTACTTTCCTGTCGAGAATGCTGTGTCACACTGATAACGCGCATGCCGTTCGTGACTGGCAAGTACCGGGCTCGCAGCATTAAAGAAAGAAGCGAGGGCAAGACAGATGACGATTATCGTTGTGGGACAAGATAAGCCCCTGTCCCGCCGTGGTTGCTTGTTGGGCTGTGAGCACGAGGTCGCGGGATCGAATCCCGGGCGCGGCGGCCGCATTTCGATGGGGGCCGAATGCGAAAATACCCGTGTACTTAGAATTAGGTGCATATTAAAGAACCCAGATGGTCTAAATTTCGGGAGTCCTCCACTACGGCGTGCCTCATAATCATAGAGTGGTTTTGGCACCTTAAACGCCATAATTTTTTAAGATAATCCCCAAAGGGTGTACATTTTTCTGTGTTTACACCACCCTAAGAAAGGTTTACACCCTTTGGAGAGTATATTTGCCACACAACAATAATCGTCATGTCTTGCCTGCATTTCCTTTCTTGAAAACGCTGGGCTTGTTACTTTCCTTTCGGGAATGCTATGTCATGCTGATAACGCGCATGCCGTTCGTTACTGGAAAGTACCGGGCTCGCCGCGTTAAAGAAAGGAAATGCGGACAAAACAGATGATGATCGTTGTGTGGCAAATATACACCCCAAAGGGTGCAACTGTTTTGAGAGTGACTCTTAGGCAATGTTACACCCTTTGAGGTGTACCTCTGCCACACAACAATAATCATGGGCCCTATAAAGTAAAACTATTCCAATATGTTTTTATTCCAATCTCCTGACGTCAAATTTGCGACGCAAGCACCGAGCGGTCACCCGCAGGGTTGTCTAAACAGGCCAATCAAACGCTCTCCTCGTTCATAGGAGGTCACTTTTGTTTACTTGAAAAACGAATAACATTGCCTACACTGAGCGGCTTGTCGCATCTAATTGGCTGACAAGAGGCGAGGAGAACGCTCAAGTGGAGACGGATTCGATGGGGCAGAGCCAGTGCACTGAAAATCGATAACCGGATGAAGAGGGTGGTGCCGGCGTCTGCGGTTGGTCCGCTTTCCCTTGCTGGTCGAAAATCGCGGCGGTATGCAACGGAAGCTTAAGAATAACGCTAAAACGTATCCTCAGCAAAGAAGAGTTGGCAGAACGAGGTCGTAAACGTACCGAAAGTGCTCGAAAACGTTACACGGCCACGTAAGAAGATTAGATTATTATACGCAAAAAAACCCATGCTCTCCGGCAGGTGCGAGTAGCCAGCGCCTGAGCGATCGGCGGCAGCCATCTTTTATTCCTTTCGGAACGGGGCAGCCTGCGACTATCCAAAAGAAATTTCAGTTTTGTTCGGCATATTAATGCATCTTTAATGCGTACACGTCACTTCGACGTGGTGAGTTTTCGCGGTTTTGTGACGTTGCGTGACAGGCAGCTGAAGTGGGTGCAGCCTGAAAACTTTTGACCAATAGCCGGGGGCTAATGGTGAAAAGGCGTCGAATCAGAAATAACAGTTTTTTTTTTCTTTTTTCGGTCAAATCATGCATAATCAGCGTGTACACATCATATCAGATGGGGAGGTATCGCGGTTTTCGTGACGTCGCGTGACAGACAGGTGAAGTGGGGGAGGTTCAAAAAAGTTTTTGACCAATCGCGGAGGGCTGATAGCAGAAATGGAAAAGTTTGGAATAGTTTTACGCTATAGCGCCCCATCCGCCTTGCACTCTTACACTCTAAAAACGGTTGCACCCTTTGGGGTGTATATTTGTCCCACAACGATAATCGTCATCTGCCTTGTTTGCGTTTCCTTTCTTGAAAACTTGGCGCTAGCTACTTTCCTATCGAGAATGCTGCGTCACACTGATAACGCGCATGCCGTTCGTGACTGGGAAGTACCGGGCTCGCATCGTCAAAGAAAGGAAACGCAGGCAAGACAGATGACGATTATCGTTGTGGGACAAGATAAACCCCAAAGGTGTAAATTTTTCTAAGAGTGTAGGCAGAGTTACACCCTTTGGGGTGTATCTCGCCACACAACGATAATCGTCATCTGCCTTGCTTGCGTTTCCTTTCTTGAAAACGCCGCGCCCGCTACTTTCCTGTCGGGAATGCTACACTCTAAAAACAGTTGCACCCTTTGGGGTGTATATTTGTCCCACAACGATAATCGTCATCTGTCTTGCCCGCGCTTCCTTTCTTTAACGCTGCGAGCCCGGTGCTTCCCAGTCACGAGCGGCATGCGCGTTATCAGTGTGACGCAGCATTCTCGACAGGAAAGTAGCGAGCGCCGAGTTTTCAAGAAAGGAAACGCAAGCAAGGCAGATGACGATTATTGTTGTGGGACAAATATACACCCCAAAGGGTGCAAACTGTTTTTAGAGTGTATATCATGCTGATAACGCGCATGCCGTTCGTAACTGGAAAGTACCTGGCTCGCCGCGTTCAAGGAAATGCGGACAAGACAGATGACGATTATTGTTGTGGCAAAAGGGTGTAATTTTGCTTAACAGTGTGCTTGCGTTTTCTTGAAAACGCCGCGCCCGCTACACTCTAAGAACAGTTTACACCCTTTGGAGTGCCCCTTTTGCCACACAACGATAATCGCCATCTGCCTTGATGCGTTTCCTTTCTTTAACGATGCGAGCCCGGTACTTTCCATTAACGAACGGCACACGCGTTATCAGCATGATAGCATTGCCGACAGGAGATGCTATCATGCTGATAACGCGCATGTCGTTCCTTGCTGGAAAGTACCGGGCTCGCAGCGTTAAAGAAAGGAAACGCTTCAAGGCAGATGACGATTATCGTTGTGTGGCAGAAGGGGCACTCCAAAGGGTGTAAACTGTTCTTAGAGTGTAATTTTGCTTAAGAGTGTACACTCTTGGGCAAAGTTACACACTGTGGGGTGTATCTCTGCTACACAACGATAATCATCATCTGCCTTGCTTGCGTTTCCTCTTTGAAAACTCGGCGCACGCTACTTTCCTGTCGAGAATACTGAGTCATGCTGATAACGCACAAGGCATTCGTGACTAGGGAGTACCGGACTCGCAGTGTTAAAGGAGTACTGACACAAAAATTTGAAGTCGAGATAACTTGTGAGATCGATTTAGTTGGTCACACACACATCGTCTGTAAAATATCGCTTAGAACATATTTTATTAGATTTTTCTGACGGTCCTACCGCTGTCGACCAGATGTAGGAGTCGTCGGACTATCTCGCCGCTGCCACCATTTGAAGGAGATGAAGGTCGTAGACAGGAACTCGGTGAACAGGATTTATTTACATATTAACAGTTTAAGCAGGATACATTGGCAGACTAGCGCGACTCCCATATGGAGCCCGCAAAACTAACATACAGCAAACAGTTTACGAGCACACAGCTCACTACTACATTTCGAGCATGACAGAGCACTCAGCTCCCGACAACGATCACGACACGAGCACACCCTAGCAGCCGGCAAACGCTGCTTATAAGCTCTCCGCTTGACGTCATAGATCGACGTCATCGTTCGGCCGTGGACGGAGCACGAATGGTCGGGAAGGTTCGTCCAATCATTGTAAACTTGCCGCCGCCCCGCACTATCGTTTACGCCCACACACACGCAAACACACAGGTGTGAACCCATACACACAAAGGCTCCGGAGTCGACGACCGAGGGCTTCGTAGAACTGTGCTCCGTCTCGGGTGGTGCGGCCAAGTACCAATTTCCTGAGTTGATCGCGCGCCACGTGGCTGCCGGTCATCCGCAGTTCTCGGTACCGCCCAGCTTTCAGTGCCGACGTCAGAGGGCTTCGAAGAACTGCTTTGTCCCGGGTGGCGCGGCCAAGTACCGATTTCCGGAGTTGATCGCGCGCCACGTGGCTGCCGGCCGTCCGCAGTTCTCGGAATGGATCCCTGTCTGGTGGGCTTGGAACACGTGCAGCGGGCTGAAAGCTGGCCCGTACGGCCATTCTTAACAGCTCCTCCATGGCCCGGAAAATCTCGCCTGGCCAGTGCAGGCAACCGCTGGGCAGGAAGAGAATGGCTGGCGAGCAAGACGATGGCTTTGCTCTCTGCAACCCCTGCGTACTTGGAATGCCTTCAACCATCTTACAACAACTGGCACAGAAGAGTCGACCCGGCAACACAATACCGCTCAGCGTTCAAACGCCCGGAATTAGCTGCTAACCCACCAGGCCTCCTATCACAATTTCCATGCAAGTCACTCAACTGGGAATCCCAAATTTTGCCCCAAAATTTCGTGCCGCCAAAGCGAGGGTTCACGTTCCTCCTGAGTTCGACCAAACCCGACCGTCGCGCTGCACAAGAGTAAAGGTTTACGCAGAATTAAACCGAAGCCTTTCAAACACCAATACTCAATCATAACTTCAGCAGCATAACTTCGCGAACAGCCTGTTCCTACCCTATCACAGTGGCGTACTTATCTCATGTACTGCTGCCACTGAACCGTTTGGCCAACTCCACAGGTACGTCATCGCAGACGCGCTAAGTTTGAGGTCCCTATTCCGAACACGTGCTTGCATCATACAAAGTTTTCATCACGCTGACTCACATTTGTTCCTTTAGTCCACACAGGACACGTTCCTTAAATAAACAACCAAATTTGAGTAACTTGCGCAACACAGAGGAACCTTCGAACAAATGTGTCTTCTACTAACTAGCGCTTCGCACGCGTACTAGAGAAGTCAGAATACGGCTGCCTTCGACACACCCGAGCAACCCAGTCATAAACGTTCTGCTTCCTTCCGTCCACACAGGACACGCGCTAATGGACCTAAGAGCTCTTCTCAGTGCAAATCACGCACTTACTGAAAATCTACCCGCTTAACCTTAGAAAAATCAAAAACACCTAAAAAGAAAGAAGGTTAAATAACACACACGCGTTACGATAGGCCTCTCAACGATAACCTTGACCTACAGGTTACGCACACACACACAAAAAAGAAAGCCTATGTACTCATTATTGAACATCTCGCGAGACTACAGGTTTACATAAAACGCATCTTTCAAATCTCGGAGCTTCTCTAACGAAAACACAAAGAAAGCTCAAACCTTACACATTGAAAGAAATCCCAGCCTCAATTCGCGAAAATTCTCCGATGCTCAAAAAATCAAACAAAACAACATGTTTCTACGGAAGGGCTCTTTGCCTCCCTTTCCAAACGCTTTCGTCTGACTCATACTTTGAGTCGGACGCGAGGTGGCCGCGGTTTGAAAGCTACTCTGGCTGCCGAGGAACAACAAAAGGGCTGACTCACTATCAGCTCCCCCAAGACGTTACGGTCTCCTGCCAATTTGCGTCCTCGCGCCCCGCTTTCAACATGACCTCGACTGACCGCGTCGCTACTCCCCACCTGGTCTCGTCTTGCCACCTTGCGCTACTTTGTACTGCACGCTGAGCTTCGAAGAGAACGACGGAACGACGAGGAATTTGACTGCCCCGTGCCCTTTGTCCGCGTCCGTGCAGAACAAGCTTCTCGGTCCCCCTTTGACCGGTGGCTCGAACGTTTTCGATGCGTCAACATCGTCAGTGACGACCGCACCTTTTTCCTCGCGCCCTGCCCTTTTGGGTTTCTCGCCATCTTTGGCGGCGCTACATTAGTTACCGTCTTTCGGTCTTTACCGCGCTTCTTATTTCGGCGCTTTCTCCTCGAACTCTCTTTCATGCCGTCATCTCGCGCCTCGTGCTGGCCGTTACACATCTCGTCGGCCCGGATCGGTCTCTTACCCGCACAGTCTGAGTGATTTACATTAAAATCTACTCTCACTTTGCCTCGACTGGCGGACAGCTCAACCGACTCTGGCACAATGCAGCAGGCTTTACTCGAGTTATGCAACTCGCACTCTTGCGAACTGCCCTCTACTGCATTGCCCAGCTCACGCTGTGCATCTGCACACAGCCCGTCGGTATCGATCGCTGTCTCACGCGCACAGTCCGAATGATTAACGACTGAATCATCCCTATCTAGGCTATCTAGACTGGCGGAGAGCCGCACCGATCCTTGAACAATGCAGTTGTTCTCTCGTGAGCTACGGAGCTCGCCACCCCGAGAACTATTCTCAACTGCATCGTCCAGTTCGCACTTCACTTCTGCACGCAGATCTGACTCGACATGGGTGCTCGCGTCTGTCAAGTCCGCAGTATTTTGTACCTCGCTAACGACCTCGCTACCATGAGATGCGACGCACACGCGCGGTAACTGTGCCAATTTGTTCGCAGCTGGCCTAGCTGTCTCTACAGTCCTCTGTTGGCACAGCACCTCGTCGCTCTCACTCTGGCCTTTAACGGCCTCTGTTGCCACTAAGGCATCGTTAGCTGCTAGCACTTCGAGTTCACTTGTGAACGTGCTGCTACTCTCACGGGTACTACTACTTCTCTCGGCTTTCGACTGAAATCTGCTGTCTATTTCCTGCCACTTTCGCTGCGTCCAGCCTACAGATTTCTCCAGCCGCTGTTGACTTCGTGCGCTTAACTGCTGCAAATCCTCTATCTCTTTCTGTACTGCTGTCATTTCTTTTTCAAGCTTTTGCCGTCTCTGCTCACGCTCTTGGCGTTCTTGCTTAATTGATTCCTGTTCCTGTCTTTTACTTAGAATTCGTTTGCTCATTTGTTCTATGAATTTCGAATCATTGTTACTTTCTAGAATGGTTTTACGAATCTCTGATTCCTTCAAGTCCTCATCTACGTTTACCTCGATCTCCTCACACAACCACAACAGGTCAGCTCTCGTCAAACACATTAGGACCATGGTTGCTACTTTAAGCTTTGGCTCTGCTGTCACACAATACTTGTTGCAATACCCACGCAAATCAAAATACAAGTAAGAGATCCCAGCGAATCAAATCCAAAAACACAGTGAAATTGAAGCCTGGTAAATCTTACAGCCAAAACCAAACGCTTACCCACTGAAGCAGCACCATATCACCAGTCCTTCCCCGCCGTATCCAGTCAGTTGCAAGAGGTGGTCAATCTCAAGTCGCCTCCAACTTGATCAGGATGCCGGTCGGTCACCATGTGCCAACGTCCGTCAGCTGCCGTTGCTGTCTCCGAGTCGTAGGCCGATCTAGGAGCCGTAGTCGGATCCCACCGCTGCCACCAGTTATTAGATTTTTCTGACGGTCCTACCGCTGTCGACCAGATGTAGGAGTCGTCGGACTATCTCGCCGCTGCCACCATTTGAAGGAGATGAAGGTCGTAGACAGGAACTCGGTGAACAGGATTTATTTACATATTAACAGTTTAAGCAGGATACATTGGCAGACTAGCGCGACTCCCATATGGAGCCCGCAAAACTAACATACAGCAAACAGTTTACGAGCACACAGCTCACTACTACATTTCGAGCATGACAGAGCACTCAGCTCCCGACAACGATCACGACACGAGCACACCCTAGCAGCCGGCAAACGCTGCTTATAAGCTCTCCGCTTGACGTCATAGTTCGACGTCATCGTTCGGCCGTGGACGGAGCACGAATGGTCGGGAAGGTTCGTCCAAGCATTGTAAACTTGCCGCCGCCCCGCACTATCGTTTACGCCCACACACACGCAAACACACAGGTGCGAACCCATAAACACAAAGGCTCCGGAGTCGACGACCGAGGGCTTCGTAGAACTATGCTCCGTCTCGGGTGGTGCGGCCAAGTACCAATTTCCTGAGTTGATCGCGCGCCACGTGGCTGCCGTTCATCCGCAGTTCTCGGAATGGATCCCTGTCTGGTGGGCTTGGAACACGTGCAGCGGGCTGAAAGCTGGCCCGTACGGCCATTCTTAACAATTTAAAATAAATTTTAAAGTACGTGCGCGCAGCCAACCGCAAAACAGAGCACCTCGCGACATTGACATCAAGCGGGATTGTAAATACCCAAGAAAACGTTACGTCATGTGTCTACGTTACGAATTTTCGTTGGCTGCCATGCGGCTTACATGTGCTCTTCTCTGTTGTTGCTTGTTCTAGCTGTTGTACTTGTAGTGGGACGCTCTCCGTGTCGCTGCAACTGCAGTTTTTGTCGTGTCCATCGGGATATTTGCCAAACTATCAGCTTGACTGCGCTGCCACAACGTTCAACGCCGATTTGGGGTGCTATCGGAGATGGTTGTTCGGCGCGTTCGTTCTGTTACCGGCGCGCGCGATTGGCCTACTCCGCGCCGACGTCGTCTAGGTGCGTCGGTGGTTCCTAGCTTTGTGCGTGCAATGTGTCCTCGGTGCCCACTGCGTTGAAGCGAGACAGCACGCTTCGCTCACCCCAGCGTTTTGACAGCGAGTGTCTGCGATTATCGAGTGTGATGTGTTCATGTATGTTGTGCGCGCTGACACTATACTTGTTAATTTAGTTAGCAAGCGAATGTTTACATGTTGATACGGCCAATAAATTAGTATCCTTAATTCCTATGGCTATGTGCTAATTTGCTATCGCAATCAATGCTTCGCCTTTCGGGCGGAACTACGAATTTTTTTTGTATTTCTAAGTTCACTGTTTCAGGACTCGTATTCGCGCAATCCAAAATTTAATTATCTATGCGTGGTTACATCATCCTGTAAAGAAAATATTCGCAGAATATATGTCTTAGGTGTATGCACAATTAATCGGAAACTCAAGTGTCATTGCATGGCATGTACAATTTTCACGGCGTAGCACACGTGAGCAGCAAATTGTGAGCAGCAAATTGTTAGCAGCATCTTGCCCAACCACAATGGTATTAGATGAAATTTTGCTTTCATCTGGTTAGGGACTCGGAGCAACTTCCTTTTCAAAGTCGTCGTCAAGGGGAGAAGACATGTCAAGAGCAGTGTACCTGAACGTTCTTTTGAAATGAAGAAGATGGTTCAGGTCAAAGTACAGCACCGTCAAGATTACTGACACCGTAAAGAATGACACGACTGCAAGAATGCAGGTCAACGCAAGCGCCCTAAAACGAAGCTGTTCGTACTTTGACACAACAGGGCCCGACTCTTGAACGTGTGAGACGCGGGTGGCCACCTGGTCAAGTACGTCCATCAACGGCTCGTTGTGACGGGAGCTATTAACGAGAACGTTCACCATGTCGTCGACTTGCTCCTTTCCTACGTTGGTCTCGTTGGTGTTGCGCTTGGCCACTCCCTTCAACGGTACCTCCCTCGACAATGGGTCGAGGACGCGTATATTGTGGCGGAGCTTCACGCCACCAGCATTCGCTTCGGTACGAATCGGTGCGGGCCTGACAGCTACTTCTTCCGGCGATCCTTTCTCGTTATCTACGCGCCTGTTAATTATGATCCTGATCTTACTACTACTGGCGCCAATGACACGTGAATTTTGGCCCTCTTCTCTACGAGTAGGCGTGACAGCGCGCTCTGCAGCAGGTGCGAAGCGGAGCGACCTCATAAAGCGGACGTTCGCACGTCTGCTTCGTAGCTTTGCCTTCGATGGTTGGCGGTAATTACGAATACGTTGCAGACTTTCGTTTACCTGCTTCACTCGCTTCTCAAATTCTTCCATGTAGTCCTGGTTAGCGAGGTAGGGATTTTGTTCCTCGCTCTTGAATTTTTCGGCATCGTTAAACGACACACCTTCAGGGATAAGATGGCGATCTGCTTCCCGCACTTTAAACACTTTGGAGCCGTTCACTGCAAAGAAATGATCGTCTGTCTTCACCATCAGCACATCGTGACCCGTTTTGTTGACGTGGCTATGGTTGGCGAAAAACGTCTCGTTGACGTCTGCCTGTGGGTTGGACGGCCTGTGCACTATGTGAATACGCAAATGATCACCGCGTGATGAGTGCAGTCTATAAGATTTTGCTTTTGCCCCTGTCCCTTTGACAACCTTCGTCGTCGTTATACTTTCTGCATACTCGTCCGGAAGCAACTCATTGTCCCCGGCGTTCGTTGCACTATCACTATCGGGCTCCGGCTCGTGAAGATCTTTCGATGGCTGTGTGTCGGTGCGTGGATGGGACTCAGTTTTAGACGCGACTTGCACGCTCGCATCGTGTCCAGGTGGCTCTTCGCCATGGTGCGCGTCATCCGCATCTTTGCGACCCTCAAAGTCCTCCAGGACTTCTTTCGCAGCGTCGTTTTGCGCGCAATACGCGACAGGAGCACTTATTGACGGCACCGTTGAAGACTGCTTGCTTATCTTCGCCGTCTTGACTGTGCGTGTGGGAAGAAACGGCGGGGTCGTAGTCGTGGCGCGCCGCCGCGCGTTAGTGACCAAGAGAGCGACCGGACACGGTGTCGTTTTCGCCGGCAGCCTCCGAGCGACGCCCGAGTCATAGTCCTCCTTTTCGCGCCCGTGGTGCAGAATCTTGATGCGGATCACCCGAAGGGACTCGTCGTCCCTTTTTTGCACCAGGTCGTCGGCGCTAGGCGTGGGGTAAGCGATGGGCTTGATGAGCCTGCCGTCGCGATAAGCCCCGGTGTCTCCGGGACCACGACCACGGCGCCTGCGGCTTTGAGGGCGTTCGTTATCCTCCGACACCGCGGGCTTCCCGTCTTCGGCAGCCTGTGGGAGCACACCGCCGCCTCTCTTCTCCGCCACTGCTGCGTCGAGTACTTGCTGACCCTTCTTCTCGAAATTTCGGAGCGACGACGCGAATTTTGCGAGCGATTCGTGGAAGTCAATCATGGCGTTCAGTTTCTTGGTTGGGGAGCCACGGCCGCTATCGCCGTTGATGCTGCCACCAGCCGCGAATGCCCAGCTGAGTACCAGGACCACGACGACGGCCGTGCGGACCCTCATGCTGGCCAAAGCGCAGGGGCTTACGCGATAGCGGCTGAGTTCTTCCTCTCAGGCCATGGAGGTGCAACGTTCCGCCGTTCGCCGCAGTGGCCCTGGTCCGGGCCGCTTCGTTGTTCCTTGCGAAGGTCACGAGCTATATGCTAGCTTGGCTATTGTGGCGCGCCACTACTTGCCATCGTCCCACTATCCGCTATTCGCGCTTCCACAAACTTAATAGGAAAGAAACATTACAGAAGATCCAGCGCACTCGTATACGTTGCTTCCCTGAATAGCTTCAATTAAATGATGTGCAAAGAGACATGTGATAAATGCGATTGTATTTTATTTCGAGCTTATGTATTTGTTCATCCCTCACGCTTAGACGCAAGACATACGCGTTGACATAGCCTCATGGGGTATGCGACGTGTAGGAAGCGATGACTTGCAGGATAATGCGACATTTTACTTAATTTGATTAAGTTCGACCATCTCGGGCTCTTTAACGTGCACCCAAAGCTCTGTACACGAGTGGTTTCGCATTCCGCCCGCGTATGCATGCGACCTGGAACCGGGCTCGCAACCTCACGGTCACCAACAGAGAAAGGTAGGTCTAATGATATGACATGCAGAGGCCACGGCCTAGGTACATTCCTCTAGCCAGCTACTCTGCGCTGGGAGAAGGGGAAGAGGGAAGGAAGGCAGGAAGAAAGAGGCACATGCGCATGATGGATGACGAGGAGGAGGATGTAAAACATTAGCAAGCCGTAGGCGCGACCACGCCGGGTTTGGAGGAGCACTGAAGAGGAAAATAAATTGCGCCGTATTGATACACTACCCACCCCCAATACCAATAGAGTTACTCTCACAGTGAGAAGAAGCTTAGTAAGCCAGAAAGGGCATGAAAGCGAAAGACGGGTAGCGACGCCTCCTTTAATTTCTAGCACTAGTTCGCCGTAACGTCATATATTTTGCCGCCGCCTGCTCAGGTCTTTGGAAATATTTATTGGCGAAAATCGACTACATTGTATTCTAGTTGAGCCATACACTGAACTTGGCAAGTTTCAATAACTTTTATTGAGCCACTGCGGCCCGAATATGAAAAAAAAAGAAAGCTACACTGAAACCCATGACGCAACGCTGATGTAACAGCGCGAAATTCAAAAGGTCGAACTTTGACTTACTGAAAGCGCCCCTGAAACGGTTCGGACAAATTTTGTAGACGCGTAGGGTACAGCTAAAGTATCTCATCATTCGCACCACAATTTGTGTGAAGCATCTCATATTATGAGAGCTACCACGGAGCAAGGTTAACTGAGGAGAGGCCCTACCCCCTCTGCGCGCTAGGAGAAAAGTGTGGCGGAAATGACGTAGTAGGTTCTAATTTTTTTGCTGCTTTTTTGGTTTTTTTTGTTGTATGGCCACGCCTTTTGGGTTACAATGGTGGCGTTGTTATGGTTTTGAGCGCTCACACGTGTTGCTCTGGTAGGTTTCGGGCCGTGGCAAAGGCGCTGAGTGGGCGGGTTTGCGTTAGTCACCGTGTCTTGTTGCGCTGTGTTACCTGCACCGTGCTCTGCCAGATGTTGCGCGAGCGCGCGCGACACCACGCGCAACGCGGCGTGGTTTCGCGAAAGATGTAAACAAGAGAGGAGGGTGGCCCAAAAGGCGGAGCATCGCCATGAGCAACGCCAAATTCCGGCTTCACTTTTGCTTCACAAAGAGTGACGTCAGGGCCTCTGCTTAGTTTCCTTCCTCCGTGCCCTACCCCCTCCGCGCGCTAGGAGAAAAGTGTGGAGGAAATGACGCAGTAGGTTCTTATTTTTGCTGTTTTTTTTTCTTTTGCTCTAGCGGCCACGCCTTCGGGCCACAATGGCGGCTTTGTTACGGTTATGTGCGCTCACACGTGTTGCTCCGTAGGTTTCGTACCGTGGAAAAGGCGCCGTGTGGGCAGGTTTGCGTTGGTCTCCGTGTTTTGTTACGCTGTGTTATCTAGACCGTGCTCTCCCGGATGTTGCTGCGGCCAAGTGGGACAGGAGGAACTAAAGTTCGTGAAATGAACGCGCATGCAACGCTGTACGCAATGTACTGTGCCACGGCAATGGCAACAGACGAAGGAATATCCGCGGGAAATTTTGCCCTCTTTAGCGGAATCGTGCTAACGTGCCATCGCAGGCCGAAACCGATGCGTTTCAGAATCTGTACAATGAACGCCTTGCAGGTCAGTGATTCCCGCTTTTGACAGCGCATATGGTGTATTTGCAGCACAACGTACGTTATGCAAGAATGCATATTTCGTGTTCAGTAACAACTTGCTTTTGTGCATATAAAACACACATTAATTGTTGCTTGTTTCTCGCAGTATTCGCGACAGCACGAAGTCGTTTAAGCAGAGCGCGTTCGAGGTTCATGCACACCTGCACAGGTCTACCTCAATACACGTGCTGATAGAGCGTTACGCAGAATATGTGCATTTTGCTGCCCTCGGCACCGTGCGCCGGCCAGCCGACGCTTTATCCTGCAAGATGGGAAAGAAGCGGCTGCTCGTATCTTATCTGTGCGCGCGAGAAGCGCAGGGAAGTGAAGGTTAGCGGATGCGCTGCAAGACTGAGCAAGGCTCCACAGAAGAAACGGCTGTTCAATGGTCGCACGTAGGCCGGTTCTACGCGCGACTGTTCTGCACCGTGCGCCGACTATCGCAAAACTTTTGTTCCGTGAAGCTTCACTTACCGTGGTAAGAAGGCACCTCAGGCCGCAGTCAGTGAATTTAAACGCGGAGTCAGAAATGACGTACGTTTTGCCTCCTCGCCGGCGCGCTGTCGTAGTGATGCGTGGCCACCCGAAATTTGTTTAATAAAGCACGGCGATTCCACAAGCCACAGCGAAAATGTGTGTTTGTGCTCATAAACTCCAAATGGATCGCAAATGGGTCGGTGTGTCGTACGTGTCTCCAGTGCGTTCTTGCAGTACAGTGAGAATGCGTACATTTTTTTTTTTTTAGTATCACCAGACGTCTAGCTCACAAGTCCGTCTGAAAGCCCCAGGAAGCATAAGCAGAGAAAAGCAAGTAGAATGCAGCGATAAAGGTTACCTTTTTTTAAAAACACGCAAGAAATGGGCAGCAGCCGGTACCTGCGGTTGATGAGAACAGTTCAGTTGGCTGGCCTTATAAAGCATGTTTATTTTCATAAAAGCCGGTAAAAGCAGCCGATTCGACCTCACGTCCCAATTTTCGAAGTTCATTATGAACTTCTTTCAACATGACTTCGGCAACGGTAATGCAATGAGACATCGCCGATTGCATCCTTTTTAGTTTTGCCGCGGAGCGCGCGCGTCCGAGCAGCCCGGTTGCGCGCAGCGCGGCGTGGTTTCGCGAGAAATGTAAACGAGAGAGGAGAGCTGGCCCGATAGACGGAGCAACGCCTGCTTCCGGCTTTTAGCTTCACAAAGAGTGAGGTCAGGGCCCCTTCTCAGTTTTCCTTCCTCCATAGTCATGCATTTTCTCAACTCGTTCGCCGAGTGATCGGGGCTAAGCTCCGCCTTCACTGGCTCTGCGTTATGATGGCACGTCGTGTCGTCGACTTCCGGTTCTCTACGGGCGAGCTCTCCGCCAGCTGCTTGGCAGTCGACCTCATGCGAGAGCTATCAAAGCAGCGTGCGTTGCGAGCATTCTGTCGCAGCGCCAAACGTGTCTGGTATTCCGGTAACCGCAGGAGAGCTGGACGTTTCGACAGATGCGTGGAGGCATAAACTCAAGCTGATAAAGGAACTTTAGCGTAGACGTACGTGAGTGGCCTGATCGCCCTGCACGGTCCAGTCACCTGTTGGCGCAAAGCTTGACCAGCCAAACGAAGTGCTAATATTGCTCTAACCAAGTGTGAAACATTTTAAACATATACAAAAACAATGTGTTAACGATTACACTCCTGCGAAAAATTTACACCAGCAGCGAAGAATACATTTCATTACTACTACTGTGTGTGGTTGGGCTCCGTGCTACCAAGTGACTGCACCGTGCAGACCATTCAAATTTGCACTTCTGCTCATCCCGTGAAATGGCACGGTCAAATGGCCAGGCCCTGTCCTTTTGCACTTGCGTTTACCCGAATACCGGACTCACGGAATGCTATTGTGGTAGTAATCCTCCGGTGTAAAGTGATGGCCGCGAACGTGCAAATCCTGGCGCCGATCGGATAGCGACAGTCCGATGCGCTGCAGCCAGTTCACTCCTCTGCTGCCTTGCAGAGACACAATGTCGCAGCTAGACCTATTGCCAGTCGCTACTTTTGCAGCTCACAATGCAACAGTTGAATCATGGTGCTCGCGAAAAGACTGAGACCAACTCTGACCGCGGAGCTCTCATCCAAATGGAGCATGTTGTAATACAAGCAGATGACGCTTGCTGTGTGCCGGAAGTGCTTAGTGTAGTGAGAAATTGTTCTTGTGCATTTTCTTTCGGTTAGTTTCTTTTTATAGAAACAAATTAACTAACATTCCAGCTATTACAAACATTTGTTCACCATAAAGCTGGAAAAATTATTGATGACGCGCCCTAGGCAGCCAATCGAATAGCTCGCCCTACTAACATCGTTGGGGCCAATGACGTCAAATGAGTAGGGATGGCTTAAAATTCACCTGAGTGATGTGCTGCGATCGGCAGCGATGTACATTTTTAAAACCTTATAATTACATGCTTTACGCAGAGCACTTAGATGCGTCAATTAATGATCAGAAGGACCTACTCTAACAACTTGATACATTTGTACAAAATCGTCAAAATCATGTCAGGGTCCCTTTAAAAGCAATTCTGGGGTTGTACGTGCCAAAACCACTATTATGAGGTGCGCCGTAATGGGGGACTCCGGATTAATATTGACCACCTGGAGTACTTTAACATACACCTAAATCGAAGTATGCGGGCGTTGTTGCAGTTCACCATCAAAATGCGGCTGCCGTGGCCAGGATCAAACCCGCAACCTCGAGCACACCAGTGCAACGCCATAGCCACTGCGGTGGGTGGCCTTGACTTTCTCAAATATAACGGACATATTACCGCGGAATTAACAAAAGTATAGTTTAAAAAATACTTAATCCATCCTAAACTTATCTTTCTTTAGTGTCCATTTCAGGGAACCAGAAGATGAAAAGGAGAAGAAGCACATGAACTTACCAGATTCTTGGTTAAGTCCCCATAGCGGGTATGAGCCACTCTTGGAGGCAAACAAATGAACACGTGCAAGCTGAAGTTCGCAGCCCAATATGCAAAGCTTCATGCCCACTGTACATTATGTACAGTGGGCGCAAAAGCTGCACGCAATAGGCACTGCGACGATTCATGGTGGGAACGAAGTGCCACTTTTCGGCAAAAACTGCCTGCATGGACACACAGCAATAAATAAGAGGTGCAAGAACACCTGTATTAGTGTAGAAAAAATAACTTTTTACTGAAAACAGAGCATAGTTAACAGAAGGAAAGGCTCACATATTTATCTGAAGTCACATGGAATAACTTATATGGTTATGATGTTCCGCATCAAATTGAATATATATATATATAATTATTTGAGGAGTAATGCCGTCCACTACTTGTCTCTATTTTAAAAAGTAACATCTCCATTGGTTTCACAACTTCAAGGCACAGTCTTGGCATAATATGGTCCTTTTAACTGAGCACAACAATAGTTGCCTAAACTTGAATTAAATTCTGTGGCTTTACGTGTCAGAACCATGATTTTATTATGAGGCACACCATAGTGGGGGGACTTAGAATTTATTATGACCACCTGGAGTTCTTTAACAGGCACCTAAGTCTATGTATACGAGCATTTTTGCATTTTGCGTCCATTGAAACTTGTTCAAAACCCTTCAAATCAGCTTTTTATAACCTCAACAGCACGATCACCCAGAATAGAACATGGCTCTCAAGGGATCTTTTAGACAATTCTATGTGATGGAGCCGTTTCATGTTTATTACAATACTATCGCTGGTAATTATTAACCCAAAGGCCTGGAGAGAGAGAGAAAAGGATGCATAGAAAGGCAGGGAGGTTAACCAAAGGCAGTTCCAGTTGGCTACCCTGCACGGGGGGAAAGAGTGAAGGGGAATAAAAAGAGAAGGAGAGCAGAAGGGGGAGATAGAGAGAAATAGAGACGAGCACGAACAAACCGCGTACACTACAGAGCCACTGGGGCGGTGTTCTTAGAGTCTATCGTGAAGCCCTGCAGACTGCAGGAACCTTAATAATGTGAGTAAGGCCTTCAGTGTGGATGTTCTGTGGGAGTACTGACCTAATGCTTCGAGTTCTGATAGTGGACGATTGTCCAACTGGTCCAGTACTCTGTACAGCACTTGTCTCTGGGAACTATGTCATGGGCAAAGGCCTGGAAACACCAGATAAACACCAGGGGAGAGTAGCTAGCTCTCGGTATGACAATGTTTATTGACAGTGAATTATGATGATGTGTGAAGAATGAAGAACAAACATGGCATAAGGCATTGGTGTGCTTCCTGCAAAACTTCTGCAAAGGGTAAACAAAGCCAGACATTGTGTCAAGCACCAATAGCCGTAACCAGCATTAAGTCCTGTTTGTCCCTATGACGTGGATAAGTTGTTTAATTTAGTGGCAACTGTTAATATTGCTACGGCACAATATGCGCGATCACGAAAGGCCAGCAGTGTGAAGACGACGACGACGATTAGAAGCTAGCGCGGGCTGTTGCCTCTTGGCCAAGCGCAGCGTATTTTCCTTGTAAATATATTTGTGCATAGCTTTTCGTCTGCGTCTTCCTACGTAACATATCTGGTGGAGGTGGACGTTCCCTGTACCTCGTCACGGAGCTTCGCAGTGGACGGTACGTCGAGCCTTCCTTCATGGCTCCCGGCGACGACAACCCGACTCCGCCGGCTCCGACACCTGCTGCCACTTCGACGACCTACATCACTCTCCCCGCTCCCCGTGATCCTGGCGTATTCTCGGGCCAAGATGGGGAAGACGTCGATGACTGGATCAGCCTGTATGAACACGTCAGCCGCAATAACCGGTGGGACCCTACTATTATGCTCGCCAACGTAGTCTTTTACCTCGGTGGCACACCTCGAGTTTGGTATCGCACGCACGAAGATGAGCTCACCAGTTGGGATTCACTTAAGACACAGCTTCGAGACTTGTTCGGCAACCCCTACGGTCAACAACTTGCCGCGCAGAAGGCGCTTTCCGGCCGTGTGCAGACGTCAACAGAGCCCTATGTCACGTACATTCAGGACGTCTTGGCTCTGTGCCGCAAAGTTGACACCCACATGACTGAGTCAGACAAGGTTTCCCACATCCTCAAAGGCATTGCCGATGACGCCTTCAACTTGCTCGTTTGCAACAACGTAGCGACGGTGGATGCTGTTATAAGAGAGTGCCGCCGCCTGGAACTCGCCAAAAGCCGACGTATTGACCAGCAGTTTGCCCGTCTGCCCAACACCCCAGCGACATCTTCCTGTGCCGACGCTCCTCGTCCCAACAACACTGCCGATGTTACCAGGATCGTCCGGCGTGAGATCGAGGCCGCCTATCCGGCTGCCTTCGACTCCAGTCCCACCAACACATCTGCAGTCACGGTCTCACTGATCCAGGCAGTTGTCCGCCAGGAGTTTGAAAACATGGGTCTTCACACCATCTGCTCGGCCCATCGCCCTAATACCCGCCCGGCTTCTTCGATTTCGCCCCGTCCCGCATCTTCTTACCCACCACGTTTCCGCAACCCATCTGAATGGCGCACTGCTGACGACAAGCCTATTTGTTTCCACTGCCATCGAATCGGGCACATTTCTCGGCACTGTCGTAGTCGCTGGAGTTCCCCGAGCCGGCCTACTTATACTGCCTACTCTCGCCCCTCAGGTGGCCCTTCTCGTCCCTATGCCGCACGCTCCGATAATGCCGCCACTGATTCTCCTGCAACGAACCGCCCCTATTCTCGTTCGCCTTCGCCCCAACGACGACAATCTCGCTCTCCCCAGCCCCGTCGCGCCTATTCGCCGACTCCCTTCGGACGCCGCTCCCAGCCGGAAAACTAGACGATGCAGCGCCTCGAGGTGACGCTGCATTGCTCCCTACGCCGCCAAATCCTCTACTGACTTTGCCCACTCATCTGAACCTTCTTGACGTGCAAGTCGACGGTGTTTCTGTGTCTGCTCTCATAGACACTGGGGCGCATTTGTCCGTAATGAGCGCTGACCTTCGTAACCGGCTCAAGAAAATTATCACGCCCGCCACGACGCCTGTTGTCCGTGTCGCCGATGGCGGAACAGCCCCCGTAATTGGTATGTGTACCGCCCGCGTCTCCTTCGCCGATCGCTCAACAATCGTGCTATTCACAGTCATCGCCCACTGTCCCCACGACATCATCCTCGGCTTAGACTTCCTTTCCGCACATTCTGCTCTCATCGATTGTTCCGCCAGTACTCTCCGCCTTGACCTGCCTGTTCTGGATCCTGCTGAACCACACCCCAGTCGCCTCAGTTCCGCCGACTTCGTTCGCTTGCCACCTTCGGCACTGACCTACGTTGACCTAGTGTCATCCCCACCAGTCCCCGACGGTCACTACATCGCGGCTCCTATGCAAGACGTCCTCCTTACACATGGGATCACAGTACCCCATACACTTTTATCTATTACGGCGAATTGCGTCTGCCTGCCAGTGGTCAACTTTGGCTTGACGACACAAGTGCTGCCACGTGCTGCCAGTACAACGCCCGCCATCGTGACGTACAGTTTTCACCTGGTGCGCTCGTGCTCCTGTGGTCGCCCTCTCGTCACGTCGGACTTTCAGAGAAGCTCCTTTCGCGATACACAGGGCCCTACCGCGTGCTGCGCCAGGTGACGCCTGTGACTTACGAAATTGCTCCTGTGGCCTCAACCTCGTCCTCTCCTGTGGCATCTAGTGATGTCGTACACGTCAGTAGGCTCAAGGCCTACTACACTGCTTCCGAGTCCGATCTTTAGTCGCTCCGGGACGGCGCTTTTGCAGCCGGGGGTAGTGCTACGGCACAATATGCGCGATCACGAAAGGCCAGCAGTGTGAAGACGACGACGACGATTAGAAGCTAGCGCGGGCTGTTGCCTCTTGGCCAAGCGCAGCGTATTTTCCTTGTAAATATATTTGTGCATAGCTTTTCGTCTGCGTCTTCCTACGTAACAATATGTATCAAGACTAAACTGTCTAGAGAGATGCAACAGATCAGGAATGAAACTGCACTGGCCTAGCTCCTAGCCTATCTCCACTCCCTTGGAGTCTTCCAAGGCCTGCTGATGGAAGAGGTGAATATGCAGCTTCGGGCTTCCTCAAAATCCATCTATGCTGATTTTCTTTTTCTTTAATGGCAACCTCCACTGCCTGGACCTATCAGGCTCCTCTGTCACAGACACCTGCGTCAAGCCAGCCAAGTCATTTTCATCAAAGAGAGGTTGACTTGGGTCATAACATTCAGGCTCAGAGTTCTGTGATGGCAGATCTCCTGGAAAATTCACAGCCCTGGATGTCAGGGCCAAAATTGGGTCCTCATTAAGAGGTAGGCTCTGCCATGTCTCTGACTGTAGCTCTTGCTGCTGCTGTTCTTTTGTCCAGTCCTGTGAGATGTCCATAATGGAAGTGTATTCATCTTCATCTTCTTCTCTAGTGCTCGGTGGACATCCAGCCTGGAAAGAGCAAAATAGAGACAATCATTACCGACTGTCTGGTGACCCCAACACATGACTTTAGTAGCAAAGAGGAACACAAATGCGTAGAGCCTATAAAAATGAACTCAATTACTACTACTATACTTGTACTATTACTAGTATTACAACTACTACTAAAGAGTATCACAATTGCTACTACTAATACTACTACAGAACTACTCGGTGCCATGAGGGAGGAGAGAAGCACTCAACTGTTCCTGTCCAGTGTTCCAGGTAGCGTCTTGCAGTTCGATCCCATGTACCTAGGTGGACTGCTTCCAATGTGCTTAAAATGCCATCCACATTACTGTCATCTTGCCTTAAATGTGTGCTGTTTGCTGTTGTGGCTTGCTTCCACTCTTTTGAGGACAGTACTTTGTTCTGTAAAATGGATTAAGTGAAATAGCAAAAGGAAAGCAGAACTTTGGGACCCAGTGAGACAAGAATTTCGTCACAAGTGAATGTACCCATAGCAAAATAAAAATTTGAAGCCGGTGAAAATATTTTAGGGGACATAGCCATAATAAATGCCAGCTGTACGATCTCAACACAACACTGTGCTCACCGAGGAAGTTCTACCTCAGAAGCTTTTACCTAAAGGGATGAAGATGTACACAAACTACACAAACTTGTGTATATATGCAAAGGGTTGCAGCTCATGTATAAATAATCTTTGAAATATTTTTTTTTATTTTCTCAAACACATTGACCTAATTTACCTATTTTGTTACCGCTACAAATATGCCCATTTTCGTTGCTTTTCTTTTAACATTTTCTTTCAAGACATAGTAGTCGCAACGTATACTGTGATGCATAAGATTATATATACCCTGATCACTGGTGTTTTGAGTCTAGATGTATAGCAGTAATAATTGCTTGAACAATTTTTGAGAATTCTTAGGTGAAACTTCAAAGAAGCACCTAAACGAACATGAATGAAAGTAATAATTTTTCTAAAACAAGCAGCATCACAAATGGAAAACGGGTGAGCTTCTATTTGTACAGGAAGATTTTATTTTACTTATTACAGCAGGTACCTGGTGTGATTTTTACTGCATCCTTTAGACTCACAAAGCAATGGTTGTCAGGTCAGCAAGCAAGTAGAAGCCTCCTTATACTTGATTATTGCATTCAATCAACTTTTCTGTGCAAGCAAGGTGGTCCAGTGCGTGTTCAACTGGTGCTGAAGCCTCCAAAATGCTTTGTTCAATTCCTGTACCATGCTATACAGTAATGTGGAGTGTTGGAAAATATTGTACAGTAATGAATAAGGACACTTGCACAGACAGTGTTCAAAATGTAAGCGATTAGACGGTCAAGCTTCGGTCGAAGGTCAGTCTGAAAATGACTGCATACTCTTGTGTGAGCCACGACAGGAAGCATTGCTCCTAATAAGTTGTACATGCAGTCTCAAAGTGCTGATGGCTAAAGGCAACTCACAGTGGGGAAAATAAAGTTGCACTTGATTTTAGTTGAACACAATTAGCTAAATAACACACGCTCATGAGCATCTATGCTGCTTGAGACAATAAACAGCCTATATGTCGAATCGAAAGATTGACAACCTGAGAGAAGCTTCTGTGTCTTCATTGCTTGTCATTCAAAATGATGTTGACGAGTTCACCAAAATGCAACTTTTGCATCTTTTTATTGAAAAACGTGTTAGAAGCACTGGAGGCTAGTTTCAACAATACTTCCAGTCGAAGCTTTATTTCTCCACACTCCCCTATGTGCAAAAATTGTCAAATTTGACAAAGAGTTAAAGTTCAGTCATAATTTCAGACAGTGTATGATGTTGCTAGTAGAAGAATTGCAATGGAAATGTTTAACAACATGTAGAAAAACTGTCAATCTAATTGACCCATATCTATAGGTGCAGTACAGAAACAGTTAAGAACTGTGACTCTTATATGAGAATACAGTCAAACGACGTTATAACAAAGTCGCACCGGACTTGAAAATACTGACATCTTATATATTTGTTAAAAGCAAGTAATATTCAAATGTGCAATGCCGATAAGGAAGATGATATATTTAGTATGTCATCATATTCAATATTTTTATCATATCTATCATATAAAGGTTTGAATGTATCTAAGAATCAGACTCCTCTGGTCTTGATCAATTACCTTATTGACTACACAGTACTGTCAGATGGACAAAGATGATTTAAGTGATGCATTCTGCTACAACTAATGATGTTCATTTGACTGGGCAAATCATGTGGCTTCCGAGCATTTGCACACCAAAAGGCAAAAAAGCATGGAAAATAAATTGTTGCAAAACACATTCCTCAATCAGTTCAATTTTCAATTCTTTGTATTATCCATCTAAAACAGTGGGCGATCCTGGCAGTAACAGTGATGTGTCTGTGTACAGGCAAACAACAAATGGCAAAAATAATCTAAAAGAGGAATTGTTACAATATATGGTCTTAGGAATTCAATTCGGGAGAGGTTTTCCAGCATGTCACCGGTGCTCACCAGGTACATATTGTAGGTTGGGAATTTCCCAATGCCATTTGGATCATTAAACAATCCAGTTTAATACACCAGCACCAGTAGCCATCAGCAGACAACAACTGTACATGCTGGGAAACAGATGGTGGTACATACACACATGTTAATCTGGTTCATACAGGAAAGCTGCGGTGCTGCTGACATTAAAACGGTAATTCTAGTGAGGCCATTGGACCGAAATCTTATCAGGTGAATCAGTGCAACCACTGAGGCTTTGGAAACCATGTGCACAAGATAGTGTTTTTCCTCATTTTATTTTGCACCCCAAAGGTTGAAAAGTATGCTCATGCATTAAATGTCCATAACCTGATTGATCGCTTCCTAAGCTGCAAAAGAACTATATTGCTTTCTTTTTTAAATGCTCTGAGTGCATTAACTTTTATGATTAATTGCCCACTGTATCAGTAAACAATTTCAAAATGTAATTAACAGAATTTCAATAAGTGAGGTCTCAAATGTGTACTACTATAATTGAAACCTGGTCACTATAATTGACAGACTGCATATATATATGGTATTTAGAGAAGCCAAGTAAAAAAATAAGCAGTATAACCAGTGAGTTAGCTAATGAACACTCATGACAGGTCATTATGCTCTCATGCATGAGACTAGGGTCCTTCAATACTTTTCATCTGGTCATGAATACTAATCCCCGAAAGTTTCATACAGGGGCAGAAGGTGGCACCAGAGGCGCTGGCATAAGTAGAAGGTGAACAATCAACCGTGCCAGAGGGCCGTGATGCACAATCATGCAAATCTATCACTAGGAGAGGTGCCTCTCCCACATTTATTCTAGCATGTTTGTACAGTGAACATGCAACGGCATCTTTTGGCAAAATAATTTAATGTGCCATGTGCTTGTGTTTAAATTATACAGAGCGCCGTTTTACAATTGAATTGGCGTTGCCCCCCCCCCCCCCTAGTAGCCTTCCTTGCACAAGCTGTTTCGTTCAGCTGTCTCTATTTGCACTTTGTCTAGTTAGTTATTATAGTTAGGGAGGTTATCAGTGAATATTTGTTATTTCCATTAGACAATTTAATTAATCAGTTGGCTAGCCTTGTTAGTTTTGTTAGTTATTTTTGTTCGTTACCTTATTTATTCAGTTAGTTTAGTTGGTGTAATTGTTACATTAATTAGTAAGTTATGTTAGTTATTAGGCTGATAATCAGTTTCGTAATTATGTATTTGGTTATTTAATCAGTTTGTTAACATTGTTAGATTAGTAATTAGTTGGTAACTTGCTATAATAATTAGTTGAAATTTGTAATTAGTTTGCTAGTTTAATAGTAATTGGTAATAATTTAGTAATAGGTTGGTTAGCTTTGTTAATTTAGTTATTACCTATTTGTTTGGTTAGTTAATCAGTTGGTCAGCCTTATAAGTTTGAAACGCAGGTTTTTTTATGCACAATTACATAAAAGTGTGATCCGAACTTGCTCTGTAGTTGGTTTCTAATAATGGAGTATTCCAAGTGTACAATTTGAATTATGAATTAAGCTGTTGTTGCGAATGCAGTTGAACCTGGAAATGAAACAAGGCACTGTAGTTGAGCGTATAGGGTTGTAGTTGTAGTTGTTTTGTTGGTTGCATTGTAGTTGTTTTGAAATGGTTTGCGTTTAAGTTTCTAAACACTGTACGGAAACGGGGCAGTGATTTGCATGTTGTGTCGACAATGACACGCCAATACAGGCAGCCGACCCTTGTACAATAGCGAGCGTACGCAGCGAACGCCTGTGGCCTCTGTTCGACGTCTGCTCCAGTCCACCTTCTACTCGCTCAGTGCTGCGGTGCGTCCACTGCGGGCACTATATGAAGCTCTTCCATAGCATTGCACAGAAGTTTCATGACCGGACGAAAAATATTGAAGGATCCTGATAAGACCCTGAATACATATAGGATGCTTTTTTTAGCGGCCCCAATTTTTTAAGGTTCAGAGCGATACAATGTCGCGACATTATCTTACCATTCGAGTGTTCAGACTGGCAGCCTTTAGATAAAAATGAATGTGTACTGTTGTGAGCATAATTAACAAGGTTATAGAATATTAACGTTTAAATGAATGATTTTAAGCAACTGATGCAGTTGAGCAGTTTGGAGTCCATTTATGACATTATCAAACTGAGTGATCAAATTTCTATTGAACAGTCTCTTGTGAGAGCTACACAAAGAATTATTTCAATTAGATGGCTTGCTGAAAGCGAGAATGACTAGTAAATAGAGCGCCCATGGCATTGACCTACCAACCCCCCATTTATTCACAATGGTACCGTCGCCACTGGCACGGCACAGAGTAAACATAATGTCATCACAATGTATATTGTTCTAATTTGAAAATTTGGTGAAGCTAAAGGAAGAGGACCCTGTAATACATAGGAGTTCTTTAACATCTATGAATTAAGCAAACATGCATTTGAAATGAATTAAAGTAGGTTGTAATAAATCTTTTACCTCATTCATGGCCTGAACGATCATATCCTGAAGGTTGGTAAGGTTTGCCCTGTTGTGCTGTGTCAGTGGACTGTCATCATCTGATGCAACTCCTTGAAACATCCACAGGTCACCCCAATGATAGTCATGAAAGTAAACAAACATGCCTCAGTAACATTCACCCAAAATACAATGAGGACATTTCACGACATTGCATACAAGATTGCACTATTCTATACTGTGCTGTACTACTATGTACTATACAAGATTGTACTAATTTGTAGATTGTACTATTTGTAGATTGTAGATTAACTGTATAACTGGTTACTTACATGCTTTTCACTGCTAGTATCATGTTCATTAACTGTCATATGAAAACATGGATTTTTGTTGCTAAACTCAGCTTCCTTCTTATATTGCCATCTTTGGGCAATTGTTTCTTTTTATTTTACTTTTTTTCAATTAACTGTTCTGCCTAGATGCATACTGATATACATGTATACTGTATCACCCAATTGCCACACTCTCAAATGAGAGTAGGAGTATTGTAAACAAACAAACAAACAAACAAACAAATAAATAAATAAATAAATTTGTAGAATGTGCGATGGGCACAGTATATATGATCCCGTTTAACTGCAGTAAGGTTTACGTAGGCCAGTCTGGGCGTTGCATCAACGTGAGGCTAAGAGAGCACCTGGCAGCATTTAATTCATCAGGAACGACACATCTAGCCAGGAGAGACACAAACTTGAAGGATGGGTGCCAGTGCCACCTTCAAGTTCCCGCACTAGCTAGACAGATTTTGACGACATCTGCTAGAGCCCGGCTAACTCCATATCACTAGAAATGTATTTTAAAGAAGCCAAAGACAGAACTTAGCTAGCTTTGAGAACTTTTATTTCACCCCATGGCCTAAATAAGAAATAATACCATATTGAGATCTCTGACATGACACTGAGGTATTGGTGCAGAGATTTCAGCATGAAATTAAAGGGGTGCTGAACCACCCCTTGGGCTTGGCGAAAAGAACACAGTCCGCGGATAGCACATTCTGTTGTAAACATCTCAGACAAATTTTACATTCGTGCACGGTGCGTGGAGTTCGCAAGTGGAGCATGAGGTCACCTTTTTCTCAAACACTCTCTTGAACACTTTTTTAACAGAAGCCCTCTCCTTTATTTACACAGTAGTGCAGAAGCACATGGATGACGAAAGAAAAGGACAGGACATAGTGCAACCAACTGTCAAATGTCATACCAACTAGCCCACCAGTCTGTCCTTTTGCCCTTTCCTCACTATTTTCCAGCACTATATTTCGTCATATAGCATATTCCCACATGCGGTTGCTACTGGACAGTAGCTGACACCAATCAAGAAGTGTGTTTGGATCAGTGCACTTCTTCCTACTGTTACTGCATACATTTATTGACGCAGTTTAATAAACAGGCTGAAGTAAGTGAAAATCTGCTTTCGAATTTTGATAAGAATTACATACTTCTGGAAGAAGCCAACTACTGTCCGCTCTTGGTCGGCTGCGGCCGCCTACGCAAGAACTAAACTTTGGCCAGACAGCTTTTTGGTGTCATAGCCATTGGGTCTCGCTAATTTTGACTAGTTTCGAACACTCAACTAGCCTCGAACCACACGAAACTTAAGGCCAGAGCACCAGCATGCTTGCCAGTGCATGGTCATTGCAGGCCACTCCTGATTAGACACCTTGGCAGACTTCACTTCGTACTGACCTATTGACAGTGCTTCAATATGTGCAAGTTGGATGCGGCTACTATCCATCAGTCAAGCTAGTGCAGGAAAAAGCCAGTTTGCATCATGTGGCATAGTCAGACAGGACCATATGAGTGCGAGTGCACACTCAAGCCCTGTTGTGCACAAAGCAAACGCTGCACATAGGCACCCCAGCTGCATGTAGGTGCGGCCTGCTCCATAGCAAGCCGCCGCTGCAGGTGCTGCGATGAGTCCGCTCGCTTAGCGCACTGTGGCTCAGTTAGGACAAGCGCATTTGGTGCATCGTAATTGCCAAAATTGGAAATAGTGGAGTCTATGTGAACATTCAAAATCAAATTTGAACTGCCCACCACGGTGACGTTCAGTAGGCAAAGCGCTGTGGGCACGCCGTGCTCTGCCATCGCCTTCGCAGTACGAGGCATTGAAGAAGCAGGAGCACTGTGAAGGGGATCGTATGTAACCTTTGACTGCAAATAGCTCTGCTTCTGAGGAACACATTGAAGCACTTTTTGCAGCAAAGTATTCCTGAAATAATCTTGAAGTACTTTTTGCAGCAAAGTATTCCCGAAATCTTCAAATTTAACTTCATATGCATTTCTCGATTTTGATAAAAAGTGGTTCAGGGCCCCTTTAATGTGCAATGTACTTCTAATTCATGAGAGCAACATTCTCAAAAAGAGTGTTTGAATAAAATATAAGGCTAATGACAGGCAACCATCACATAAATTGTGTCACTTATTTCTGCTTATTGAGATAGCTTATCTACCACAGGATTTCGTAAAGCGAATAAACACTACTTTGTAACTTGTACCTGGGCATTGCATTCACCAATGCATACTCATTCTTGGTAAGCATGGCTGATGGTGCCAATTGCAATGCCCAAAGAAACTGTGAAATACCTTCTATGCTACTGCCTGTTATTCCAAATGAAAGACTTATCTCTGCACCACTGTAAACTGGCTAGATAAATGACCTTTCTTAAAGAACAAGATCTTGGGACCAAGTTCTTGCATATCACAGCTGCAGAAGGCTACACAAGTGCTGCTCCAAATCCTGAAAGCAACCAGATTGAGCAACCATCTGTAACACAGTGTTGAGAATTTTCATTACATTGGCGACTCCTTAATCTTTTTCTCCCCTTTCGCCGGTGGATGGGAGACAGCCAGGTTTAGTCCTGGTTAACTTCCTTGCCTTTCATTTATCCTTTTCTCTTTCTCTTGACGTAACAGAAGTGAAATAAGGTTGCAAGTGATCAAAGCAGAGACAAGGCTGAGTAGACAGGTTTGAAGTCCATTTTCAGATACAGAGAACTTGGTGTTTTACCTCGATAGTGAATGAAATGACTGACAAGAAGAGGGTGCTTCTCTGAAGTGTTCTCGTTTACTGGGTCAGAAGCAATGACAAGGTCAGTCCACCACTTTACTCTCTGCTCTACTTCTGGAACTGGGAGCAGCTTGCAGCCAGCACTGAAGTTCCAGTTACCAACACACAGGGGCTCATTGGCATTCCACACGAAGTCCTGCAGAGCAAGTGGCGCAATGACTTTCACTTTTCTGGCTGAAGCAGGTTGGCGTAGGAAAACGGGTAGATTTTTAGCACGGTAACTTCTCAATAGCGCAAAAAATATGAACACAAAGACACATCAATAGGAAATACACAGGCAATATAATTTTGTGAGTACAGCAGCAGCAAGTGTATTATGCATTCTTTCCAGCATGTTTCATTCCTGTGACACCACTGCACAGCTGAAAGAATGCATAATGGAACTACAGACACCATACAGCATCTCATTTGACTGTTCGGACATGAGTCAACTGTGATATGTCGCAGATATCTTTGGTGTGAGTGAAACTGCTGCTACTCAACTTATCGGCTCATATCATTTGGAAAGCCAAGTTTTATGTTTGTGAGCGCTACTGGTCATTAAGGCTAAGCAATGAGATGCCAATCAAATTTGAACTGTACTATGCACTGGTGTTGCTAACTTACTGCCTGGGGCAGCAAAGCTCCTGATGAGACAGTGCAGTCCAAATGCACTGTCTCATCAACCCCCCACTAACTCGAAGCTGCAAATACCAGGGAAAGTTTCGAGATAAGCGGAGCTCTGAGATGAGCAAAATCACGCAAATAGAAGCCCTCTGGCCGTGCACAGACCACATGGAGCCTTTTTATAATACCACTAGTAATATTTTTGGTGACTTTTGCGTGCATCAACCCTGGAGATGGCAACGGTATTGTTGGCACTGCGTCAAGACCGTGTGCTTGACAGTGAGTCAAGACAATTGATCATAATGCAATATTTGAAGCCAGTCATCTGGGCATAACCAATTACAGACATCCGAAGAGCTGATGCTGCTGCTTTCTGCACAGCAATCAATTCCAGACAATTGAACTTCAAAGGGCACAATTGTCTGTCTTTAGCAGACGTCCACGAGTGATGTGGCATTTATGCCTCATCATCACGCGAGCATGAAGCCAGCGTTCTTACCAATCCGTGATCTCACTGAAACGCTGTGGTCTCACATGCTCGCTTCTTCTGGGTGCAGCGTGTAGGCTGATTGCGCCTGTTTAAAAGTGGTGATTATCTTGCTCAAGGTCACGAATAACACTGTGACAACATTGACACGTCACTGACGACGTCTTTAATCATGGGGGGAAAATATTGACAATTTTGCCAGAAGGGTGACACCGTCAAATAGCAAGGTTTAGTGTTGTGCTTGAACTTCTAGGAGGTTGCTCTAAATACACACGGGTCAAACTAATGCGGACGCGACATACGTGGATGCGCCAAAGTTTCTGGCACTCTTAAATGCTTTAACACGCTCTGCAAGGTCTGTAATGACATCGTGCAGCGGCCACTACACTGCCCGTAAAGAGCCATGCCAGTAAAATTACATCACTTTCAGGGTTGAGCACTGATATTGTTCTGCATTTTTAATATTTAATAGTCTGAGAAGATTTAAGATAAAAGGCATGCACTGTGAATGTTGTGCTTCATGACATTTGTTTGCGGGCTGCCACTCTGGTAGTGATGGAACTTTAATGATTTAATAGTGTAGCAACATAACCTGCATATACGGCATAAATAAGCATAGAACATACATATACCTAAACATACGCGGAGCCTCACGGCAACGTCGACAGCAAAAATTCGTTTGGAGTGTCCATGTAACTGCTATTGCAATATTAAAAAAATGAGAGACCGACTCCCAGCTCACCGCGGCTGCGTGAGGTGGGAACAAGCAGCTGAGCAAGTGCACGCAAGCTGTAAAGTCTAGAAGTAAGGGGGAAAGATAAGCGAGGAGCATGGCTTGGTCCAGTATTTAGATTGGCTAGCAAGTTGCCACCGGGTAAAAAGCGAGCACAAGTGTCACTGCCTATGCTGCACGGTGCTTTCTTCCTGGCATTTTCAGAGTCGAGATGTTGAGCCATCTAGAGTCTGGCGCAAAAGCTTTTTGATATATGAGGTGAAAAACACACAGGTTGAAACCACAGCTAGAAAATAAAATCGAAATTAAATGATAGTTTGAGATATCAGAGTCGCAGTAAATGAGGGTTTACTATAGTCGCAAAATAAGTAATGAATGGTAAAAATAAAGAGAATCATTTTGTGTGCAAATAATCGCTGTTACTTCCAGTAAGTATAAAGTCTGGGGCAACCATAGTGTAAGTTCTTTCCATTTTTTCCCTTTTTTCATCTAATCAATTGAGCTTTTTACCTTCACATTGTGTTGCCAATCTACCCTGTGGGTCTATGCCACTGTAAAGATCTCCGACAAGTTCTGTAATAATGTTCTACGACTGCAATACGAGTATATGTGAGCATTCAAGCTTGATTGATGATGTGGGCTGTGTTTTGCACAGTGGTTTCTGGAGTTCATGCTTTGCAGACCAGCAGAGGTTTTGTGACTGCAGGCATGTTGTCACTCTGCTGTGCGTTTGTTGTTGTGGAGCCAGGAATTACATGTGCAGGCTTGAGTAGTGGCTGCTTATCTGAACCTACGTGCACACCTGGAGATGAGTAGCCAGAAACAGCTGAGTCCCACTTGTCTGTGCATTTACTGGATGGAGCATTAAGAGGTTGAGTGGAGGAGGAATTATAACTGTTTTTCTTTTTAACTGACACACATACATAATTAATTATAAGCGGGTGTTACAGTGGCAATAAATTTAATTTTATAGATAAAGGGAAAGAGAAATGAAACTGAAAAAAAGACAACTTGGCACGAGCTGAATACACAACTGTCGCAATGCTCTACCAATTGAGCTACAGTGACGATCCACCCCCGACTCCTCAGCTTTCTGGGTATCTGCAGACACATACTAAACCTAGTCGTGGGAAAGTTAGCTGGTGCCACTCATGGTCATGATGGTGGATGTGGAACATCCTTTAAACTGGAGCTTCCACATAGTTTGTGATGTTAGGAGCATGAAACAGGCCACTAAACCCTCGTATGCAGTCTCAGGGCATTAAGGCTGAAGTAGTCAAGGCCCTCGCTATACAATGAGCGAGAAGAAAGCAAGGGGCTTCATTTTTAGTAACAAACATGTGAAGCCTACAGACCATGGAGAAAGAAGTATTTGAAGAGAGGAATCTGTTAGGCTGTTACAGCGCATACGGGCGGCCTGATAAAGTCATGGTTGGGTGAGGAGGAAATTATAGCAACACACCCGACGCATCATCTGTCGTGCTGCGGTGAAAACTGTGTTTACATGCTCTTCTATGGACGTGACGAACAAAAATCACGATATTGTCTCATATATTGCTTTTTCGGAGAGCGCACTGCACACGTTTTGCCTTTTTGGTGAACCAAATCATGATAGAGGGCGCGTCAGAACTGTGCCCAACGTCGTAACATTATTGGGACGCCAAGCGAGCGCTGTTTCACCTCCCCAATAATTCTTGCTCTGTGCTATAGACAATGAAATATAGTTATAGTAAAACACATGAAACAATTCAGAACTGCTTGTACAGTTTGTGTTGGTGTAATAATGTTGATAACTATATCAGGTAGCTGTCAAGCTCACTTGCCTGGTGGAAGATGTCTCCGTATGATGTCAGTTGCAGCGCTGAGAAAGTGCCACTTGCGCACTCGACCATGCAGCCTCCTATGAGTGGGGCATTCACACGCATAAGAACACGCTCATCCATGGGACGTCCCTGATGCTCCAGGTGCTTAGCGATATCACTTGGCCGGGACAAGTGCCATGGGGGTACTAAGGAAAGTGGCTGAAGGGTCAGCGAATCCTGACGAACGTGAAAGACCGTAACCTGCCGTGATCTCTGTGACCCCAATGTGACGTAGAGGTTGCGATGACTTCCGTCCTCAAGGTCTTGGAAAGGTGTGAACTCTAGAAATGCTGGCGAATGTTGCAGGCAGTGGTTCCAAGTAAGCATCTGGAAGCATACAATGGCATACAATGGAAGCACACACAACCAACAAAGCAATTGGAAGCATGCCTTTAGGCTACCTCAGGCATAATTACAGCATGTTTAACATCCTGAATTGGGAAAGTCTAAATGTATAACAATTTAATGACCCTTGTTGCATGCAGTGAAGCCAAGTAATAAAGTGGAGAGCCGGCAAGAAATGTTGCCATTTAATTCATGCCCTTCTAGTTCTGATAAGATATTTAAAGGGACATTAAAGAAAAACACAAAATCAGTTCTGATGGATAATTATTTGTTTAAAAACCCCGTATACATTTATTTGAACGACAAAAGCTCACTATCGCCATAGAAACAGAGCACCAAAGCTCTCCTTTGGAAGTTTCGTACTGTAGTCATTGCACAGATGACATTAGAGTGATGTCATGAATTTTGCAACATTTTCGCATTTTCCAGTGTTTCCAAAGATTGAACAGTTTCCATATATTGCCAGAATTGGGCCTTGAACACTTTCGTGCACAATGCTTTCTTCCTTTATTGATAAGCTCTTAGCCAACATGGAGCATTCGCTGTCAAACTCTGACATTGGAAGCTTCCAAGCTAAAATAAGCACCAATGTGTTTGCATCCTTTCTGGTTTACCAATTTTTCATAAGGAACAAGACCCCCTTATTCACAATTAGAGAACTGTAACCTATCAATCTAGCTTAATTACTTACTTATTCTAGATCTAAGCTAGATCTACGCTTATCTAAACTACACACAGCTTTGCTTCTTGTCTGATCAAGCTTATTTCCATTAACTGTCCCTTTAGAATTTTAATGCACTATTAGAAACTCATCACAGAGACATAAATTGTAAGTACGAAGGCATTTAAATTTGACAATAGCCATCTTTGTGGAAAGACAACTATAATCTAGGGATGCCCAGCATCGATAAATGGGACTAGCTAATTGCACCCCACAACATTTTGATGAAGTGCATGAGGCTTTCTTGCTCTATTGTGTTGACATCAGTGTTGTAAACAGCTTCATTATCTTTTAAGCGCACTACCATCAGCACCATGAAATGCCACAACTTCAGAGAAAGTTACATTTTTTATCAGTTGCCATTCCGAATTGAACTCATCCAGCAGCGACATTGAAGACGTGAAGACACTGACAACATTGGCACCAGAACTTCAGCACCAGCCCGAAAAGGTACAAAGCAGGCGAAACTGCAAGAAGTGCTATGCAAAGTTGAACAAAAAGCAAACGTTCTTTGCTGCTAAATGAGTTTAATGTTTATCTTTGCATTGCAACATCGAAGAACTGCTTCACTGTATGGCACCATACTGTCACGGTCAACAGTTTTTATTTTTTATATAGTATAAAGATGTGGCTGTATATTAGCTTCTTTTCCTTAAAGAAATAACATTGTGTTATTTAGCTATGAAACACACATTCTGAGTTTCTTTTTGCATCAGTTGTTCTGCAAGCATAATACACACTGATACTTTTTCAAAAACCAACAAGAATGACGATTTAGTAAAACTGGTGTGGTGTATCTTAAATATCTGTTCTTTGGAACACGTATCACTGGACACACTACTTATGCTGTTATAATTTCTTGTGCTGAGTTAGTTAAATTAGGTTTAATGGTGCAATAGTGACTCAAGGCCATGCTGTGCCAGACACAAGGTGTTGGAAAAACAATGGCAGAGGCTACAAGAGCTGTGTTGCTCTAAAGCCTATTCATCAAATTGGTTTCTTCGAGAAAGTTCAGGACTTCGGTAAGGGGCCCAAGTGGTTCATCTCCCAAAATCAAAGCAGGGTGTAAAGGTATGTGCAATCTGCATAACTTGCGGAAACATTTTCTTCTTTCTGTTTCGATATGCGGACATGTGATTAGAAAGTGCACCGCTGCTAATGGTTCCTGGCAGTTATTGCATGTTGGTTGTTCTTCCCTTTTCAATAAATAATTGTACGTGAGGTGTGTGTGCCCTATTCTAAGTCGGCACAAAATTACTTCGATGAAGTGTACTTGATGGTAACACGTTTTCCATTCACCAAGGACTGAATTAATAAGTTTGTTGTTTTCTCTCAAATTCCATTCACTTTACCATTTGAAGGTTAGCACTTGGTGAATAGCTTGAAGCTCATAATTAACTGGTACCTCTATTTTCAAAATAACGTTAAATCTCGATATAACGAAGTAGGTAAATCGGCAATTTGCTTTGTTATATAGAAATTTCGTTGTATGAAAATTTGATCTTTTGTGCAAATAAGTACAGTCACTGATCGATTTCTTACGCGGAAAGGGGCCGCAGAAATTTTTGAATTATCAGGCAATTAAAAAAACAAATTTGAATGAGAAAACAATTCATTTTGATGAATTTGGGAGTTGACGACGAATGATACAGTTTCCTGCCGTGTCGACGATACCTTCACATAGGCGGTATGAATTAAGAGAAGCCAGTCACGCTTTTGCGTGCACTCCACCCCTGCGGCTGATAGCGCGCCCGCACTGGGACGACGCTATCATGAAAAGCGCCGGCAGTGAGGAGCGAATGCTTTGTAAGCCTCTCGCTCCAACGGGTCACCGAAACTCGAGATTACGCAATGTTAAATATTAAATGGCCAAGATGCGGGCCAGAAATCGTGACACGCGCCAACTTAACCCCGCTCCCGCACCGCCCCTTGCGAGCGCTTGAACACGCTACCGCTCCCTCCCTCCCCTCCCCGTGTTTCCCTTTGCTCGCGCGGGGAAGCGACACTCGTGTGTGAAGCCACCATCTTTCTTTCTCACTTTCGCACACGTTCATTCGCACCTAAAGCACAGGGTGCGTGAGGCGCGATAGGATTTTATTGCACTTGGACATTATAGGGAACATGATGAGGCTTCACTTCGGCGGTCGCTCTTGTTGCGCCACGCGCGATTTGAGAGGTGCGGAATTCAATCATTTGACTTTCTGCATCCAAGGAAGTTTCCATTTATTGTCTTGGCATTTCTTTGCTGCTGAAACTCCCAATCTTTGCATCCTCCCGCTCCCATCCCATATGTCCCCTGTCCTGCATGCTGGCCGTCGTCACACGGCCGCGCAGCATCATTTCCCCCTCTTTACTACCCACGGAGTAGCCTACACGGATGCCTCTTTCATAGCTCCTCGAGGTTCCTGCGGCTACGCTATCTACCATCCCCACCTCCCAGCACCTGAAACTCACACGAGTGGGCCGTACCTACATCCTCCGTATGCACTCTCACTCGAGGTCCTTGCCATTGTACATGCCCTACAATCATTTCCCTCCCTTCCCTCGCTCCCCGAGTACACGATATACATCAACTCCCGAGCCGCCATTTATCACATACTGAACCGCACCCTACCCCATTTACTCCAACAGGAGGTCGAACGAGCGGTCTTTGCACTGCAACCTTCCACCATTTTCCTCCGCTGGGTCCCTGGGCATTCAGGGATTGACGGCAATGAGCTGGCCTATCAGCTCGCCCTTGATGCCTTTAACCGGGCACCGTTGATCCTCTGGTCCAGGCCCTCGGAGGATTCTGGGACTCTCCCTGCGCTGCGCTATCAAGGAAGTTTACCTCCAGCTCCGTCTCAACAAGTGCCTCTACCCTCCCCCTCATCCATCACTCACTGTGCCGGAGGCTCGCCTTCTGCGGCACATCCGAGTGAATGCACTGGTTATGCCCTTCCAGCCTCTTTATCTCTATCGCTCCGACTTCTCCTGTCCCAACTGCACCTCTACTTATGCAGACTTATCCCATTGCGTATTCTACTGTCCAGCTGCTCAGCAATCAAGTTCCTATCCTCCCCTTCCCTTTCTATCACCACCTGGCTCGACTGGCTTGGCGCCGAAGGTGAAGAAAACAGCGTCGACTGGCCAACCAGGCGGTTGATATGCTCGACCTGTTTTTTCTGCTGAATAAAAGTCTTATACTACTACTACTACTACCAACACACTATCAAGGTTTAACTGTACTATATAAGTAGAACCCCGCTGTTACGTTCCTCACTGCTGCGTTTTCCCGGCTGCTACGTCGTTTTCATCCGGTCCCGGCATAGCTTCCATAGGATCCAATGTATAAGGAACCCCGCTGTTACGTTGTAGCTGTGAAAACGTTCCCGCATGATACGTCGCAACTTAGCACCCCGAACCCGCCTGGGCTAAAGTAGACAACGCGCTCCAACCGCCATTTTGGCTTTTGACGAGTTTTGGCTGGGCTTGGCCGGGCTTGGCTATGGAACTGGCTGTAAGAAGCCGCACACCAGTTCGAGAGGCCGCATGAGGCCGCCACTAAGTGGCCATTCGTGAAAAATGATCTTACTATCATCACTGTGATTACGGTCACCGCATGGTTGTTGGACGGGTCGACTCACGGAGGAAGGAAACTCAGGAGAGGCCCTGACGTCACTCTTTGTGAAGCTAAAGTGAAACTGGAAGTTGGCGTTGCTCGTGGCGTTGCTCCGCCTATCGGGCCTGCTCTCCTCTCTTGTTTACGTTTCTCCCACGCCGCGCTGCGCGCAACCGGGCTGCTCGGACGCGCGCGCTCCGCAGTAATACTAAACAATCGTTAGCACGTTAGCATGATTACGCCAAAGAGGGCAAAATTTCCCGCGGATATTCGTTCGTTCGTCCGTTGCCATTGCCGTGGCGCGGTGACGACAAGAAGCACGAGCCGCATGATGCCGGGGAGTTGCCAAATCCTAGCTTTGGAGAAGCCGTCGCGGCTCTGGACCTCCTCCGCAGGTACGTCGCACCTCACAGCGACGCTGACAGCAATGCGGCCTTCCAGGGTATTGAGAAACGTGTGGCGATTTCTAGCGAGCGAAAGAAACGGCAAGCCACCATTCTAGACTTTTTTAAGTCCTAAGCGCACTCTGTGGAAATAACTTGTCTATAGTTGAAGCTGCACTTTTTTAATTCATTTTCGGAGCTTTCCTCACTGTTGCGTTTTCCCGGCTGTTACGTTTTTTTTCCCCGGTCCGGTGAAAAACGTATGAACGGGGTTCCACTGTAGTAGTAAGTCCCACCTAACATTAGCCAAGTTGTTAAAGAACACTGGTACAATATACAATTATGATATGTACAGTCGCAATAAAAAATATGCAGCCCACGGCTCCGGGCGCAGGAGCAGCTGCAGGGCCACACCGCGGCGCTGCTATTGCCATCAGGTGAAGGAGATTCTTAATGGAAAGGGGTTGAAAATATGGGATTAAGTGCAGCACAGTAACTCTCTCTGTAGAGGACACCTCAACCACGCTGCACAGGGGAAAAGGGAAAGATAAGAGGGGTGAGAGAGGGAGATCGGGCATCTGCTTTGAGGATGCACCGAGTGACGCCAATCTTCACCCTCACTCTCGTGCGGCCAAGTCATGCGCTTGATAAATTTCAAGTGCGGCGTACGGCTGTTTCGCAGCTGACAGTCAGTTGGAATGAGGGTTTGTCAGTGCGCGCTTGCCTTTCTCCCCATGCCAGCTCGCGTTCGGCCGCTCGGCTAAGTGCACGAAATGTATACCTGGCAGTGTCCGATTTGGTTTCACGTTTCATGTTAATGTGTGTCTCACATCTGTGTGTGCTGCGTTTCCATGCTTGGCATTTGAACAGACGGCGTACGTGCATGCATGCTCTCAACGAAAGACACCATGGCAAGGCATGTGTGCATAGGAGTAGCAAGCAAAGAGCCACTATTTTGTTGGTGTCAACGCCCGTCCTGACTAATGTTCCATTCTTGTTTAAGGCGAAAGCGTTACTAGGCTCACATTGCAGAAGCCGTCCGAACCTGCCAGCCGTGCCCGGAAGCCGTCCGCCGCCGCCGTGCCAAGCTACGGCAGCACGGCAAACGAAGCAAAATGGAAGCGCCCTCTTGTGCACTGACCATCAGCTGCGGAACAGCCGAACGCCGCACTTGAAATTTATCAAGCGCACGACTTGGTCGCACAAGAGTGAGGGCATCACTCAGTGCACCGTCAAAGCAGGCGCCTGATGGAGATAGCAGCGCCGTGGTGTGGACCCGCAGCTGCTCCTGCGCCCGGAGCTGTGGGCCGCGTGTTTTTCATTGCAACTGTACAATGTTCCCTCCTTAGGCCTTTTCAGCCATCAGTACAGTTTTGTGTATAATTATCTGAATAACTACAAAAGGCTAATTCAAGATTTTTTCAATAAAGGGCATCACTTCTGATGTTAAAGCTGTTACTGCATCCTAAAACATTGCGTTCAATTGTTTTCAGCCCCACTATGTCCTGGATAATTGATTTTCAGTGCTTTATCTGTAGTTTCATATAGAGCCAGTGCCCGCCACTAGAGGTGTAACTGTGCACGAGAGGGCATGCGAATGCCGCTACTGCCATGGTTGTGTGTGGGGCAGCCTCGGTATTCTAGCTTTCAGACTTGCGCGTTCGCTGCTTTACTTTCACGTAACTACTTTTAACATTTCACATGCACCAACAACTGCCTGAGCACATCTTCTGCCATGAAAGAAGCACCCGGAATAAAAAGAAAGAAAGAAAGAAAGAAAGAAAGAAAAAAAGAAAGCGCCATCAAAACATGCAGCATGTTACGGTCTGTCAGGAAAAAAAATTCTGGGATTTTACGTGCCAAAACCAAAACATGATTACGAAGCACGCTGTAGTAAGAAACTCCGGATTAATTTTGACCAGCTGGGGTCCTTCAACGTGCACTTAAATCTAAATAAAAGGGTCTTTTTGTATTTCGTCCCCAACGAAATGCGGCCACCGTGGCTGGGCGGTCTTAGTCCAGATTTATTTCTTAGGGCCATTAGTGTGAATGCTTTGATAGGTTCTGCTTTTTAATATTTGCCTGAATTTAAACACCACACATTCACAACAAAGTGCCAGTGGTGCCACTTATAAACAGGGGAAAACATCTGGGCTGCTGCACCCTCACTCATCCATAAATAAGCACAAACTCTCAGTTGCATATAGTGCCACGTTGTTTGCCAAGCAGAGCTGTTCGCTTTCTGTTAAACCGTGAGCAGTTCCTTATCAGGAAACCAAAACAATGAAATCACTACTGCAAGGGCTGCTTCCAGAATAATGACCGTTTAATTACAAAGAAAAGGTAACTGAGTTGCTCCGTGAGCTTTAGATTTCTTGGCAAAGCGATGCCATTTCTGAATTAGATTTAAGTAGGATAAAGGCAAGACAAACCTCACGATTAAATGTCTTTGGTGCGGCTTTTAGTATAGGATTAAGGCGAATGTGAAATGTTAAGGCTTGTACAGCTGAAACTGCATTGTAACTAGGCATTGTCTTAGCAAGCAGTCATTTAGAAGTGTCAGTAAGCCCAGCACTTATTCATGTTGCTCGTAGTTTCAACACAGAGACAACGAGACTAGGTATATTGGTTCTTAATGCGCAACTATTTGCAAAGGGTTAAAATATTCTAATCACCGGTCCAGTTATTTCTGTCAAGGTCGAAAAAAGGGGGGAAAAAATAGTTTTATAGTTCAATCAGACAAAGCAATAAAACATGTTAGTGCAAGAACATCATACAAGCACAATCATTTATTTATTATGGTCCACCATTCACAATGCAAGAAGTTTCATTATGCAAAAAAGAGGTGAGGCGTGCAGACAGGACACAAGAGTAGAGAAGTGAACAACACGAACGCCCCGCTACTCTACTCTTGTGTCCTGTCTGCACGCCTCATCTCTTTTTTGCATAATGAATCCTTACCAACTAGCTCAGCTTTCTGTCGTTCTAAGCAAGAAGTTTGTTAAAAGCATGGCACTTATATCAGAAGCATAAAGAAAGAACATCAAAACATAGGAGATATGCATTGGGGCGTAGGAAATACCAGCGAACAAACGGCAATAAATACAGAATGCATAACTGATTGTCCTTATACACAAGAAAGGATAAAGCATAAGCACTTCATAACACATTGCAAATCACCTCTTAAAGGGACACTAAAGGCTAATACTAAGTCGATATGGACTGTTTAAATACCATTACAGAAATCTTGCAACGCTTCTTTCGTGCCAAAAAAAGACTTAGTTTACAAAAAAATTGCACCTGAAAGGTCCGGACACCTTTTTCGTAATTCAAATCTCCCGCCGCCCAACCGGGGGAGTAGTGACGTTGCATACGCCATCACCGCCCTTTGTTGCCGTCGGCGAGTAAAACGGCGCCCAACAGACAGCGGCACCGAGCCAAGACAGATAAAGTCAGGACAGCGCATTCGCCGCTGCAGCTGCTTTTTGGCCAAGTGGTGTAGACCGTTCAGGCATCCCGCGGCACAATATGGAAGTTGAATTCTTTGCCACTTGCAGTTTGTGTGAGTTTTGCGAGGCAGCAAAACCAGCGCGGCACTACACGATAAGGAAAGTACTGAAACGCGAAAGCGTGGGTGGCGCAGAGTCAAGTGAAAACAAAACATTTTGACTGCCCGCAGCGGTGTCAAGGGTAATTTCAATTAGTTCTTTCTTCTAAAAATGAAATAGAACTGGATAAGTAGCATTTTATTTTGTCTTCTAATACAATACAATGATGTTTTTTGCAACGAGTGGTTGAGTACTAGTGATAGAATTTAAACGAGGAATGATTTCGTCATCTGGCAAGTGCTTGAATGCCCCAGGGAAGTCTCTAATCATGTCCTGCATTTACCTCAGTTTCTCGATTACTAAGGCCCTGTTCGCAATATTATTGATGCCTTAGAAATTCCCAAGCACTAATCTATCACTTTAGCTTGGCTTAATATTTGCCTTTAGTGTCCCTTGAAATGAACACAAGTAGCCACAGAACCAATACCGCCGTTTGTTACTACTCAGACAATTTTTTTTAAATAAAATATTGGCGCTCTATAATTGCACCCAACAACTCATGTGGTTGGTTGCATGGACGTCGAACTGTGGATTAGCAGCACCGAGGTTTGGGTTTTGCGAGATACGCTGGAAGGCCTTCAAAAATCCTTGTAACGGCGTTAGGCTTCAGCATCAGCTTCTCACTCCAGGAACATGGCGTTGCAGTTTATGTTGCAATTGTAGGCAGTAATTATGTCTGGGGCGTCGAAGTGTTTCGTGCACAAACGATTATATTTTCGTTCAAAGTTAAAACCACCACTTTCCTGCTGCAGTATGGCCCGCTTCCATTTCTCACGCTGCTCCTTGTCAATCAGTAAACAAAACGACACCTTTTTTGGTCGTTCCCTTGTAGCTGGAACGGCACCCCGGCATGCAACACATGTTCAGCCTAGTCGTCCCACTTCGCCACATTGGCTAAACAGTCTAGAACTCGAAAAATATTGCAGAACATGCACAGAACACACCATATCAATCAGCTTGTCTTGCACCGCACAACTGTTTCAGTATACGAACGATGACCTCTGAGGCACAGTGGCGCCACATCGTAGCAGCTTTGAGCAGTGCCTGGACCTCTCCCATAGCGTGACGACAGAGTTTCGTGACCAGAAAACATGGAAGGACCTTGTATTATTAACATGCCTGCCTCCCGACGCGACAAGCTGGAAACCGCAGACAAGGTGATGTTATTTTAAAATGCCAGCAAATAAGGTAGTATGGTTGAGTCACAACTGCAGAATATGCCTGGAGGAAAAGCTCCAGAGGAAGTTTACCTTAACTGGCATTTATTATTATTATTTTAGTTCTAGAGTGAAAAATATTGTAACATTCTGATACAATTCCAGTGCCCGCAAAATGTTTCTTTTTTTTTTTTTCCAGTTTCGGATCAAGATCCTGCATAGCTTCAGATTAAAAAAAGTAAAGAAAGGAAAAGCAACAGCTAAACTTACTGGCTGTCGAGTGTGACGCTCATCCCATACTGACAGCAACTTTGAGCTTGCCAGGTATAACTGATGGCAGTTGAAAGGGTTTGGCTTGAACAACACAAACTCCTCTTTTAGGAAGGCTTCGTGCTGTATGGTGCAAAATGTGTGCTTGCGAGAACCCTAAGGAATGGAAAAAAACAAGCAAACATTAGACAAGTGCGACAGGAATTGTCGGAGAGGTGTTTATAATTATCTTGTTTCAGGAATGCCTCCCTTTAACTCTTTCTCTACCATGGGGAAAATAGGTGTTTTTTTGTAGGATACGCCAGATTTATTTTTTCTGAGGGAACTACTGCACTCAGTATTTTATGTAATACATAAACAAAAAGCAGAATGAATGCACCTTTCCCACATAAAAGTTTTATTAACGGGTTGTACGTCATAAAAAAGATATAAACTGCTAGAATCAAGATTGTGGAACAAAACTGAACAAAGTTTGTAAAGACACGCTTATATCTATTAAGTAAAATATGTAACAAAAATTATGATATACAATATGTATTACTGTCTAATAGGCACTATCTCCGAAAAAAATCTAAATTTTTATTGAGCAGGTATTCCACTACAAAAATTTAACTGCAAGCACTACAGTTGGGCATGCTGGGCTGCGGCCGGCAAGGTTCCAGCTGGTTTCCGTCATCTCTCTCAGAGTCGAAGTACGACGAAAGGGCAGCATCCTGAGACTCGCTGCTGCTCGATCCATCTAAATATGAGCCGCAGACACAGTGGAATCACAACATCTGTGATCTTTCGAAGTGCGCGCGCCGCTCCCGGAGGCGGCCATTTTTGCTTTCTATTTTGACGATCCTGTTCAAAAATTACTGCCTGGCATGAAAAAACCAAACATCTTAGAAAACAAAAATATAGTTCTCTTCCTTCACGTCCGATAGCACAGTGTGTCCATGGGTGGTGCGAAAGTGTCTTGAAAGCGGCGTTTCAAACCATTGATAACGGACTAACTATGCCCAATGGGCATGGCACGGAAAGAGTTAAAGGGCCCCTAAACCACCTCTGATATCTTTGAAACATTTCAAGTAAACACGCACATCGAGTCCAGAATGCCGTCACGATCAACAATGCCAAATGCTGCAGCGCTACACGCTGCAGGCAGGCCACAAAATAAAAGAACAATGCCGTGCTCCTCTCGGGGCCTTTCCGGTTTGCCCTGTGCTTGTCGTGACGTCACCAAGGTGCATCTGGTGATGTCAACAGGAGCAGACGCTATCGATTGGTTGAACAATGACCTATGACTTTCCGATAGTCTGCTAGCCGGTACATACGCTCCTTGCGCTTCCTCACTGTGTTGCTACCTTGTGTGGATTTGCCAACCAGTAACTACAGCCCGCAACAAAAGTGCGAAATCACTCACATTCCAACACAGTTGTGCTTAGCGGTCTGATTAGCTGTCCGACAGTGTTTTGCGATGGCTAGAAGGCATCCGTGTGCGGTGCTCGGCTGCAAGAGTGCCGACTGGAAAAACAGAATGATGCAGCACCGGCTGCTTCATGATGACACCCTGCGCAATGCCTGGACTGAGCGCATTGGGGCTGTTTCAATGAGTTAATCTAGTAACGTTGCAATGAATGCATATTTTGCTCACTTGTGTAGCTCGCCTTCTATTTGCATGCTGAGCTCCCGGAAAGCGAAGTACGCCGCCTCGAGGACTCCAGGATTTGGACATGGTGGGGAAATGTAGGTTGCGTGTAATGCAGTCATTGTTTGCTTTACGACTTCTGTCACCTCCCTGCTGAATGCTCCCTCCCTGAATGGACTAACAACCAGTGGGCTTTGAAAACAGCAGAACATACCAACCAATATTGTCACCACGATCTGGGGTAGGCGGCAATGGTGGCAGTTAACCTCTAGCGGAGGTGCTTCGCCACAGCGGTTTACCGTACGGATCCATTATATATTGGTGAGCCTTTCTAGACGCGCACACAACACAGGGTCCACAGCGGCAGGCTTCAAAGGAGCATGGGCCGGCCCGGCAGCAACAGCGGGCAGCCGAGATGCACAGAGTCGCGTTAACTGGAAGCTGACATGTGTTTTGAAAAGCGCGTTGACGATGACATATGTCACATGACAGCTGGAGGAGCCCTCGGTGAGGAGAAGACCAGCTGACGAAGGGAGAGTAGTGAAGGAAAGAGCAAAATGAGCGAGAGCCGCGTTTCGACCATCAAACGCGTGTAACTCCGCTATTACTGCACCATTTCGAAAAATTCTCGCTGCTACATGTTTTTTCAAGACTTGTGGACAGCTGCAACACCACACCTAAATTTTGACCTCTGGGTGGTTCAGGGGCCCTTTAAGCCGCATGCCCTTTATGTACATGAGCCTCAACAATTTTGTTCATTTTTTACAGGAATCTAAATAATTTCAGAGGAACCTACAACGTATAGTAGGACCCGTCTAATAAGTTTTCCATGGGACCGCTACAAAAAAACGCAATACCCGGGAAACGTATTATGTGAACATGAGCTTATACATGATGCAACCGTGCTGTTAAATATTAAAACAAAGGCACTACCCATTGCTCAGCTGCTGACAGCTAATGAGGACTCGACGGGGATTGCCTAAAGTCTGAATAACTGGGAGTCCAATGTATCGAATTTGGGAGAGAATGAGTAACTAACGTAAAATGAGTAACTATTATTTTTAAATGTGAGCAGCATTATGGGCTCCGTGTCGCAGAAAATCCGCTGTCGGAGTCAATTCATTCGTGAGCGAAAGTTTCCATGTCTATACTATATAGTATACATATATGTATATAACAGTGCAGCTTATCCACGCTGAACGGTATGGCCTTCGACACAGCACAAGATGGAAGTACTCCGTGTCTTGTCGCCTTTCGGGTGAGAGAAGCGACCAGTCCCACCATTATTTTGCCCCCTTCTCATTTTAAGTGCTTTCAGAGGTCGTCAAAACACCTTGTTTACCTACCCGAATTCACGGCCGCCTGCATACGTGAGAATCTGGAACAACGAGGTCAGAACCATCTATCGTGGTTAAATCAAGGAAGTTTTTAGGCATATAAGATCCTCTAGGCTGAAATTCTGTGCCATAAGACAGCCTCACAGCCTGCAGGGTTATCTGACTGAGCTAGCTTGTATGCTCAGTTGTCTTGGTCAAAAGTTCGAATGCTCAAGGTTTTTTTTTTTTTTTTTTTTAATCTGAATGGGGTAATCTTTAATTTAGTCCCTTCAGTACTCAAACATCTCCAGGCTTGGAGTGGCGCCTGACACCGGCTAAAACACCGAGAACCTGTGGGGCTAGACTAATCCAATTAGGAAGGCCCATGAAGCTTCAACAAAGGGACTCCCTCACCAGACCAGGGATTGGCCTCCCTGGTGCAGTATTCAGCCACCACCTCCCTCATGATTCCTACAATTAACTCATGGCACTCAGTCTTCAGCAGCTGCAGAGCACGTGACCAAGGCGGCGGTCAGACTTGTAATGTAGCAGAGGGTGCTAAGAATCTCTGGACCCGGACAGGCCGCCAATGGAAATTGGCTCTTGCATCCTTTAACACCCGAACTCTTTCGAGTGAGGCTAACTTAGCAGGACTCTTTGAGGAACTATCAGGCATTGTTTGGGATATCATTGGCCTTAGTGAGGTTAGAACTGGTGAGGCTTATACAGTGCTGACAAATGGCCACGTCCTCTGCTATAGAGGACTACCAGATAAGAAGCAGTTCGGAGTAGGATTCCTAATACATAAGGACACAGCGGGCAACATTGATGAATTCTACGGCATTAATGAAAGGGTATCAGTAGTTGTAATAAAACTTAATAAGAGGTATAGACTAAAGGTGGTACAAGCCTATGCTCCAACCTCCAGTCATGATGACGATGAAGTAGATTAGTTTTATGAAGATGTGGAATTAGCTATGAGAAAAGTGCAAACTCAGTACACTGTAGCAATGGGCAACTTCAATGCAAAAGTGGGAAAAAGCAGGCTGGTGAACAAGCAATTGGCCACTACAGCGTCGATTCTAGAAACACTAGAGGAGAGATGTTGGTAGAATTCGCGGAAAGGAATAAGCTACGAATAATGAACAGCTTCTTCAGAAAGCGTAACAACAAAAAGTGGATATGGAAAAGCCCTAATGGTGAAACAAGGAATGAAATCTATTTCATACTTTCTGCCGATCCCAGCATAGTGCAGGATGTAGAAGTGTTAGGTAGGGTAAAGTGCAGTGATCATAGGTTAGTGAAGTCCTGGATTCACCTGAATTTGGAGAGAGAGTAAAATTAGTCAAGAGGAGACAGGCCAACCAAGAGGCAGTAAGGATAAAAGTGGACCAATTCAGGCTGGTACTTGCAAACAAATATGCAGCCTTATGACAGCGAGATGTAGACTGGCTTCAGAAGCAGCAATTGAAGTGAGAGGCAACACACCAAGGCCAACAGTAGGTAAGCTCTCCCAAGCAACGAAGGACCTAATAAAGAAACGACAAAGAACGAAAGTGTCCAACTCAAGAGATAAGATTGAATTCGCGGAACTGTCAAAACTGATCAACAAAGCGAAAATAGGTGATATTAGAAATTATACGTGAGAAAGTCTGAAGAAACCGTTAAAAATGAACGCAGCCTGAAATCATTGAGAAGGAAACTTGGCATAGGACAAACCAAAATGTATGCACTGAGAGATAAACAGGGTAACATCATCAGCAATCTCGAAGGTATAATAAAAGCAGCGGAAACATTCGATACTGACCTTTACAGTACCCAGATGACTCGGGAGCGCTCTATTCAAAACAATAATGAACAGTATACAGAAACTCCTCCTATGACTAGAGATGAGGTCAGAAAGGCGTTGCAAGGCATGAAATGGGGAAAAGCGGCAGGAGAGGATGGAATAACAGTCGATTTAATCAAAGATGGAGGAGACATAATGCCAGGAAAACTGGCGGCTCTCTATACGAAGTGTTTATCGACTGCAAAGGTCCCAGAAAACTGGAAGAATGCAAACATTACACTAATCCACAAAAAGGGCGACGTTAAAGAACTAAAAAATTATAGGCCCATTAGCTTACTCCCAGTATTATATAAAATATTTACCAAAATAATCTACAATAGAATAAGGACAACAATAGAATTTGGTCAACCAAGGGAGCAGGCTGGCTTCAGGAAAGGTTACTCTACAATGGATCACATCCATGTCATTAACCAGGTTATCGAGAAATCCGCAGAGCACAATAAACCTCTCTATATGGCTTTCATAGATTACGAAAAAGCATTTGATTCAATAGCGATACCAGCAGTCATAGAGGCATTGCATGATCAAGGCGTACAGACCGCTTATGTGAATACCCTAGAAAATATCTACAGAGATTCCACAGCCACCTTAATTCTACCCTGATCATGAGAAGCAAATTTACAGAAGAATAAAATTGGGTTGGAGTGCATACGGCAGACATACTCAGATCCTTGCTGGAAGCTTACCATTATCACTAAATAGAACGGTGTACAGTCAGTGCATTCTACCGGTGCTGACATGTGAGGCAGAAACTTGGAGACTCTCAAAAACAAGCTAAGGACTGCACAAAAGATGCTCAAAAACAAACTAAGGACCGCACAAGGAGCGATGAAACGAAGAATGATAGGCGTAACGTTGAGAGACAAGAAGAGAGCGGTGAGGATCAGAGAGTAAACGGGCATAGCCGATATTCTAATTTACATTAAGAGAAAGAAATGGAGCTGGGCAGGTCATGTAATGCATACGTTAGATAACCGGTGGACCATTAGGGTTAGAGAATGGGTGCCAAGAGAAGGGAAACACAGTAGAGGACAGCAAAAGACTAGGCGGGGTGATGAAATTAAGAAATTTTCAGGCAAGTTGGAATCGGTTAGCACAGGACAGGGGTAATTGGAGATCGGAGGGAGACGCCTTCGTCCTGCAGTGGACTTAAAATAGGTGGTTGTTGATGATGATGATGAGTAACTTATTCCACAAGTGGCCAAGAAAGGTGTCATACTCTTGAATGATCACTTTCAGGAATACAATCACGTTTGCAAGATTTCATATCACTAGTGCCAGACACATTGCGACAAGCGACAAGAGCGACAACATTTTGGCACACTGCTAAACATGCTCTCTAGTCACAGTGCCAAGATCACTTTTGCCCGCCGACACATTCGGAGTTACAAAACCGAAAGTATTATCTTTGAAAGTGATTGCACGAGAGTTTGGTACAATATGGCCCAAGTTTATCAACGCGTTGCTGCGCTCACATGCACTAGCCTGCAAACTGATAAGTTTGTATTTTGACCATTGTCATGCTGTTGCTACAGATAGATGAAAGTGCAGTCAGTGTGTGCACTGAATCTTCATCCCGTGACAACATAACAGAAGTTGACCAAGCTGTGATAGCAAAATTATTGTGAATTTCTTTGCAACAGTGATTATTGTACAGCAACAGTCATTATTGTTCATTACAGATGGAATTTGTGCCGCATGCAACTGTTTGAAGTTGCTGGGATCACGTTGCTATTTAACATGTAGATGAACAAATACTAGACATGCAGAACTCTAATGAAAAACAGCAAATACAGCCTTTCAACATGAAGCGATCCTTACGTGGTCGGTGACTATAGTGGATGAACTAGTCTTCGGTAATTTTGGTTTCGAGGAGGCACCAGTGACATGGCTGACGACCATGCCATTGACGTATTAAAACCAAATTATCGCCATTTTGCTCGATTCTGTGGGCAAATTGGTACATGGTCATGCAGGGTCCAAACATCGAATGGTGCACTGTTAGGCGTCAGAATTTTCTGCCAGGACCACACCACCAAAGCTCTGGCATGTCAAAAGTGCACGTTGGTGGTGGTATGATGTGTGGAACTAATGTGTCTAATGTGATTGATGCTTTTCTTTTAGAATTTTTAAGTTGCAGATGGTACACTTGATATCCTTTTGTATTGATAAGCCAAAGTCGCCATGTATCACGCGGGAACATTGCGGGAACGATGACATATCAAAGGGTATTTTAATACATAGATGTCTTTGCTTGGACTGGGCTTTAGCAACATCATGCCCGGAAATACATATGAACAACGAACACATCAGCAGGGTTCCACTGTACATGTGATACAGAAGGAGAATGAAATTAACCCCCTTAGGATAAGGTTTAAGAAAAGTCAAGTTCCCTTTAAAGCAATGGATGTAGAGATCTAAAGTGGCTACTGAAAAGGCTTAGTGCGGTTATTGATAAAGGTTACAAGAACAGCATCAGGTAATACAACAAAGCCTTGTTCTTCACTGAAAAATAAAGAAAGAGAAAAAATTGACTAGATCCTTTAATTCATTCCATTAATGTCAAATATTAAGCCTAATGTCAAAACAATAAATTCCTCACTATTTAAGAAAGATCAGTGGTGTTGCACAATCTCTACAGCACCTAAATTGGTCTTCGAACGACTATTATTGCACACAAAAATATCAGTTCAAAAAATTACGCGTCATTAGCAATAAATGACACAACACTGGCATAAGAAGCCAACAAACACTGACACCAAGGACAACATAGGGGAAATTACTTGTGCTTAATAAATGAAACAAAGAAACGTTAAATTAATGGAAATTAAAGTGGATGAAAAAACAACTTGCCGCAGGTAGGAACCGAACCCACAACCTTCGCATTTCGCGTGTGATGCTCTAGAGCATCGAGGTCTGTGAGTGGTGGCGCTGGCTGACACTCCCAGGGTTCTACTAGGACACATAAATACCAAAGAAAGTGGATGCGAAAACAGCGCCGCGGTAGCTCAATTGGTAGAGCATCGCACGCGAAATGTGAAGGTTGTGGGTTCGGTTCCCACCTGCGGCAAGTTGTTTCTTCATCCACTTTAATTTCCATTAATTTATCGTTTCTTTGTTTCATTTATTAAGCACAAGTAATTTCCCCTATGTTGTCCTTGGTGTCAGTGTTTGTTGGCTTCTTATGACTAATAAAAACCGGGCCCCTCGGTCAACCCCCTTTCTTCTCGTTTACAACACTGGCATGAAACTTTGAAAAGACAAACTGGTCATTAAACTCAAATTTGGAATCCTAACTAAACGAAATAAAATGGTTTCTCTTGACGCATTTTGCAACAAAACTTTTCAAACAGAAATACTGACCAAGCATCTATTTTCACTACAAATAGTGAAACATAAACATACACACATGAACTTACATAAATGCAAAACTAGATTTCCTGTAATGCAATTTACTGAGCTAATGATGGCATAGTCATTTTTGGAACCAGCGGGTATGAGCGCAGTTTACTTTTTAGTTGTGAGATGGAAAATATAGACGTGGCTCTTGTTATGAAACTATATGCAACAGACAAGCTTTAGTAATTGCAGCTAAGCACCTTGTTTTCCCTCGAACTACGAACAGTGCTGCCATTAGTCCGGCAAATGTGCAAATGCACTCTTATTGTCCCCAACTTACATTCGTCCACAGCTTGAGTACGCATCATCAGTATGGGACCCTGGTCATGACACCCTCATACAGTCTCTAGAGGCAATACAGCCTGTTTCAGTCTCACCAACTACCAAAGAACTGCGAGTGTCACTAACATGGAAGCTCTCCTACACCTCCCGCTGTTATCAATCCGCAGAAAACTATCTCGCCTATGTCTTTTCCATAAAATCTACTACCACAACGCATATTTACGTTCTATCTTTGTTCAACTGCCACCATACATTTAATCTCGCACTGACCACCCCCAAAGGGAAACATTCAGCGCTGCAACACCGTCAGCTTTTAATATTCATTTCTTCCCCAAACGAGCAAAGTTGGAACAACTTACCCGCATTACTTACAAGCATAGCTGACACCAATAACTCTAAAACCACACTTCAAGGTTCCATGTTATAAATTAATGTTGCGTTTGCTTGTTCTGCATAATAACTGCTCTTATGCCATAATTTTAAGTAATGGCTTGTATTTTTATATGGTATGTTTTTTTTTCTTTCGTTTTTTTCTTACGCCATGTATTTTTGCCATGCTTTCCAAGTTTCTATTTACCATTCTTATTATTTTGTATACCACATTTTGCTATGTTTTTGCCATGTTGTTGCCTTCCTTCCTTATTTTTACTTGTTCTTTTTATTAATTATTGACTTCCACGTATTTAGCTTTGACGCTTTCTTCGAAAGTTTCCTCTTCTTTGTACTTATAATTTTTTTTTCTACAATCAACTATTGTGTGATTTGCCTCTGTATTTACCTTGCCCCTGCCCTCTGCAATGTACAACCGTACCTTGAGGGTATAAATAAATAAATAAATAAATAAATAAATAAATAAATGCAGTGAAGCCCACTTTGAAATTAAGAAAACGGTCTATTAGTTCATAAGTGAGCGAATTCACTGATGAATTCACTGATGGCAGACAGCTTGGGGCACATTTCTGTCGATCTATGCAAAGCTGGAGCAATAGTCAACAGGAGAGTTACGACACCATAAAAGCTTTCACCACAAAAGCTACACAAGCAATGCAACGGCTAAAATTTATTGCCCAAGAAAAGTGATGCTGAATTTTTTTATAGATAAACCATGAGTGCACAAGTTTTCTTTTACACTGTAAAAATATGAAGCCATACCGGTCTTCTTGCATCAAGGCTATACAGTCCAGAGCGGTCCATGTAGCAGACATGCCGAGGGTGGCTTCCAAAACTGGTGCACCACCACTGATTGCTGGACGGATGCTCATGAGACACAGTGGCTCTCCACGGCGGTTCGCTGCAATATATGGATTATACTTGCTTCTCTCTTGACACCCAATTTGTGGTATAGTTGAAACTTGTTATGCAGTTAAACCTCGATATAATGAAGCTGGTAAAATTTGCAATTTGCTTCGTTATATGAAAATTCTGTTATATTGAAATTTGGTTTTAAATGCAAATAAATACAGTCGCTGATGGATGGCCACAAGACTTTCCAAATTATCGGGCAATCGAAAAAAAGAAAATTTGAACAAAAAAAAAAAACAATCATTTGATTGAATTTGAGAGTCGCCAGCAAAAGATAGTTTCATGCTGTGCGACAATACCTTCACATCAAGGGTACGAAGGGAAGCCAGCTATGCCTTCACATCGATTCCGCCCCGCAGCTGAAAGCGTCACCAGCAGTTGGACAATGCTATCATAAAAGGGCTGGCAGCAGGGAGCGAATGCTTCCATCTTGCTTCAACTCGTCTCAAAAACTCGAGATTATGCAACCTCCAGTATTGAATGCACAGGAAGACAGTGCACATGATGCCCCGTCAACTTTACTTGGCTTGCCCACTCTTTGCACACTTGGCAAATTATCACTCAAATGGGGTGCACGGGCTGCGTTTGCACTCAGCCATGAGCAGCCACGGCTGCACTAGAAAAAGAGGTGCGTGCCAACCTGCCCCCCCCCCCCCTCTACCTCTTCCCCTTATGCACGCTTGATTGTGTTATTGTGAGCTCGCTCTACTGCCCCCTTTCCCCTTGCTTGCGCAGAAAGACGGTGCTCATCAAGCCACCATCCTTTTTGGCTCAACCTTAATGCTTTCAGTTGCACCTAAAGCGTACAGTGCGCCGGGTGAGACAGGATCTTATCGCACTTGGACTTTATATGGAACACGACCCTGCTCCACTTCGGTGGTCGCTCTAGGTTGCAGGATGTGCGGTTTGAGAGCTGTGTTCGCAAGCAGCTGCAAGTAACCCAACCATTTGACCATCTGCATCCGCAGAAGTTTTGTTATATTGAGATTAAAAATACATGGTGTTTTATATACAAAGTTATATGTTATACAGTTATAAGCTTTGTTATGTCATGAATTTCTTTATATTGAGTTCGTTATATCAAGGTTTAACTGCATATTACGAAGTCCTATCCGGCATGAAAATACCTTTGTTATGTCTGCCATTCGTTTAGGTACGTATTTGTCACATGCTGATATTGGTGAGAAACATTTTAGGTTAACTTCATTGGATCCGTGTTTATTATGTTGAGGCTAGACTGTAATATACACAAATGGAACGCAATAAGCAAGTAAGCTGGCGACAAGAACAGCATCTGCACCAGAGCATCTGCAGAACACAATATCACAACAACAATACACAACACAGCACTTCCAAACGAAGTTGCACAATTTCTGGGATACAAAAAGGCACTGCCTCACGAATCTCCTCCTGCAGTGAAATTAATGGATAGTCCGATGCAAAGTTGTAAAGAACCAAAAGTTGTCTATTGCAACCTTAGCCCTTTCCTGTTCTTTTCACATTCAGCTGTCAGTGTTCGAAGCCTTCTGCCTCTTTTCATCTCCAGCATGATGGAAGGTGCAATTCTCTGCAGGTGTTGGCTGTTGACACGCTAACTTGCACCTCTCCACATAAGAGAATGGTGCATTAAAGGGGTCATGAAACACTTCTTGAACTAATCATAAAATGGCATCACTATTAAAGGACGTCTCATGAATCTCATGCTGCAGAAATCTTGTGAATCATTGTGCCGATACCCTCCTTTCTCTCTCTTTTCTTCTTCACTAGCATGATGGGAGCTACACAGCAAAGAAGGCAAGAGAGCAAAGCCCTGGCCAAAGGGACTCATCACGGCACCCAGCGGCGGCCACGGCAGACTATGCTACGCAGCACACAGCTGCCATTTGGAGGCCATGTGCAGCTCATGCAAATACACACAGTGGAAAGATGAAATGATTCTGTTTTTCTGAGAACGCAGACATATATACTTTTCATTTATTTAACTCAGAATTAGCAATCATGCATTACTGAGAATGCTCTTGCGATCACAAAACGAGGCAATAGCATTGGTGGGCCGGCAGCTTTCGATGACGCTGCACGATGGCATTGTGGAAGTGCGAGCAAGAAATTTTTTGCCGGTTTTGACGCGTGATTGTAAATTCCCTGCTGCATGCAGTGCAGTAATATTTGGCTCACATGCTCACACCAGCCTCCACCACAGATAGGCAACATTTTCTTAGTATTTTCAAAGAGTGTTTCAAGGCCCCTTCAAATTTCAGCATGGCATTAAGCAACTGTTTGAAATGCAGATTATTACAACTCATTTTATTTTTGACTAACTGCTATGTAATAAATATTAAGGGCACTACTTGAGCTACATAACCATAACAAGCCAACAGACCCAGGATCTGAAGTTAGCCCACAATGTCGGGTCTAAGAAATCCCACTCTTAATGTGAAACATTTTACAGGAGGGGTAGCAGATGTTTGTGGAGCGGTTGTGCAGCAGGAAGCCCAGGCAGAGTGTAGAAGGATGCTACCAGGTGAGCTACAGAGGGGGAGGGAACTCCATGGAGACTGTGAAGTGTAGGTGCACGCTGGGAGTGGTTCTGTGCGAGCAGTGACATCATGCCATGTGAACCCCTCAATGCTTGCCCAAATGTTGATAGCACACGATCAGCTCTATTTGCACAGTCATACTGCCCTTGGACCGCACATGGCTACCTGCTCTGCATTGCTCGCTTCCTCTTTATATGCACGTGGCATGATTTGCTAGTGTGTGAAGTGAGCGTGATGTCACTAGAGTGTTTTAGTTGAGCGTGTTTACGCTCCACTAAGCAGCTAAGCGGAGCGGAAGTGCGAATGCGCATGCGCCATCCGCTTAGCCGTAAGCGGGCTAGCGGAGCGAGGAACACGGTCCGCTGAGAAGCTGCCTGAGCGGAGCGCTTTGGCTAGCGTTGGCGTCAGGAAGGATTGGATTGGATGCAGAAAGCAAGCGCACTGGCTATCACGTGGCGTTCCCCAAGACGGCACTTTATATTCCATTAGGTAAAATGGACCGGTAACGCATTACAAGTGCACTTCTAGATACTTCATTTAGAAATAAGTTATATATACACATATGTGTTTTACTGTATAAAACTGATCAATAGGTGTTTTTATTTTCTTTCATTACCCTGAATTTGGCCAGAGGACGCTGCAAGTATGAAAGGTCCGCTCCGCTATGCTTAACGTATAACTAAAACGTGAAAATCGCCCGCCGCTCCGCTTTGGCTTAGCGGAGCCACTCGGAGCGGAGCGTACCGTAAAGACACTCAACTAAAACACTCTACTGATTTAGCCAGTTGCCAAGAAAAAATGCTCACTGTGCTGCTGAGATGCCCGAGAAAAACATACCAATGCTTTTCAACCAACTAGCCCAACTATCTGCTCTCCTGAGGCCTGTGCATTTAGAAGCTGCGTGGATGTATAAGCGATGGTGAGGATGGGTAATAAAAGATTGCCCAATAGCTTAACACAGATAACGGGCGAGAAAAGAGCGGCGGAAATAAATGGACTGGTATAAAATACGTAGGGTTAAGGATTTGTACACCACATAATGGTCTCAAATAAACCTCACTCAAGAGTAATGTGCGAGGTTTTGCAGGTGTTATTACGTTTATATTTAATTAGCCAAACCTGACAGGCAATTCCGTCAAAACTTTTGCCTTTCAAGGTTGGATATAAATTATTTTTCTTAAACATACAGTAAGAGATCACCAGAGTACATGCAGTTTTGGATGTAGGTGACCCCATGACCAAAAAGTGCAACTGTGTCACAGAGTGTATGCCCGCGTCCCTCTCGGGATGGCCGCCAGTGCCGCCCCAGCTACAGCGCCGCTTGCACGGCGATGGGAAGACAGCGGTCCCCATTGTTCCAGTCTTGCCCGACCGTTTGGTCACGTGGGTCGCCTGAGCGCGACGGAGGGACGAGGCAGCTCGGGGAGCGGCAGAGTGGCTTGGAAGACGGAGGAGGGTGGTCGTGCACCGGGAGACAGCTGAAGATGTGGTCGGCAGGCTAAAACCTCCTGGCCGAAGTCTTCGCCGTTCGACCTACAGACGGTGCAAGTCCGTCAGGATCTTCGGCAGCGAGGTACCAGCAGCCCGACGCTCTTCAGACCGGGATCTCGGCAAGCACGCCACAGTTAAGCCTCGTGTTCCAGCCCGCTCTCAGAGCTTTCCGCCAGACTGTATTTTTTTAATCGCGTTTAATCTTTCATTTATTTATCCATCGCGTGTTTATTTTTGTATGTTCTGTTAGTGTAGTGTTGGCCCTATTTATTGTCGCGTGTATTTTTCATTTTTGTCGCGTATTTTGTTTGTTATTTCGCGAGTGTTAATAGCTCCCACGTGGTGGGCTGAGTGTCGTGCGAGTGGCGTCAGGGCGTGCGTTGTGTGACCCGCACGCCTTCCGCGAACTAGGCCCCCCTGCTGGTAATTTGTATGTTCTTTTTTCGAGCATGTCTCGCGCATGATTTTATTGTATTAAATTGAGTGTGTGTGTTGTACGTCGCCTCCCGTCTCATGCCTCTGGTTCACGGTCGATCAGGCGTGGACCTTATCGCCGGTCAGCAGTCGAACCCTCACTAAACGCACGCGGGGTGGGTTTGTTGTCGCCCCATCCCCTCCGGTTCGGAGAGTGCGATTACCTCACCATCAATACTTGACAAACTGGCATGGTCAATATTAAATCTAAACCTGTGAACTTTACAAAACGATAACATCACAAACTTACATTCGATCACACTGCTGCAACAGAATATTTCCAGCCTCAGTAACTGCAAGAAGCTCTCCAAAGATGTGGTTGCTGAAAAAAAATATATACATAGATTAGAAAGAAATCATATTGGCATCAATGTGTAACGTGGTGAAGTTTATCAGCCCATCATTATGACAAAAAACAAATAAACATTGGAAGCAGAAACAGCGTTTCTTTCTGATGTGGCTTGACAACATCATCAAAAACCTTTGTGTCAGTTGTTACTTGTCCCACAGCAGCATCACCTGGTGGCTGAGAAACAGTAGTGTGCAGATATTTGTGGATTCCAATGTGAACTCACATTTTTTTGTTATTAAATTTACATGCCAGTAAATAGGAACCAGGAATCCCAAAATATGGGAACTACATCCCATATTCAACGTTTTCTAACGCTGACTTGCTGATGAATATCCAGGGGTAGTGTAACTGATAAAGCTTGCATATACAGAAACATCCAGACAAATGTGATGTCTGTTCTGGATGAAAGATTACTTTTACTCCTGTAGAAACACAACACTGAAGCATGAATGAAGCTGTTACTTAGCAAGCATCACAAGCTGCAGATGTTTATGCATTTTACAAGATATCTTAAAGTGACCTAACTGCGAGTTCCTTGCTGTCAGGCTGCTTGCATGGTCATTACCTTGCTTATTTGAAACCTTCTTTACATGGTGGAACTACGTATGGCTGTAACACTAATATTCTTAGCGTTGTAGAGTTGTGTTTTGCTAAGCCAAACGACTAGTTTTTAAGAAATATTTCTAGGCAAAGTGACTATAACCACACAAATTTCTCATGTACATCTGGTTACATACAGACTTGGTGTTTCATTCTCATACTCGAACAACGTTTCATTTACAAACTGTACTGCCTTTACTGAAATAAATACTTTAAATTAGCACTATTTGCCTATCCTCAAAATGCAAAGTTAAAAGAGTGAATGCAGAAATGAATAGTTGTAAGCTCCTTATATCCTATTCTTTTTTCATCATGTGTTGCGCAATGGCCTGGTGGCAGCATGTCAGTCGATAATAGTGGGTGGAAAGAGTGGATCAGGAAATGAATCTCTTAAAAAACAAGGCCCCTGTATTTATGTATTTCACTATTCAAAGCCAGGTCATCTGAGTGTCGGAATTCGATTAGAAAATTTAGTTGCTCAGAGATACACCCAGGAAAGAAGACTGTCCCAATCACACGGTTGTCACAGTGACACCAGCAGAAGCATGTGCTCTGTGCCAACAAGTGGCACCCATGACTGGGAAACTAGAGTGCTGTGATGATGAAACACTAAGAGGATAGATATGAGCTCCTGTGTGTGTCCTCTTCATGTCTTGTCGTCAGAGCCCATTAGTTTGCCAATAATTAAAGACCAGCTAGCCGAACTCTCCATTCTAATGTCACCTATGCATGCACCTACACCGATTACCATCCACAGTGTTGCCACTGCACTGTTATCGAACTGTCTACTTATGCTGGTGCGAAGATGGGGTTTCTACTCCTAAGTTTATTTGCTTATTCATTTTTACCTACATATACTACTGCTGTACCTTCACACTGGGATACTGCAGGCGTGGGTATCGAAAACATAAACTAAGAAACAAATACTACATCGAAAGATAGTTGCTTCACAAAATGACCACATGGTATTGTCCACGACACATTGCAACATCCAAGTTGTTCCATAATCCAATTGTAATTGGGAAACAAGAAAACAAAGCAGTATAAATATATCAATGCTTTCATGCTCAGCAAGTGGGCATGGCAGTGGAAGAGCTCATACACGAAATAGGCATTAAAAAAAGTTTCTCTTTCTGGGGTCACTGACCAGCCTCAGCAGCTAAAGTCTCACCTTGGTGTCGTATAACAAAGGGTGTCATCATACATAAATTCCGAGAGCACCACTGGGTCCTTGTTCAGTGTGTCAAACAAATGAATGTACTGACAATGGTTCCTTAATCGCACACAGCAAGAAGTTTCTAGAAAAAGAAAAGCAAGAGAAACAAGCATAAGAAAAAAAGTGAAGGCAAATATTTCTACATTAGATGTGCCTACTTTCAAAAGCAGCTGATTCACGTGCCAGCCTTAAAAGCCTGGTGAATGCTTATACATACTAAGAAAGTGTCCCAACACCACAACAATGTAACCTTCAATTGGTTTCTATGCCTACATAGCAAACAAATTTTGTGTGGTTTGCAGCTAACAAGTGGTCATGTTAGGCTGAATGAATGCGATTTGACAATTATTGTTACTGAATGTGCATAATGATAGAGGAAGTGCTCAACACAGTGACGGAGATGACAATGGTGTGTGTGCTTATTCAGCCATATTGCCTTATCCAACTTGTCTTTCTCTGTAGATAGCATGTCATGTCCAGGTCACCAACCTGTGGAGGTGGGTCGAACAGCGAGCCACCACAGCCACAGTACAATGAAGCTAACCAGCCTGGTGCGGATGTTTCCAGGAACGGCAGGCAGACACGGCGGCTCGGATCAGGCGTGCTAGTGTGTTCTTATCCACATACAAAATCCACACATGGCAGTCTTCCTTTTAGCTGCGCCAAAGCTAAATGTAGTGCCACCACAGTGTAAATGTACTTCTCGTCTACCTCTGATCTTCAGCAAAACATTGTAGCAGAGGATGGAATTCTCTTTGACAATCTGTAAAGCTAGTGCTTGTGAGTCAAAGCCAGCACTGACCAAAAACACTGACTTTTATTGCATATTGTTGAAAGTTGCCAACGTCAACTATTCAAGCTTTGACTGGGACAACAGTTGTGTGCTGTTTCTTTGATTGTTTGAGCTTTGCAGCCATAGCTCTGCTCTGTCAGTGGCAGAGCACGAATGGAGGAATGCAAGAGCTCCTGCACTGATGTGTTTGTTTCCAGTGATTCGTGGCACATGCAAACCCGACTGGCAAAGTGCAGGCCAGTGACCCATTGATAATGAACTCCTGTGAATGCACCAAACTCCAAGCATGTTTCCCCCTGCAGACGGTAAAACATACCAGCAATATTCCAGTCATATTTTTGTTGTAGCTTCAGTCATTTTCACAGCCGCTTCCAATCAGCCTGCACATATGTGGGACAAACTTTAGATGTCTGCGTACAAGACTAGTACTTGAAAATAACTTGTGCGTATGGCTGTTTCATAGCTTGTACATATCGCATAAGGGTCACATTAATTTTCTTTTCTCTTTTGTTTCCCCCCTGTGTCGTGAAATAAGCAAGTGGACACTGATCCTTGCATAGTTAGTTGGGCAGAAATGTGAACCAGTGTTACATTTGCACATGTCTATACCTAATAAGAAAGAATTTGTTAATACAAGTGAAGTGCATCACTGTCTTCATGGAGGGAGCCTTGCTGCTACAGTGCGATTTACTTGCTTCAGCTAGTGCACACTGGCAATTTTAACTGGATAACATTTGTTACTACGATTGCTGTGACATGCTCTCACGGCTAGAACATAAACACTATACTATCAAGCACATTTACAAGGAAGCACTTGGGAACTCCAAAGTCCTTTGTTATATAGGTCACTTTGTTGTAAAGGAAGCACACATACTCACTATAGAGCAGGCTAAGCATGTCTGGCAAAAGACCATTTTTATTCAGTACAAATTCAAGAGATGCCTAGCGAATTAGGTAAGCCACTAAATTTCTTCTGAACGCTTCGTTTGATAGAAACTGCGACTTTAACTGATGTTATGGCAATGAAGTTTGTGGCACGCACTTTGGTGAAATCCGGGACCGACGCAAGACACAGCTGTAGAGTGTCAAATGCCGCCTGCCTTGTCAAATTTATCAGTTATTCTGCAGGATCTTCATCACTGCCTTCATCAACATCCATCTCATTTTTTATGGTCTCGAACATGTTTCTGAGCAGAGCATCGCATCAGCTGGAAACAGGGCGAGGGAGTGGGGGTCGGCCTTTCATAGCTACTGCGGTTTCCAGACCGTCACACACAATGGTGCTTCCTATATGCACCGCCACTCCGTGGTGGCTATGGAGGGAAGTAGCGGTGTTGCTACGTGTGTTCATTGTAAAGCACCAAATCAGCCCATGGGGATGCCTGTATTTGGTCACTGTACAGGCAAATTCGTTGCAGTGGTCTTCACTGTAGAGGTGCTCACCACAAACATACAGATAAGAATTCGGTTGGACAATCGCAATCCTTTGTTATACATAAAATTTTGTAGCAGAGTTGTTTAACAGTAGTCAGGTTTAGGAGAGCAGTCCTGATGTGGCATGAAGCATTTTCTTCCAGTCAAGGCCATATCACTAAGAACAATATCTGCAATATCCTCAAGCCTGTACTTAACTGCAAAAGTTGTAACAAACCACAGTAAAGCAAGTGGGTGCCGTAGCAATCGGTTGGGAGCCTCCTTAAGGTCTCCAACATTCTTCATGCTAACTTCTGCAGACTTGAGTGATTTTTGTGAAGACTCAAGCATTAGCTAACAACTACATTTGGAATCCTTATGCATATTAAAGGATTCACCCTAATCTGATGCTATTCTTAAAGCTTGCTTACTAACAATATCTTTTGAAGATTTTTTCACTTTAATTCTGATCGAAAATTGTTGCAAAAGGACGAGATTTCCTGCATATAAAGGGACTAAAAATAAGTACTGAATCAGTTTCGTCTGATGAAAGTGTGTTTTCAAAAGTGTACTTTTGCTAATTTCGCAGTATGAGGTTGACTGCTACAAGAGAAAATAAAGCCCAGACTTCTTTTGTAGAATTTCGTGTCCAACCCCACTCACTGCCTGTATGTCAGTGTGACGTCACAGATTTCAAAGAATATTTTTCATGTGGGCTGTTGTGGCTCAGTAAGTGTTCTTGCAACTTGCGAAGTTCAGTCATTGGCTGTTTTATAATTCAATGTAGTTAACGTTAACTGATATAAAATTAACTATGTTCAAGCACATGCCGTAAGTATCTATGGTGTCATGGCAAGATGGTGCAGGAACTTCAAGGCAGCGTTACCACCTGTCTTTCATTTTTGCATCCTTTCTGACTTATCAAGCCTCTTCTAACGGTAAGGCACTCTTTCTTGGTATTCTAAAAAAGTAGCTTAGTAATGCAGTTCAAATGATTTTGCTCTTTAGTGCCCCCCTAACCTCACAGCATATAAGTAAAAATGGGCGACATCAGAAAACTGGAGCACATATAGCTGAAAACTGCTGTCATGGTAACTAGGTTATGACTTATGGCATTAATGCCAGTGTGGAAAGTTTCAATGATGGTTACTCCAAGGTACATAAAAACAAGAAAACAGAGTGGTTGAGATACATTTTACCTTTTTGAACGTTTTCTAGGCTCACTTGAAAAACTGTGCCATTAGCTGTATCCGAGTTGTTCAGCACTAGGCTTGATTGCTTCTGCAGAAATGCTTTCTCTGAGTGCACAGGAGCTGACCTGTATTCAGATATTGCTGAAAAAGGAATAATAAAGCAAATAAGTGAATTAATCACACAGATGGCAACTAGCGTTCACTAATGAACATTTAGATCGGCTGCTGGCATGAAAACATTATCTGCATTATGTGCAAGTAGGTAAAAACAGAGTGCATTGTGGCACTTTGCAAATCTACAAGAAAATATTTTCACATTGTGCTATAAGAATTTACAAAGTTGGTTTCTTGCGTTACGGTTATGTATCTCATAAGAAGAGGTACTCCAAACTTGTATCAAGTGAAGAATTCATATGCTGCAAACGTCTCATAATGACAGCCTATAATGATGCTTGCAAATGAGTGCTGAAGAAATGACCACATAAAACTGATATGCATGACAAAGTGTGGTTGGGGTTATCTGTGAAAGTGACAAAATGAAATGCTACCAAAGACTGCTGTCACCTACACATTAAGTAGGAGCTTGAACACTGCTACATAATTATGATCGCATGCTGTTACCAGCTTACTTTTCTTAGAACCTACACAACCCTGGCAGGCAATGACAACTGTACTCACCCCCACCAACACTGTTACATAATGTTTGGAGTCTACCTTTCCTCAGAGTTTGTTTCTGGGCAGGACTTGCACACTACTTCAGCATGGTCAGTGCCTTTAGTGTGTGTGGTTGTGCTTGTGACGAGACCAACAGTGACAGTTTAGTTTGACTTGCCTGCTTTTTGGAGCACTGGGATTAAAGTAAGATTAAAGTTGCTTGGAATGCAGCTATAACATAACCTACCTAGCTTGCTTAGCTCGGCACCACATGGATGAGCCAGCAGAATGGAGCCATTTGATGAAACATGAGGAGCTGTAGCAAGGCAACCACCAGTGAAATTCCAGTTACACTCCTTCATGAAAAGAAAAGAGTAATAAGCATATTAAGATACTAGTACGTGAAATGGAGTCGCAAGCAAGTGCTTGCATGATAATACCACAGAGTGTGGGTCCAAAGCCTACAGCACAGTTTTCAACTCGCACGAAATGAAAAGATTACAAGGTGCGCATTAATGTTCCACTGCTTTAAGCTTCATGCTCTATATATTAAATCACATGCTTGCACACTTCATTGCTTACTCGGTAGCAGAACGATTCAGGTTGTGTTTGCATTAGCTCTAGTAGGCTCTGATGAATTTTCATGTTTCTCAGCCCTGTGCGAGGTTTCTTTGACATTAGGACGTCCGCAATGCCTTGAACAGCACTTGCAAAGGGACCCTAAAGAGAAAGAGAGCACATGTCAGTGGCGAAGTAGCCCCTTAACGGCATTTTAATAAGCTTGCAACGGCAGGAACTGAGCCAAATACGTACCTTGCGCTTGACAAAACCACGGTAAATGCCGATCGTTGACTCGAACATACGTATTCTTTTATTTAGATCAAGCTGATATTGTAAGCACGGTTCTACTGCGGTCGAAACTGTAACAGATGTGAAGAAACACGCTATTTTATATCTGATTATATGGCAAAAACAATGACGCAAGAGCGCTGCATGAAAACATACCCTTGTTAGGAACTGACAGAGGCAGCGTCAAATACTGTGCGGACAGCTTGTTCCGTCGAGAATCGTGGCATTTCAAGGTCAAGAAATGCGAAAGTCCGTCGCCATCCGTTGCGATATCGACTCCAGCACCCCCAAAGTCTGGTTGATATTTTGCGTCGACGCTGAAATCAACCAGATCAGCTAAAGCATGTTCTGCAGCGTTAGACCACACCGGTAGCAGTTTCGGCAGCGAGTCCATGGTGTCCCTTGAATACCATCAACCTTAGTTTTACATCCCGCTTAAAGATTTTAGAGAAGCACGTAAGTAACCGTAATTGTCGCAGGGTATTTTTCATAATTAGTGTGCCAAGCTAGCAGACAAAACATCTAAACACAGGCTGCTGGTTTACAGTTCACACGCGCGCATTGCGCATCATGTGGTGTGGGCGCAATGACGATAGGGCTGTCGGGCCAGTCGGGCTATCGTTGAGAATTATTTTCCTTCCTTCTTTTCCTCCTATTAAAGTGAAAGGACAAAATCGCAAGCAGATGCCTATATTCAGATTGAATCTAAATTGGAGAGTTTTATAGGTTGTCTTTAAATTTTATCAGCCAAAAACGGATTCCTCAGAGTAAGAATAGCGAATCTCGAAGGCCATGCTATAGAAAAGCCATGTACTGAAAGCACCGTGACACGACACTCGAGCTTTTGCGTAAACGTCCATTGTGATATAGAAAGCACACAAGTCTGGTAGACACCGAAATCTCGCGAGAGTGAGGTTCAAAACCTGACGTCTATGGCGTTTTCCGGCTCTCACAATCGTTTCGACCATTTTTGCCTCATGCAGCCAGCAAAAATAATATTTCAAGCAGCGCCGCGACGGATCGCACAAGCGAGAGAGAAGGAAAGGCTCGCCGCGCCCTTTCCACCTCGCCCGATGAAAATGTATAGATGACAGGCGCTCGCGCCGCGGCGTGTGCCGTCTCATTATGGTTCTCATTGCGTTCCGACGCGTCGCCTGCGTGCGCCGGGAACCACTTGAGTCGTACTTTTCGTTCGTCTAGTTTTACCGCTCGCAGTACGCGCTCAGCCTCCCTGCAGATTTGCCCTTTGGCGAAGTTTCGCACCGCCTGTCTTGAGTCACTCAGCACCGTGTGGCAGTCTGCGTCGGCGATGGCCAGGGCGATGGCTACTTCCTCCGCTTGTTCCGCTTCGGTGCTTCTCACGCTCGCTGCCGTCCTCGTGGCGCCGGTTGACGCCTCTATGACGACCGCTGCGAAGGCGTTCCGTTGGTATTCGGCCGCGTCCACGTACCGCGCGTGTTCGTCGTTGGCATGCTGGTCGATGAGAGCCTTGGCCCTCGCCGCTCTTCTTCCCTTGTTGAACTCGGGATTCATGTTTTTCGGTATGGGGTAGATTCTGGTCTGGCGTCGGACCTCTTCGGGGACGGGGAGCTTCATCTCCACCTCGTTCGAGCGTCTTATTCCCAGATCGTCCAGTATCTTCCTCCCGGCTTTGGTCATGGACAGCCGCTCCAGTTGAGAGGTCCGTTGCGCTTCGGCTATTTCTTCGAGCGTATTGTGTAGCCCGAGTTGTAACAAGCGGGTCGTGCTTGTGGACTCGAACAGGCCCAGCGCCGTCTTGTACGCTCTTCTGATGAGCACGTTGATCTTGTTTCGTTCGTGTTGCAGCCATCTGTGGTAGGCTGCAACGTACGCGACGTGGCTGATGACGAAAGATTGGACGAGCCTAATTAGGCTCTCCTCTCTCATGCCAGCCTTTCGGGAAGTGACTCGTTTGAGGAGTCGAATCGCGTTGGCTGCTTTTGCCTTGAGACGGGTGATGGTTTCGCCGTTCCTTCCGTGCTTTTCGATGACCATGCCTAGGATCCTAATTTTGCCGACCTCGGGGATCACGTTGCCGGATTTGGTCACGATTCTGATTTTTTCGCTTTCGCGTTGTCTGGTCTTGCCTCTGCTGTATTTGGTAGGTGGGAGTATGAAAAGCTCCGATTTGCTCGGCGAACATCTCAGTCCGGTGCCTTCCAGCTGGTCTTCTATTGCGTCGACGGCGGCTTGCAGCGCGCCCTCGATGTGGGCGTCGCTGCCACCGGTCACCCAAATCGTGATATCGTCCGCGTAGATGGTGTGCCTGACGTCTTCGATGCGCCCGAGCTTTTCGGCCACTCCGATCATTACCAGGTTGAACAGCATCGGCGAAATGACCGATCCTTGCGGTGTTCCGGTGCTCCCGAGCTTCTTCTCTTGCGTCTGTAGGTCGCCTGCTCGTAGCTCGACGGTCCTGTCCGTGAGGAAGTCCTTGATGTAGTTGTAGGATCTTTCCCCCATGTTGAGCTTGGAGACTTGGGACAGAATCGCCGAGTGTTTCACCTTATCGAAGGCGCTCTGCAGGTCGAGCCCTAGGATGGCTTTGTTGTCGCGGGCGCTGCCACCATCATCGATGATTTGGTGTTTGAGCTGCAGCATCGCGTCCTGCGTGCTGAGATGCTGTCTGAAGCCGATCAAAGTGGCCGGGTACAGCCCTTCTCGTTCCAGGTAGTCTTGCCACCTGTTGAGCAGGACGTGCTCCAGCACCTTGCCCACGCAGGACGTGAGCGAGATGGGCCGGAGGTTATCCGTGTCCGGCGGCTTCCCCGGCTTGGGGATCAGGATGGTCTTGGCTGTCTTCCACAGCTTTGGTAGCGCGCCCGCTCTCCAGCACTTGTAGTATTTTGCGAGCTTTTCAATCGAGCCGTCATCGAGGTTCTTGAGCGCCTTGTTCGTGACGAGGTCCGGGCCGGCTGCCGACCGGCTGTTCAGGTCGTGCAGGGCCGCGCGTACCTCCTCGACGTCGATGTCACGATCGAGCTTCGCGTTAGGCAGGCCGCTGTACGGCGCGTGTTGTTCGGTAGGTGTAGTCGGCAGGTATTTGTCGTTAATGCGCCTGGTGACTTCATCGACGCCGTGTGCTGAGACCGCCCGATGTATGAGCCTGGCGAGTCTGTCCCTTTGGTGCGACTTGGTCTTCGTTTCGTCGAGCAGGTGCCGCAGTAGGTTCCACGTCTTCCCGCTATGCATCTGCCCGTCTGCCGCGTTGCAGATCTCGTTCCACTGTTGCATGCAGAGAGCGCGGCAGTGATCCTCGATCGCTCGGTTCAGGTCCGCCACCTTCTTTCGCAGTCTGCGGTTAAGCCGTTGTTTCTTCCAGCGATTGAGTATCGACTGCTTGGCCTCGATGAGATGCGCAAGCCGGCTGTCTACTTTGTTGATCTCCGCGCCCGTTTCAATCTCTTTGGTCGCGTCGCGTACGCTCTTGGTGATTTCGGCCGTCCACGAGTCGATGTCTTCGATCTCGTCGTCACCGTCGCTCTTCTGGCTTCTGGCGTCTCGAAAGGCATCCCAGTCTATCCATCTGTGAGTTTTGACGCTGGTGTCGTTGTGTTCCGGTATGCCGATTTCCACGATGGTGTGGTCGCTGCCTAGGTCGATGCCCGTGTTTCTCCAGGTGATCGCGCCCCGGATGTCGTTCTTGACGAACGTGAGGTCCGGAGTGGTGTCCCGGGACACGGAGTTACCAATTCTCGTCGGATGTGTCGGGTCCGTGATGAGGGTGAAGTCGAGTTCCGTGGCGTCTTGGTACAGGTCGCGGCCCTTTGCTGTGTACTTGTTGTAGCCCCAGGCAGGGTTCATCGCGTTGAAGTCTCCGCACGCGATCAGCGTGTTGCGGCCCGCTGCGGTGCTGGCTCTGTGCAGTAATGTCTTGAATCTCTGTTTTCTCTGAGATGGGTTGCTATCGCAGTGTGGGCAGTGTGTGTGTGTGTGCGCTGTATTCCTATAAATGCCCATCGCAGTGTGGGCATTTATAGGAATACAGCGCATGCATGGTGCATGGCGTGGTAGAGGCTCAAGTGAGGAAATGTGTTTGTTTGGAGTTTTCGCCATACTACGGCATCTTCTCGCGTCAGAGCATTATTAGGCGGCGGTATAGCGTTCTTCGTGAAAGACGATAGTGTTGTAGGATGTGCGTGTAGGTTAATGGTATCGCCTCGGGGTGGAACTGCTCGGCGTGACCCTCTCCCGGCTCCCGCTGTGCATGCGTTCGGGCGTAGGCGTGTGCCTGCTGATTGTCGCGTAAGAACTCCTGCCTCGGAGTACACAGGATTTTTATATATGGTGGGAGCTGGTGCGCCCCAATCAGAATGCGATGTGCGGCCCTCGAAATCTTGGCCGTGGAAAAATTTCTGCATGTCGTCTGAGAGTCCGTCAGAACTCTGACGCACTCTCAGCGTGGTCTCGTCGTGATGGTTAACGCTATCGCTAGTTCCTTTGCCTCTGCAGCTCTCTTCCTGGAAACCGACGACGCATTTATTTCGGTCCCGTGATTGTCGACTACGCTGGTGACAAATGCGGTGCTTCTTACGGTGCTGGCCGCGCCTACGTGCAAGACATTCGGGTGATTCTTATACTTTCTCGCGGGCGCCTGCGCTCGGACATGTCCCCGTCCGACATGGAAGTTCGGGTGCATGTTTCTGGGAATTGGTGAGAGGTGCATATAGGTTCCTGTATTCATGCTGGAATGAATGAAGTATTTTAATGATTGGAAATGTAGCGAGGTCGGCCGGATAATGGAGCATCTGGCCTGCTACTCTACGTAAGGGAAGGGGAAGAGGGGAAGAAAAAGGGTCACAATGGGGGATGATAATGGGAGGAACGAGGCGAATGACAGATTACACAATTGGTATCACAGGCGTGAGTCCAGGCCCGTGTCACCTAGGAAACGTGAAAGTGCACGCATTGTCTCTGCCGTCTGCCAACTCTGTGGCCACGCGCCTAGCAAGAGGTCCTCCGACAGTGGTTCATTGTGTAAATGTCTCAATGTATCTGCCAATATCAGTCTTTCTCGCGCATACTCAGGGCACACCACGAGCACATGTTCTATAGTCTCTACAGCGCCACACACTGAACAGTCCGGGGAGTCTGTCCGTCCAATAATGTGCAAATATTTGCGCGTGAAGGCGACGCCTAATCGCAGTCTGTGTATCAGGAATGTATGAGGGCGTGGAATTCCACGCAGAATAGGAAATTTCATATCGGGATCCATGCTGGGATTTTCGTCAGTGAGCTCGCCTTCCGTACGGAATATTCAAGATGTTTCAAGACGCAGTGTCCCGCCGTTGTGCGTTGTAGCCGCTCCTACTGGTTTACCAGGTGGGTCTCTATAATTTCCCGTGCGTTGTTGTACACTCCTGTCTCCTCGAGGCGAAAAGTAGCTGTTCCGTGTGGGAGTGTGCTTGCTTGCTTATACGCCTTGCGTATCAGCCGGTCGAGTACCTCCACTTCCATATTGCTGAAATTTAAATATAGTGCCGAGTGCGCAGTCCGACTCACAACCAGAGTCTGCACTAGTTGGATCAGGCCCTGTTCCTTGAGTCCCCTTTTCCTGCTGGTAATTCATTGCATCATGTGCAAGACCTGCGTGGTCTTGTATTGTAACATCTGTATGGCGTATCATCCGCCCCCGTCTTTTTGTAAGTGTAAGCCGAGGATACGAAGTCTGTCCACCTTGGGGATTTCAGGACCTATTCGCAGGTGGATGGTTGGCACCTGGGTTGTTGATCGTCCTCGTGAGCACTTGTCGGTTATGAAGAGCGCCGACTTTTCCCGCGCGCATTGCAGTCTGCATGTCTCCGCGTATCTTGCTACGACGTCCACTGCCTCCTGCAGTGCCTCTTGTTGTTCTCCTATGGACCTCCGACCGTCCATATCGTGGTGTCGTCCGCATAGGCACGCCTGATCCCCGGTGTGTTCTCGAGTTGGGCTGGGAGTTTCATCATGGCCACGTTAAAGAGTGTCTGCGACAGCACTGCTTCTTGTGGCGTTCCTTTATTAGGTGTGTCTACTCGCTGCGACATCACGTTTCCCAGCCCTATATATTGTGGCTGGACGATTTGTGAGGAAAGCACTCACGTAGTTGTAAGCTCGTCGGCCCCAGTTCGCGTCACTGAGATTTACTAGTATGGCTGCGTGCCCCACGTAGGCCCCCTCTAAGTCTAGTGCAAGAATTGATTTCGGGCAACACGGCGTTGCTGATTTCCTCTTTGAGCTGCAGAGGCACCTTTTGCGTTGACAAGTTGGGCCGAAAACCAAACATCGCTCACGTCTTGCCTCGGTAAGCTGACGGAACGCGTGATCTTAGACAGGCTACAGACGCATATCGAAGGACATCAACTGATGCCGAACACTTTGTTTAGCAGTTGAGGAGATATATCTGTAACAATAATCGATGAAAAGAGAAATCCCTTTCCTGTTGTATAAGCTGCTGCTATGTGATATACAGCAAATATGATAGGATTCGTAATAAAAGCACGAAAGGCACGGACGGGCAAGTTCTTGGTCGTTTCTACCTCTACGTACACGTTTATTTCTTTATCTTTCTTAAAATGAAGACGTCTCTTTTTTTCTTGGTCAAAAAGTGCCTCTGCATGGAGAAACTTCTTTTTTCTGGGTAACATGGATGCTGCATTCAGTGTCTCCCAAGTTACAGAACATTTAAAACAAACTGCTTTTCTTCCCTGTCACTGTTATCTTTTCTCTTGGTGCTTTAGGATTTGAATTCTTCACTGAAGCGTCATATACTTCTAAACCTCTTTCGATTTCGTGTTTATTTTCTCTGAGTACGCATTGCACTTTCCTTTCATATCCTAATTTTCGGACTAATATTTCCCATTTTCATTAATGGCCTTTAGCAATATTTGAGAGCTAACAGCAATTTCTTGTTAATGTCCTGTCATTTTTGGGGGTCCATATCGAAGATAGTGCAGTCTGCTTAACATTAAAAAAAATTTAATTATGGGGTTTTACGTGCCAAAACCACGATTTGATTATGAGGCACGCCGTAATGGGGGACTCCGGAAATTTGGACCAGCTGGAGTTCTTTAACGTGCACCGAAATCTAAGTACACGGGTGTTTTCGCATTTCGTCCCCATCGTGCAGTCCAACTAACCTATAGCACCACTGCAGTCTAATTAACACTGCGGTGAAAACCGCGTGGTGGTGTTATACCGCCATTCATGCGGTGGTACCGGGGGTAAAGAGAGCGTTTTCGCAGTCTTCCCTCGGGACAGCTGACGCAGAAGTCGCACAGGCTGTGGTCTGAGACGCTGCGCCTCTGATCGCATACGCTGCACTGTATTTCGAACACCGTGGTGGTCGTTCCGAACTGATCCTTAAGGAAGTGGCGCTCGAATTGCTAGTTGGATCCCGTACGGATAGAGCACGGTGGTTAAGGGAGCGCCACCCATAAAACATAGAGCAACGTAGTGTCACACATGACCATTTCACAAAGCATGTTAAATGCATTCTTAGCGACTAGGGTCAGTTTTTCGTTAACTTTTGTATTCATTTTACTTTCGGTTATTCCTAAATCCAGGTGGCATAGCGGCAACAACAACGACGACAAAGATTTGCGGCAAGGCATAAAGAATAATAATAATAATAAGTTGAATAAAAGCTTCAAACCCTGCATATTTCCAGAACTGCAGCACTGTCTTTACAAACTTATCCGTCATTCAACGGTCGTAGTTTTCTCGTAGGTCTAGCTGCAGTCCAGGCTTTCTTAAAATCTTAATTCTGATTGCTCGCGTTCCAAGGCACATCCAAAGCAGGTGTAGTGCATCTCACGTTATCGCAGGAGCCGAGCATTTGGACCACGCTCTTTGGTCAACTTTTGCCAGCCCCAAGCACAGGTGACCGATGGTGTAAGCGCCGCTCTAGCCCGAAGCCTCCGAGCAGATGCTTCCTGCGCCTGGGTAATGTTACGGGAAAGAAAGCAGACACACAGAAGAATCAAGGCGCGTGGGCATTTCGTTGCTCACTATTCTTGCCTCAGTAGTGTATTTGGGATTTCGGGATAGCCGGCTCTAAAAAGGACTACCTTCACATATTTCATATCGCTCTTCTAAGCTTTCCCATCCCTTCTCTACCTCTATCGCCTGACCGACTTCCCACACTTCATACACGTACACTTTTTTTCCCAACTTTGACGCTCCTTATGCTCACTCATGAAAAAAAAGAACATTTCGCTAGGTTAACATCTTCGTCTGTCATTACAGTCTCTCTCTCTATTGTAACGGCAACTTAAGCCATCAGGCGCACATTTGAATCGTCGTGCGCTTTAAGAACGCAGTTATGGAAGTGCTGCCTGTAAGTTCACCTAAGTTCCGTTCTGTGATCAACATTCTTGTGCCTTTTGCATGGGTCCGCACGGCAGTCATCAAACCTCCAGCCTCGAATGCTTTTACCCGCTGGACCAGACGGGATCAGAACTCCGTACCACGCCATGTACCAAGTACAAGCCATTGCGCGTACGGACCCAGCCTCTGCATGAGACACTACGAAGAAGAAGGAGAAGAAGAAGAGCGTCATGGTAGCAACAGCCAGCAGCATGGCCGCAATGAAGAAACCTGCATGCAAGACATCGTTTGCCGTCAATGCTCCCCCTGAGGTCGGTGGACGACTTGTTTAACGTTTGTGCAATCTCAGTGTCGGAATAGGTAGGCTATGGGCCGTGTAGAAGTGTGTCATTTCAGGCACCGGAGTGAGCTGGGGCAGGGGATGAGGGGGATATACCTCGCCTTAACACGTATGCCATTGTGAAAGCCAGCAGCAAAGTTGGAAACGGCCTACATGACGTAGGCCGCGTAGGCGGATTGCAAGGTTTTCCGCTTAGAAGCTGCCCGCGTACAATGAATTTCAGAACAAAAGTAATGTCTCATGCTACCCAAGGCGCTAGTTATCGCGTTTTCGAGCGCTTAGCGCTGGACACAATTTCAGTGCTCTGCTTTCTGCTCAGTCACTATCTTGCCCACTGCTTGTTTACCTGTAGAAGAATTTTGTTCCGAATGCTCTCGAAAAATTTCGTATCGCAGCATCGCATTCCCCCGGTGGAGGGACAGTCCTTCCTGCTGGCCACACAGCCAGACTCGGTGGATCGAAACCAGCACAGAAAATCACTGCTTGCGCCTTCTAACATCTTCGAGTCAACTCTTTCGTACACCAGAAGGCAAAGCACGTCTGCTATACTTGAGCAAGTAAGTGCGGAAGAGCTCGGAGGCAACACTAAAAAATGATCACGGATACGCGCTTCGCCACTGGTTCACTATTGTAACCGAATGCCTCCCGTTAAGAGGAAGTTTTAGCTCGGGCCCAACTCCGACGCATCCTATTCAAATATATGTAAATCGCAGGAACGCTTTTCTGAGATAACCCCTCGACCGATTTTAATGAAATTTGTTGCATTTGAGAGAGAAACTTACATTCTAGTGACTGTTGGAAGCAGAATTTCGATTTAGGGCCCGAATATTGTGAAAAGAATTTTCAAAATTCGAAATTCCGGAAAAGAACACAGACGCACGAAGTTTATAAATTAATAGCTCAGCATCAAGAACAGATATCGTGGTTGTGTAAATGGAATCCATTCGATCATTCAAAGCGGACAAATTCGATATGTGAATTTATATCTTACGTGAATGTGTTACGTTGGTTACAAAGGTTCTGCAAAAGCTGAATTTCCATATTACTAAATTTTTTTATATTCATGTATAACATATCAATTTTGTCCGCTTTAGACGTACTATTAGATGCCATTCACAGAATTGTGATTTCATTTTTCCTTGCTGAGTTAGAGTTGTAAACTTGATAGTTTAGTTTTCTGAAAATGTTCGATTTTTGCCAATATTTAATAAAAAAATTCACCATCTATATAAAGGATTCGAAACCAACAGTCACTAGATTTTAAGTTTTTCTTTTAAATGCAACAAACCTCGCCAAATATGGTGCAGTGGTTGCCAAGAGAAATGAATTATCCTTTTACATGTACTTAATTAGGAGCGCCCGAACGAGTTTTTCAGTGTGATAGGCAGCCTATAGGATGCTGGGTTTGTTTGGGACCAATGTATGTTACGTATGGTGACGCCCATTTTGTAACCACTTTGACTGGTCATGAGCGAAGTGAAAAAACAAAACAAAGATAAAGATTCAAAATAGAGCCGGAACGTTTTCAAGGAGACGAGACAATTTTAACTGGCGTACTTAAAAGCCAAAGAGCATGTTTAATTACCTGGATGAGTGACACCAATTCACGCAGGGCACTAACTGCTCGTGGGGCGATTCAGTGCCGCATAAGTTGAATTGACACGACGGACCAAATCAGTGATTCAGTCCGCGGACGAGTGTGACGTGTCTTACTGGTATCGAATCACATTGGTCACCAAAACGGCACGCACAATAGTTGATCGATCCGGTGCAGCTTAGTCACGGTGTTACGCACGTCCCTGAAGGTAAGCTGCGATTCAATCCGTCATGCGAGCCACGATACACCCTGATCGCGGAATGAACCCACAAATAAACCGGTATTCCGCCGTCGTGTGAATCTACCTCATACTCAGGCTTAGTACTCAAGTAATCAGGATTCTGGGATAGCCGGCTCATGTGTAGCTTACCTTCCCATGTTTCTAAATATACAAAAGAGATAGACAGACAGATAGATAGATAGATAGATAGATAGATAGATAGATAGATAGATAGATAGATAGATAGATAGATAGACAGACAGACAGATAGATAGATAGATAGATAGATAGATAGATAGATAGATAGATAGATAGATAGATAGATAGATAGATAGATAGATAGATAGATAGATAGATAGATAGATAGATAGATAGATAGATAGAGAAGAACGGGACAGCGGAATATAAAGAGAAGACATAGTTCTGACTATCATTTGATGTTTATTGTTCAGTCCTTCGGACTATAGTACGAATCAAAAGCAGAGTGGGAAATATTGACATACAAAAGCACACCTTTCTTTCCTTCGAGTCGCATGCAGCATACCCGGTTGCGTATACGTAAGAAAGAAATTCAAGTTTCTAATTTGCCATGCAAACGGACGCAACACTGACGCACGCATCACCAACTCCTGCGATTTATGTTGCCTCCATCATCTCTGGCGTCAGCATGTCGCGACCTTTGCGCAGCACTCACGAGTCATTGAATCACGGAGCGCATTTTCACTTCATACAATGCAGTGAATACAAGGTTCTCCTGAAAGAAAAAAGATTTTTTTTCTTTAGTTTAACGTCTCTAAACTGCAGAGTGGTTTATGAGGGATGCCGTCTATAGGTGGAAGATGATTCACAATAATCTGGACCATCCGCGGTTCTTTAACTATTTCCGTACCATGGGGGAAATAAGTGTTTTTTGCAGGTTACGCCAGATATTTTTTTGTCAAGGAACTACTGCACTCAATATTTTATATGACACATTACTGCAAACTATGTGGCAGGGCTCACGCATCTCTTAGATACATTCTCTGGGAATGTGAGGTTATATGCAGAGAAAACGCAGTTTCCCCAGATGAAGCTGCGGCGCGATGGACGGCCGCGTTGCGCAGCTCAAACCTCCAAAATCAACTATGGGCCATCCAGCAAGCCCGTGAGGCGGCGAGGAGACAGGATCTCCGGACCTCCTCGGGGGCGGCCTATAGGCCCAGGTCACGAATTTGCCGGATTGTCAATAAAGTTGTTACCGCCACCACCATAAACAAAAAGCAGAATGAATGCACTTTGCAGGCAGAAAAGCTTTATTAACGAGATATATGTCATAACAGAGATATAAATTGCCGAAATCAAAATTGTGGGGCAAAATTGAAGAAAGTTTGTAAAGACACGCTTGTATCTACTAAGAAAAAAATGTAACAAAAATATGATATACAATATATATTGCCGTCTAATAGACACTATATCACAAAAAACCTAAATTCTTCATTCAACAGATTTTTCACTACAAAACTTTAAGTGCAAGCACTACAGTTTGGCGTGCCAGGTTGCAGCCGCCGATATTCCGGGCTGGCTTGCCTCGTCGTCGCTCTCAAAGTCCGACGAAAAGACAGCATCCTCAGACTCGCTGCTGCCCGATCCACCGAAAAAAAAAATCAGCTGCAAACGCTACGAAATCACGAGATCTACGATCTTTCGAAGCTCGCGCGCCGCTACCCGAGGCGGCCTTTTTGCTTTCTACTTTGACCGTCGCGAAACTTCAGAGTGCGTTGAAAAATTGAAATATTGCGGGGGAAAAAGCGAACTGTTTAGAAAACGACAATATAGTTCTCCTCGTTCACGACCCATGGCGCAGAGTGTCCGTGAGCGCCACGGAAGGTCTCGAACACGGCGTTTCAACCACGGTCTTCCTCCGTGGTTTCAAACCATCGATAGCGGGCGGCCATTTTTGCTTGCTACTCTGACGATCTTGAAAACTTCGGAGTGCATTCAAAAATCACCGCCTGGGAAAAAAAAAGCGAACTGCCTAGAAAACAACAGAGTAGTTCTCGTTCATGTCCGATAGTGCAGTGTCTCCGTGGGCGGCGCTGAAAGTCTCGAAACTGTAAATACCCTGAATCTCCAAAAGTAGCGCCAAACACTTCCCTTCTCGTCCGCTCCACTCCCGCGCTCGGCGCGGCCTTGACAGTTACGCCGCCTATGCTGGCCCTGCTGTAGCATACGACGGGTAACGCGCTACCGGAGGAAACCCGCGAAAAAGCTCGTTCGAGCCCTGCGGAGCAGTTTTTGAGGCGAGATATTGCTTCGTTAGTCGGTAAGTGGCCTTAATAATTGGAATTGGAATAGCGCAAGAAAATAGAGAAAAGGACCATTATTTAAGGCATAAAGCGTCCGTACGTTGAGAGCTCGGGTTGCTGAAAACACGACGCACGCACACGGTGTGCTCCAACAAGCGCCTCAATCAATACCTCAGTTTCAGGTTTTGACTGCGTGAAAATATGTGCACGTGATTTCGTAGGTTCATTTGCGCACCTGATGGACACTTTTGTTCGACCGGCGCGTGAGAGATTCCAAATGTCTGGGGCCAGCAATGCCTTGAAACACGGTCGCTTCTGCTCCGCGCCTTTTTACAGATGTGTGTAGCTCATGCACGGGTTGTGGTAGCCATGATCAACGTTTTCACAGGTAGACAGTATTGATAATTTGAACAACGTACCACCACATGAAATAGATTTATTTATTTATTACAGTGCGAGTGGTTGGAATTTGATAGCAAGAACGAACTTGATGGGACAACTGGACAGAGTTTCCGAAAATAATTATCCCCACCCCTCATTAGCACCAGTCACACTTTTGTTGAAGTGCTAAATTTATATCTGTATACTACGTGCATCTGTATTCTTTCGCGTTGTAAGTTTTCGCAGGGAAGCCGTGCTGCTTTAACTGGAACACTCCAAGGCACACAAGACAGAGAAAAAAATTCAATTATTCTTGGGTTTTACGTGTCAAAGCCACGATCTGATTATAGGGCACGCCATAATGGGGGATTATGGATTAATTTTGACCAGCTGGGGCACTTTTACGTGCCCCAAAAGCACGGGACACCGCCGTCTTTGCATATCGCCCCCATCAAAGTGCGGCCGACGCGGCCGCGATTTGATCCGGCGACCTCCCGTGATCAATCCGTCTGCGCGTACTTTTGTCGCACTGGGCCCGCGATGGCGGTCGGAGCGCGCTGGAAAGAAAAAAAAAATATACAAAAGCGCGTCGCGTGCTCGGCCAATGGAGGAGCGGAGGCGGAAACGCCGGGGAGAGTGGGGTGGCGGAAAGATCTAATAACGCTACTTTTGGAAAATTGAGAGGCTTTACGAAACCGGCGTTTCAAACCATCGTCAGCAGGCTAAAGATGCCCAGTGGGCGCGGTACGCAAAGAGTTAAAGAGCGCCCTCAAAAAGGCACAGTATACGAGCGTTTCTTGCAACCTTGCTCCCATCGGAATGGGGTAGCCGGGGAGCCGGTAATCGTCCTCGTGCTCATAAAGCCCTTTAAACTTCGTAAAGTAGCGACACTCTTCTCCTCTGCCTTCCCTCCTCCTCGTTTCTCCTCTCTTTCACGCTCCCTCTTCGACCGTGGCGCCGCCTACACTGCTCGAGCGTAGCAACGGCGCCAACATGCGCTCCTCGCCAATCCGTAGACAATTCTCGAGCAAAAATGGCTCTGATGCACGGCGCGAGGACCCACGTGATGCTATTAGGCCAATAGCGACGCGGCCTCGGCCGGAGCGCGCGAGGAGGAGGTGGCATTCTTCAAAGCGTGGCACTACTTTAGGGGTTTTACGTGCTCAGCAGCACGAGCGCCTCAGCCACCAAGCCGGTCCTGCTGCAAAGCGACGTGTACCCCTTTTCCTCCGCTGCATGTCGTCGCAGCTTGTGCCCGTCGACCACTCCTTGCCGTCGCAGACGACCAGCGCCCGCTACTCGCTTGAGGGCTGGCGGCGCCACTGGCCGCACTGGCGCGCAGCGCAGCGCCTCAGCGAGGCCCTGCTGGTGCTGCTGTACCACGCGTACTTGGCGTGGTGCGTACAACACGGCTGGCACCGTGGGGGCTGGTGCAGCGGCGGGCGCTTCCTACTGGCGCTCACGCTGCTCGTCTACGCCTCCCTGGCGGTGTTCGGTGCAGCAGCGGCTCTCGAGGCGGTCGCCAGGAGTAGGCCCGGCCTCGGCGGACTATTGGCTTGGTGAGGGAAAGGGCAGGGACGCATACATGGGGGCTTTTCCAGCGCCGACGTGGAATGTAGCTGGAGAGCTTTAGCATAGCTGAAACGTCGTTATCGGACGCTTCGAGGAGGTTATTCGCTTTATTTAAGAAATGTTGCGCCTAAATGTGTGTATATTGGTTTCTGTGATCATATTTAGATGGCGCCTGCTTCATCGCGTAATTCCGTAGAGAACAGAGCGGTTAACCCTCGCAACTGTAGCGGCAGTATAGGACGCTATACATATTCGCCGATTCGTCATATATATGCATGGTGTCTCCTGTGGTGCAAGCGCTAGCGTGGAAGGCGACTGCCACCCCCGTATCCCGGGTCTGGAGCCTCTCCTTCAGTCGGCGTATGGGGAGAGAGCGGTGAGAGGGAAAGGAAGGATGTCGCTCCACCGCGACGTGTAACCGCAGAAAACCTATGTCTAACCACACGGGGCCAATCTTGCGCACCTGGTTAAATGCGTCTCGCGTCTGCGAGACCGTGCATGTTTGTCCCACGCCTCTAGAGAGCAGAAATACGTGGGCCGCGCTCGCGTCAGCTTGATTTATGCCGAATTCGCCATTAGAGAATCATTTTAGGCGTACGCGACGGATGTGCTGGATGTGGCCGCATGCGCACTGACATCACGTGGCCGGCATGTTAAACTTCCGGCGCGAGTTTTGAAGCAGGTTGTTGTGGTTTCGAAATCATGCTGAGACGTCAGGAGTCACTGCTGGTTCCGCGTCGCACAAAGACGATGGACACTATCAGTAATGAAACGCTGATCGCAGCAAAAGCACCATAAGAAAAATCACGTGACGAGATGCTTGTGGGCTGAGTTGGCGAGAAATGTGATGCGCAACTATGTTGACGTAACAGGTAATTCAAGGCAGAAAGTTCGCCCATACACAAAGGCATGCTCCAGAATGTAAAAAAAAAAGATGAAAAGGGGTGTAGAGATAAGAAAGACGACAGAGCAAGTACAGCGCTCGACCTTACTCTGTCATCATTTTTCGTCTCTGCACCTTTTTTCATCTTAACGCGACAACGTTAAGCACAAAATTGTGCAGCACAAATCCGGTGTCGGCGTCGGACGTCGTTTCGGAGAAAATATTTTCGGTCCGCCCATACCGAGGCCCTTCATGTGACGCAAGGGATTTACTGAACTAATTGAATTTCTCAAACTAAAATACGTGGAGAAATCGTAAACTATGACTTACCCACAATATAAAGTCGTGATACCTCTTGGATTGTAATTTGACTATACGGGAGAACATAATTCTGTTGCGCGAAAACTCAAAGAAACCCCTTTCCTGCGTTTCTGCCGTTCACAAACCAGCTGCGGCTTCCGCCAGTTGTGCGCGTCGGCGCGCGGGTGTCGAGCCCCACGGAGCGGAGCCAACGGTTCTTTGCACTACCTCCAGCTGGCGCTCGCCTCCATCGCATCGTAGCATCCCTGTATATGCTCCCGCAGGGAGCAGAGTTGTGCATTATCATCATCAGCCTGGTTACGCCCACTGCAGGGCAAAGGCCTCTCCCATACTTCTCCAACTACCCCGGTCATGTACTAATTGTGGCCATGTTGTCTCTGCAAACTTCTTGATCTCATCCGCCCACCTAACCTTCTGCCGCCCCCCGCTACGCTTCCCTTTCCTTGGAATCCAGTCCGTAACCCTTAATGACCATCGGTTATCTTCCCTCCTCATTACATGTCCTGCCCATGCCCATTTCTTTTTCTTGATTTCAACTATGATGTCATTAACTCGTGTTTGTTCCCTCACCCAATCTGCTCTTTTCTTATCCCTTAACGTTACACCCATAATTCTTCTTTCCATAGCCCGTTGCGTCGTCCTCAACTTAAGTAGAATCCTTTTCGTAAGCCTCCAGGTTTCCGCCCCGTACGTGAGTACTGGTAAGACACAACTGTTATACACTTTTCTCTTGAGGGATAATGGCAACCTGCTGTTCATGATCTGAGAATGCCTGCCAAACGCACCCCAGCCCATTCTTATTCTTCTGATTATTTCAGTCTCATGATCCAGATCCGCGGTCACTACCTGCCCTAAGTAGATGTATTCCCTTACCGCTTCCAGTGCCTCGCTACCTATCGTAAACTGCTGTTCTCTTCCGAGACTGTTAAACATTACTTTAGTTTTCTGCAGATTAATTTTTAGACCCACCCTTCTGCTTTGCCTCTCCAGGTCAGTGAGCATGCATTGCAATTGGTCTCCTGAGTTACTAAGCAAGGCAATATCATCAGCGAATCGCAAGTTACTAAGGTATTCTCCATTAACTCTTATCCCCAATTCTTCCCACTCCAGGTCTCTGAGTACCTCCTGTAAACACGCTGTGAATAGCATTGGAGAGATAGTATCTCCCTGCCTGACGCCTTTCCTTATTGGGATTTTGTTGCTTTCTTTATGGAGGACTACGGTGGCTGTGGAGCCGCTATAGATATCTTTCAGTATTTTTACATACGGCTCGTCTACACCCTGATTCCGTAATGCCTCCATGACTGCTGAGGTTTCGACTGAATCAAACGCTTTTTCGTAATCAATGAAAGCTATATATAAGGGTTGGTTATACTCCGCACATTTCTCTATCACCTGATTAATTGATAGTGTGAATATGGTCTACTGTTGAGTAGCCTTTACGGACAGAAAGAGTGCGGTTTGGATCATAGAGCAAACGGGTATAGCCGATATTCTGATTGAGATTAAGAGAAAAAAATGGAGCTTGGCAGGTCATGTAAGGCGCTGGTTAGATAACCATTGGACCATTAGGGTTACAGAATGGGTACAAAGTGAGGGGAAACGCAGTCGAGGACGGCAGAAGACTAGGTAGAGCGATGAAATTAGGAAATTCGTGGGCGCTAGTTGGAATCGGTTGGCGCAGGACAGAGGTGATTGGAGATCGCAGCGAGAGACCTTCGCCCTGCAGTGAACATAAAACAGGCTGCTGCTGCTGCTGATGATGATGACACGAACATGTACAAACACATGCACGAACGTGCATATAAGGAGTAGGACCCCAATCGATCCCTCGAAATTAAATCCTGACTACGACAGTGGCTCGCACAGCTCAAAAGTTCGCGTGCAAACGCGCATTACCTTGCAACAAAAAGCGGTGCAATGTTTTTCAGCATGCATATGAAGTTTTCTTGCGGAGGCCGGAAGGCAAGAAATGCTTTTTAAGGGTGTCAAAGAAAACTTCACGCACGTACGGTGGACAATTATGTGAGCGCATTTTGGCGTCCGAAACCAGCTGATTAATGCTCGTCGCCAAGAGAACCATCGTGCCTACAGTTATGTCAGCGACCGTTAACCTTGACCGTCTTTCATCATTAACTGTCGTTCACAGCAGCTGCACGTTTTCGATATATGCGGTGCAGACACTTAGATTTAAACGAATTTCAGATGTTCACATGCGCATATTTTATGCAAAGCTTATTTTTTACTGTTCATACCACAAACTTAACAGCTGCTTCGTAGCAGCAAATGTGCAAGTGGAATAAGATTCACGAATAAGATGCACGAGCTTCCAGATCATGTTTATTTCGTTCAAGGGAATGGATGAGCAATGGCTGGTGGCAGCAGGGAATGAGTGCGGGTTCTTGGAGGCTTGGGGGGCAGAATTCGAAGCCACTGGTAAGGCAACAAGTTATTAAGAGTAAGAGTTCACAGGCTATTTTTATTGTACTAATCACATAAGATGGCAAACTTGCGAAGTAATTATTCGCACAATGCAGACTGTAATACGACAACGCATTTTTCTTTATATCTTCATGTTAATTTACTATAACAGAGCGCTTATTAACGTACAAAAGGAATCTTATATTCCTCACGTTGACTAAGGCCGATCGAACTAGCAACATATTGCGGGCGGTAAATGCTGAAACTATCACGGCTGTCTCATCAGTGGGAGCGCGCGATGTTTTCGCTTACTACAGAACAATGAACACCAGCACATCAATCAACCTTACATGAAAAATCAGAATACCGACAAAAATATTAAAAGAAAGAGTAGAGAAAAACCAGGGTGCAGTGGGCAAATTGTATCTGTTAGTATTTACTCTGTTTTGAACATACTGTTCTAGAGCCGCATAGTAAGAACAATCGCACAAGCAACACAACGTATTGGACGAGTTGGTAAATTAACATTCTTGGCGTATGTGTGCGGCGCGACACAGGCGTGTCGTTAAGTCTTTGTCCCGCGTCTGTGTCGCGCTGCACATATACACCAAAAATTGCACAAGTGAACAATCTCTCATGCCAGGCGTGCGCATTTCAGCGTGTACAGGACTGTTACACGAGATAAATGCTGCTTTAATGTAAACAAGCCGAACTCACCTCTGTAAACAAGACGAACGCACGTCGCACATCCATGGTCCCTTTCGGAGCTGGCTGGTCTCGTCCGTCCGCACGGCACCGCGTAGAAAGCTTTGCCACTTTCCGTGCGATTTGTGCACTTTCCCCGTCATACCGGAATGGAAGTGTCAAAATGATGTGTTTCGTATCACTTCACCAAAGTCATTAACTTAATATCGTCGAATACCGTACCTGCAACCCGGAGCCGATTGATGCAACGCATGCTCGACGGTCCAAACGAGTCGGCGCCTCGCCCGTAAAGTTGGCATCGCCACGGTGCAGTTGAACATTTGACGTCATTTTGCACGACGTGTAGTGGTCGGTGAATAGCGGTGCGAGCGGCGCCGGAAAAGTTATGCGCAACACTGCTCCCTGCGGGAGCATATACAGGAACCCTATCGCATCGCGGCCCACGCAAGAGGGCACGTTCGCGGCAAGCGTTTCCCGGTAAACATTACGGTTACATACGCTCCAGTTGCAAGGAAGCGTGAGAAGCAGTCAGGGATCTTTCAATGCTATCGGGTTTCATTCTTAAAGGCGAAGCTTAAGCGTCCTCCAAATGTTTCCTTGCGCGCTAGAAAATGTCTTTTTCGTAACGGGTAAGTACTCAGAATTTTATACGAGTGTCATACAAAGCACTTTCAATAGCGATCGGGCGCGATCGCGTTCATATTTCTCGATCACGAGTGCCTCTTTTGAGCAAATTAAGAATAAAATGCCCTCAAACCCAAACACAAACGTTTTGCTCGAAGGTGATTGTTGCAGCACTGTGCTACGCGCAAGGAAGCGCTCACTTGTGCCCGTATCGTGTGGCTGCTCGGCCTTCTCTGCGTCACACGCCTACGGCTCGGAGAAGCTTACGCTCACGTATACGCTTAGCCAGACCACAATGTAGACGAGCGAAGGCGCGAAATAAAGTTATTCGCTTTCAAAACTCATATGGCCCATACACAATAATCTCATACAAATGGAGATCCTACAGAAAAACTCGTGTTCCAGTTCATATATATATATATATATATATATATATATATATATATATATATATATATATATATATATATATATATATATGCTTCAGTACGCTTAAAAGAGAGAGAAATAGAAGACAGGAAAGGCAGGGAGATCGACCAGACGCACGTCGGGTTTGCTATCCTGCACTGGGGGAAAGAGTACGGGGATGGAGAGAGAAAGAAAGAAAGAAAGTGAGAAAAAGAGAGAGAGAGAGAGAGCATAGTTTTTGAAGGTTCACATTTGAAGGTTCACACCGAGTCTACACACGGTTGCCAAGACCTGTCGACTTGAGGTATATCAAGAGCGCTTTCGTGGCTTTCTGTGCCATCGACGCGTTCGGCTATGGTCGAAGGATCTTCATTACCGAAAATGGTCTAGAGTCCAGCTGGATTAATGATGTCCGGAGAGCTTCACGCTCGACGTCGTATGGGCGACAGATACATAGTATGGGTTCAATCGTTTCTGTGGTTCCACAAGAGTCGCACAAGGGCGTATCCTCCGTTCCTATGCGGAACGAGCAGGCCTTCGTAAATGCCACCCCGAGCCAAAGGCGGCACAATACTGCCTGCTCAGACCGGGAAATTTCTCATGGCACTTGTAGCTTTAAGGATGGATCCAGCCTATGGAAATGACACTTCGGGAGGTTGGGAGAAGACCAGTATTTGTGTGGCATAGCTTTAGCCACGATATGAAGCTTTCTTGCAGCGTCAGTTTTGGATAAGGGGATTGGAACTGGTCGGTATTCTAGATGGGCAGACCGGGCGGCTTTGTCGGCGAGGTCATTACCAACAGTGCCGGTATGTCCAGGTAGCCACTGAAATATAATTTAATGCCCTTTAGTGATAGCTTGATGGTGATCTTCTCTTATTTCATATGTCAGCTGCTCGTGAGTATACTCATGAGCACGCTCAAGTCCGATGATATAGCACAAAATACAGACTCTGAAGTGCTGCCTTAGAGTCGCAAAATTTGACCCATTTCTGAGGTGTTTCTTGCAGGAGGTACTTGACAGCAGCACGCAGGGCAGCAAACTCTGCCGCCGTTGATGTTGTCATGTGGGGCAGTTTGAATTTCATTGTGGTTTTCGTAGCCGGAATGGCAACGGATCCATTCCATAGAAACCGGCTCCATTGGAGGGAACATAAAGGAACGTGTAAACGGAGAAGTAGCGTATTTGGCTACTGAAAAAAAGATAGCGAAAATGTATTGTCGAAAGCCGCTGAGCAATGCTCGCGCGGGACAGGAATTCCGTCGTTTATTTTCAGGGCTGTTTCTGTGCAATTTAATTAAATTTAATTGAATTTAATTCACTTAGTGCACTTATTTGTGAATGAATAGTGAATGAATTTAATTCACTTGGTGGTTGATAAACTACTCGCCGTAGCGGAATGTTTCATGTGCTCGTGCGGTGCGCTCATCTCTGATCATCATTTGTGTGTCGTCAGTGTATATAGGGTGTCCCAGCTAACTTTAGCCAGAGTTTAAAAATATGCGAATGCCACGTAGATGGACAGAATCAAGGTAATGTTGTTTGCCGTCGCTTGGAGATACTCAAATTATTTTTTTTTCATTCCGCGTAATTAGATAGTCAGTCTTGTTAATTAATCGACTTCTCAAATATTATAGTTAGATGAAAAATGTCAATGAGAAAATTGTAGAGCAACATGAAAAACTATCGATATAGCTTTCTGTTGCTCAATACGTGCTACATAAAAGTTTTTCCGAGCGTGAAAGAAGCCCGCGAATACACGCAATATTGCCGCGCGACTGGCCGTTCGATGCACTTTGCGTTACCTTACAACACTACCTTACCGTTACAACCATTACCTTGGTTCTGTCCAGCTATGTGGCATTCGCATATTTTTAAACCCTGGTTAAAGTTAGCTTGGAAACCCTGTATACAGTGTTCCATTTATCAGTTTTGTATCGTTTGTATTGGTTTTGTATCAGTTTCGCGGTGTTAAATAAAAACACTGTCTCTTATTTCTAGCTAAGCGTCTCTTTAAATTTTTGTTGTTTTTGTTTGACTTCAGAAATACAGTGCCTTGTTTCAGCTACCCGGAATCTTACAGAAAGGTTAATTTTGCGAGAATATTTTCCGATTGTCTATCAGGTTATGTGTGTCTGTGACCACTAGAAACCCGGTATCGTGCAAAATTGGCAGATAATTCATTAGGATATCTTAAATAATTGATTAATTAGCCATTATAGCCGAAATTTGGGAATTGAGGACCCAAAGTCATATTATTAACTGAACAAAAACTTCTTCTCTAAACAAAATCGTCTTGGGTGCTAGAGCCTGCAATAATTCGGCTCTGCGGGCAACACAGTATGGCAGTGCCGAGAGGAATATGATATAGTGCACCAGTGACGACGATCTCTCTATCTCTCCATTGCGAGTGCAGACCAACAGTAGCTCGAGCTTTAGCTGGCGCGGGCTTCATCGCGCCCTTCTCTCTCTCTCCCTCCCTCCTTTTTTTTTTTTTTGCGTGGTGACGCCAGGAATCGACGCGTAGCGTGCTCTGTTCCGTTCCCAACCTTGTGGCGGTACCTCAGCTCGGATAATCACGTTTGCCAATAGCAGCAAATAAAGAAATATAATGGATCAGAATGAAGAGAACTCGTAATTGCCATAGAATTGGCGCCCGCGCAGCAGAAAACAGGTGGCCTTTTCTAATAGGGTGCGAAGATCAGCGTCACTCACACGCTATTTAATTTTCGTTTGGTTTCAGGGCTGCCCACAACCAAATTACTACACGCCGTGGTACCACAACGATTCTTGTGAAGCTGTTTTTTGGGAAACATCTCACTGTCGGCCTTCAATTTTGCAGATGAAATATTGCCCCTAATTGCTAATTAAAACTTTATTAAAATATCTTTGTTACTTGTGAGCCATAGTTTCCACAGTGCCGCATCTATATTGCTTGCAAGTCTTACAGTCTGACAGCAGATGTGCAAAAGCGCTTATCACAAGTTATCAGCGCAGCATCCTGCATTATTTGGTGCCGAAAATATAACAGCATGTATACCTGCTACATTCGTGATCTCTGGGAACGAAAGCGAAAGGGGAGTGGGGAGGGGGGGGGGGGTGATGCGCGGTATCCAAGATGGCTGTGCTGGTGCTGAAACATCACGGTGAAACATCACCCCCCCCCCCCCCCCTTCTCCCCAGAAATTTTCGGTATCGTCGCCTTCCTTACTACACCCAGGGGGGAGGGGAGTGACAGACGACCACGGGCCCCGGGTGTCAGACGACCCCCGGGGCTCCGGCTGCATGTGTCCGTCTTTAATGCATCAGAACTCGGACTTTCGCTTTCAAGTCGTCTTAGGAATAACGTAAGAGACTCTGAATTTTTTACTCAATGATTCGTGAAATTGCGCAACCAAGAAGCCTCGTCTTTTACTAGAAGGCACTAGTGCGAAGGGGCGTGTCTCTCTCTCACTCCACATCACAGGAATTGCCGAGGAACGTTCCTGGAGCGCAGCTTATTGCTCAATCGAGAGGAAAACTGCTTTTGTCAGAGCCGAGGAAACACTTCGCGTCGAAGGTCGTTTAAGAGTACGGAGGCTACGTTGTGCCAGCGAGAATAAAGTCAAGGGGTGCGCCAGGAAATGCGTCAAATAAGGGAATGGATAAACAATATATAACTTATAAGCGGTTGGAAGTTTCGGTCGCGCAACCGGCAAGGGCCTCTCCATGTTCGAGCTTCCCTTTTTGACAGATGGATATATTTTTTCTACGTTGTTATTACAGGTTCAGATGTGTGTGAGAGGTAACGCCATTTACTTGGGATATGTGGCAGCAAATCACCGAAAACCTATAAGCGCATGAAAATGTCTTTTGCGTGAACCATTCGTATCCCACCTGAGATCACAGCGGCGCTAATGGAAGTTTATGCGTGCTGTACTTACCTATCCATTGAAAAACAAAATACGCGCTTACACAAAAAGACACAATTACAATCCACCAGAAGTACACCTTGGAACTGCGAAACAAAGCCGAGCTAGGGTACCTCCACATTGCGGATTTTTAAAAAGCTTATTTAGTTACGCAACTTTTATATCGGGCTCATAAATTGCATGTTAATATGGTAAGCTGTTTGCGAGGCCTCGTGTTCAAAAATCAGCGTAAAAGGTCGCAGATAAAAGTGCCGAAACTTTAAGAAACACAGTCTACATGATGACACGCGCACAACAACACTCGTGCTGCTTATATATATGTTCTCTTTTCTTTCTCTTTAAATACGTAAGCATTTCTATGCCTACCCGACGAGGAAACCCATTCGCCCATTCGTTACGCAAAACGAATCACTATAAAGAAATTAAGTACAAAACAAAATAAATTTCAACAGGGAGAACGTTGGCGGCGGTATGTTTCGAACCTACGGCTACGCGCTCAGAAGCCGAGTGTCTTAACCACTGGCCTAACCACGCACGCTTACGTAAGGCGAATATATCTGAACCGCATGAATGTGTTGTACCGGCGATTCAAAACAAATGTCGAACGAGAACAGTTTCTGCAAAGGCTTGGTTGAAAGATTTGGTGATGGTGGAATAAAAGCCATCTCTAGGACCATATGCAGGGCCGACTTGGAGCGTTGTACACGTCTTGAAAATTATGACTTTGCGAAAATTTAATCCCGGACACGCCACGTCCCCGAGGAGTTTCAGTGATCGCGGGATGCGCCTCGCCTACCGTTGGGGCGTTCCTTCACCGACCGGAATTTCGCCGATCTGTGAGGGCTGATGCGCTTCGCGTCGCGCAAAACTGACAGATAAGCAGTCAACGAGTTGATAATGATGATAAGGAGTGATGAGGGGTTATATCGGTCTCATCACCGTTGATAATGGTTCGACGTGGATGAATAAGGTGCTAAAGAGCCATAAAGGCTTAGAATGACCGGAACAATTCTGATAAGGGTGTTTAGGATCGATAAGAGGTAATAATAATCGGATCGAGTTAGATAAGGTTTGTAAGGACCGATAATAGTTGATAAGGGTCGGATCATGTTCGATAAGGCTGATAAGGACAGATAAGTGTTGATAAGGGTCGGATCGAGTCCGGTAAGGTTGACAACCGATAAGGGTTGATAAGTGTCGGATCTAGCCTGATAAGGTTGGTAACGAATGAATCCTGGGGTTGGTGTGGCAAAACTACCCTTTGATTATGAGGCACGCGGTAGTGGGGGACTCTGGATTAATTTTGGCCGCCAGGGGATTAATGTGCCCCCAATGCACGGGACACGGGCATTTTCCTGCTTTCACGCAGTCGCAGATAGCCCGAGCACACAGATTAATATACTAGAAAAAAGTGGATAACCTGACAACATGATAGTGCAAATCGGGGAGCAAATGATAACGAAAGTCACGCGGCCGATAAACTGTGACAAAAATAATGACAAACATAAGCGAACTGCTATTGTCCCTTACGTTCACAACCTGTCACACCACCTAAAGAATGTGACAAAAAGGCACGACGTAACAGAGCTGTTTTCAGCACCGATCAAGCTAAGAGGTCTGTGCAAGAAAGTGAACTCAGACAACGAAAACGCGCAGGGCACATGTAGCGTAATACACGAGACAGATACGTAGCCTGGGAAAGTAATGTGGTGCACAAAATTCTGCTTAAATGCGGTAAGGTATAGTGGGCCAGGCGGGACGCTGTCTGAACGAAATGCTTAGAGAACATCGTTGCGCATGTGAGCAAATAGCCGTATCCAGCAATCTGGCCATTGATCGTAAACGTGGAAATGCGCACCTTTTTTTGAAAAGACGACAGTTGTCGCTATAGAAAAAGATAAAATGACCAGAGAAATTCCACAAGCTTTAGAAACAGAAAACGAAAATGACAACTGTGTGAGCATGCCCGTCAGTTATGATTACTAAAGCTAAAATCACTTACGCGAGGAATGCATAAACAAACAAAACACACTGATAGAATAACAACATCCAGATACGTCAGAACGCGAGCTGAGAGGATCTGCTATAACCACGGCTCACACGGTCGCAATGAGTCGTTGCGTGCTTGGTATGGTTTGACAATGGTTGGTATGGTTGGTAGTTTGCGCTCCCCTGTGTCACTACGTGTCCGCTTCATATACAGTGTCCGTTTCGTCCCCGTTGTGCGTCTTACAGTACTTAGCGCAAGAAAAATGAATTTGATAAGATTGTTTATGACAGTAGGATGTGCAGAGGATCAAGTGGCACAATGCTTACGCATACTTAACACCTCCAGTAGAGTTTCAGCGTCAATTTTAAGTGCGTAAGCATGTCTATACTTACCTAAGGATAAATACTGTCCGTCCGTCCCTGCGTCCGTCCCGTAAGACTATCGCTTTAAACATAGAGCCCGCAGCAGCATGCGACTTCGTGCTGTCCGTCGCTTCAACGCGAACGAAGCAGCGAGAACACAGTGCTCACGAAGCCCTCAGCACACACTGCAGGATGCACCTTTCACAGATCGTTATCAAGATGTGGGCCCGCCCGTCTCTCTTCAACGCGAAGAGGCGCAAAATCAGCGCGCCGACCATCAGCAGTCGGCACTTTCTGTCCTAATGGCAGATCGCTTTCAAGATACGGTCTGCGAGGCCGTGTCATACGCAGCCGCCGCTGAAGCAGGCTGAAGTGCGTGTGATTATGACTCATATAATGGTTCGACGCAGATGGGTAAGGCGCTAAAGAGCGATGACGGCCTATAATGATCGTAACATCATCAGCGCCCCTGGCGCCGCCCCTTGCACTACTATGTTTGCGTTATCAATGCACCTTGCGCCACCGTCCGCACCAGTTCGTGTCGCCGCAGCGCTGTCGTTTCTACTGGCCGGATCAAGTTTCACAACGTTGGTAATAACACCAAGCTGCGTGGAGGTGAGCAAGTGGCACAATGCTTACGCATACTTAGACAATTCCCAGAGGAGTTTCTGCGTGAATTTTAACACGAAAGTTTTTTATGCTGGGGCCCACCATCAACTGCCGCTAACAGATGTGATGTCGGCGCGTACGCGTAACATATGGTCTCTCTTCAAAGGGATGGCGCCGCCATCTATGAGCGTTGTAGCGAAGTACTGCATCATTACACTAACGAGCGCCGACAGGGAACGCTCCGGTAGTCTCAGCGTGCGGAGGCTCCAAAGCCTGGTGTAGGCGGTGTAGGTCTTCTGCTGAGGTGACGACGCAGCTTCCGCATATGGTTTGTCGTTTGCACCTGATTAGCCTGTGACGCCTCGTCGCGTACAGAGTGCAGCTTCAACATGCACCAGGAGCTCTTACACACCGCCTGCTGTTTCGCTTGCGCTGGCACCAACTAAGAAAAATCATCGCCCAAGCACTCGGTGCCAGCAGTTAACCAGCGAAGGTAAAACGTGCGGCCCCGGTGTCTATCATGCACCGGGTTAATCCCGACGGTTCATTAAATGACGGCTTAGTAGGCTGCCGGATCCTCGGTACGCATTTGCTGCTTTCGCTCGGCTGCACGCGCCTGTTCTTATGCTCGGGCCAATCGCGCGCTTCTCCTCCTTTTTTGTTTTGTCGCGCATGCGCATGGGGTGGCGCCACAGGAATTTTCGGCGTACAGGCGACAGACAGATGGACGGCCGGAAGAATCGGCTAGCCATACACAGCTTCGCTGTAAAAGGAAGCTGCTGCGCTAAAAGCGGCGCATAAAGGCAACTAAAGATACGTCGACGAGCTCATCCTGCTTTAAATAAATTATGGTGTTTTACGGGCCAAAACCACAATCTGATTATGAGGCACGGCGCAGTTGGGGACTCCGGGAATTCGGACCACCTGGGGTTTAACGTACACCTAAATCTAAGTACACGCGTGTTTCGCATTCCGCCCCCATCGAAATGCAGCCGCTGTGGCCGGGATTCATTTCCGCAACCTCGGGCTCAGCTACCCAGCACCATAGCCACTAAGCAACCACGGCGGGTATCTCAATTTGGTCCGTCGAGAGAGACGCCAGCGCGTCCGCGGCGCACGCTGCGAACCCTGGCACTCGCCTGCCTGAAATTGAGCGCGTCCCTAGACACTACAGAGCCGGACCAAACTGCTCTTGCCTTCGCCGACGATGAAAACATTTTATGCGAAGCATATTACTAGAGCTCAACCCAGCTCCTCAGGCGCGGCGGTGTCGCCTTCAATACCACGTGACACCGTGACGTCACGACAGAGGAGAAACGGGGCTCCAACTCGCGCCGTCGCTCGCGGCGTCGCGGCGGTATATAAGCAGCTGCGCTTGTTTCTAGGTGGCTTTGGCTCAACTCTTGTAAGATGGGCTGGGTGGGAATCGAACCAGGGTCTCCGGAGTGTGAGACGGAGACGCTACCACTGAGCCACGAGTACGATGCTTCGAAGCGGTACAAAAGCGCCTCTAGTGAATGCGGTGTTGCCTTAGAAACGAGCTGTTTCTAAGGCTCAGGCGTGCGTCGCTTGCTCAGGCGCACATTTCGTTGCCGCGCCGAACGCTGCGTTGCTTGACGCTCACCGCGTCCAATGCGGGGCGCGTAGTCGCTGCGCCGTAGCCCATTGTCTTACACCCCTTGGCGGGTCGACGGGAACGCTGTCGCGTTCCACTCTTGAAGGCGAAGCAGAGTAACGCATGAGTTGTTTCTTCTACTAGCCGAACCAAATATAGCCAAGCAACAGCAGTTCACCAGGCTAAACAGTGGTTCAACAACTAAAATAAAGGCTAGTATGCTTCGCATCCCCCCGCCAGTAGTCATTTGCTCGTGTTGAAAGTTGCATTGCCATATAGTAACCTTGCGTAGTGTTTCCGAGGCTACACATTGGCACTTGCATCGCACCGGGATAAGTGCAAGCGCATTGCATAATGGCAGATCTGCACCGCACGTGTGCGGCATAAATATGAGAACATATAACAAAGAATAATCAGAGTGCTCGGATTGCTATGGCTGATGCTAATTTTCATCCTGCATCGATTCACATACATCTTACCGAGCAGGCATTTGCGGATACCTGTCCCTTTCTTGTAAACTTCAACATTTCAAGTGACGTGATGCAAAAATACAGAGAGTCTCTAATGTTATCCCTAAGACGACTTGAAGGCGAAAAGCCAAGTGCGGACGCGTTAAAGACGGACACTAGACGTATACATCCCCCTTAATTCGCTTAGTCTACTTCATTTAGTCAACGCTCTTAATTCGCTTACTCATCCTCTTAATTCGCTTATTCCTCCTGTTAATTCGCTTATCATCCCCCTTAATTCGCATAGTCTACTTCGCTTAGTTATCCCTCTTAATTCGCTGAGTCATCTTCTTAGTTCACTTAGTCATCCTTTCACATCGCTTAGTCAACAATCTTAATAAACCTTTAACTTGCCTAAATCATCCACTAAATTCGCTTAGTCATCCCTGAATGCTTCCTGGATGGCGTTTCACCGACTTCCAATGTATAACTAATTTCCGAAAGAGCTTGGTGAAGGACGCTTTCAGTACCTACAAGAGAGTGCGGCCAACAGATACTAAATGGAGTTCGGATAACTTTAGCTCAACCTGGTGTGTTACTTCGCAAATGACACTGCCAAGAGAACCCAGTAAGCTCGAATTGTGAAAAAAAAAGGAATGCCCCAGGAAGTCTTACTCGAGGTAAGGTAACGACAACCACAACGACAAAAACAAGAACAACGAGGACAACAACAATGACAAAAAAAAAATCGCAGTCAATTCTTCGCCCGATAGGTGAAGCATCGATTGCGACAACAAATTATTACACAGTTATACAAAGTAAGGAAAGCAGTTTTAGCGGCCGTATAAACTTGAAAACATATTCGCAACTGAACAAGCATGCTTTCAGCGCGCACAAGATAACATGAACACATCACACTGCATGAGCGTGGACACTCGCTGCAAAACGCCGGACGCTGGTATGAGCAAGCGCAGCAATAGCAGTGAGCGAAGTGACGTTTTTGCTGTCTATCGCGTCTACGGAAGAGCGGCGAGAACTGTGGGGATGCGCGACTCTCGCGCGTCCCCTGATGTTTTTCCCGCATAGCGCATCCCCTGATATGCTGTTTTCCCGCACGGCTCGCGTGGCCTGGCGCCCGCGGCGTGGTACAAGCGCGGTGCGAGAGATGGCGCGACTGTCGCGGCGGGGTCACTCGGGCGCCGAAAGGGAAGGCGCTTGGCCTCTTGGGTTGGAGACAGCAAGCAGCACGGACGTGCCGTGCCGCGGGTGGAGCGACCCTCTTTCCCGGCGGGTCGGGCGCACGGGTGGACGTCCCACGCGCGCGCGGCGACCCATGCTTCTGCGAGACCGCCTCGCGTGGCGGCCTTCGAGCGCGCCTCCGTTGGCGTGACCGAACACGCGAACGACCAGGCGTTGGGATCCAGCATGGGGCGAACATATTCGCTCGCTCGCGGTGAGTCGGACTTCTAGATTTGTCGCGCGCCCATCGGCATGTTTTGTGGATAGCCACTCGGCTAGCAGGCATTGATCTATGAAAGGTGCAATAAATGCCCTTGTGATTGTTTGCACTACTGTGTACTGTCGTTCCTTTGTCCCAAGAGTACGGAGGAGGACGCCCGTATCTCCCACATCTGGCTGCCCAACGTGGACCTCTTGGGGCATCGGACGATAATTTTAAGTGTTGCTTCGTTCAAGACCTTTGTTTGAACCGAAGCGTAGGCCTAGCGTGGATTTTGATCGCTAGCGTCGGCGGCGTGCTTTCTTGAGCGAGGCGACGGTGGCTGTAATGTGTTTGAACTTATCAGCATGCTAAGCCTTTTCGCAAGTGTTTTTTTTTTAATGACATTCGTCGGTACGAGAGCCACGTGGTCTGCATCCTGGGAGAGCGAGGCTGAGTGCCCGCGGAGCAGTGGCAAGCCTGAAGCGAGTGAGTACGGAAGCCTCGTGGGTGGTCCGAATTTCTTATGTAAATAGCTTCTTCTATCTCTTTGACTCGGATGAAGTCGCGGCTCTGGGAGCCGGGTGGCCGCGGGCCACGGGTGCCACGACGGGCTGACTGGTATTGCGGCCTGGCACCGGGCGCTCCGACACCGTCTGGGACGGTGGGCGCCGTCAACTCGGATGCTGTGTGCACCGAGCGGAGTAGGACCACCTCACAGAGCTAACGTCTCCTCGCGGCTGCCTGTTTTGCGCCCATTTTGGGTGTTGTTTTTGGATGCCGGTTGTTGTCAGGGTAGCGACGCTTTAGGCCTAAGGCTTTACGAAGCTGCCTGTCGCACGTGGAGGGACACAACCTGGTGGACCGTGGCGTTGAGGCGTTGCAATTTGCTTCCCTCATTCTGTTTAGCCTCGCACGAATTGAAATTACTCGTTCGGCTCAAGGAAGCGAGCTTCGTTCACGTGAACTTAGCATCTGAGTAGCTGCCCGATCTTTTGCTAGCCGAGTTGAACATCGTACCACGTGGGCGATGGGCATGCAGAATTCCTCTCCCTTGCACTACTTTAGTGTTTGCCGAGTGTTTTGAGTGTACGCAGCGTGATTGGAGTCGCCCCTGGCTTGCTGTCACCTGCACATCGTCTGCGCTGCTGCCCCGGACTACGATCGAGTCACCCCAGGCGATGGAGATGCTGTGGCCAGTTCGGCGCAGCGACTTCGGCGGCCTCCTGCATCCAGCTCACAACCCTCGGCGGCGGACAAAGGAGCCAGCGGTCACCGACAGCTACGGCGGCTCTTGCCAGCAGGGCGCATCGGCGCGAGCAACGCTTGCTCGTACCGACTGCTGCGTCGTCGTCTCCGGAGTCCTGGCCTGGGATCGTGCCGTCGAGTCGCAAAGCTGCTGCTGTGACCGGCGGACGCCAGCGGTGTACCCAAGGACAGTCGGCTCGCATGTTATGGACAGCGTGTGGACATTTCCCCGGCGCGGCCACTGTTGCATGTACCACCTTGTTCGCGAAGCACGTGTTGATGTTAGACCGTGTCACATGTTTCGCCGGAATAAGAAGTGATTTAAGGTTGGGGGGATGTGGGGATGCGCGACTCTCGCGCGTCCCCTGATGTTTTTCCCGCATAGCGCATCCCCTGATATGCTGTTTTCCCGCACGGCTCGCGTGGCCTGGCGCCCGCGGCGTGGTACAAGCGCGGTGCGAGAGATGGCGCGACTGTCGCGGCGGGGTCACTCGGGCGCCGAAAGGGAAGGCGCTTGGCCTCTTGGGTTGGAGACAGCAAGCAGCACGGACGTGCCGTGCCGCGGGTGGAGCGACCCTCTTTCCCGGCGGGTCGGGCGCACGGGTGGACGTCCCACGCGCGCGCGGCGACCCATGCTTCTGCGAGACCGCCTCGCGTGGCGGCCTTCGAGCGCGCCTCCGTTGGCGTGACCGAACACGCGAACGACCAGGCGTTGGGATCCAGCATGGGGCGAACATATTCGCTCGCTCGCGGTGAGTCGGACTTCTAGATTTGTCGCGCGCCCATCGGCATGTTTTGTGGATAGCCACTCGGCTAGCAGGCATTGATCTATGAAAGGTGCAATAAATGCCCTTGTGATTGTTTGCACTACTGTGTACTGTCGTTCCTTTGTCCCAAGAGTACGGAGGAGGACGCCCGTATCTCCCACAGAACACAGCGCGCACAAAGGTATGAGTCATTTGCAGATCCCTTTCAAGATTCGGCGCGCGCCTGCAGACACGAGACGTCCATATGAGGGATCGCCAGCCGTTTGTGCGCAGGCGCGAGTAAGAGCGAGCGCGAGAGAGAAAACCTGGGGCCTTTTGCTCCTTGAATATATGACTCTGCCTAGGCACTACGGATGAGGTTCCTTAGCGCGTGTTATATGCGTTTGTCCCTTAGACATGCCGGCATTGCGGAGTGGCGTCGAGTTAGTTTACGCTCCAACGCCCATGCGGTGAGGCAGTGGGCACGGACGCCCCATTTGGAGATCGCTGTCTGAAGGTAGGTCGGACAGACTTTCTTGCGCCTATGGCGTTAGTGCTGGGGCAGTCATGCCGCATTAAACCTTTCTTGCGCCTTACGGCGCTCTACCTTCAAGAAACATCACTGATCTTTCCGGGGGAGCAGTAAGGGCCGTAGTAGAGGCCCGGCCTGCTCTCCTGGTGCAGTATCTTCGCTCTTGGCAGGCTTTTCGTATGCTGCTGTCCGCGACTTTTCAGAAGCATTTTTGAGTGGTCCCCTTTGAGTGAAAGAAACGATCAGCGTCTTAGCAACCGCGGTTCAACGCCGCTGCCTGATGTCACGCCGTGAGGATTATTGGCTCTACGCCTCGCCCATGCTATTGGTTAGGTTAGCTTAGGTTTAAATTAGGCTACCTTAGATTAGGTTACGTCAACGTAAAAGGCGTTAGGGTGGCGCGGCGTACTCTCACAGCGGTTACGCCTTGGGAATCTTTGTCTTTGCGTCTCGGCCACGTTAGGTTGGGTTAACGTCATGTTAGGTTAGCGTAAAAAGCGTTAGGGTGGCGTGACGTATTCTCACAGTGGTTACGCCGTGAGGATTATTGTCTTTTCGTCTCGGCCACGTTTGCTTAGGTTAACGTGAGGTTAGGTTAACGTTAGGTTAGGTTAGCGTAAAAAGCGTTAGGGTGGCGTGACGTATTCTCACAGTGGTTACGCCGTGAGGATTATTGTCTTTTCGTCTCGGCCACGTTTGCTTAGGTTAACGTTAGGTTAGGTTAACGTTAGGTTAGGTTAGGTTAGCGTGATAGGCGTTAGGGTAGCGCGACGTATTCTCATAGCGGCTGCAGGGGCGTCGAGCGTCACCGGCGGTCTTTCAGCCACTTGCGTTCAAACGCGGTTGCTATGGCGGTCTGACTTCTAGATATTCAATATGTGCGGCCCGGCCTCTGCTACGGTCCCTACTGCTCCCACGGAAAATTCTGGGATGTTATTTCCAAGGTACATGGCCGTAAGGCGCGAGAAAGCAATGGTCCGGCATGGCTCACTTTGCAAGAGCGCCGCAGGTGCGAAACAGTCTGTCCGACACAGTGGTCGCCAAATGGGGCGTCAGTGCCCGCTGCTTCACCTATTTCACCGCGCCGGCAGCCAGCGTCCGAACGCAAACAAACTCGACCCCACTCCGCAATGCCAGCACGCCTAGGGACAAACGCATACAACGTGCGCTAAGAAACTTCCTCCGTAGTGCCTAGGCAGAGTCATATATTGAAGGAGCCAAAGCCCCCAGATTTTGTCTCTCGCGCCCGCTCTTACTCGCGCCTGCACACAAAAGTAGGGTGACCCCTCAAATGAACGTCTCGTGGCGCGCGCGTCCACACACAGCCGTGCATAGTACGCGCTTGTTAGTAGAGTCTAAGCCGCCCGCACCCCCCCCCCCTCCTAAGCCGCCCCCCTCCTTAATATATGGTGCGCGAGATTTAGATGTTCTGTGTACAGTGCACTAGAATATATTACTTCTAGTTCACTTCAGTTCTGTGATTGGGCCGCGATCGTCAGTTCCCCTTGCGCCCGGTCGCGAAATGCGCAGTTGCTGCCGGAGCAGAATGCCGCCCCCCTTCCCTCTCTCCCACCCCCCACGGCCTCTCGCACGACAGAAGATGGCGCGTTTGCTCTCCACTTTCTTCTTCGCGCCTGCCAGATTGAGCCTCGCGTGCTTTCACTAGCAAATACAGCATACGACGCACGGTGACATTATCTATCGCCTCTGGACTTTATACGGAACATCACGGCGACGACAAAAATGCGCCTGGAGTGTTCTTATAATTTATATCGCAATAAAAGAAACGAAAATGACAACAAAAACGACAAAGAACACAAGGACAACAACGACAACAACCAACGGGGGGGGGGGGGGGGGGGTCATTGGGGGTTCTTAAATGCCGGTTATGACGGATCACACGTGTGAGACTGCTGCAATGTGCATCGCTCGTTAAACTGCTGTATGTGCACACTAGGATCCCGTTCATGGGCACGCCATTCTATAAAAGAAAACCATAGAGGTCCGAGTGACCCCACACGGCAAGTCACGGCTATTGCTTGAGCTTATGAAACCACTTAATAAATGGAGCACGGGCCTAATTAAAAGTAAACTTCCTTGCGTTTCCAGAAGAATGAGCGCATTAGGATATTGCACAAGAAAATAATAGAAGTATCACCCCCGATCAAATTGCATATACAGACAGAGTTTCTGGAAGAACGAGTGCACCGAAATAGCCTCGGTGACGAAAACATAACGAGCACATTACGACACTGTGCCCCAAATGTCACTAGCAAAGCAAACGTGCGGCTGTCTATGTAGCTTCATATTTCAAGACTCAATAAATGGCTACATAAACTTTTTGTTTTAAGCGCTGCGCAGAGATGAAAGAAGTTCAATTTTCCTCAGGTTTCTTTCGGGTGTAATTTGCTTGCTCCGATCCTATTACGAAAATGATTCCGCTTACTCTATTTCTCGTTTGCTGTTATTTATCTTGACTACAGGAGGAACAGAATATGGGGCACATGTTTGGCGGTTCTGTTCGCGGCGATGCTGTGGGACATGAACGGTGAATTAAAGCGAATGTCTTCGCTGGCCGGAATCGTGCTCTTGCTGCTGCTGGGCTTCGTGTTCTCCAAGAATCGCAATCGGGTAACGTAGCGCCCCTTGTCTACTCACTGTCGGCTCGTATGCGCGTATCCCAGAACTGTACATATACAGGGTGCTTCACGCAACTTGAGCCAAGCATTAAAAAAAAAGTGCTTAGCCACAGCTTAATAAAACCAACGGCATATTCTTTGCCTTCATGTGGCGCTCCTTAGTATATTTCTATATTGCGCTTAATTGGTTAATTAACTAAGATCAATTATGCAAAAAAATAATATTCCCTTTAAAGCCAAGTGCGCTTTTTCACGTTGTAGAGGGCATTTCAAAACGACCGATCCAATTTTTTGTGGCAACGTACATGCTGCGTGGTGTATTTTTTTCGGCGTTCAAAGAAAGCCCGCGAATTACGAAATAAAACCACGCGACTGCGCTCGTGCGCTATCGTGTTGCAGCGCTCTCAACCGTGCTTCGAGCCTATCGCCTATCAAAGACGGCGGCGCTTCCTTTCCGTGTGCCACCGCCAGAGATGCTGACGCACTACGAAGCCAAATGCCTCGAGCCGCTCACTTCGACACGGTCCGCGCGCACGGTTCTTTCGCTCGAAGCGCGGTTGAGAGCGCTGCAATACGGTAGCGGATGAGCGCAGTCACGTGGTTTTATTTTATATTTCGCAGGCTTTCTTTAAACGCCGAAAAAAAAAATCACCACGCAGCGTGCAGCACGTTGGCACAAAAAATTTGATCGGTCGTGTTTCTAATCCCCACTCTACAACGCAACGAAACGCACTTGGCCCTAATGTGAACAATAAACATATTGCATAATTTATTCTTAGTTAATTAACTAATTAAGCGGAATATAACAATTCTCTAAGGAGCGCCACATGACTGCGAACCATATTCCGTTGGTTTCATTCAGCTGTGGCTAAGCACTTTTTTTGAATGCTTGGCTCAAGTTACGTGAAGCACCCTGTATAGTTGTGTACTACACGAGCGCTGTCTCCTTGGTTGACGCTGGAAAAGTTTTTCTTCTTAACCACTACCCTGTTGTCTTGTAATTATGTGCTCTCTAATGAAAGTTCTGCCGAACTTTTCCTGCGTGAGCCAGTATCTGCACACGCCGCGGTTGATTAGCGGCTATGGTGTTGCACTGTTAAGCTCGAGGTCGTGGTCGTGGAGCTCGAGGACGAGCTTCATAATCAAATCGTGGTGCTATAACACACACACACACACACACACACACACACACACACACACACACACACACACGCACACGCACACGCACGCACGCACGCACGCACTTGCTATGACACAGTAATTGGGTATTGTTGTGGCGAGTGCCACCGCCGCCTCCTCTGCCTCCTCCTCCGAAGAGGCTATAATGGATGCTCCCGTCGCAATACTGCCAGTGGAGTCAACGACTGATATGGCGAATTTGTGTCCGCACGGATTCTCTGCGGCATCGACATAGAGCAGGTCTTTGTAGTTAAATAACTTTTTCTGCAGGGCTTTAGCTCGTTGTTGCCTTCTATGTTCGTGATGAACAGGGTGCATATTATTAGGGAGAGGAGGGATATGAAAGTACTCATGTATCAAGTGGGGAATATTGAATTTCTCATTGGTCATGGGTGCTGGGGCAATACATAGGGAGTTTAGGATGTGCCTACCAGTGTGGGTGTTCGATAAGCGCTGGTATTGAGCGGTCAGGTGGGCTTCTGAGAACTCACTAAAAGTATTCAAGGTACCTGTCGCCAAAAGTCTCTCAGTAGAAGCTCTACTTGGCACTACAAGGGCAGATTTGTAGAGTCTGCGTATATCTTCCTCGGCCCTAGTTAAGTGGAGATAGGGAAGGGAGAATGTGATTTTACTGACAGAAAACGCCTGTACCAGTCTTAGCAATTCTGCCTCGCGGAGACCTCCGTGCTTATTGTACACCCTTTCTATTAGCCGTGTGGTGTGACCTACGCTGGCAGTAACCGTTTGAAGTGTATACGTATTGAGTCGGTTAGATTGAATGTGCATGCCAAGTACACGGATTTTGTCTACTACGGGAACTTGCTTCCCCTTAATGTTACTCTGAATGTTCGGCGTAACGCGTTTATTTGCGGATAGAAGTAACAGCTCAGATTTGGTGGGCGAGCACTCGAGGTTCATGAACCCGGCTCTCGTAGCCACTGCATCTGCAGCCTCTTGTAAGGTATCTTGAATGTAGCCATCCGAGCCACCCTTAATCCATAGGGTAATGTCGTCTGCATATAAAGAATATTGGAGATCCGGTATTTGTGCTAGCTTCCCAGCAATATACCTCATAGCTAGGTTAAATAGAAACGGCGAGAGCACAGATCCCTGAGGAGTGCCAAAGCTACCTAGGGTGATTGGGGGCGAAGTTTGATCATTGAGACTTATGACGGCTGCCCGATTGGTGAGAAATTCGCGGATGTAGTCATGCATTTTTCTACCACAGTTAATAACATTCAATTCACGTAAGATAGATCCATGATCTATGTTGTTGAATGCACCGCGAAGGTCGAGTCCTAAGATGGCTTGGGTGTCTTTACTAAACGTAGGAGTGAGAAGGTCATGCTTGAGCCTTAGCATGGCATCCTGGCAAGAAAGCGGCTGGCGAAAGCCAATCATCTCTGGCGGTAATAACTGATTGTCTTCCGCGTATTTATTGAAGCGATTAAGCATGACATGTTCGAGCGTTTTGCCCAAGCATGACGTGAGGGAAATAGGTCTAACATTAGCTATGTCAGAGGCTTTATTGGGTTTGGAAATAAAGATTACTTCAGCGGTTTTCCATGAGCTCGGAAGAGAGCTGTTATCGAAGCAATGATTATAGTATTCTGTGAGGGCAGAGATTGATTTGTCGTCCAGATTTCGGAGTAATTTATTGTTTACATTATCTATACCGGGAGCAGATGTAGTTTTAAGGGAAGCTAAGGCATGTCGAACTTCTGCCTCCGTTATTGGGGCGTCGAGAAGTTCATTAACCTCGCCTGTATAATCTGAATTCTCATGAGTTGTGGTAGGAGGGAGGTGTAATCGTGCAAGCTCCTGAAAAAGATGGGGAATATTATCCTTGTGTTTGTGCAATAATTGAGTGATGTAGTGACTGTGTTGCGCGCGCGAGGTCGAGGGATCAAGCAAATGTCTCAGCAGTTGCCAAGTCATTTTACTACTGAGATTACCATGCATGCTCTCACATACTTGGTCCCATTGTTGATTAACTAGTTGGGTGGCATATGCTTGAATGTCATCGTCAAGTCTAGCTACACGGATGCGAAGCCTGCGGTTATGGCGGCGTCTTTTCCACCGCTTTAATAGTGATTCCTTCGCTTGCCACATGTGTAATAGTTTGGCATCAGCTGTTTGAAAAGGAGCATCAGGTGGCATAGTTGTAGTATGATTGTCAACGTCCGTTTGGAGTTGACTAATCCATTGCTGTAGATCAAGTATGGAATTGGGAGCATTATTTGCGCGAGTTTTCCGAAATTTGTCCCAATCCGTAAGTTTGGGAGGAAGAGTGTGAAAGAACTTGTGAGAGAAAGTAACAGAAATCTGTATGACGTAGTGATCGCTACCAAAATTGATTTGAAGGTTTTCCCATTTAGTTAAGTTAACCCGAGAGGTGAGGGTGAGATCTGGTGATGTATCTATGGAGACACTATTCCCTAAGCGAGTGGGTGTGTCGAAGTCATTGTGGAGGGTGAGTTGATGATCCTGACTGTGGGTCCATAAAGCTCGTCCTTTAGGTGTGGAAGTAGTGTGACCCCATAGTTGATTTGGAGAGTTAAAATCGCCAATAATGAGGAGCGGGTTTCTCCGAGCTTCCTGTTTAGCACGAGCAAAAACGGTAGTAAAACGGTGGTGTTTAGAGCTGGGACTGCTGTAAACGTTAAGGATGTAAATAGGAGCCGACCTGGACTTTTTGGGAAGTATTTCTACGAAGTCGTGATCAATGTCGATACTCTCGAAATGGGAGCAAGTAACAGTCAAATGTTCTTGTGCTAGGATCGCAGTATTGGGACGTTCGCATCTTTTGCATTGGAATGTGTTGTATCCGGGGAATTTAACGTAATCATTCGTTTCTTGTAAAGCAATGACTGCGGGCGGTTGTGGGAGATTGGCTTTGTATTGTTGCAGACTGGCCTTCTTTTTCGAAAAGCCCCTACAATTCCACTGCCACACAACTAGGATGCGGCCATGCAGTCGATCGAGTCTTTCGATAATTTGATTGAATTGCTCATCAATTTGGGTAAGTCGCGCGTCATCCTGGTTAAATTTAGCATTTATATGGGCGCTGAGGCTATGAACGTTAGTAGTGAGGGACTCAAGCTTGGCTTCTACGGCATCCATGCGTTGTTCAAGGGCCTCAAAGCGATTGTCAGAGTTCCTAATGTGTGCGGTGAGTTTACGAATTAGCTTATCGTGTTCCTCCCAAGTATCTCTCGCATCATCAATAGATTTGCGCTTGGTGGCGGTTATGGTAGTGGGAGGAGGAGAAGTGTTCATGGTTAGAGTTTGATCGCCATTCTTACTGACAGGGGGAGGAGTTACAGTGGGTTGTTCATCAGTAGAGGGTTGAGATCGAGTGATAGTAGTCGTACATGAAGAAGGGGTTTGGAGGTCGAGAATTTGTTTACGCAGAAGACGATTTTCTTCCTTAAACTGCTGTAGGAGGGCATAGATTGGGGCATCAGGTTGCTTAGGTTTAGGTAAGCTGTGGGAAGCCACCGATGCCCAGCTTACCTGAGGAAAGCTTGATTTGTTAGATGGAGCAGCGGATAAAAGAGGCCAATCTTCGTCTTGTTTTTTCTTAGGACGAGGTCCCTGCTTCTTGGGCGAAGGAGACGACTTGGTCTTGGATTGAGGAGGAGTCTTGTCAGCCTTGGGGAGTGAGATTTTGGGCTTATATCGTAGTGCGCACTGAATGGATCCAGTCTCATGACTTCCACTACATAGTACACACTTGGGAATGCACACATGATCAGTGTGAGGATTCACAGTTCCGTATTTATGGCAAGTGTCCTCAGTATGCGTAGGGTACACGTCCGGTCGATGTCCAACTTTCCAACAGCGTGTGCAGGCCTCCATTCTTTGTCAAAAAGGCTTGCACCGGAGCATCGCCATTTAATATTTGACCCAAAAAGGAACTTTCGTTCCCAAGAAAGTCACGACGACTGCGCCGGAAGTTTTTCCCATTCGTCTGGCTTCTAAAAAGTGCATTTGTGGGTTGCACTCACGAAGCATGGGTAGAATGTCTTTTTCATAGATAACTTCTCCCAGGCATACTCTGTCGATGTAGATAATGCCTTTGCACGTCTCGGAGTTTGGAACGCTGTAGGAGGTGACTTCGTGCTCTTGGCCGCCGGCCGTGAGCGACTTGATGGCGAGATATTTCTTCAAGCGATTGCAGCTTTCCGTGCTGAGGGTTTGTGTTGGTGGTGGGGTTGATGGTAACGATGTCTTGGCGCAGCTCCGCAGTGGCTGGAAAGCCGGCTGCCGTAGAGAGAATCTTGGTCAGTTGGAAGTGGCTGAAGCGGGAGGCGTCGAAGCCTCCGCGAATGCGAAAAATAGCCTTGTATGAGCCTTCGGGTAACTTGGGAGGCCTCACTTTGTTATTCCTTGAGATCATCTGTTTCCATACAGCAGCCTTGGCCGTGGCAGCGATGGCGTCCTTGCGGAGTGAGTCTTGATATGCGGCGTCGTATATGTGCGTTTGTCGCCACTTGAGCATCTCCTCCGGGGAAAGATCTTCCCCTTCTACTACCTCAACCGGGTTCATGACGCCCGCACGAGGCGTGTCAACGCCTACGGCGTCGGAGAGCCACCAAGCTCTCGTAGGCGAGGAACCACAAAAGTCACAATAACAAGCGTTCTAAAGCACAGACCAATTCAAAAATAGTCTCAAAACGTCGCGGAAATCTTCACACATGTCGCGTGAAAGAGCCACGAAGATATAGCAAAAAGAACGGGCGCTACACCCAAAAACTCACGGAGCCGATGAGACACGTCCACACGCGGCGACGCCACCTCGCGTTCCCCAGAGAAAAGACAACCACACACGCTGGGACTAGCAACAGAGTTTAATGAAACACTTGGGTCGAAAAGAAAATCAACATGCACATGCGCCATACCAAACCAGGCAGTCATAGAAAACATAAAAAAAACATCCGTAAACGACGTATTTTAAAGACGGAATTGTTCCAGAACCACTTCTTTGCAAGATAGCGATAAGGAGGGTGCACTCACGCACTGATTGTGACCGTGTTTTTGGATTTGGTAAGCTTCAATGACTTCTCTTTCGCATTTCGTGGCCCCCATACCAATAATTTGAGTGCCTTCATAAACAGGATGGGTGTACATCGGAGAAACGGGGCGCCGTGTCAATGTTCGTTTAAAAGAACATGGACCGTCTGTGACGTCAGGTGGAGGGGCAAACTTGCCTGCTCACTGCCGAAGTTGCCCTTGCCATCCTGTTTATGAAGTTTATGAAGACACCCAAATTAGTGGTAGGGGGACCACGAAATGCGAGAGAGACGTCATTGAAGCTTCCATAATCCAAAAACGCGGTGACAATCAGTGCGTCTCTATTTGCAAAATCTATTTTGCAAAATCTCTATTTTGCAAAAAAGTGGCTGTTCTGGAAAAATGCTGTCTTTAAATGCGTCATTTATTTATGTATTTTTAAATGTTTTTTATGACTGCCTGGTTTTGTATGGCGCATGCACGTGTTAATTTTATTTTATTTTCGACCCAAGTGTTTCATTAAACTTTGTTGCTAGTCCCAGCGTGTGTGATTGTCTTTTTCTCTCCTCTTGTGTACGCGTCTTCGAAGGCTGGGTTTCGTTGTGTGTCAAGCTATGTACCAACAGGCCCAGCACTAGACTCCTCTAACATATGCCGCTGTTCTATTGCTTACCGCTTATAGCTAAGCCAGAAGGACAGTTAAGTTGCTGAAAATAACATCTGTATATTAGCGATTCTGAGGGACTGCGACTTCAACTAAACGCGTCACCCCCCTGAGCCGAGTGCGCGTAGTTTCCACGGTTCATTTGTGAGCTTGCCCCAAGAGTCCTTCAGGAGACACACTTTCACGTTTTCGGTTGAAAATGCAGGAAATGAAATGTCTCGGTCACAATGAAGTCTCCTTGGAGACGCGGGGTTTCACAGTCGCGCGCAGGTGCATATGCTTCCCCTCAGCGTCTTCGTCGATGCACGAGACCAGCGCGTCGTATGATAGAGTCATGGAGCTCGAAAAAGTGGATGCACGCCAAGCAGACTGCTGGGCTATACAACTTGGATATTTGTACTCGGCACGAACCTTTATCGCCGTGATGCAGAGAGAAGGAATCTCGAGGTCAAGCCCTTATCTGGTCTTATCGACAATACGTCAGCATGCGAGAGAATATTTTCTTGTAAAATGGAAACCGGAACAACGTTCAAAGGCAGCATTAGGTTCAAAAGGAAAGGAAATATTACTATGACGATAAAGGCGTCGTTTGGTACATGTCAACATTACGCGGCAACCACGCAACGAAAACGAAACAAGGGACCACACTGTAGCTCTTGTCCTGTACTTTGCCTGGTTATCGCGCAGCATTAAGGACGCGCAAAATTACTTGATGAACGAGTCGAGATGTCCATTCCTGTCGGTAATACCTTGACACTGAGAGCAATCATCTGAACGGCGCAGATCTCCTGGGGTCCGGTGGTGGGCTGCATCGCAGCCACTTTTTTAGCCGGCCTGGTTCTTCTTCGGTTCGACCTAGGAGCGCCGCTGGCGAACTGCGCCGTGAGCAAGCTGCGTAGCTACGTCTCCTGGCTTACGGCTGGCGGGCGTTTCGCTTTCGGGTACCTGGCGCAGGGGGCGAACAGGAGCCGACGCCTGACGAACGTCACGCCCGTCGTACGGGACGGCATCGTCGACATACCACCTGTGTTCGCGTTCAGCGTGAGACGGCTCGCTCATTTACTCACACTTTCAATCAATCAATCAATCAATCAATCAATCAATCAATCAATCAATCAATCAATCAATCAATCAATCAATCAATCAATCAATCAATCAATCAATCAATCAATCAATCAATCAATCAATCAATGAAATAACGCAATGACTTAACACAGTTGCAAGTGTCCCTAAATGGGTGATAGAAGCTGGCCTGCCGACAATTGCACAGTTTAAAGTAATTGAACTCTATGAGCTTTTGCTACATCTAGAATACCACGAAGAGGCACAGTGTTAAAATTTCTTCACTGATATTCCTCTTCTCCCAACCTTACAGATACGTCATCATAAGGTCGACACCTGAACATTAATTACAAATAATAAGACATGTTGCCATTGGCGGTCACATTTCCTGTCGATCGCTTAGTAGGACTGTTTGTCATCGCACTGATGCCAGTGTTTAGAAAAGCGTTAATGTGAGGCTTACATACGAAGTTAAAATACACTCCAATGACTTGTACACAGGTACTGCCCTCGCTCTGCTACATGGCTGCGCTCTTGCGGATACTGTACTACGTGGGCTTCATGCAGGCCTGTCTAGGCAACATCCACCACTACGTCAACGTTGGCCCAAGCTTCAACTCCTACGAGGTCTTGATCGCACTCCTCAGCGCTGTGAACGGCCCCGTAAGTGGATATATATATATATATATATATATATATATTGCGGGAATTTATAAGCTATTCTTTGTCATCTGTACACGATCATCATCATATGGGGTTTATATGGGGTTCTTCTTCATCATCGCTGGTGGGGCTGGATCTCGAGTGTGCTCCGTGCTGTGGGCGTGGTCGGTTCACCTAATCTTGTGACTCGGAATAAAAGCCGTGATTACTGCTGCGTCACAAGTGGTGGAGTGTGCTCTTCGGTCCCCCGTCCTCTGACTCCCCGCTCAACCTCCTGGAGCTTCGATCGGGTCGCCGATTGTGCCAGCTGTCCGCCAACATGTCGCAGGACGAGCCAACAGGCACTTCTACTTCCACCATCTCGGCCTCGACTACCCCAGCCTCTCCGTATTGGGTTGTCAGTGGGCACCAGCGTGATCCCCATCTGTTTGCTGGACTTCGCGGTGAAGACGTCGAGGATTGGCTGGACGACTATGACCGAGTGAGTTCGGCTAACCGTTGGGACGATGCGTCCAAGCTACGTCACGTCGCCTTTTATCTGACAGGCGTAGCGAAGACTTGGTTTTTCAACCATGAGGTTGATTTCACGAACTGGGGCGCTTTCAAACAGCAGCTCCACCAAATCTTCGGTACACCGGCTGTTCGTTCTGCCCTCGCAAAAAAGACGCTCGACACTCGCAAGCAACAACCCGGTGAATCTTATACGTCGTACATCGAGGATGTGCTTGCTCTTTGTCGACGCGTGAACACGGCCATGACCGAATCAGACAGGGTTCGCCACATCCTCAAAGGCATCGGAGCTATTGCTTTCAATGCTTTAGCCATCCAGAACCCCGCTACCGTCGCTGATATCGTCGCTACTTGCCAGCGCCTTGACGAACTCGAATCAGTACGGTTGCAGCCGGACACCACTGCAAACACTAGCGCCGACGACCCTACGTTACGAGCAATGATACGCGCAATAATTCGAGAAGAGCTCCAGTATCTTGGCTTAGCAGCAGGACCTATGCCTTCTCATGCCTCCGATACCAATCTGCGAGATGTCATCAATGAGGAATTGGCATCCATGGCTGGTGCAGCGTACACGGACCCTCTAACACCTAGGGCCCCGTCGACGTACGCACAAGTAGCCGCAGCTACTCCAGTCATCGTTCCACCGATGCCTCCAAAACCAACACCGGCTCACATCGCTTCCATGACTACCAGCGCACCTACCCAAACCAGCTATCCGCAGTGGCGTCCTCCTCGTCCCATCTGCTACTACTGCGGCTATCGTGGCCACATAGCGCGTTTTTGCCGCAAGCGCCAGCAAGACGAGCGTCGCGGATATGACGTATACGAACGGGATGACTTTTCGCCCGGAGCTACTTTCCAACGTCTAGGGAGCTTCCATGACCAACGCCGTCCTTATGGTCCACCGCGCGGACGCTCTCCATCGCCTACTGTAGCATCCGAGACAGCTTACCGTCCTGCGAGACGCCGCTCGCCGTCACCCCTTCGCCGCTCTACGTCCTGTTGGAGTCTCGGTGCTGGCGCCCGTTATTGCGAATGGGTCGCAAGCCCCAAGGGTAGCGTTGGCCTGGCGGCCTGGGGCACTGGAAGCATCCGAAGGTCCCGGCAAAGCATGAGAAGACTGGTAACAGAACAACTTGTTTATTCTAACATAGCAAAAGAGCGGCCGGTCAGGTCGACCGAAGTGGAGAGACGGGAGAGCACGTAACTCAACAGTACAAATCGGAGCCTCTCTCCTGGCGTCCGGGGGCAGCTGCTCTTATACTCTCGGCGTCGCGGGCCAGAAGGAAGGTCACGGGATGAGCCCACGACACGGCGGAGCATGAGCCCACGACGGCGCGCACGGTCGAGCCGAGAGACCTGCTGAACCGAGTGTAGTGACGCATCGCCAATCCGCCGACGGACAAACCTGCTGGCTCCTCACTTGGGGAGCTCCGCTCCCCGGCTGCCGCGCTTTGACAAGCGTGGGCACACACACACACGCACACACGAAGACACGTGGCACTGAAACACGCCTGGACACGCTTGGCGGGGAGGCGTTGCGGCGGCGTCGCACGGGCCAAAATGTCCGCCGCTTTGAACGAAGCCCCGGCGTCCGTTGCATCCGCGCCGGCATTATGGTACGTCCACACTAGCGACAAAAACGCGCGCGACACGCCGCGCGCGGCGAGCGGTGCTGACGCGCGCGGCAAGATTCACGAAAAGCGGCAGCAACGCGCGGCAAACGCGCGAATGGGTTCGAGACCCATTTTTCGCGGCAGACGCAAAACGACCACCAATCAGAAGCGAGCCGCTTTACGAGCCGCGCGGTTGTGGCGCCACCTGTCGCATAAGCAAAGAATCATAATCTATGGGCTCTGAGACTGAACAGTGACACGCGCGCCGTAAAATCTCAGAGGCCATTTCCAGTCAAGGGGGCTGTTTTTGTTAAGCCTTACCACACCACCACTGAGGCGTCGACGAAGAATTCGCCTCGCAATGGAGGCGCTTTTGGAAACCGTTCGCGGATGTGCGTGCCTCTATGATAAATCGAGCGTCGGACAAGGAGCTGCGCGCCAACCGCTCGCACATTATGGACAGCAGTTTGGCATGACAGGTGAGCAATTGGTGAAGGCGGGGAAGCAGAGTCTGCGCCTGGCCCTCAGTGTCCCTGTACCGCACCCAAAACTTTCTCGTCCGCTTTCTGGCACGTCGGCGTCACACAAGTATAGAACAAACAAGTATTATAGTGTTCACAGTCACCAGTAGTTCCTCGTCCGTAGCCGGCAGTGGCGCAAAAAACCCAGACACTTCCGATGGAAGACGAAATGGGCAGAACGGAGAGCGCGTTGTCACGAGAAGTATCGAATGGAACGAGACAACGCGGGACTCCACGGGCCGTTGCCGCGTGCCGCAAAACGCGACTGTGGACTTGCCCGTACGCGTCTGCCGCGCGGGCGCTTGCCGCGTGCGGCGTGTCGCGCGCGTTTTTGTCGCTAGTGTGGACGTACCATTACCGCGCGTTGTAGGTGAAACGTAACAGACCGCCCCGCCGGGGGAAGGAGATCCCGATGGTCAGGGGACTGCATCCGCTGTCCGGAGGGATGTCGCTCGATGATGCTCATAACCGAAGTTGGGCGTCCTTGGGCGTTTCTTGAGCGCAGCGCACAGAGAAGGCCTCGTTCTCACGTTCAGGTGCACACAGGACACTGCAAAGTGACTTCGGGAGAGTTGACATTTTTGTTCTCGTTTCCGGCAAGCGTTAGAACCACGCCGAAAGTCAACCGCTCAGTCAGCAAGCACGGCACAACCCTCACTAAGCCCTGCCAGGCTCTTTCCCCTTTTATACTGCTGCCTAGTTCCTTACAGTAGTTTAGCAGCACTCAGAACGCGTCCACAAATCGGAAAATTGCACTAGAAAGCACATCATCACTTTGAAACACTGCACAAAAGCAATAGGTTAAAAATCCTGCCTCAGGAAGAAAAACATCAGTAACAAACAATTTTGAGGCTGATTCCCACGTTAGGGGCTTCGACTTAAGCCATCGGCGTTACCGTTGAGACTCCCCTTTTTGTAACGCACCTCAAAGGAATATTGTTGTAAAGCGAGGCTCCAGCGCAGGAGGCGGCCATTTTTGGGAGAGATGGTCTGCAGCCATTGGAGAGGGTAGTGATCCGTCTCAATGATAAACCTCGAGCCGGCTAGGTAGCATGACAATTTCTGAACGGCCCACACGATACACACACACTCTTTCTCGGTGGCGCTGTACGCCTGCTCACGACTGGTCAGCTTACGACTAGCATACAGGACGGGGTGTTCTACTTCTCCATTTTCCCGTTGGCACAGTACAACGCCCATGCCTCGCTCACTAGCATCACACTGAACAACGAACCCTTTTGTGTAGTCGGGCGATCGTAGCACAGGCTGGCTTGTTAGGGCGCTCTTTAGGGCGCTAAAAGCTCTTTCCTTTGTCTCGTCCCAGACGACTGTTTGCGGCTCTGTCTTTCTTAGAGCATCCGTCAAGGGAGCCGCGATATCAGAGTACCTGGGGATGTACCTCTGATAGTAGCCGGCGACACCTAAGAACGACCGAATATCGGTCTTCGTGCGCGGTTGCGGAAAGTCTCGCACAGCGGCCACCTTTATTTCAGAGGGGCGGCGACGACCCCGACCAATCACGTGTCCGAGGTAGACAACCTCGGCCTGTGCTAACTGGCACTTGGGAGCCTTGACTGTCAAGCCCGCATCGCGCAGGCGGGTTAGCACTGCCCGCAAGTGGGCCATATGCTCAGGCCAGGATGCGGAGAATATCGCTACGTCGTCTAGATACGGTAAAGCGAATTCTTGCTGTCCCCGCAACACTTTATCCATGAGGCTTGAAAAGCAGTATGGCGCGTTCTTCAAACCAAAACTCAAAACTTTAGGACGGAATGTCCCCATTGGTGAAATGAACGCCGCATACCTACTAGCCTCTTCTGTAAGTGGAACCTGCCAATAACCCCTGACAAGATCTAGGGTGGAAATAAACTGAGCGCTACTCACTCTCTCAAGGCGCTCCTCGATGTTAGGGATCGGATAAATTTGATCCTTAGTGATGGAATTAAGCCTGCGGTAGTCGACGCAAGGACGAGGTTCCTTGCCCGGTACCTCAACTAAAATCAAAGGGGAGGTATAATCACTCTCACCCGCTTCAATAACACCGAGCTGTAGCATTTTCGTTACCTCAGCCTCCATAATATCGCTCTGGCGGGGTGACACCCGGTACGCCTTGGATCGTACTGGCTCTGGGGAGGTAAGTTCTATGTCATGAGTAAGGACAGAAGTCCTACCAGGCCTCTCAGAGAACAGACCTTGAAACTCTTGTAAGAGCTGGTGTAGTTCGGTTTTCTGCTCAGGCGACAGCGATGCTTTACTTATTAAGTCACTAATGACTTGATCGGTGTCTTTCCTGTTCGTCACTGAGCCTAGTCCCGGAAGCTCGACCGGAAGCTCTTCGGGAACGTTTACCATCATGCACACCACTGCTTCCCGTTGCTTATAGGGTTTGAGCAGATTACAGTGGTAAACTTGCTGTGCTTTCCGCTTTCCTGGCAGACTCACCACGTAGTTAACGTCCGACAGTTTTTGAACAATCCGTGCTGGGCCCTCCCACTGCACGTCGAGTTTGTTCTTTAGCGATGTGCGCAATATCATGACCTCATCGCCCACCTCAAAACGACGGGCCCTGGCTGTCCGATCATAATAAACCTTGGCCCTCTGCTGGGCCTCTGCCATTGCTTCACCTGACAACTCCTGTGCCCTTCTTAAGCGTTCGAGGAGCTTAAGCACGTACTCTACCACGACTGGGTCGTCGCCCCTGCCTTCCCATGATTCTCGAAGCATGCGAAGCGGATACGCAGCGAGCGACCGTACACCAGCTCAGCTGGCGAAAACCCCGTAGCCGCATGCGGCGCGGTCCTTAATGCAAACATCACTCCAGGCAGACACAGCTCCCAGTCAGTTTGATGTTCAAAACACAATGCTCTCAACACGCGCTTCATGACGGAGTGGAGCTTCTCAACGGAATTCGACTGGGGGTGGTGCACTGAGCTGTGTAACAGCCTTACCCCGCACCTTTCGAGAAAGGCTGTCGTCAAAGCGCTAGTAAACACTGTACCCTGATCTGACTGGATTTCTGCAGGAAAACCAACTCGCGCAAATATGGACAGTAGTGCATTGACTATCTCAACTGAGCTGAGTTCTTTAAGCGGCACTGCTTCAGGGAACTTTGTCGCTGGGCAGATCACAGTCAAAATGTGTCGGTACCCCGTGGCTGTTACCGGCAGAGGTCCCACTGTATCAATAACGAGCCGTCTAAAAGGCTCCGTAATGATAGGTACCAACTTCAACGGCGCCCTCGATTTGTCCCCTGGCTTGCCCACCCGCTGACAGGTGTCGCATGTCTTCACAAAGTGGTCTGCGTCCCGAAAACACCCGGGCCAATAGTACTCTTGCAAGAGACGGTCCTTAGTTTTCTTAACTCCTAGGTGTCCGGACCACGAACCCCCATGCGACAAGCGCAACAGATCCTGACGATAGCATTGAGGCACGATCAGCTGATCGAACTCCACTCCCCTGCGGTCTAGATACTTCCGGTACAGGACCCCACCTCTTTCCACAAAGCGAGCATTTTTCTTGGCGATACCTTCCTTGACAATGCAGCGTATGTTTTCTAGGCTGCCATCCTTCTTTTGCTCGGCTATCAAAGCCGACCGGCTGACTTTTAGCAACCTGTTTAGTCCGTCTGACGTAGGCGCGATGAGCAAATCTGGAGACAGCTCTTCTAACTTTCCCGTGTCGGGAATTTCCTCTCCAGTATCTGCCGCCTTTAACGCTACAGGCTCAATTTTATTCAGTTCGGGCGTGCTCTGAATATCAGCTTGCTGCACCTCTGACCCTTTCTCATTGTTTGACAACGTCGGTCCCGCAACTACCGCCTTTGCAGCGAGCTCCCGAACCTTCGATCTGGTTAAGGCCTGAACGCTAGCCTCACCAAACAAAAGCCCCTTCTCGCGCAGGAGGTGATCGGACCTGTTCGAAAATAGGTACGGGTACTGGGGGGGCAGCATAGATGACACTGCGGCCTCCGTCTCAAGTGCTCCGAAAGGTCCTTCAATAAGCACTTTTGCTACCGGCAGACACACGCTATGAGCTTCCACTGCTTGCTTGATCCATGCGCACTCGCCCGTGAACATATCGGGTTCTACGTAAGAGGGGTGAACTACATCCATTGTAGCTGCGGAATCGCGAAGCACTCGGCACTCTTTCCCGTTCACGAGGAGGTCTCGCATGTAAGGCTCGAGAAGCTTCATGTTCTCGTCAGTGCTGCATAAAGACAAAAACACGACTTTTGTTTTTGTTTCTGGACACTGCGCCGAAAAGTGACCCGGCTTCTGGCACGTATAACAAACGCGCGTTTGCCTCGTCTCGAACCGCTTTCTGCGTTCGGCTTCGGTTGCCGCCGTCTCCGTACGTTCGGTCGGACTGCTTTCACTCGCATCCGCACTACGTGTATCCCCCTTTGCTCTCATGGGTGTGAACTTCGGCCTCTCAAACTTGGAGCCAAATTCACCCTTTTGACCGTCCTTAGCTCCGCGAGCCCGACGCGTCACAAACTCCTCGGCTAACTCAGCGGCTCTAGCCACCGTACTAACGTCTGGCCTATCCAAGACCCAGTACCGCACGTTCTCAGGTAACCGACTATAAAACTGTTCTAGCCCAAAACACTGCAGAACTTTCTCGTGGTCACCAAACGCTTTCTCTTCTTTGAGCCACTCCTGCATGTTTGACATAAGCCTGTAGGCAAACTCTGTATATGACTCACTTTTGCCTTTCTCATTTTCCCGAAACTTCCGACGGAACGCCTCCGCTGACAGCCGGTACTTTTTTAGCAGACTCGATTTCACTTTGTCGAAATCCTCTGCCTCCTCTCTCTCCAAGCGAGCGACTACGTCGGCCGCCTCGCCGGGTAGCAAAGTGAGCAAGCGCTGTGGCCACGTTTCCCGAGAGAACCCCTGCTTCTCGCACGTTCGCTCAAAGTTAACCAGGAACAAACCAATGTCCTCTCCAAGCTTAAACGGCCGCATCAGGTCAGTCATTTTGAACAATACTCGTTCTCCTGCACCGTGTGCCTGACTTCCATTACGAGCGCGTTCCATCTCTAACTCGAGACGCTTCATTTCCAAAGCGTGTTCGCGCTCTTCTTTTTCTTTCTGTTCTTTTCGTTCACGCTCATCTTTCTCTTTCTGTTCTTTAAGTTCACGCTCATCTTTCTCTTTCTGTTCTTTAAGTTCACGCTCCTGTCTTTTTGCCGTCTCCCTCTCCTCAATGGTCTCAAGGCATTCCGACAGCTCGTCATCCTCAGCTTCTAACTCAAGAATAGCCCTTAGCAGTTCTGGTTTTCTGAGTTTGTCTGAGACATCCAGACCCAACTCTCTCGCAAGCTCCAGCAATTTCGGTTTGCGCAACGACTTCAAATCCATGGCTGCTCTGAATGCTGCTTTCTCTACTGCCTACTATTGTCTTGCCGCAAACTAACCCGGCAGCAACGACAACCACAATTACCAGCTCTGTTTCTGACACTAACAAAAGCCTGGCAAAACTCAGAAGAAGAAAGTCCCGCACTCACCAAACCTCGCAGCCAAGACTTCAGCGCAGTCGTTCCGCTGCAGGCAACCAGTCATCACACAGGGATCGTTGCACTGCTCCCGGATGGTCGTTGAGCTGCTCAGCATACAGTCAACCGCATCTCTTCGCTGCTGGCCTCCGTTGTCGCGATCTCACCGCTGGCAACCAGTTGTTGGAGTCTCGGTGCTGGCGCCCGTTATTGCGAATGGGTCGCAAGCCCCAAGGGTAGCGTTGGCCTGGCGGCCTGGGGCACTGGAAGCATCCGAAGGTCCCGGCAAAGCATGAGAAGACTGGTAACAGAACAACTTGTTTATTCTAACATAGCAAAAGAGCGGCCGGTCAGGTCGACCGAAGTGGAGAGACGGGAGAGCACGTAACTCAACAGTACAAATCGGAGCCTCTCTCCTGGCGTCCGGGGGCAGCTGCTCTTATACTCTCGGCGTCGCGGGCCAGAAGGAAGGTCACGGGATGAGCCCACGACACGGCGGAGCATGAGCCCACGACGGCGCGCACGGTCGAGCTGAGAGACCTGCTGAACCGAGTGTAGTGACGCATCGCCAACCCGCCGACGGACAAACCTGCTGGCTCCTCACTTGGGGAGCTCCGCTCCCCGGCTGCCGCGCTTTGACAAGCGTGGGCACACACACACACGCACACACGAAGACACGTGGCACTGAAACACGCCTGGACACGCTTGGCGGGGAGGCATTGCGGCGGCGTCGCACGGGCCAAAATGTCCGCCGCTTTGAACGAAGCCCCGGCGTCCGTTGCATCCGCGCCGGCATTACCGCGCGTTGTAGGTGAAACGTAACAGTCCCCACTGAGACCTGCTTCTCAATTCGCCGAGCGTCGTCCGGAAAACTGAATTATGGAGCTTTTGGAGGAAAAGCTGCATCGAACGACAGGACAGAAATTCCTCCATCGCGTCCGTACAATGTGATATTGGTTGTAGTAGAGGGTGTACAAGTAGAAGCTTTAATAGACACTGGTGCTAGTGTTTCCGTCATTCACCGTGATTTGTGTTCGCGACTTAGGAAAGTTACGACCCCCTATGATGGACCTACGCTACTCGCTGCTCAAGGGGCCTCCATTCGACCTATCGCTATGTGCACAGCTCGTATTTCCATCGATGGACTTCTACATCACGTACAATTTGCAGTGCTCAGTTCGTGTGCCCAGCAGCTCATATTGGGATGGGATTTTCTTTCTACGGCCTCCGCCTCCATCTGCTGTGGACAACGCGTTCTCCACATGACCGACACGACCTATTCACTTCATGCAGATGACACACCCCTTCACTTCGTTGCTGCAGAAGATACCGCGTTACCTCCTCGCCATCAAAGCATTGTTACTATCACGTCTGATGTGATTGACTGCGGCGACGTGCTCGTCTTACCATCTGCACGCTGTCTTGCAAGAGGGATAGCCTTTGCATCAGGGCTCGTTAGGTTTGATCATGGCGCTGCACGTCTCTACGCTACAAACCCGACATCCGAAAAGATTCTCATCCCTAAAGGCACTACATTGGCTTGCGCCACTGCATCAGAGTCTATATCTGTTATTTCCTTTAAACCAGCTTCCTCTGAAGGTCCTTGTACTGGACGGGCCGCATCTCCTTCAGCTCTTGCAGCTGCCATCAGTTCCGACCTGACAGCTTCGCAGTCACAACAATTGCTTGCTTTGCTCCGAAAACATGAAGCTTCCTTTGACGCGCATTCATCTTCGTTGGGAAAGACTTCGATTACGACGCATCGGATAGAGACAGATGGTACATCCATCGTGCGCCGTAGACCATATCGCGTATCGCTAGCCGAGAGGAAAGTCATTGACGAGAACGTCACCGACATGCTCCAACGAAACATAATACGCCCCTCTGCTAGCCCTTGGTCTTCCCCCGTTGTTTTGGTTCGCAAAAAAGACGGCTCTGTTCGATTTTGTGTCGACTACCGAGCACTTAACAAGATCACACGCAAGGATGTATACCCTATGCCGCGAATAGACGATGCCTTGGATTCCCTGCAGGGTGCCGAGTACTTCTCCAGCATCGATCTGCGTTCCGGCTACTGGCAGATACCTATGCATGAGGACGATAAGGAGAAAACAGCGTTTTCAACACCCGATGGGCTCTACGAGTTTAATGTCATGCCATTCGGCCTTTGCAATGCGCCCGCAACGTTCGAGCGCATGATTGACACCGTTCTTCGTGGCCTAAAGTGGAAGACTTGCCTGTGCTATCTCGACGATATTGTTGTTTTCTCGTCAACCTTCTCTCAGCACCTGCAACGTCTGGATGAAGTTCTCACGTGCCTTGCCAACGCTGGACTTCAGCTAAACACTAAGAAATGCCATTTTGCGAGCAAGACAATCAAAGTTCTAGGTCACATTGTGAGCAAAGATGGCATTCGTCCTGATCCTGACAAGGTTTCCGCAGTTCAGCACTTCCCTCGTCCCGAAAAGACTAAAGATTTGCGTAGTTTCTTAGGCCTCGCTTCCTATTTTCGGCGATTCATACGGGGCTTCGCCTTAATAGCGTCACCTCTGCACAAATTACTGGGTTCTAATGTTCCCTTTGTGTGGTCTCCCGAATGTGAATCTGCGTTCACCCATCTGAAGCGCGCTCTCACATCTGAACCAGTACTACGCCATTTTGATGAAGCTGCTCCTACCCTCCTGCATACGGATGCTAGTGGTCACGGAATTGGTGGCATTCTCCTACAGCGAGACGACACTTTAGGTGAGAGGGTCGTCGCATACGCAAGTCGCGTTCTGAAAAACGCCGAAAAGAATTACACCATCACGGAGCAGGAATGTCTAGCTATCATTTGGTCTGTGCAGAAGTTTCGACCTTATCTTCACGGCCACCACTTTACGATCGTTACAGACCATCATGCATTATGCTGGCTTTCGACGCTGAAGAACTTGTCTGGACGACTTGGTCGGTGGATTCTTCGTTTGCAAGAATACGACTTTACCATTACCTACAAGTGCGGAAAAAAACACCAAGATGCAGACGCACTTTCTCGCTGTCCGCTTCCTACGACACCATGCAATGGAGCTCCAACTACCATCCGTGACAAGCTTTCGCTCGATCCCTCCTCAGATGCTTTCTTGTTGGCCGCTGTCGACGAGATGCCTCCACACGACAACAAATCCTTCCAATTTCATCAACTTGCCGACTCTTACTGTCGGCGCATCATCGACCACCTTCAAGGAGCTTCGCGCCCGCCTAACGCCCGCCTTCGTCGGCAGCTGACGCAATTTAAGATTGACAACCGCGTCCTATACCGTCATGTCTATCACCCTGACGGTCAACGCTGGGTTCCTGTTCTGCCACGCTCTCTACGTGCTTATGTCCTGCGGGCTTCTCACGACGACATGACTGCTGGTCACCTTGGTTTCCAGAAAACCTATGACCGCATCAAAGGGCGCTTCTACTGGCCTGGATTGTCCGCCAGTGTAGCGAGGTATGTCGCTTCCTGCGCTCTATGTCAGCGTCGAAAGCTCCCTACATCAGCTCCAAGCGGACAACTGCAACCGGTTCCTTGTCCGTCGCAACCATTTGAGGTCGTTGGAGTTGACCTATATGGCCCACTTCCTGTGACTCTCACCGGTAAACGATGGATTGTGACAGCCGTTGATCACTTGACACGCTACGCCCAAACAACTTGTGTGAGTTCTGCCTCAGCCTCTGAAGTTGCTGCATTCATACTTCAATCCTTAATACTGCGTCACGGTGCTCCTCGCGTCCTCCTGAGCGACCGTGGAAAAGCATTCCTCTCGCAACTACTAGACGAAGTACTCAGAGCCTCCGGAACCACCCACAAGACTACCTCCAGTTACCATCCGCAAAGCAACGGCCTCACAGAGCGATTTCATCGCACGCTGTCAGACATGTTAGCCATGTACATTGACCCGGATCACAGAAACTGGGACGCAATTTTACCATTCGTGACCTTTGCATATAATACCGCCGTTCAACGCACGACCGGTTACTCGCCATTCTACCTTGTCTATGGTCGTTCGCCCTCTTCCTGTCTTGACGTCTCTTTCTTCGCGCCAACTGTCCATCAATGTCCTTCCTCCTGCGAAGAATATGTGTCCCGCATTCTGCGTTGTCGCCAGCTCGCCCGCATCAACACCGAAGCACGGCAACAGGACCGCAAGCAGCATTACGACGCCTCTCATCGCGTCGTGTGCTTCCGCCCTGGCGAGGAAGTGCTACTCCGGACACCAGTTCGTACTCCTGGCTTGTGTGACAAGTTTCAGCTTCGGTTCATCGGCCCCTACAAAGTCTTGGAGCAGACTTCTCCAGTGAACTATCGCGTGGAACCAGTTATTGTTCCAAATGACCGCCGCTGCCGCGCCGCTGAGATTGTTCACGTTTCCCGTATGAAGCCTTTCACGAGACGTTCACCGCCCCTTTGAATTGCGGCCAGGATGGCCGCTCTCGCGCGAGGGGACATTAGTGTGGGAATTTATAAGCTATTCTTTGTCATCTGTACACGATCATCATCATATGGGGTTTATATGGGGTTCTTCTTCATCATCGCTGGTGGGGCTGGCTCTCGAGTGTGCTCCGTGCTGTGGGCGTGGTCGGTTCGCCTAATCTTGTGACGCGGAATAAAAGCCGTGATTACTGCTGCGTCACAATATATATATATACAGATATATATATATGTAACCTTCTGCGGTTTACTTGGCATGACCATTAGCAACAGCACAACATAAATATCGCGTAGGGTGTAGAGAAAGTGAAACACAGTTCATTGGTTCGGAAATTTTTTTGTGCACTGTGGAAAAAAAACGGGCACTCGTTCGTCGCGTGGCGGCAGTGTGATATTTCTATTTGTTTATTTGCGATATCCAAACATAAATATAGATATAAGAATATAGAACTTAAGGAAATCAGATACTACGCTGTGGCAATGAAATTATAACAAAAATGCAAGAAATAAAAGCACATCGTTGCTTTTGAGCGCGTCTGCGTTAGGCTACTTGTGCGATTGAGCAGTCTTGAAGGATGCCATGGCGTTCATTTGGTTGCCATAAATTGTGCAATTGCCTGGGCATTGTACGCAATCCTGTAGTTAGAGAAATCTGACCAAATTGGCAGTTGTGTCGGCTGCAGTGTGGCATGTCTACAAGCTTACTAGTGGAGCAGCTGGTGTTAGCGTACGAAGCCATCCGTTGTAATATGGATCATAAACGCGGCGTTATTGCAAAAGCAGTGCCTGTCGCCTCTCGCGTTCTTCTGTTTCTTGTCATCTGGGCCTGTAGCACTTGGAAAAAAAAGGGGGAGGGGGCGCTCGTAGGCTCGAGCTAGACGTCCGGTTTAAATCGTCTGATTGCAACAACTTCCATATGAATACTCTTAATATAAAACTGTACGATAGGAGTGAATGACCCTCCTAGACATTCCGTTTAGTTTGCCTTATCAACATAACTTGCAAATAAAACTTTATGATACGAGTTAACGACCTTGAATAAATTATTCGTAAACAGCTTCACTTCGGATACGTTTGTCAAAGTGTTGGTGAGCTTTACTTAATGGGGAAAGTTAGCATCAGTTCGCGTTGTGAATAAAAATAATAATATTACGTGTATCTTGGGAATAAACGCCTGTTTTCTCACTAATAGGTTCATGTTGTCACAAGGCGGGGCGTGGCATTTACAGAAACCATTTTGTGGACGATGCTAAACGGCATGTTTTGCGATCCGTTAACGGGGTTATGCGACGGCTGGTAAGCGTATACTCTTACATAGCAGCACCATTGAGTAACGTCTTCTCTAGCAGGAGGCGTTTTCATGGAGATAAACACTTTATGGCCGCCGTTTCAAGCGACCTAAATAGGTTTAATCACCTAATTGGCGAACGAAACGACTGGTCTGCGCTGTTTTCGTGCTCGTGTTATTGTTGACGGCAAACAGATGGTTACTGCAGCTCGCCGCTCATTGTGTAGCGAAGCTGATCCAAGGCTTAGCGCAAGGTATGTGAACCAGACGAAACACTGGCTGTTTGGCTTTAGTCTCTCGTAGCAAGGCGGTGTGTTAACTCCGTGATAATAAAGTATAGACCGTTTTGCAGGTTGGAGGCGATAAGAAAACGCTGCCAGACTCGGTTTCATATTGTTACGGAAGGATGACAGAAGAGAGAGAGGAAGAAGATCGCGAAACGCTGGCTGCTGCGTGTTGTTGCTGGTCAGCCATCTTGACCACATTGACTTTGCTTGTATATGTACTCTAAATATATTCAGTCTATACTGCCAACATCCCCGTAACATATTGGTATAGACTGAACATATTTACAATATATATACCAGCAAAGTCAATGTGGTCAATCGCCCAACAGCAGAATGGTACCGAGTGCGTGATAGCTTACGCCAGCCGCCTGCTGTCACCTGCTGAGAGAAATTACTCCATCACCGAGCGGGAGTGCTTGACTTTAGTTTGGGCTGTCGCCAAGTTCCGGCGTATTTGTACCGCCGCACGTTTTCGGTCGTTACAGACCACCACGCCCTCTGCTGGCTGTCTTCCCTCCAGGACCCCACAGGACGGTTTGGTCGCTGGGCGTTGCGGCTCCAGAGATTTTCATTTGTTGTAAACTATAAGTCTGGACGCCTGCACAAGGACGCTGACTGCCTCTCGCGTCATCCCGTGGATCCTCCCGATCCTGTTGCGCATTATCCGGTGACCAGCGTGATGGCTTTGACTGACATGACCGACATGCGCGCTGAACAACAACGCGACGCATCCTTACAGTCCATCATCACTGGAGTACAATCTGGCAGCACCGATGGCACATGCCGTATGTTTGTGCTGCATGACGGCATCCTCTACCGCCGCAATATCAGCTCTGACGGCCCTGAATTGCTCCTTGCCCTTCCTCGTCATCTGCGATACATCGTTCTCGAACAACTTCACGATGCACCGACGGCGGGGCACCTTGTAGTTTTGCGTACATGCGACCGCGTACGACGCCGGTTCTTCTGGCCGGCTCTTTACCGCTCTGTGCGTCGTTATGTCGCAACTTGCGAATTGTGTCAGCGCCGGAAGAAACCTCCCCTGCCACCTGTTGGCCGACTCCATCCAATTGAAGTTCCTTCTGAGCAATTCTTTAGCGTTGGCATTGACCTGCTTGGCCCTTTTCCGACGACGACTAGAGGGAATAAATGGACCGCTGTCGCTACTGATTACGCGACACGCTACGCGATAACAAAGGCGTCGCCGACTAGTTACGCAACTGATGTCGCCGATTTTCTCTTTCACGACGTCATTCTCCAGCACGGTGCACCTCGACAGTTACTTACAAACCGCGGCCGCTCGTTCTTGTCTCGAGTTGTGGACGACCTCCTCCGCTCTTGTGCCACTGAGCACAAGCTGTCCACCGCCTACCACCCACGAACGAACGGTCATACGGAACGTCTCAACCGAACACTCACAGAGATGCTGTCGATGTACGTTTCCAACGATCACCGCGACTGGGACGCTACGCTGGCCTACGTGACATTCGCGTTTAACTCGTATTGACATGACAGCGCAGGAAATTCACCCTTTTACCTTTTGTATGGTCGCGACCCGACTTTGCCCTTTGACACCATCCTACCTTCTGTGCTCCGCGTTGACGATGACTTAACGTACGCTCGTTAAGTCATCGATCGCGCTCACATAGCGCATCAAGTCGCCCGATGTCGCTTATTAGCCTCGCAGCATCTGCAAAAGAAGCGTTACGACCGATGCCATCGCGATGTTCAGTTCGCCCCAGGTGCTTGTGGGCTGCTTTGGTCATCATGCCGTCAGGTCGGCCTCTCCCAGAAGCTCCTCTCTCGCTACACATCGCTACACAGGGCCTTATGAAGTCTTACGTCAAGTTAACGACGTCAATAACGAGATCGCGCCATTAGTTTCATCCAGCCTCAAGTCCGCCGCCTGTTGACGTCGTGCACGTTTCGCGGCTGAAGCCATACTTCACTCGCAGTTCTTCGCTTACCATGCGCCGAGACGGCGCTTCACCACCCGGGGGTCCTGTTACGGAAGGATGACAGAAGAGAGAGAGGAACAAGAAGATCGCGAGGAGGCTGGCTGCTGCGTGTTGCTGCTAGTCAGCTATCTTGACCACATTGACTTCTTTGCTTGTATATATACTGTAAATATATTCAGTCTATACTGCCAACATCCCCGTAACAATATTATACAAATGAAGCATACGGGGTGTAGCGACTGCTGTTTACAAACTTATTGCATTTGTTTATGAGCAATATTGACTCGGCAGTCAATAAGCCGCGTGCCGTGGAGGTTACCGTCAGTGTTTGGTTATATATATATATATATATATATATATATATATATATATATATATATATATATATATATATATATATATATATATATATATATATATATATATATATATATATATATATATATATATATATATATATATATATATATATATATATATATATATATATATATATATATATATATAAGGAATGAAAACTACGAATTATGATGCGAGTATAGTACTAGTCGTGGAGGGAGGGAATCCGACATCCCAAAACCAAACACTGGCGGTAACCTCCACAGCACACGGCTTATTGGTTGCCGAGTCAATATTGCTCATAAACAAATGCAATAAGTTTGTAAGCAGCAGGCGCTACACCCCGTATACTTCATTTGTATAATATTGTTACTGGGATGTTGGGAGATTCTGGCCGTTATATATGTATGTATGTACAATGATTAGGAAAGACAATACATAAACATTTCATAGCCACACTAACGTCCTTGAGGAACGTATTATGAAAAATAAGAAATGCTGGATTGCCCGGCGGGGCGAAAAGCCCCGCTGTATAGTCCGGTCCATTCACCTCCAGTTTACTTTCGGAAAATCGTGGACACGGCAAACGAGACAGCAATATGACGACTGGCACGGCACTTACATACGAAGTACACATTTGCAACGACCGCATGTGCATTGATGGTGAGTGTTCTGCACGCAGGTGGAGTCGATGCTGCTCGTACACCCGTACCTGCTGACTATGTCGAGATCCAGCCTGCACTGCATCCTCACTCTCGATTGCGGCACCGTCTCGGGACGGCTTATGCCAGTCTACGTGGACCTCGGGGTAAGGCGTCGCGGGTGTCTATTTTTGCGGGAGGGTTTGACATTAGAAACGCATAAATTGAAGGTGCAAATATTGGTTTTAAAAGGTAGACCCTTGCGTAAGTTGCGGCCACATTGGTTGTATCTTTGATCATTCTCCAGCCTTAGATAGCACAATTCTAACCCCTGATGTAAATTTTTCGTTGAGGTGGCCATTACTTCTACAAGAAATCAAAATGCTCAATCGAATAATCAACGTAATTACGCTAATGAACTTTTTAAATTATTACTACACGACACATCTTTCAATCTACAAATTATAGCCTCTGAGTTCGCGCGGCGAATGCCCTTAGAACGAATTCTCTGGACAGTACCGGTTCCGAGATATTAAATTTCGAAGTGTCCGTCGAATTGCATTGATGTTCCAGTTACTTTTCTGCTTCGATGCATGAAAGAGCAGTTTCTTAAAAATGCAAGATTATAATTGAGGTCGTATAAACGGCGTAGACTATATCCCGGTCCCTTTTCTAGCGTTCGTTCCGACGGTATGGTGTACGGGTTTGTCTTGGAGCTGAAGTTTCGATCAGCCTCAAATTAGATAATTTTACCAGTAGAAGCTTGGGAGATACAACATAAGATCTTTTGCCTTAGACACAGGCTGCATAACTTATATGTTGCCAGATGCTCGCCAAGAGGTTGCCGGTACCTCCTCGGCGTGGTGCATATTGCTTCTTTCTTGGCTCCCTGTCTTCAGACAGTAAACATGCACCTCGCTATAGCGTACCTGTGTGAAAGTGAGGTTCCCTACGTGACATTCGGTATATTACCTGGAATTCGCTTCACGAGCGAGCAATGCGCTGGACTCTCTGCCAAGATTTCGAGCTGTCCGCGGTCCATTGCTGCCTCCGCATTCCTAGTGACAGAGTATTCCACACATGCGGTGAATACCCGTCCCATATACAAGTAACCTGACAGAAGAATCGCAATCACTGGGTCTTTCTTCACAGAATGTGGGACGTATATTGCTCTTTTTTTTTGCGTAATGCTATTCTGGTGGTGACGTAAATTTTATTATTGGATGAGATCAACTTGCGACGTACTAGGGGCAATAACACTGACGAACATTAATTGCGAAAACAGCAGTAGTGCAGCAAGATTGCGATCGTTATCTATTTTATGTTGGATATATTGAGCCTTTCTGAGAGATTAAAGCTAAGAGGTATTTCCACGTTCCTTTTTGTTTCAATCTTAATGTGGAGCTATCTTCATCAGAGACACTGGAGTGCTCTTACACATACTAAATGAACCGGATCAGATTGCGTTATACCGGCGTCACACAAACTAGCTTCTCCGCTAGTTGCAGAGCGTCACCATAAAAGTTTCGTTGCATGTTCAGGTGCACCAAGACGTAGGTTAACTAGAGGTTTGCCATGGCAAATAAATTGCTGCGCGCAGCTAAGCGTGCTTTTTAGTAGCCCGAGTGGTCTGTCACCATTGGAAAAAAAAATGCTAGGCCAGAACTTAGCACCGCTAACTTCTTAATTATGCGCTAGCGTTCTTAGATTTCGAAGATTGTGACGTCTCGACAGGTGCGCGCGTCCTTGAACGCTCCCATTTATCAAGTGACGTTTCTACATCTTGGTATCTTTTACAAACTTGCAATTTCGTGCACACTGTGACGCGCTTTCATACAATCAACACAACTCGAGTTGTATTGCTCGAAAGTGACTGAAGTCCGCCGATGATGCTATAAAAAATGCTTGACCGATGGTGGTACCAAACCTCTGTCTTCCAGGAAAGCAACCAAACGCCCTAACCATTAATGCCATGAGCACACGCCCTCTTCTCTCGTTTCGAAGGCACCCTTTGAGATGTCTGGCGCTTGCGTCACGCTCCAGTTTCTCACATTCTTTCGTCGTGACAGCTAGCGCTTTGAGACGCTGTGTCACACTGCACTGCCTTCTAGATCGGCCCATATTTCCCGTTAGATACCTTCAAATTTGGTGAAGCTTGCCTATAATGCTGTCACATTAATACTCCGTAAGCCCCATATGTCCAAAATTCATAATCCCATATCCTGTAATGAGCTCCTTACAACTTTTGACCACGAAATTAAGGACACGCCAGACAAGGACGACGGAATGCGAACTGCGCTTCCTCGACTTCCCGGTTTTTTTTGTCCTTTCGTGGTTGTAAGCTGCAGTCTGCACATTACAAGATGAGCGAACACAAACTAGCCATATTTCTCGCTATTATGGTCATGTGGGATTCTGTATAAAGACCAGTATGTTTCCATATAAGCTCATATAATTGCATGGTATTATGGACGGGGAATGTGGGTGTGTTCAACGACGACTAAAGGCTGAACATGTGGGATGCGTGTAACTTTTGATGGATAGAACTGAAATTTTGCGTTTAAGGACGTGTTTTCAGACCAGATGAAGTGCGCGTTGTAGACGACTTCAAGCAGGAGTTTACGCTAGCGACCTGAACACATCTTGCCATGCAACAGAGACGAAAAGATTGACAGGCTTTCAGCGATTGAGTTTGGCTGCTGATGTGAAAGCACTGAGGCACAGGAACTTACGTTTGTCTGTAAATGAATTTCTTGTGCTCTTTCTTTCATGTTTAATGAAAGTGTGTTTGTTAGAAACCAAGTAGTCACTAAGGTGTGAACTCTCAAATTTCTCTTCATCGGGTTTATTTCCATGGGCATTCGTCAGCAGAAATGCATTTTCCAGCCCGATACGATACTAATCAAAGTGAGGCGAAAGCGTAAAGGCCTCCGAATTGTCGGGGCCTGCTTGTATAGTCTGTAAATTGGTTTTTGTTGACGAATCCAAGGACTTTCACTCCTTATGTTGTGGTCTGATGTCGTAGCCCAAAACTCTGCTCCCTTCCCATTCTTTCTCTAACCAACTATAAGGTATGCCACAACTCGTCCATTCACGCCTTCGTTAAATTTTCCGACATAATGTGAATAAATTACGAATAATCCCGGCACCATACAGCTTTCTATTTTTCAAGTGAGAATGAAGAAATGTTCCGTTCAGTTTTAAACACGAGCATATTATGATAAGTTAGCGTTATCTTATATTTGGCCACTTTTCGTAGTGCGCACATAGACGGGATGATTAAACAGAGCACGTCATTCCTCTTGCTTCAGCTCTCATGTGCACACTTCCTCTAAAACCATTGTTTGTCGTTCCACACGCTCTTTCGCTGTAATGAAAATCCAAAAATCAGTATTTTCCACCACAGTCAGCAACACAGAGCTCTCACACGAAGCATGCATGAGTTTTTGAATATGTATGTATGAATATACGGCGCATGACAGCCCATGGCCTCGAATACGGAAGTTGTCGTGAGATCAGGCTGCATTTTGTCGTTTACTTGCAGCGCGTGTTCATTGAACACTGCTTGAGCTTTCAGTCATCATCAACAGGTGAACTCGCGCTGCACCCGAGTTCGCTCCTGCTTAGAAGTTCCGATGTCTGCTCATTGCTGAGAAAATAAATCGTCATAACACACAAGTTAACAGTGGTTTCTTTTAGATGGGCTTTGTGAAATGTGGCAATGTTTGAGCGTGCCTCAGACATGGTTGTACACGTCCCACACGCCAGGACGCCTGAGCTGTTTGAGTCGCGACGTCACGCAAGAGTGCGGATAGTCCATAGATTCAATTGGGGATAACCTTGACGTCTAGACAATCACGTTTTTTGCTTCCAAGGCACGGCTGGCAAAGGTCTCTCCGCCTTGCATAGTCACGTTGTGGGTCAAAGCGTGCAATGCTTATGTGGGTTTGAAGACACCTTGCTGTTGTAGCAATCGCACAACAAGAACGCGAAGTTGTGAAACGGGAACATGAAATTGCATGAAATATTATTTGTTTTCCGAGGTTAATTCTTCCGTGTCATTAGGCGATTGAATATTTAAATTTCATCACGTGCGCCAGTTTTTTCATTGTAATAATATTGGTGTCTAAGTCGTCTACTGTATGCTCCTGTCTCAAGGGCAAGCATAGTCATCGCACATAAAGGAAACACTGCGCATGTCGCATAACACGCAAAAGCAAAATTGTCATCCACCTGACTGTGGCGTGACGGTACAAAGGCAACCCATAAGGGCTTCTCTGAAAGAAAGCTTCGCAGTTTAAGAAAAATTTGTCTTGGTACAGAGAATCGAACCCGGCACCTTTCCGGGATCGCAGGGCGAGGGCGACTTAATCGACAACTCGAAGCACAGAGACACTGGATATTGCAAACCAGTTCTGCGGAATCCCACAAAATGGAGGCACGTTCAGGAAAGGCAAAATCGGCATCCACGCGTCAGTAGCACGAAGCATTTCTCTCTTTTACGAACCTTCCTATACCTTGCGAACTTCCAAAGAACTAATTTGCCATACCCAGTGCCCCCATGCTTCGAGTTGTTGATTAAGACACCCTTGATCTGCGATCAGCATGCCTCCTGAATAGCGCAGATGGTAGACCGACTACCCCGAAATGGTGCCGGGTTCGATCCTCTGAAACAGCACGAATCTTAAACTGTGAAGCTTTCTTTCTCAGAAACCCATATGGGTTTCCTTTGTAGCTTCGTCCTATGTGGATCACAAAGTTCTCTTTCGTGAACATTTCCCCACCTTATGGGCTTCCACAGAACTGATTTGCCAACACGCGCAGTGCTTCGCACTTATACGTAGCATCCCAGGCTGCGTTTAGACAAGTGATGTTGCTGCCCCGATGACGCTGCTGTTTCAGGTAAATTCGACATACCTCTTGAGTGCTACCATCTTGAGCGTCCCGGCAGCTCTTGCATACTCAAAACTGGTGTACCCTGAGACAGATGAGAATAGCCAGTTGATATTGGAATACCACAGGTACGTCACCGTTTCGGGCGATTTCGTTCGTACGAATGCCTCCGCGTACATTATGAAAAAAAATAAATAGAAAGGTTCGAATGTTTTGAGCGTTGGGTGCGATATACTTTCAGTGATCTTGAAATCTAAAAGCAACGCCTGAGCATCGCTAAGGGATGAAAAGCCAGATTAGTGAATTTTGGTCTGTGAAGTGTGGTAGGCGACCTCTGTGGGACTAGTCCTCGCTCTTTACACAATATTGAATTTTTATGGCCATTGAGGGCGTTATATTTTCAGGATGTGTAGTTATTGCTATGCTTTAATATAGTTGAATGAATGCAAGGTACCATTTACAGTAAATTGATCATATCTGGAATAATAAAGCTGGAAGGCTGAGACAGAAAGTAATACCGCTGCTCACAAATCGACGATCATTTCATGTAGGCCTTTAAAGTTGTACAAAACGATGCGATAGTGGCAGATTTAACTGTACGCACGTAATTATTTGCTTCAAAGAAGTCAGTTATTACGGTCGTACGCATATATGCTTTCTTTTAAATGCGTTATAACTGGGTAGTGGAACTCGCGTGGACCGTTTCTTTACTTATGTCCACCTCTTTTCACGTTATTATTCAAGCTATGAAGGCCACAGTGGCCAACACTGCTGGCTCTGCTTTGCTTTTCCAAACACATTGTAAAAAATAAAGCTCTAACCAAGTCAGCGTCGATGAAGCAGACCAGCATCAAGTTCTTATGTGAGTTCGAAGGTTAGAAGAAAGATCGTCGGGTCGGAGATGATCGCGGGACTATTTGGACAGAATACATGGACACTGGCCATGTAAATGTGCGGAAAGGCTGAAAGACTTGAAAGAAGTATTATTATACAAAAGGCGCTTGTGAACAAGGCGTTCCATCTGGGAGCGGGTGCGTCTTTTAATTGTTAGATCCTTCGGTCTGATTTTTTTGAAGATTTTTTTATGCTCCTGAGATCTAGTAAAAGTAAAAAAAATCTGTTGGCGCGCCCAACAGAAACAGCGACATAGCGACGAAGAAAGAAGCAGAAGCAGTGGGCTGGAATGGCCACATCTAGCCAGATGAGGCTCGGACCCGGGACTGCTCCACGACCTTTCAGCGCTATTGCGCGTCGGTGTCCGCATTCTTTTTTTTCGACTGAAATATCCCACTCACTGCTATATTGTCCCGTTCTAGTGACAGTGACGAATAGAACTGCCAAATGAGCCAGTTGAAAAAATTTAGCTATTCATTGGGTGAACGTGTGCCCAGAAAAACAAGTGACATACAAAACACGACGATAACAGTGAGGATAGCATTGACACGCTTAATGGTTTATCTTTTGTTTCGGTAACCGTTCTTCACCGGCTAACCGCTATTACAATATTCATGAGCTAGACTAGTCAGACAGCCTAACCGCGTGGTGACATGTGTTTCATTATTTCTAGTTTCTTGGGTGAGTTTGAATTGCATACTGGTAGGGGTTGTGCTTGCTAATACACGGGCACAGAAAGGCACACGGATAAACAAACGGGAGCGCTCTAGCTACTGACATTTATTGAAAATTTCAGTCTTCATATACGTACACCACCTAACAGTCACGTGACGCTTCCTATCACACTGTATAATTCAAGAAGAAAATTTATTTATCTGATAGGATAGTCGATGAGGTGTACTGACACATTTCGCCCCTTACCCGCCGCGTCGGCTTAGCGGATAGGGTAAAAAATTATGGGGTTTTACGTGCGAAAACCAGCTTCTGATTATGAGGCACGCCGTAGTGGGGGACTCCGGAAATTTCGACCACCTGGGGTTCTTTAACGTGCACTTAAATCTAAGTACACGGGTGTTTTTGCCCCCTTCGAAATGCGGCCGCCGCGGTGGGGATTCTATCCCGCGAGTTCGTGCTCAGCCGCCCAACACCATAGCCACTAAGGAACCACGGCGGGTCGCGGCTAGGGTATTGCGCTGCTAAGTACGAAGCCACGCGATCGAATCCCGGCCGCGGCGGCCGCATTTCGATGGGAATGAAATGCAAAAAAAAGAAAGGAAAAGAAAAAGCCCGTGTTCCGCGCATTGGGTCACCTTAAAACTCTTCTAGTGGTAAAGTTTAACGGGAGTCTCCCGCAGTCTCCCAGTTGCAAGCAACGTGCTTAAGAAAGTGGGGAACCCGTATGGCGTCCCTGCTAACACGTCCAGGAAAAAGCAGAAGCTGGCGGTCATTCCGCATGTACATAATGTCTCGCATGGGCTGAAGAGAGCAGCCTGTCAGGTCGGCGTGAAGGTGTTTTTTTTTTTTTTTCGGCACGTGAAAAGCTAAGCCGCGTGTGTAAGCTCACTGACCCCGTCAGTGAAAAACCGAGAGGATTCCAGAAAAAGCACCAGAACCCTTTCGTGTACTGCGCAGATGGAGTGGTGTACAGTATGCCACTGACACGCGGCGTCAAATGCATCGGCGGGTAAACGATCGCTTAAGAGAGCACAAACAATTCATTGCACGGTAGAGAGATGGGAACCTGTCCACACATTGCAATGACTGTGGTTACTCACCGTTATATTTGGACTGCCGCATAATCACCTACCACAAAGATAAATGTACGCGGGAAATTATAGAGGCGAAAGTCATTATCAAAGAAGGGGCAAAATGTCCCGGCACACCGTCCATTGTCCTTGCGCCACGTGGCTGTTAGGTGATGTATATATATGAAGACGGACATTTTCAACAAATATCGTTTGCTATAACTATCTTGTTTGTTTATCCGCGTGCCTTCCTGTTGTCCGTGTTTAGAAAGGGCTCACCAGTTAATTATTTGATCGGATTTTTTGTCTCGGAGCAACACGGCAGCTGCGGAAACGCTGCAGTGGGGCATTCTGGAATTGTTTTGATCACCCGTAGTTCGTTCTTACATTCTGTCTCCATCATAACGTGGCTTCCATGGCTAGAACTGGGAACATACCACCTCGTGCTCGGCAGTGGAACACCATATAGTCGCTAAGCCACTGCGCAGGTCCGTTTTGAAGGGTACTTTGAGCAAGAAATTGACCGCTTGTGTTCACGGTGTCCACAGTCCCGAGAGGAACCTGATCGAAGCCTTCATCACGGGTGCCATGATCGGTGTGTACCTCATGTTGGCGGTGGCCGGAAACATGCTCACCTACGCTTCCGCGGCCCGGTTCTTCGATGCCTTAGTAGCCTGGACGGCAAACAATGTGGGCGTGGACGAACTCACTCTGCAGGTGATTAGTGTTGTAGATATAGCCTGGAGATTATTTTTTTTTTATTCGCTCACTTTCCACCAATGTTGTAGTATGCTCCATCGATAAGCTGAACACTCACTTGGTGTTCTCTTGTCTATTTCAGCTGAGGTACTATCGCGAAGGCCTCCGAAGGCCTCTGCGAAGGCCTTCGCGTTTTTTTTAATGCGTAGATATCGCCCAAACGAGTCCTAATATCTAATTTTCTTTTCGGGAATACATTGGACAGAATGTTGCAGATATCTCTCCTCTCATTACTACTTTGCACCATATGATTGTACGCATACCTCACGCAATAACCTCTGGGCCCTTAAAGTGAAATAAATGAATGAAGGAATAGGGTTTCATCAAGGCTCAACCAATATATACTGCAGGTACAAGCCACAAAATGTGAAATTGTTGAACGTATACAAATTCTTTCTGCCTCAAGAAAACATCAGGCACCGATTCAAACCAGTAGGAAAAATGAGTGTTTTTGCGTATGATAGCATAGACGACTAAAACGCTATCGATTAATAGACGTTGCGTGATGAACCTGTAGATTTTGACTACGTGTATGTTACCTTTCTGTTCATATTAAGAACAGAGCGAAAGCGCCGATGATGATTTCTTTATTCGCGTTTTTTTTCTAACTTGCTGTGTATTTAGTTAATCTTAATTAACTAGGGCAGTGGTTTATATCGTGCTGCAGTTAGGTGTTGTAAACCCTGGTTTTTTTGTAGCGTGAGCTCTTACTCTTTCGCGTGACTATTCTTGGCCACACCGGGGCCACCTTTTCTAAGGTATTGTTGAAAGAAACAGAAAGCCATCGAAATATAAATTACCAAATGAACTGCAATTAGTTATGTGTATGCAATCGACCGTTTCGTTTGTTTTAATCAAGTCATCATCGTCATCATCGTATTTGTGTGTCCTCTGCCAGGCCAAACGCAGAGGTCTTTGGCCCAGCGTTCTATCATTACCCCTGTATTGCAATAGCTGATTCCTAACTTGCACCTGCGAATTTCCTAATTTCATCACCCCACCTAATTTCCTGCCCTCCTCAACTGCACTTCCATTTCCTAGGTACCAATTCTGTCATTCTGATGGTCCACCAATTCTCTGCCGTACGCACTATATGGCCTGCCCAGCTCCATTTTCTCTCTTAATGTCAACGAAAATATCGGCTATTCTCGTTTGCTCCCTGATCCACACCACTCTCGTCCTGTCTTTTAGTTTGACGCCTAAAATTTTATTGCGATAGCAATTATATGGACACTCTAGGTGCATTTGTGACGTCGCCGTCACCATGACGTTCCCTACAAAGTCCAAGGACGATAACATCGTCGCCGCACGCCATACGCTGTATGTGCGAGTGAAAGCGTGCGAGGGTGAGCCGACGACGCCGGCTCAATCTCGCGCGCTCAAAGGAGGAAAGCGGGGAGGAAGCGCGCTGTCTTCTGTCGCTAGGAAAGCCCGGGGGAGGGGAGGGAGGGGGGGGGGCGTTTTACTCTGGCAGCTGCTGCGTATGCCAAGGTTGAAGACTGGGCGTGTTGGTAGAGCATGTTAGAGGCTCGATTGCGCAACATTTGGACGACACCCACAGAAGAGAAACACACACCACGCTCTGTGGTGTGTGTTTCTCTTCTGTGGGTGTCGTCAAAATGTAGCGCCATCGAGCCTCTAATATGCTGAGTATGGCGTGGCCGTACGGGCCCCATCTTCAAAGCGAACTGCGATGAGTACAGAGTTTAGGTGCGCATAGGACTCAAAGCTTCGTGTGCGCTTTGTTCTCGACGCTTAGCTCGCGTTGAAACGAGAGGCAGCACGAAGGCCAACTAACCTCGCTACTGCTGCCGCACTTCCTCCATCCAGAATTCTGACAGCGAGTTTCCGCGGTCATCGAGTGATATGTGTTCATGTTTGCTTGTGCGCTCCTGACACCATGCTTGCTAATTAATATGCGAATGTTTACGGGTTCATACGGCCGATAAAACTACTATCCTTACTTCGTAAAGCTGTCTACTAATTTGGTATTGCAATCGATGTTTCGCCTTTCGGGCATAATTTCGACATATTATTGTTCTTTCGCTCGGTCCTTAAACTTGTTCTCAAGCTTTCTTGTTAACCTTCATGTTCGTGCCACACGAAACCACACGACAATTTTGAAATAGCCTTTGCAATCAAACGTAAACTCATTAAGTACATGAAGAAATAGCCTTGTCATCATTGCACATGCTCCAAACGCTATTGCGTTTCAGTGGTTTACGTGCGCTATGGTAACGTACGTTATTTGAGGAGGTTAACGTTTGTAATGTTTGCGCACGCTTAGAGATAGCATTGTCCAACGTGGCGGCACCCATGGCTCCTGCTTCAGCGTGAATTCTCGTCATGGCTACGCTCTAGCTCTCCTTGATCGCCAGTAACTATTGAAATAAACTTTCGCTTCCTCTAACTCACCTGCAGTATTAGTTATGAGTGCATGTAACACGCACGCAATTTCGGAGATCGTTGATTCTGGCATCCGTATGCCTAAACGAGACGTGCCCAAGGTATATAAGGTGGGAACTCCGGCATCGGAGCCAGCAGTCGAAGAATTGGAGGATAAAGCGACTCCTGGGCGCGAGCGGTGGTTCGAGGCTCGGCTGGCCAGGACTGGGGCCTGCTGGCGTGGACTGAGGGACCGCGCCCTTCCCACAATGTGAACTGGTAGCGAAGCCTCCATAGAAGCCCGCATTTCAAGAAAATGGCTGCTCGTTTCAACCGTTGCCATCTTCGTATCGGGGTGACAACTAACAGCAAGTAAAAAATAAAAAGTGGTTTCACAACCGGAAATGGCTGTGATGTCAAGATCGTATACTGCTTGGCGCATATGTTTGAATTTATTTAGCGTCCGGCATTTCGACCGCTACGCCAGCAGTTATTTTTATTTTGATGCAGAGGCGAGCTTGCGACTTGCCTCAGCTGAAGCACCAGCGTGTCATTAAACTATAGGAGTGGCGTATTTCTTATTGTGAACATAACTAGGCTGTTATTGACGGCAATTGCTCCAGTAGGTTTCTTAGGAAGGTGAACGAATTGGATGGAAATAAAGGAAAGTGCCACAGAGGTTTCAAAAGCCACTTCACCTTTATTCGTTTGGAATAATGCAACCAATATAATTGACGGAACAAAACATATTTCGATGTATGAAAAGTGCTGTGGCCAGCACACAGTCTAAATGTATAGCAACGTATGCGAAACCTTTTCCCTGAGTCATTCGCAATTCCGTGTGGCACCCTGTATTCATGTCCAACAGTTATCAGGACAACATTGCCCCACATTACCATTAAGAAAATATTCTACTTGCTAATTTTCCTGCCCGCCGGACACTCAGAACCTGCGTTACGGAAAGTGAACGAACATAGCGTGACGTTTCTTCGCGGAGCGTTCCACATTTATCGTCACGACGAGAGACAGTGCGTCGGACGCCGCAGCGTGAACTTGCATGATAACCATAAACCTGAACTTACACCTTTCGCCAATAGATGCCGTGCGCTAGGTCATGGTGGATTTGAAGTGAAGCGCACGCCAAGGAAAAAAAAAAAAAGAACTTGGATGAAACCGCCGCGTTCAAGTGAGCAATGTCATTCCGCACGACAATAATAGGTAGTTTGCACAGTCTTGCCAAGTCTTAAGCCAGAATTACTGCTTGGTAGGGGCCACCAAGAACGAACTAATAAATTGTGAAATAGAAAAATTAAAATTTGTTGGTTTAGTACATCAAAAATATTTCAGACGGTATAGTTACTCGTATGACACTATTCTGATTAAAAAGTTTCTAACATTTTCCTTCACATAGGTTTTCTAGTTTCAGTGTTTGACCCCTCTCATCTAGTCGCGTTTCAATCGTGCATCACTTAATGCCGCATCACTAACGGATATCTTTGGCGATAGGTTTTGGCATGCTTTACGTTGCAAGCTTCGCGACCTATATTTAGGCTGTGTTCCAACACTCGCTGTAGACGGCAAAGCAGACGGCTAAGTGGACAGCGGCCATCCTAAGTCTCGTTCCAATTCTCACGAAGACGTCAAAGTAGACAGCTTCGCGAGGACAACATCGAAGTTAATAACGATGCAGGCTACTTTTCTGTCTAAAGAAGGTAGCGGCTGAGCAGACGTTTGCAAAGCCGACAGGGAATTCGCCTGCGCACAAGAAAACGTAGACGTGCTTTCTTGCGTCCTTAATGTAAGTCACATAATGTTTTTCAAGGAATAAAACACAGAAATGCGTGCCTTTCTTAATGTTTTCTTCTCGCCCCGAGGTGGCGTCACGTCGCAGAAGCGTTTTCTATACGTCTACCAGACGGTTCGGAACGCGTTCTATTAGATGGCCTCGAAGCTGTCTCGGCTGTCTTCTTAGCTGTCGACGTAGAATGTCTCCGATGCTGGCCAGAATTAGAACACACCCTTAGATGGACCTTGACGTGTCCACATAGCAAGAACATGATAGTGGCTAATGAATGCCTTGGCTTGGATGCGTTAGGCCGAAAGTACCAGACAGCGCTCTAGCTTCTAAAGTCCTTCTTGTGTTTGCGTTCGCGTACGTTAAATTACAATCATTAAAGGAACGCGTACAATTATTAAAGGAACGCGTACCATAACGTCCTGCAAAGATGCTTGCGCTTAACGTATACATAAGGCTACAAACGTTATTCTTAAGCGGCCTAATCTTTCTTATTTTGACGTTGTTATTGCGGCTCACGGCGTGCCCTTGACCGTAGAGTTTCGTACAGTTACTAGAGGGAGCTGTGCCGCTATACGTGAGCTGTAAGCAGGGCAGCTCATTCCCTGCTTGAGACTGGTGGTTAGTACATGGAGTTGGCCTAAACTTTATTCCTCTGGCTTCAAACGGCTTCGTGATTTGGAAACTGATCATATTCAAAAATATACCGCATTAAAAACAATTAAATATACAATAATAAAATTGTCCGCCTGTAGGATTCGAACACATGACCTCAAGCACCGAAGCCCGATATTGAAACCATTACGCCCTGTACGCATGGACAAGTGGAGCCACTGCAATTAGCAGCGTTTATGCGCCTTCGTAGTCTTATTGCCCTCTGCATTTGCAAAAGTATAGATGGATTTGAAATTTAGGCAAGTGAAGGCAGATAAAGCGCAGTAAAAACAAAGCCACAATGACATCTGAAGCCACAAGCACGAAGCTTAGACAAAGTCATGTGCTAACGATCATTCCTATGGTGGCTGGAGGATAGCAGCGTCTGAACTCGTACTTATTGTAGAAAACTCGACGCTCTTGGCTTCACTGTGACGTCGGCACTCCAAATCATTGCCCATCACCTATCCTATAAGCAAGATATTGCAAAACTAGGCGAGTTTGTTGATCTTCATGGTAAAATCAGCGGAAGAATAACAGCAACGAAAGACAGAGAACTACACAGTACAGGCACTGATCCTGTGTATTTGTGTTGAGTTGCCGTTAATCTTGCGCTGATCCTATAGGCAAGCTAGATAAAGACTTTCAGGGTCACAGAGGGCACGATCAACAGAACCGGAATAGCCAAATTCTCCTAGAAAGTTATTACATTTATTAAAGGAATGATGCGCTTCATGGTGTAGTTAAAGTGAGGATATTAAGGTAGTGTCGTTGTTTGATACATAATAAGGTAAAGAACAGAATCGATCAATTAGGAGCGAACCACAAGCAGGGGACAAACGGGCAAAGAAAGCTGTATATGTATCCTGTCGCGAACAGTAGCGGTGAGCAGGCGGCGAACAGGCCACACGGCTGACTCCCACAATTGTTGTAGTGCTGCGTAGTGTGTATTATGTAATAGTCATCTCTCTGCGAGGCACCCGGACGCAAATAATAGTAATACTAATAATAATAAAAACCAAACATGCACAGCACTTCTCGCAGAATCTACGAAGGTCGACAGAAACAGCCTAAACTTTGAAAATATAATTTTCACTGTAGGCCTGTTTGTGACTTCTCAAAGGCGTTCGGCTCTCTCAGTCATGACATTCTTGCAGACAAATAGTTCGTGTGCGCGAGAATCCTTTGGATTTGCTGAAATCTTACGCAACTGCCAGCAGTACGCATGTTTGCAAGGTTCGCAGTTGTAATTTCTTCCTGTTTTGAGACGTGTAACCCAAGGGAGCATTTTCGGTCCCCTTCTACTTAATGTATGCAACACTGATCTCGTAAATATTGATAAAATAGCTAAATTTATTGTATATGCTGACGACAGCATCATACTGTTTTCTGGGCCTTATGCCAATGATTTGGCATTTAAATGTAATAAGTCATTCTAAAAGCTTTCCACTTAGTCCAGCTTCGATAAAATAAGTATTATTTCGTTGAAAAAAAAGTAGTTATATTACGTGCAAGAAATCCAGCACTTGAACTGCTAAACCCTATGTTATATGCAGGTCAGAACATTACTATAATAAGCGAGTACCAGATACTCGGCGTTACATTTTCCGCTCATCTATGTTGGAATCTACATGTAGAACAGCTGTGCGAAAACCTTTAATCCACTACTGGAGCGTTATCACGATGTCGACACTTAGTACCATCGAAGGTAAAAACTTCAAGCGTATTACGAGCTATTCGCATCGTCTAAATGCATACTGTTTTTACATAGTTTTTACCTTGTTTGCTTCAATGTGTATTTATTTTGTGATCTATTGCGCGATATGTCTCTTGAATTGAAAACCTTGTATTCCTCATTGTAAAATTTATCTGCTTATTTTCAATTACAGATACGCTTCGTGCCTTTAGAGTGCGTATATTAAGAGGAGGAATTTATTTATACTAGGTTAAACATTTTGCGCACTTCATATCGTAAATCTGTTCTCTTAGTAAGTACCAACATCCACTGCAATTGCGACATGTATTTTTCATTTTCTCTGCTGTATAGTTGCACAATGAACGTCGCATGCTGCCAATGGTAGGGTCTTCAGGGATCCAGCGAAGCTGCCTAGCGCAGCTTTTGACCATCCAGATTTTTCTGGAGAAATAAAGATTGATTGATTGATTGACTGATTGATAGATAGATTGATTGATTGATTGATTGATTGATTGATTGATTGATTGATTGATTGACCGCATGACAAGCGGTTGAGCGATGGCTTATTCCGTGAATTATCTGCTATTGTTTGTTCTGGCACTTTTTTTCGTACGATTGTTTCCTGCGATTGCTTAAATGTGCTTTCGATACGTGCTGTGTTCATCGCTTTGCCGGATCCGTTCGAGCTCTCTTCACTTCCACAAGAGCCTTTCGGCATTCGTCTGGGCGGCACCCAACATGACATTCGTTCGCGTGTAGCGTCTTGCTCAACAACTGACTACCACTTTCGCGGCACAAGACAGTTGTAAATTTTGACGACGCTTAAGCTTCGCCTTTAAGAGTGGAACGCGACAGCATTCAGAGATCCCTGACTGCTTCTCACTCTTCCCGGCAACTGCAGCTTATGTAACCGTTATGTTTACCGGTAAACGCTGGTGGTGAACGCTATGCGCGAAGGCAAACTTTCTGGTAGAAACCCGGCCTCTCGCGTGGGCCTCGGATGCGCGCAGGCGAGCGCCATCTGGATGGTGTTGCAAGAAACCGGGCGCGCCGCTCTATGAATGGTAGAAAGGGTGGAAAGGGTGTTTGTGCTTGAGTTTCCGTGCAACAGAATCATGTTTTTTCGCATATTCAAATGACATTCCGACGCTGTCATATCTGTAGGTTGTGTGCACGTCGTACTTTGCGATTTTTCTGACGCATTTTACTTTGAGAAATTGGTTGGTGGGCTTGCGTGGTTGGGTATGCGTGGTTAGGAATAATTTTTCGTTCACAAGACGGTTGACACCGACGCAAGATTTTATGCTACACGAGGCCTTAACGCTATCGCGTTAAAAAACCGAAGAGGGACGACGCGGTATTGATGTGATACGAGTGATCGCAACGACTGTGTATCTCGTCAGTACGTAGCGTACTGGCATACAAACTTGGGACGCTGGACCGTTGTCAACTCTGTCTGCGAACCGAAGTCGTAGACTTGTTGCACGTTTAACGCTGCCGACACCTACAGAAGCATATTGCTGGCCTTGGGCCAACGTAGCGTGCCACAACTCCATGCTACGCTTATTTCGTACATATTTAATTTTTACGGCACGCGTTTTACTATGGAATCACGCTACGCCGTTAATTTTGCTACTTATACGCTCTTTATCATGCGAAACCAACAAGTGCCGCAAAATGTGTTAGCTTGCAATCTTTTCGGCAAATGCTAAGCTACGTACTTAGTTCAGTAGGTTACGAACAAATAGAAAGAAAGACGGACAGACAACTATGCATTTAAATAACAACACGTGCTGAATTAAGTGTAATCATAAAGTAGAAAACGCATCAAAGAACAAATTAATGAAAGAAAAGAAACGGGAGGCAGTCAAAATAGTCACGTTTGAAGCAAGCTGAAAGATAGAGAAATATATCAAGGGGCAGATGATGAATAAAGAGGTGAAAAGTGATAGTGATGGGATAGAAGAAAGTAGAGCGCCACGAGTTAAAAACCATCGGTCAAACATGCTTTGGCTACCTTCTGTCTTTCAGTGACGTGCTAAATATGGCAATTTTTATCGCTTCCGAGAAACTTTTCGCAATCTCTGTTTTGAAGATTTGGATGAAGACACTACATGGCTGGGAACGACGACGACCCCGAGTGGTGTGACTGGCAAATGTTTGACAATTATGGTACAAGCGCTTCTAACGTTACCTTACCTTAGCACACGCGGCTCATTAATGAGTCTATAGCGCGTGTGCCTCGCATTTGCTTTCAAATAACGAGTTTCTCGTGCTTAAGTTTCTTGCCGACAGAGCCGGTTCAATAAACGGTAGAAACAGCCGCACCCTCTAGAGGCACAGGTAAGAAAGAAAGAGAAAAAAAATATTGTGTGAGTTGGTGGTGTTCCGCCGGCCTGCAAGTAAGATGAAGCGCAAATAAGTGTGACGAAAGCAGCGTCAGTATGCGCATAATGCATGAGGCGGACGAGTCGCATGGTCATAAGTCAGTGACAAAAGTTTCACTGTGGAAAGTTTTGCGCACATTGAACGAAGACAAGAAAAGGACACAAAGACCAGCGCTGGTCTTTTGCGCTGGTCTTTGTGTCCTTTTCTTGTCTTCGTGCAATGTGCGCAAAACTTTCCACAATGAAGTCAAACCAACTAGCCCACCTTTCACACTTATTGAAGGACAAAAATTTGATAAGTAAGCGTGTCTTCGCCTCTGCAGTTTGGGTTATGCCACAGCTGAGCTGTTTGGCATATTGGACACAAATAGCGGAATGTTCGAATGTTTTGGCGCAACCTTCAGGATTCTTTGACGACCTTCCGAAAAAAAGCGTATTGTATTGCGCAATGACTTGCCTTTTGCATCATTGATGCCTCAGATAACGAGCAGACTCAGCATGCGTGGCACACACAGCAAACATTGGGTCGCAGACGCAGCTCTCGCTGCTGTCGGTATGCAGCAAAGTCAGCTCCGCAGACTTCTCTGCATATACCGACAGCAGCCCTCTATTTGTGTTCGCGGTTCAAGAGCACTGGTGATCACATGGATATAAATACAACCGCCAACTTGTTAATGAATTAAGGTCTCGATGCGAGCCGCTGCTCACATCGCGATGGTCGCCCCGGCGGCTATCTGACCGAACAGCGCGTGAGCTTGCAAGTTGCCACAGCCCGGACCTTCACTTTGTGCTCTCACCAACCCTTGGCGACTCCGAACTGTAGCGTTACGCTCGTATAGCACCACCATTAAAATGCAAGAGGTTGAGCACTTTGGCGGGGGCACATAGTTAATCACCTAAAACGAGTGTGCCAGCTCTGGCGTGTACCTAATGAGCGCATTAATTAGAACGTTGTAGGAACCTCGAGAATCGTCGAGTAAATTGTTCACGGCGAGCAAGCCTTTCCGTCTTCACTATTCTTTGTTACGCTCCTCATAAAAACCGGTCACCACGCGCACATGTGCATGACGTGGCACATTAATCTTCACTGACTGGCTTCATAAACAGGCCTGCAAATTAAGGACGCCCCAGTGACTTTTTTCTATAGCATCATCATTTTACAGAGATGCAATTTGTTCAGCTCTCTGTTAAAATAAAAATATTACACTTTAAACAAGAACATAAAAAACGCACATCGCAGCGAAGCTCCTGTTGCATGTCGCGTGTTTATTATTATTAATACTAATATTGTGCGCGTGTGTCGATAATTATTCTGTGTCATTTAATTTTCTTCTGACTTGCTTGGATGTTTGTCAAAGGCCCCTGCAATGTTGTAATTGGTTCAGCAGCAATTATGGCCTTAATTTGTTAACTAATAAATGCAGCCACAAGCGGAAAGTGTCGATGGGGGCGACGTACACATGGTATACTTCGCGCAGCGTTTTTTTGTATTGTCATATCATGCGACCATTTTGCTGATCCAGGCTACGTACATTTGAAGCGTATACTTCACGTGGTTTACACAATGCTGGGCCGCGATAACGTAAGGATTCATTTATCGTTCAGTTCTATCCCTTCCTGGCCTTTCCTGCCCTGCCATACATAATATTTACGGGAAGGGGGAGGAATAAACTCTGATTGAAACGAGCAGTTTACTTGGCTGGGCTTAGGCCTCCCACGTGGGGACGTCCAAGTCTTGCCTCTTCGTCGCCTCGCAGGCTTGCTGGATAGCCGAGAGTTGGCCGTCGAGGTGGGAGCTGCGCAGGGCGGCGTGCCATCTCGACGACAGGGTCACAGTATTAATTGTCGGATACTGGAGTTTGCACTCCCATGGGAGGTGGGGAAGCGATGCTGCCTGAGTCTTACAGATCTTGCAAGTGTTACTAGGGTAGATCTCTGTGTAGATCCTGTGGTAATGTTTTAGTGAGGGGTACGTGTTTGTCTATAACAGGCGAAGGGTGGTTGCCTGTGCTTTGTTTAGCTTGTGATGAGGGATGGGGAAGGTTCTTCTGTCGAGATAGAATGATTTCGTGAGGTCGTTTTAGCTGGTGAGGCGATCGCGTTCCACGGGTGCACCTGCGCCACATTTGCGGGAAGCGCACAAAAGATTATACTGCGACTAGTATATGAGAAAGGGCTCGTATTCACAATAACGCTTTATGCTAGAACTGTTCGTAAGAGAAAAATATCGGCAGTCCTTACGCAGGACGTAGTATAGCGAGACCGGCTGCATGGCCAATGGCAAAGAGTACTTACGAATGAAAAGCTGTGTGAATTCGGCCCCTGTATCTAACTTACGATAAAGGAAACTTGGAACTGTACATGTGCCTTAAAAAGTAATGTTGATATATTAAAAATATGACTGATATGATGCACGTGTGACGTTTTATTTTGTTCACGCCGAAAACTTTCTATGGTCATAATCAATGCAGCTGCGCTGACATTGTACTGTCATGTATGTCGCACATAATATGTGCCTTTGAATTCTTATACATTGAATACGTGCTAGTGTAAAAACTGCAAAAGTTAAAAAAAAAGAAATCATGTTTCTATGGCGGTAGCGGCCTGTAGTGGCTGATTGTGCCGGAAAAAAATTTTTGCTGGGATATTGGCCTGTTGTACGAGGGTATATATGTGGTAACATTGTGGAATAAAAAATCTGTTGGTAGTAGCGCTCTGTTTTCGTTTCTTCCTCTTGTCCTCGTGCTTTTTTGCGCTTTGTCTCCAGTTAAAAATCGTAGTTTAGCTTTTTTCTTTTTATTATTATCCAATATAGTTCTTGTACTTAGAAAATTTATGGCCCTCAGTTAATACCTGCACACCAATTGCATACTCTACGCCAGCGTTAACCTCCCTGTGTTAACAGGGCCGCGATTCATAAAGCAGACAGCCTTGATCATCGTGTGCGCACCAACGGCAAACCATCTCCCTCAGATTCACGGACTAACCTTATCTTCAGATATTCAGCATTCAACTCCTAACATACATTGTATCCTCCGGAAACGTCATACCATACTCTTAGAAAATGAGAAAATGCGTCAAATTCTTCTTGAACCTACGCGGGTGGCATACAGACGATGCATCAACCGCAGCGAGGATGTCACGTTCTCCAACATTAACTCAGATAAATTCAACGGCTGCGTACCATGCGGAAAACTTCGATGCAAACTCTGCCCCACGATGAGTACCGCTAACGCTGCCAAAAGCACTACGTCTTCATCGTCATTTAACATCCTTGTAACGTTGTATATCTCCTCGAATGCACCATTTGCCGCACACAATACATCAGACAAAAGGAAAAGCCTTTTAGGCTGCGCTTTAATAATCACGGATCACATGTAAAACCTATACCGCCGCTCCCCCTCTCCTAGCATGTGAACAAAAAGGCCGTCCTTTCGAACGATTTAAGGCCTCCATATTGAAATCGGGATTCTCCACTCACTACGACAGCGAAGCTTGCGAGTCATTTCTAATACACGAGTTCAGCACATTTTCTAGGAAAATTAATGGAAGCATAGGTAGGCTGACGTGTATGCCCAAGTAACAAGATACAGGCTTCCAAAATTACCGACATGTTTGGTGCACGAATTAATATTTTTTCCTGTCTGTTTTATGCATTTACTAACGGTTATATAAGGTATATAATCTATGTTTGTAAAGCTATGTGTATATTTACACGTATTTTATTACAGCTTCTTCTCGCCCTTTTCTTTTGTTATGTTGATGTTTATCATTTCACTTTGTCGTATATTTTTTCATATTAAAAAAGGTTTCATACACGTATAGACTGCATAAAAATAATACTGCTTGCCCACAAGAACAGAAGGTGCCAACTGTGCAAAGAATGCAATGTAATGCAGTTAACAGAACTCAGAGGTCACAGTAGATTTGATATAACCAAGTAGGGGTGTATTGACCATCTTGGTGGTCTCACAAAAGTTGCAGTAACTTCAGACAATGAACAAGAGAAACACTCATCTGGCAGCTGCGACCCCTACAATGCCCTATGCTAACGTGTGACTGCCCTCCCCTGCATTCCACAGGCTGCGTCTTTCCATCTTATATTCCTCACGCTGTCCCTTGCGGGCGCTACTGAATGTACACGCGTTTTTATGCTACCTACACTTTCTTTCTTTACTTGAGTGAATGTACTTGTTTTGATATTCATGACGTCCAAAATATCTTTTTAATTTTGTTTCACAGTCACAGAGAAAAATGTACAAATTTAGCTCTGAGTGCTTGCAATTGCACTCTTGATGAAGGCCGGACCCCGGCCGAAACGTCTAAATGAAATGTTTTTGTTTTTCTACATGCTCCTGCACTTCTTTCAATTTTTATATATGAAGTATGAAGAAAGATTCATTCATTCATCCGTGTGATAAAAAAAAAGGGGGGGGGGTAGCTGCTCGGACTAAAGAAAGAAGTAAAGAAGAAGGAAACGCGGTGATATATTGAAATGGAATTGTATCGTTACATGATGCCAGCCTTGGACTTTATGTCTCGAGGTTACCGGGTGCTTCCCGCGGTATTGTAGTCACTGTAGGTAGCTACACGCAATAGGAGGCGATGGGTTCTGAGCGCATTGTTCTTGTTTCTCACGTACGCGCACTTTCCTCTATAACGGTAGTGGTTGGTGGAGATGGCGTACCGGCCCCTGGTGCTCCTGATGGGCGTCTCCTGGAGGGACAGCCACGCCGTGGCGCAGCTGCTGGCCATCAAAGTGTTCCTCAATGAGTACGTCGCCCTCACCGCATTCGTGAAGACGGCGCACAACCTGGAGGCACGTACACCCACTCCAGGCCTTTGGGGCGTGTAGTCACCGAACTGCTCGAGTGCAATTGCCGGCACGCTCGCTATATAGCAATGGAGCTATGCGCTCCAGATCGCGGCTGCGCGGCATCTCGTAGAGCATTGAAGGCCTGTGGTGCGATTTGAGCCGTGGCATCGCGCCTCAGTGCGGGAGCCCGCATATGTCAATGGTGGGTGGAGGAGGCGCTTAGCACCGCCATGTTGGGCCATGTTTGCGTAGAACCTGCCGGAAATATATAATTCTTACAAACTAAAACCACTGTGCACTCAGCCTCTCTGAATACATTCTGAAAACAGGCGTCGAATACGTTCTGAAAGCCGGCGTAATGAAATGCTTTGTGAATGCAAGTCCCTACATCCGAAGCTCAGTTTACAAGTGTGCTCCATGACGCGCATGGCGTCATGGCTCAGCAGGCAGACTTTCTGCTATCTATATGAGAGACGTTGGCTTGCGCCGCCATCTGGAACTGACTGGTTGGAAATGGCTAGCTTCTGAGCACGCTCGTCCGTATATGCGGAGTGCCGGTACAATGAAGCGCTCACTATAGCGTCTTGTGCGGTGTTCCCTCATTAACGCCTTCACCTTACACCGTAAGCACGAGAATTTCCCGCCATTAAACACACGTGCCACGCACGTATTGCACGCAGCAGTGGTTGCTGCGTGGTGATCCTCGTTGTTACACGCTGAGAAGCGTGCGTAGTGGTTGCCTGCTCACCTGGCGGAGGATGATAAGCGGCATTATTATTCCAACCAGTGGCCTAAGCCAGAAGAGTGCCCTCCGGAGAGCGTTCTCCGAGGGAGTGCGTGATACTATTGGCTTAGTATCACAGATCTGTCAACAGCCTTTTACTTTGTTCATTCCCAAACAGCAAAAGGAGCTGGCCTAAGGTCGCTTGCTCTGAAAGGCACGTAAACAGCTACCGTGGATAAGATCTGTGGAAGAATAGGAAAAACAATAAAAGGCACGTGTAGGTTGGCTCGCAGAAAAAAAAAAATGTTTATAACGCTGTTTATGATCTTCTTGATACGAGTTCGAAGGAGGGTATTTTTCCATACCGTGCTTCAGCGTCCGTCGGGTAAGATGCATTCGGCCATATTTACATGCGTCTGCTTTGATGAACTGTTTCCAGCCGCGGTCAGTGCTGGAGCCGCTTTTAGTGCTCAGCATTCCGGCTGCGCCTGCAATTCTGAGTACATAGTCATTACGCAGTCTTCACTAATAGCTTGTCGAGGGCAGTATTCCTCGCAAGATAGTTACAGCCGCGCCTGATGGTTAAATAATTGAGTGTGACTCCCAAGACAAGTAACCCACGCCGATCAGGAATGCAGATTTTTTATTTTCAACAAAGAGCTCGGAAAGATTGACGGTGGTAGATTACACATGTCCGCTGCTAGTGGGCATGTGAGAAATCTATAAGCAATCACATCTAATTAATGCAAATAATTACGGTTACGGAACAAGTGAAGAGTTAATAACGCGAATAAGGATGCTGTATGAGCTCCGAAACGCGCATTGCTTACTTAATTACTGGAAACACATGTATTGCTAATAAGCGACATAGCTGGCTAGACGAGAGTTCATAGAACTCTCGACTTTGTTAATAACACCGGTAAACGCTTGGTTATAGCTTCGTGGTAAACACAGCGGAAACCGGTTCTATGGGCGACTGCCGTTGAGCCGCACGACGCCATTCTTTTATGCGCAATTTTCTTCAAGCATGCCTAGCGAGACTTCTGTATGCATACTTTACGTGTTTTCAGAGACATCGTTCTGGAGAACCGCGCGTAGAACTCGTAGCTGCGATCTTGAAGAACGATGACTTGCTATATTAGAAGAGCAGTGGCTCGTCTACACCCTGATTCCACAATGCCTCCATGACTGCTGAGGTTTCGACTGGATCAAACGCTTTCTCGTAATCAATGAAAGCTATATATAAAGGTTGGTTATATTCCGCACATTTTTCTATCACACTATCAATCAGGTGATCGAAGATCGAAGGCAGTGTGCATGAATTCAACAGCCCCTTCGGCTGGCATCCATAGCATACACAGCATCCAGTTCTTATCATCCACAGCAGACTGCCTTCACGATACGGCGCCTGGGTCGCGTTTGCGGTCAGCCTCGCGGATAAAAAAAAAATATGGGGTAACCACTTTCTGATTATGAGGCATGCCGTAGTGGAGGACTCTGGAAATTTGAACCACCTGGGGTTCTTTAAAGTGCACCTAAATCTAAGTACACGGGTGCTTTCGCATTTCGCCCCCATCGAAATGCGGCCGCCGTGGCCGGCATTCGATCCCGCGACCTCGTGCTCAGCAGCTGAACACCATAGCCACTGAGCAACCGCGGCGGGTAGCCACGCGGATAGCCATGCGCAGCCACGGCCGGGCTAAAGGAGACGCGTGCCCTTCTTTCCCTTGAGCTTAGCCCGTGGGAAGACGGCGCACGTCATTCCCCAATGCTTTTCGGCTCACCTTCGCACGTTTTCCCTCGCATCGACGGCATACTGAACGCGGCGCGTGATCTTAACGCATGTGGACATGTGAACGACGGTGGAATTTCGCTTGGATTGGCCATATGAGTGCAATAAAAATAGTGCACCAAGACCTCTGTGTTGCCTCTGCACGGAATGCAAGAATTTTGCATGCACTCATCATAACCTTCACTGCCATAACTCATTATGGGTGTGTCAAGGGGTGCTTCTTTAGTTCTTGTAAGGGTGTTTCAAATTTATTTATTTATTCATTTATTTACACATACTGCAGCCCCTTTATGGGGCTATTGCAAGAGTGAGTTAGACAAAAAGAAGTCACACAAGAAACAAGTAAACAATAACATTTAAGAATTCACGAGAAATAAAGCAGATGACACAAATGAAACTCAAAATAACAGCAACACTGAGAGTCAGTACAAGAACGAGAATGAGTCAATACACTGTAACAACAAGAAAATACATAAAATCAGGTGTAGTTATCTTTTAACAGGAAATCATTTAATGGCAGTGACCTAATTGATCCGGGAATTAAGTTCCAGAATTCAAATGTACGTGGGAAAAAACCTGTATTTAAATTTATTACATCGAGCAAAGTAAGGCTTAATATTAAGGTTATGGTGACTCCTACTTGACCGAGGAATATCTAAAGGAATATATATGGGATGTGAGACACAATAAGAAAAATTGACGATGCCATGCAGAAACTTCAATGACTCAACGTGACGGCGTATGGATAAAGGGGTTAGGTTCAGAGAAGATAAGGCACGTGAGGGTGAAAAATGGGGATCATAGCGACGATATATGAACCTAATAAGCTTTCGTTGTATGCTCTCAATGGAGTTAATGTCGCACTGCTTATGAGGGTTCCAGACAGGAGAAGCATAATGTAGGACTGGGCGAATTAAAGTTTTATACATTAGTAACTTAGTTTCCTTTGGAGAATTGTTGAAATTGCGCTTCAAATACCCGAACTTACTGATTGCTTTAGTACAAATAAAATTCATGTTTTTTGACCAGGACATGTTAGCGGTAAATATGACGCCAAGATACTTGTATTCCGAGACCCTGTGCAAGTATAAGTCGTTGAAAGTGTAATTGATCAGTGAAGGAGAGGCACTATTAGAAAATGACATTGTCACAGTTTTAGTAAAATTTATCTTCATTTGCCAAGTGTTGCACCAGGTACAGAAGCTGACAAATGAGTAATTTAGTTCAAGATGATCTTCTGGTGTGTTAATCACGCGATACAAAACACATTCGTCCGCATAAAGGCGTATGCGTGAAGTGACGTTTCGAGGTAATCATTAATGTATAGTAGAAATAGTAAAGGACCAAGAACCGACCTTCAGGATACACCAGATGACACGTCAACAAAAGAAGAATTAGTTGAATTATAACATACGAATTGTCACCGATGACAAAGGCAACTGGCAATCCAGCTAACCAAGTGAGAACTTTTCAAGATCACGTTAAGCTTTATTAAGATATTAGAATGCAGTACAGTATCGCAAACCTTGGAAAAATCTATAAATATAGTGTCGACCTGGGTGCCGATATCAAGGGCGCAGAGAATGTCGTGTGAGAATTCAACTAGTCGTGTTAAGGTGCTGAAACCTTTCCTAAAACCGTGCTGAAAGTTAGAAAGCATGTTATTAGATTCCAGAGTATATTGAGTGTGAGTTTGTATTTCAAATGGTGTCAATTATTTTTCTGAGCGAGCTTTGCTGGAATATTTTTCTTTTTCATCGTGCAACAAGTAAATAAAGCCGTCAGAGGCGGATTATTCAGCCAGTAAATGTTTTCCAGTGTCTGCCTGGGCTCATAGTGCCTTCATCGTGCATACATTTGTGGAAGCCGGCGCAAACAGGTAGCCGCCATGGCAACTGTTTATCTAGGCCGGCCGGCCATGGTGCCGCAGGATCTCGGGAGCGGCAGCTACCGCGGCCGCTCAAGTCGAGCGCGCTGGCGTGTTTTTTTTTTTGTGCGGCACCTGATCATGAGCCGCCTTCTTCTTCACGGGCTCCAGAGGCGCAAGTCGCGCCGCTACACATTTGTATGCGCTATACTTCACGCGACTTTGGCACCAAGAGTGAAGCTGCGGCATGGGAACTTTTGTGTTCTTACTGGTAGGAAAAGCGGGGAGGAAGGGAATGTTGGGAGGAGACCGTGCCTTGGACTAGCCTTTAGAGAGCGTGTTGGTACCGCTCACTGTGCTGCCTTTTTGTAGAATTGTGTGTACGCAATATGTAAAGAGAAAAAAGAATGCAAATTACACGTAGCAACTACTTTGGCGAGCCTGAATTTTCTACAAGCTCGAGTTTTACAGACCACTTCAATGAAGTTGCGCGAGTAAATAAAGATTGAGAATTATTTTCAGCCTCGGGCTTTCTATTGCTTTTGACCGGTCCTGTTCGCACATGCACAGCACAGTATGCGCACGCATGTCTCAAGCTGCCCGCCAAGGCCGCAAGAAAATTCAATGTTCTCTTAATGTCCGCGGTTCGTAAGTTTGTACCTATGAAAGTGTAGAAATTTAAGCTTCGAGAGCTACTGTGAAGCTCCGCTTTCATGCAGTTAAATTTATTTGTGGCCTGAAATCCGGAAATTGAGCGTACACAAGTTTGGAGTCACAGGCGACAGATGTACGAAACGGCAAATAATTTTCTGTAGTACGGCGCGCTGTAGTAGTGTAGCGTAAGACATCTTATTGAAGGCCCTTGACATGCAGAAGTTTGCTTACCAATCGTATAAGTATCGATTGCAAGGAAGAGAAAATACGTACGGGTGATACTTTACTCGAGTTACGTCACATCGAGAGAATTGCTTTCACTTTGATCGTGCGGTGTTTTCTTCTCCTATGTTTACTGCGGTTTGTTGAGTCTAGCATATTTAGCGCGATGTCAGCGTAATGAGACAGCCTCTCTGGCCTTACATAAGCGCTGACATAATCTCCCGTACTACATCGGGGTGCAGGAACGCTCTCGCATGCTGGCCACGTTCGCGCTGTGCGACTCCTCCAACGTGGGCGTGGCGGGCACCATCGTGAGCTTGCTGATCATGCTGTGTCCGCGCAAGAGTGAGCTGTTCGCCAACGTCGTGGGGTACGCGTTCTTCTCCAGCTTAGCTACGTCGGTGCTCGCCGCCTGCGTTGCCGGTAAGAGAATTGCGCCTTCGAAGTTCAGCGGTCAGATAGCACCAGCACGAGGATGTCATATAAGAGGAAGCTTTAGCTCGAGTGCTCCTATCTAAATACATGTAAAAGGAGAATTCGTTTTTCTCGGCAACCAATGCACCAAGTTTGACGAGGTTTGTTGCATTTAAAAGAAAAACTTAAAATCTAGTGACTGTTGGTTTCGAATTTTTGAGTTAGGTTGTGAATTTTTTATTAAAAATTGCGAAAAATCGAATATTTTCAGAAAACGAAACTATCAAGTTTACAACTCTGTAACTCAACCACTAAAAATGATAATACAATTTTGTGAATTGCATCTAATAGTACATCTAAAGCGGACAAAATTGATATGTTACACATGAATATAAAAAAATTTAATCGTAGGGAAATACAACTTTTGCAAAACCGTTGTAACCAACGTAACGAATTCACGTAAGATGTAAAATGACATATTGAATTTGTCCGATTTGAATGATCTAATGGATGCCGTTTACAGAACCGCGATATCAGTTCTTGATGCAGAGCTATGAATTTGTGAACTTCGTGCTTTCATTTTTTTCGAACGGTCAAATATTTGAAAATCGATTTAAGAAAATTCATGCCCTAAATCGAAATTCCGCTTCCAACAGTCACTAGAATTTAACTTTCTCTTTCAAATGCAACAAATTTCATCAAAATCGGTCCAGGGGTTATCTCATAAAAACGTTTTTGCGTTTTACATGTATTTGAATAGGCCGCGTCGGAGTTGGGCCCGAGCTAAAGCTTCCTCTTACACCCATCATTCTTCTTTCCATAGCTCGTTGCGTCGTTCTCAATTTCAGCAGAACCCTTTTCGTAAGCCTCCAGGTTTCTGCCCCATATGTACTTAAGGGATAAGAAAAGAGCAGATTGGGTGAGGCAACAAACGCGGGTAAACGACATCTTAGTTGAAATCAAGAAAAAGAAATGGGCATGGGCCGGACATGTAATGAGGAGGGAAGATAACCGATGGTCACTAAGAGCTACGGACTGGATTCCAAGAGAAGGGAAGCGTAGCAGGGGGCGGCAGAAAGTTAGGTGGGCAGATGACATTAAGACGTTTGCAGGGACAACATGGCCACAATTAGTACATGACCGGGGCAGTTGGAGAAGTATGGGAGAGGCCTTTGCCCTGCAGTGGGCGTAACTAGGCTGATGATGATGATGATGATGAAAGCTTCCTCTTAAGGAACACTGAAGAAAAGTGTTGAGTTAGCTAAGCTACATAGAAGTGTGAAGTAAGCACTATGAAATAGTAAACAGTTTTTGTTGAGAACAGCGCTTTCAGTATGCTAGAAATATCGGGTAAGGAGTATGAATTTGTTTAAGCGGAAGGCTCAGATAAGGTGTTTAACAAAAGGAGTAGCGCATGAGACAAACTTTTATAAAACAGAACAGACGTGTACCGTCTGTCGTCTATTTTGTCTCCCTTCCCGTCTCCTGTGCGGCTCGCCATCTTGAACGCAAACTGCAACTTCACACTGTCGGGCAAGTCATCCAACGGGGAGTACCACTGCAGTGCTAATTGGCACCATGTTCGATAAACGGCGTCAGAAAAAAATATGTAATTATATTGTACCGCAGCACTTCGGCGCCAGTTCTGTGCCAGCACGGAGGAAGGCGCTGACGTTCGTCTGTGTCTCGCTCTGTCGTTTTTTCGAGCTGTGGCTGCCTTGTGTTAGTGGCCCTTTTCCAGGCGCCGTGCCCACGTTGCTGAGACGAATCCACCTGTTACATCTGGTGGAGCTGCTGCGTAGTCCCTTTCCTCGTCCTGGAGCTCCGCAGCCGTACTTTACCATATACCGCTGCAATGATTGAGGACGCCACTACCTATCAAGCCGTACCCACACCTACGCCTGCCATGTGTGCTGGTGTGGTTCGTCAGCGTGACCCTCCGACATTCAGCGGTACTGACGATCGTGATGTCGAAGACTGGCTGGCCGAGTATGAACGCTGTAGCGCTCATAACAAGTGGGATGACGCTGCCAAGTTGACTCACGTCAGCTTTTGCCTGACTGATGTGTCCAGCTTATGGTTTAACAATCACGTAGCCGATTTTACGACCTTTTTTGGTTTTCAAGGAAACCTTCACTTCGTTCTTCAATCGGCCAGCCATGCGCAAGCTTCGCACTGAACACCGCCTGCGTGGCCGAGCTCAACAAAATGGTGAGAACTTCACGAGCTATATTGAAGACTTTATCGACCTCTCTAGGCAGGTGAATGCTCCAGTGGCGGAAACCGAGAAAATGAGGCACATCCTGAAAGGCATAGATGACGATGCCTTCGATACGCTGGCAGCCAAGAACCCTCAGACCATCACTCAAATAATCTAACTGTGCCAAAGTTTTGATGAGCTGCGTAAGGAGCGCCTTTACACGCGCCGTACCACTATACAATCCGCGGAAATTTCAACCAGGAAACCACACGTATTGGAGCTGAATACTTTGCCCTGCTGCCGCAAATCCAGCGGTACATCCGCGAGGAAGTGGCCCGCCAGCTCTCCCTTGTGGCATCTATTCCCGAGACCCCTACCGCGTTGGACAACCCGCTCCGTCGTGTCATTCAGACACAAGTCGCTGAGGCACTGTCATCCCTTGCACGTTACAACGCCTCTCACGTCATCCAACGCACGTTACAGCGCCTCTCACGTACACTGAAGCCATGAAGCGCTAAGCAGCCCAGTCACCAGCTTCTACTCGCCGCCATGTACCGTACGCCCGGTTCACGTATCAGCGTACCCATCTCCCGGACCTTCTCACAACCCATGTCGTACTCCAGATAACCGCCCCGTCTGCTACGCCTGCGGTATCGCTGGGCATGTTGCACGCCACTGTCGCCGCCGTGTAGGGCGCTTTCATGACGTCGCGCCGCGCATTGAATACACACCTCAACGACCAGAACGCCGTGTTGATGCTGACGCTTCGGACTCTTATTCACGTCGAGTCACCTTCAGCTCACGTCTGTCGCCTTGACCTCGCCGCTGCTCCATTTCGCCTATGCTTCGGCGGTCCACTGCTCCGCCAAGGAAAAATTAACAGCCGCAATTCCTTAGGCAGGAACTGCGCTGTCATTAAAATTTTCAAGGCTTCATACTTTGCCCCCTAATGCGATCGCAGTGTTTATAGATGGTGTCGCGACCAAAGCTCTTGTCGACGCAGGAGCTGCCGTTTCTGTGATAAGTGAACTACTGTGCCGCAAACTGAAAAAAAAAGTGACGATACCGGTTCCTGATTTGTCATTACGGACGACGAGCTCGCACCACGTTAAGCCTTTGGCCGCGTGCACCGCTCGTGTTTTGATTGAAGACGTGCCGTATGTTGTCGAATTTGTCGTCCGCTCGCATATGTCGCATGATGTCATGCTAGGCTAGGACTTCCTTTCCGAAAATCATCCTGTAATCGACTGTGCTCGTGCACTAATGCATGGCTCTGTATTCGTTCAGCACGATAATCACAGTCTCTACGTGCTCGTCACCTAAAGTGGTCGTCGCTGCCGACGTCGTCATTTCTCCGTTATTGGCCGCTTTAGTGTTCATCCGCTGTGGCTCTGTCACCGATATAAGTGCTTTTTTTACGCCGTCTGAAGATTGTGCCCGTCGTCGGAACCTCGTACTTCCATTTACTGTCGTCGAACTTGTTGATGGTTGCGGTGAAGTTTTTGTGTGCAATCCCTAGCCTAACGCAAGCATGGATTTGACGAGTATGTTGTGGCATATGCCAGCCGTACACTAACAAAGGCAGAGTTAAAATACTCCGTAACGGAAAAGGAATGCTAGGTCATCGTTTGGGCAATCGATACATTTTGTGCTTACCTTCCCGGTCGTCAGTTTGACGTTGTCACCGACCACCATGCCCTGTGTTGGTTATCGTCGTTGAAAGATCCTACTGGGCGCCTCACTCGCTGGGCTTTACGCCTTCAAGAATATGATATTCGTGTCATTTATCTCTCTGGATGAAAACACTCGGACGCTGACGCCCTCTTCCGTTTGCCACAGCCTTCTGAACTTGTCTGCTCAACAACTTCCACCTGAGATTCGTCATACCTTACCATCACCGACATGCCGGCGGAAGTGAGCAAAGATCTCTGGATTGCTTCGCTGCCTTGGCCATATATCTCGGATTTTCGCCTGACTTGCCCTCACGCACCCTCCGTCGTCAAGCTCCACACTTTGCCGTTCGCGAAGGCTTACTGTACCATCGCAATTACTTAACCGACGGCCGCAGGTGACTCCTTGTTATTTCTCGTCATCCGAGCTCGGACATTTGCGGTGTTTTCTACGATCACCCTCAATGAGGCCATGTCGGCACATTCAAAACGTACTCCCGTCTTCGCCTGCGGTACTACTGGCGCGGCATGTATCGCTACTTTCGCCAGTATGTTCGGTCATGCCTTGCGTGTCAGCGCTACAAGACACCTCCTCACAGCACCGCCGATCCTCTACAGCCGTTGCCTTGCCCTGCCCGACCGTTCTACCGCGTTGGAGTCGATCTTTTCGGTCCCCTCCCGAACACTCCTGACGGCAACCGGTGGGTCATTGTCGCCGTTGACCCCCTCCCACGGTATGCCGAAACATTTGCGCTGCCAAGCGTCACCGCGAAAGATGCTGCTTACTTCCTTCTTTATCACATCATTCTGCGACATGGTCCACCACGTGAATTACTAAGCGACCATGGCCACGTGCTTCTCTTAAACGTCATCGAAGCCCTTTTAAAGGAATGTCAGATTGTACATCGCACCGCCTCAGCCTACAATCCTCAAACTAACGGCATGACGGAAAGTTTCAATCGTACCCTTGCCGACATGCTGGGGATGTACGTCTCCGACGATCACACTCATTGGGACCGGATACTTCCATTCATAACCTACGCCTATAACACTGCGGCCCAAACTACCACTGGTTTCTCATCTTTCTTTCTTTTCTATGGACGTGAACCATCATGCTCCATAGACACAATTCTGCCATACCCACCTGACGTTTCTGAAGCGAAACCTATTTCTGAAGCGGCTGCTTATGCAGAATGCCGTCAACTGGCACGTTCGATTTTACCACGCAAGACCAGTGTCGTCCAAAATGTCGCCATGACGCCTCTGTATCTACTGCCCATATTTTCCTGGAGCGCTGGTTTGGCTATGGGTTCCATCCACCACTCTCGGCCTTTATACCAAACTCTTGTCCAAGTACCATGGTCCTTACAGAGTCGGTCGAGCCAGCTCCCGACAATCGTTTCCGATGGCCCGAAACAGTTCATGTGGCACGGCTTAAACCTTGCTACGACCCGTCTGCGCTGTCTTCTGCCTAGGTCGTCAGGTTGACTTCTTTCTACACGGGGAGTGTTGTACTGGAGCACTTCGGCGCCAGTTCTGTGCCAGCACGGAGGAAGAAGTTGACGTTTGTGTGTTTCGCTCTGTCGGTTTTTCGGGCTGTGGTTGCCTTGTGTTAGTGACCCGTTTCCAGACGCCGTGCCCACATTACTGAGACGAACACGCCTGTTACAATATATATACTGTGAGTGCGAAGCCAGGCTAGTGGGCCAACTTTGCAGAATCACAAGTTCCGTCCAGCTGCGCTTTGAGAGTTGAGGCGTTTTGTTAGCTTTGGTCTTTGCAAAGAAAGCAATATGGTTTGTGCGAAGCCTCTCCCAAGCCACGCACTACTGACGAAAAGCCGCACTCCTGTCGGGAGGGTGGCGTACAATCGTCTTACAAACCGCTTGGTATCCTGCGGGAGACTTGCGCCACGCTCCTATACCGCAGCAGTGCCGGGCGCCCGATCACTGGGTGCCCCAACTGGGTTTAAGTTCAACACACCCACAAGGTCTTTGTAGGACTAGGCAGTTAAAGAGAAAATATTCTAATCCTGTGCACTTGGAGGAGTCTATTTTAATTTATGTTTATTAAGGGTGATTGGATAGTGAAGTTGGCCGAATCGAACCGAATACGAATGTTCGAGAAAAACGAACTTCATATATCGAATCACGTAAATCAATTCTGCGGAAGCCTGCAAGGTGGAGGAAATTACGATTTCTTCAGAATTTGAAAATATTTGGTATTTGATTAGATATACGTGAAAAGGAAAAAATTGTCATCCACCTCATAATAGCACGAAGCTATAGAAGATACCCATATGGGTTTCTCAGAAGCAAAGCCTCGCATTTAAAGGAAAATTCGTCCTGGTCCGGGATTCGAAGCTGGGACCAATGCCTACCCGGGGCGCCCACTCTACCCTTTGAGCTAACCGGGAGGCTTTGTTTCTGAGAAACCCGTACGGGTTTGCTATGTAGCTTCGTGCTACAATTCAGGTGGATGACAATTTTTCCCTTTCACGTGTATCGAACCAAATATTTTTACATTCTGAACAAAGCAAATGCATAAAGAAGTCGTTGAACCAGTTCGGCAAAAAAGCTAATTTGCGTTGTTTGATACACGCACGAGGGTGAATCATAAAGTCTGTGCTCCTATATTTATTAGCCAAAATAAGGCACGTACGGGTAATTACAAATATATGTATGATTCTACGTACCTTACACAATTTTTTCCACACAGTCTCCACACCTATCCGCTTTCACCGTTGCATCCACGCAGGAAATGTTGTCGTCACTCAGCGACGCACGCGGCCACCTCGAGCGCTCACTGTCATGCAAGTCTTCATGGTCTTTTGCGAACTCACAACACTACACCCCTTACACGTCTCAAAGCGAAACACATTTCCCCATACGTGGACTGCATTTCCCTATGGATTTCGATGGGCGTTCTTCTCTTGCTCCATAGAACAAGAATCACATTTCGTTGCTCGAACGCCGTGGACGTGTGAAGCACAACAGCCATCTTCGACGATTGACAGCAGCGCCATGCCGCGGGGCTACCGGCCGATAAGGCCGGGCCGGTCCAAGACAGGTTCACCACTGGGGATGGATGTGTTGACTTCGCATTTGCAGTCGTAATATGGCTAAAATAAATAGGGACAAAGACTTTCTGATTCCCCCTCGTATAAAATGTGTAACAACGGGATATCAGGTCCATTTGGAAGCTTGTAAATGAAAGGAGAATCTGAAAGGTGATCGCATCTTGTGCACAACGACATTGACAATAATGAATAAAAGGAATCGCATGTCACCACATGCACGCATTAGTGTTGTGTTCGTTGAAGCACCTAAGTGTAGTTCTACGGCAACGGACATAATACTAAATGAATCGAAACATGGCTCGATATTGGTCAGAGGATATATTGATTTGCCTGAATCGAAGCAACATGCAAGTAGGCATGCTTTTACCGGAAATTATAGCGTAGAAGCGGTCTCTTCGATACGTCTGCTCAGGAACTGGGGCCAAAATTTCATACGCATGTGCATGATGTATGCATTGGCCGATCACCTTCACTAATAATATGCCCAGCTTCAAGATTGACTGACATTTTCTCTTAACAATAATTCTAGCGAATAAAATATTTACTGTGAATGCGGGAGCTGGTGCGTCTGTGCAACAACCATGATTCTCATGCAGCGGAATTTCCAGAACAGCCTCCACTTGAATTGATCTTTTTCCCAGCAGACAGTGACAACTGTTGTTTCATATAGCTTACAGTATTCGAAGAAGCGAATACTCGACAACATCAAAAGCTACTTTCTAGATTTGAATATGAATTGAACAACAAAGACTATTTCAAGTTCGAAATTTAGAACATTTGCACATCCCAAGGGTTTATCGATTGTGTTGTGTACGGTATATATCAGTGCTAAGTAGCCCACATCTCCATCCGAACGAGAAATATTTAGAGGTTGTTTGAACATAGCAAGTGACAGCAAAGGCCTGACACGGGGAAGCAAGCCAATCCGCATATGTCACCTACAGGTGGGCCTCCCAGGTTCTATTTGACTGCTTCAGCTCAGCACCGTTTATGGTCTGTCCCGTTCACATTCTAAACACTCAGAGGTATCATCCAGAAAACAAAGCTCGTATTCAGAAAAAAAAAAAAAAAACATTTACGCTAAAATCGTTGCTAAGAGGAGTTTTCAGCCATTCCTGATGCTGGACATATAAGTGGCAAAAGTGGCGCTGGCCAATGGAAAGGAACACTTACGAACGAAAGGCTTCGTGAATTCAGCCCCCGGTTTTTATGTCTTAATTTAAGCTAAGCTGCAAGACGTAGCACAGAACTGCGTTCATTCATTGCTCATTTTTTTTGCTATAAGCGCTTGCCACAATGACACGAGCGACACAAAACAACAAACAAACCAAGTCGACCAGATCCTCACGTAGCGCTCAATCGTCGGCCCAGTGGGCTCTTAGTCGCAGCGTTGCCAGCATTTCGCTTTTCACTGCCGGAATGTGCGTTGTGCGCAAGCGCAGTAGAGTTCCCTTTGAGCAGCTGTGCGCAGCCTACTGAAGCACACGCCTCTGAGCAAAGAAGACTGTAAGCGCCGAGCTAAAAACTGTTTACTGCCTATGCACTTCTCGTCTTGAAAAATGTCCTGTCGTGTGCGCCTTTTGATTATGACACTCGCAGTGTCATAATTTTCATGTCTTTGCGCTGAGTAAGTGCTCTTATCGCTTCATTACAGGCTGCTTGACCCGATGACAATGTTTTGAAGAAACTACCAACGCTGCCCTTTGGTCTTCTTTTTCATTCTTCGTTACTGTGCTGGAAATGTACTCGACCATGCTGACACAACATAGGAAAACTTTGTGTTCTATATTGCCCTAAGTTCCAAGGGACGAAATATTCGCAAAAGTGCGAATTGAATTGAAGCTTTGTTCTTCGTGGACTTATAGCCGGTAAACTATACAGCGGCACGACAAAAACCAAGCTTGCAGCCTCCATTATAATACGCTTATATACTTTCTCTTGTACTACTTCGTTGTGTGTTTGACTTTATAAAGCATAGATAGTGGCATTCTGGTACTGCCTGAAGCTGCGCCTAGAGTTGCGATTCCGAAGCAGGCCACTCCCCTTCCCCTACTCCCTCTGGATTCGCCACTCCTTAGTTGACCTTTGTTTTTGGTTTAGTGTGTTTCTCCGCCAGGCCTGCTGTATAGCTTTTGCGGCCCCGCCACATGGGCGCGGTCATCTTTGAACACGCGACTACGTCGCCATTTAGTGCCTTCTGGCTTTCCCTTCCCATAGCAAACGACGTGCTGAATAAATGAAGAAAAAGATGGTTTTCGCTTTCCGAATGAATTATTATTCGCCGCTGATGCAACGCTTTCAACCGCAAGCGCAAACAGAAACGTTAGTGCTTGTGTTAGTTTACGCACGACCTTATCTTAACTCGATGGCGGTGAGCGACTACACCCAGTCGGCGCGAGTACGTCTTTCGACGAAGCAGCGCCCTATTACGCATACTTCTTTTGGTTATGTTTTTCTCGTAACAGCAGACAGCTCTTGCCAGCTGAGTACTGCGTAATCCGCCATGACAGTGGTTTGTGCGAGCAATCTGCCGATAATATTGCTTTCCGTGCCATCAAAAATCCCTCTCCGTCGTCTTCACTGCCTTTCGCAACCATCGGTTCTTCCGAATGCGCAAGACCCGGAGATGCATAGCCAGCGAGAAGAGTTAGAGGTACATGAAGGTTTGCGCACTTAGCTGCGCTCTTGTTTTTACCTGATGGGCCACAAAGTTCAGTCACTAGGATGTTGAAAAGGATTAAAGTAATTAAAATTTTGCTTTCAAAGTGCCTTGGCGTTTTGCACTTTAACGAAACTGCGGTCGGCTAAGGACATTTCGTTATGCTTTACGTACTGAGCACAATCTTGCAGTGAAAGAAGACCTTTTAAGTTCCTGCTTTTGCGTATTTACGCAAGATACCTCAGGTTACACCGAAGACGTTCGCCGCCAGTCAGGTCATGCGCATTTCCATCGTTTTAAGTTCAACGAAGAACTTCCAGCGCCGGAAGTCGATCCCTAAGTCCACTGCCGCACCTTTACAGCCGCTTCCCTGCGCGACCCATCCCTTTGATCAGGTCAGGATCGACCTTTACGGTCCGCTTCCTTGTACCGGTGCTGGTAACCGCTGGATTATCGTTGCAGTAGACCATCTCACACGCTATGCAGAAACTGCTGCACTCGCATCTGCAGCTGCTCAAGACGTTGCATAATTCGTACTGTGATATTACGTTCTTCGTCACGTAGCCCCCCGGGGACTCCTTAATGGTCGAGGCCGCGCTTTTCGATTTGAAGTCTCAACGTTGCTTCCCAAGGAGTGCCATACCATCCACCGTACCATTAGCTCATACCACCGGCAGACTAACGGGTTGACGGAGCCTTTCAACCATACTCTTGGCGACGTGCTAGCCCTTTACGTCACGTCCGACAATCCCAACTGAGACGGTGTGCTTCTCTTCGTCCCGTTCGCCTATAATACTGCCACTCCAGCCACCACTGGTTTCTGCCCGTTTTTCTAACTGTAGGGCCGCGAACCTTCTTGCACCATTGATACAATTCTGACCTACCAGCCCAACTCATCGGAATGTGTTCCTGTATCCCCAGCTGCGTGGCATACTCAAGAATGCAGACAGCTCGCCCGTTGCCTTACGTCCACAGATCAGCGAAGAAACACGCCTTGTTAAGCAAATGTACGCGGCGCGCTGTGGAACGGCAACGCCAGCACATCCCATTTATCGCGCCCCCTTTGGGCGCGTGGGACAGGACAAATGGAAGGAATCGAACGAAGGAAGCGCTGGTTGTAAACTACAAGCACCTAGACGAAGCGCTGCGACTGACAGCCAGCGCATCGTCCATTCAGTTCCTTCCGTTTGTACCGTCCCATGCGCTGCTATTCTATTTGCAATTCGATTCCGAGCCGCGCAGCTGCATTCTGATGCAAACGGAGAGCATGACCAATCCTGCATTGAGCCTTCGTGCACATTAAACTATTCCAAGTGGTAAAAATTATTCCAGAGCTTCCACTGTACAGCGCCTCTTAGGTAGCGCTGGCGTCGCTTCGGGACGCCACTCCCCACCAACCAACCACTCGACGCTCCCAAGCGGCAGTCACTTCATATCTGCGCGGTCAAAGGCCGCGATGGATATGTGTATGTATCGGTCAACTATAATTTTATTTGCCATCAAAATGGGCAGGAGATCAATTACACTCATAAATAGAAGCTTATCGCATGGTGGTATGGTCTCCTTTATCGCGGTGCCCGGTGAGGGACTGCTATCCAGTCGGTCGCGTCACGCGAAGGCGCACTCTTCGCGCCGGCGCATGGCGGCGGTGGGCGTGCAGTTGAAGGCTGCGAGAAAGTTCTCCTCGACGAGCAGCGGTGCGATGCACCGCTTGTACATGTCCGAGTGCACGGCCTGCCGACGCTGGTCCCTGTCGGCCTCGCCAGGTGGGCCCTGGCTGTTGCACCACTTGAAGCACGAGCTCACGTAGAACAGCTGCTCGTTGGTGAAGGGCGCAATCCCCGACGGAGCACGCGTCTGAAGGCGGCGCTTGAAGGCCGTCGCGGCCACCTGCGCGAAGTTTGTGCGCGCGGCATGGCGGGATCGTTTTCGAGAACCCGACAAGAGTAGGTCAACCACGCTGGTCGCAGATCTCGCGTAGAAATTTGCGCTCAATGACCGTCCCTGTTGTCTTCTCCATACGTATTTCACATTAATGCGCAATTCCTACCTAAAAAGCGTGAACATGGATTCCGAAATGCTTCGCTGAGTTTCTTTTGTCCACTGTTTGAATGTAAATAAGTAAGGCATTCATTCAAATTTATTAATCTATAAAAAGCACTGTAGGTTTCCCCCGTAACGGCAACTGCGTCGCTATGTTACCTGCAACAGTCACTTCGAATTTGTGCTTTATGGATAGTTTTTGTCGGCCTTAAGGCTAACATCATTCAGAGTAAAACCTTGACGGGCGCACTGAAAACTGTGGCGCGAGGTGTCACGTTACATAACATGTATAACATGACGGCGGAGAAATTGCCTGAATAATTAATAGAGCTGCCCATGTAAAATTGACCATGTTCTTGTGATTTTTTTCAGTACGTTAGTCTTGAAAATGTATAAAAACGATGCCAACAGTCGGCGCAGAAAGCACAACACACAGAATAAGACATACAGAGAGAGAGAGTGAGAGAGAGTGAGAGAGAGAGAAATATATATATATATATATATATATATATATATATATATATATATATATATATATATATAGAGAGAGAGAGAGAGAGAGAGAGAGAGAGAGAGAGAGAGAAAGAGAGAGAGATGTTTTATCTACTCGCCCAAGCTTGAAGTTCAGCAAACATTAAGAATGATCTTGTCTCCAAGCCTGGCCAAAAATAACCGCAACAAATAATGCTGGTTATAACTTTCAGAGTGAAAACATGCGCCTTAAGAAACGTTACTCTGACTTGAGTATTACACTGTGCAGACGTGCAAAGAAGGGCAAAGTCAACACCAATAAAATAAACTCTTCAACACAAATTTTCACTCTTCTGATGGAAGAGATGCATTTAAATTAGTGCACCGGTTAGCTCGCTGGATGCACAAAACCATCTAATGAGCGAAGAAATTAATGAAGCCGATAACACAGGTAAAGTCACCATTTCTTTCTCTCCTTATGAAGCAAAAGATCACAAATACGTCTAAGCTCACAAAGCTACGACAGTCGATCGAAAAAATATACGAGCCACTCGCAGAAGCCAAATGGCTAAATGAGTTTATATCATAAGCAGAACTGAACATTTTTTGGAAAGCCAACAACTCCATTCACTCTTTACGAGGATGCATCGTAAAAAAAAGAAAAATTGGCTTTCTTCGCGCTTCTATCACCTCTTCTAAATTAGAAATTAGTTTTTTTTTATTTTCTCATTGGAACTAATTTTTGATAGCACCACCCGCTATAGCTTGATTTAGCATAAGCCTGGTTGCAAATATTATAAATTTCTTAAATATACAGAGCCGGAAACGAATTCTGCATGCCAGTATAGCATCTTCAGTAACTCACCTATTTATTTATCGGTATTAAATAGTGCTCTATTTGACGGCAGCGGCGTAGAATACTAACGTCATAGCGAGCACGCAGTTCCGACATCCGTTGATTTCAAGGCTGGCCTCACTAATTGCATGGTTAGTTGTACCAAGTCTAGGCGACTGCCGGGTGGATTGGGAGTCGACTAATAAGCCAGACGAAGCCCCGCGCTTAACTACCGGCGCGAATGTAACCCGCTTAAGGGACGACGTACACGGCACTGAGTCATTACGGAACGCCATTTTCAGCATGTTCTGTCGACGCATCTCTAAGGGGTCATTTTTCACTCGCAGACATTGTCTGCCATGTCCCCTAGCAATTACGCTTACACCACAGCCTAGCGAGGTTGTAAAAAAAAAAAGTGCGCCGTAGTATGCATCGCGCGATTGTGAAATCTTCTCTTATTATTTCCATCGGTACGCCATTAGTATAGCTCGTAAATAAACGCTCGTGCCAATCGAACAATGTTTTGCGGAAAAAGTCAGTCCTGTCCTGCCTGTGGTATGCTGAACCACGCGTTGCACACTGCGGTGCCGTTGAACATCCACCTAAAGGCGAAGTTCTATAGAAATTCTGCAGCTTAGCTCATAGTCATTCTGAAAGGAACATCCTTCTCGGACTCTTGTCTACTACCGGTTCAAGCGTTCAACGCTACAAGTTTTGGAGGCTTCATGCGGGGTTAGTGTGCATAGAGATTTCCCTGCGAGATCGTTCTTTCTTTCTTTTTCTTAAATTTTCTGCTTTGCAAAGCAGTGAAAGTCAGCACACAATAATATTTTTTGTAACGGTTGCACTCGTTTGCTTCGTCTCCCCTTGATTTCTTTTGTCTTGTTTTGTACATCATTTCTTGATTCCCATCACGAACATCGAAATGAAAACTTCAGTGAAAGGATGAAGCTCTATTTCAATGAAAAGTATGGTTTCACAAAAAGAGGTGCGACAGTCTACAACACGAAAGCTCCTCATGTCCGTATGGCTAAAAGGTTGCTTGCAGAGGAACAGCTGTGCATTGTTCTTTTTTTATTTTTTAGTGTGGGGGGAGGGGGGGATTTACATTGTATTTTGTCTCTCATCAATTAAAAATATTTCCCCATTACTTCGCTATTGCATCCTTCACCCCTGAGCTTTGTGATCGTTATTAGGTATATGCTGCAAGATTTCCTTAGGCTGACCTTTCTTAGCCTACTATTTCTATATTTCTATATTTCTATACTTTGCCAATGGATTCCACTGCCGCATTGGCATGGTGGCAATTACGTTTTGCTACTTACCTCCGAAGCCCGCTGCTGTGGATTCGATTCTCAAACTGAATGACCGCCTTCCAGATAGGGTGCGATGCAAAAATTTTAGTTTGGCGAGCTTTTCGTGCATGATCGAGGTCCTCGAGGTAGTCGTAACTAATAAAATTACTCCTAATATGCTGTTTCCATCATAGTATTGGCGTCTTGCTTTTGAATGTTAACACAATCGAGTCAATGAAGTAATCGTGAATTTCACCGCTATGGGAAGGCGCATACATGGGACCCTATAACGTAGAGCTATTCCAAACGTCTTTATTCCATTTTTGCGATCAGGCCTCCACGATTAGTAAACGTGTTTTGGGCCAGCCCCTCTTCACATGCCTGTCACGCGACTTCAGGAAAACCGCGATAGCTCCCCATCTGATATGACGTGTACGCACTGATCATATATATATATATATATATATATATATATATATATATATATATATATATATATATCATATTTCCGATTCTAAGGCCAAAAGCTTTATGGCTGCGCCCACTTCCCCTGTATGTGACACAACGTCACAAAACCGTGAAAACTCACCTCGTCATAGGGACGTGTACACATTAAACATACATTATATGCCGAACGAAATTGAACTTTTTAAGGGAAAGCTGGAGACTGCCCAGTTCCGAAAAGAATAGAAGATGGCTGCCTACCGATCACTCTGGTTATGGCTACTCAAATCTGCTGGGGAAAATGGTTTATTTGTGTATAATAATTTTTTTTTGCGCGGCAGTATAATGTTGTCGAGCCCTTTCAGCATTTTCAAGACATCACTCTGCCAAATTTTCTTCGTTGAGGATCTGTTGTAGCTGCATTTTTACCCTTTCATTGTACGGCACCGCAATGTTCTACCAGACACTGAAAGCTGAGCAAGAAGAAGCGGTCCAATCACAGACGTTGGCACCACCCTCCTCATCAGGTTATCTATTTTCACTGCACTAGACCGATCCCACTGAAACGCTCTCAACTTCTGCATGCTCCTCGCCTTTGGTCAGCAAATTAGATAAGAAAATCTGTCAAGTGAGGTAATGCTATTCGCTTTGAAAACAAACAAAAGTGACATCCTATAATCAAGGAGAGCATTTGATTAGGCTGTTCAGACAACACAGCGAGTAACTTGCGGTCAGCGGTAGCGTAAATTTAACGCTAGGAGACTGGAATAAAAAGAGATTGGAATAGTTTACGTTATAGGACCCTTGATCTTTATCATAACGCATTTTTTTTCAAGTGAAAGAATTCTTGTGCGAGAAAAAAAAAACAAAGAAAGAAGAAGAAAAAAAGTAATCCACCTTGCTTTAGCACGATGCTAGAAAAGTAACCTGTGTGGTTTCGGTATAAAAAAAAATCTTCGCAATTCAAGAACAATTTGTCACGGTCCGTGTGAGTCCAATTCTTGGAGCTGTGCCCGACCGAAGTAGCCGCTCTACCAGTCGAGCCGATCATGAGGTGAGCAGCTGGCAGTTCGAGGACTGATTAATCAGACTTGTTTGTCTGAATTTTTACATGAGATGAAAAGATTTTAGCGCGAAGCTCAAAGCATCTTGGGTGAGCGAATGCGAGTGCCAAACGAAGTACGTTCCATGCGAAATAAGGAGCCTCCCAAATTACTTTAGAGATGAAGAATTATAGGACTGATTAATCAGACTTGTTTGTCTGAATTTTTACATGAGATGAAAAGATTTTAGCGCGAAGCTCAAAGCATCTTGGGTGAGCGAATGCGAGTGCCAAACGAAGTACGTTCCATGCGAAATAAGGAGCCTCCCAAATTACTTTAGAGATGAAGAATTATGCGTCTCGTGTACATTTCCTGTCAAGGGACTGGTAACTTCGAGAATTACACTAAGGCTGGGTCTAGCGGGACTTTCAGGAAAGCACTGGAATAAACACTCGCGTCAATTCTCAGAAAAAGACATTCCTGCCAAGCCAGTTTCATCTCCTTGGCCTTGAACAACGAAATCAATAAGGCTGTCCAATAAACACTACTGCAAACAGTCGATATCCGTGCACCCCGGTAAAGAGGCAGCTTGACAATTGCGCAACGTTGGGGTGCAGTTTCCCGCCTTAAACTTAAATGTGTGCCACGTGGCTGCTGGAATGCCAACCGAGAGCGATGTTTTTTTATTATATTCTGCATTGACGGGCATCATAAACTTGCTGCTGTCAGTTACGTAAAATTCCGGACAGCCAAAGCAATATGCAGGGGAGGACAGATCGACTGCAGCCTCCTTGTGATACGCCAAACGGAGAAAACTTCTTTAGTCTTAGTTTTTTTTATTGTGACTGAAGAGGCGTCCGATCGTCATTTCACTTGTGTCTGCTTTTGATTTCTTCTTTTTTTTAATTCATGACACGAGGGTACCGGGAAATAATGGAAAACAGTCTGTAAGCAATCGATTGGGCTGCTAGCGAAAGACTTCCTTCTAAGACATACCGGCAACCCCTAATAAACAACCTCCCTTTGTGATTGTGACAGGCCTGCATATGAGTTTGAGAAAAGCCTGATAATGGCCCATATTTTGCAACGACAGCTTTTATTTCATGCTGTTTTGACCCTTTGTCACCGGCCATTGTTTATTAACAGCGATAGAAGTGATAACGAGACCAAAGCCACAGCAAAGGCCAGTATCGTACAGCACTTGCGTGGACGCAAGTGCCGACTTGTATGCAGGCCCAAAACTCATCTCATGAGATGAGTTTTGTGCGTGCATACAAGTCGTGTCCAAAACGAAAAAGAAAAATGAAAGAAGAAAAGATAAACTAATATGTCTTTTCTTAATTGTAAAGTTTCATTCAGACTGCTTAAGCGCCTGTCTAACGAGACCCTTTCTTCGTTTCTCACGTAACCGAACAGAGAGGACCTGAGTTCTTCTACAAGTTTCCTCCTTATTTAGGAAGGTACTATATGATTATTTTATGATAGATTGAGGGAAACATTGTTATAATCACAGGGCTGTTAACTTATGAAGTAAGATTATCCCATTGTACTTCCTAATGTGCGCACACAGCTATACCGTACAGAAAGCCATCTGCAAGATGCGAAGAGATAGCTGTACATCTCAGCTATGCCTCCCTACACTCGCGAAAGCGCATGCTTTCTTTCTTGAAGACCGCTGATCCCCGCACCCCGCAAACACGCGAAAATGTTCTCGCAGTCATCCCCCCCCCCCCCCTCCTGCCCTCACTCCTACCACCCCGCCCCCTTCTAAAGAAAGAGAAGAAGAGGTAGGAAAGAACGTTGCGTTCTTTTGTGTGGACATCGTCGCACAGTAAGAAACATGGACGTCGCACCCGATCGGAGAATCAGACCTAGAGACCTATAATGTATTTGGTTTGTTTGTCTTCGAAGAGACGTGGGACACTTGGTATAAGCATCACGGATAGAACGCACAAGAATGCAATGAAGGATCACAGGGCCACTCGGAAGAACAAGGCTGGTCACGTACGGCTTGCTGATCTCACGTGAGTGATCGTTTCTTTTGTTCCGAACTTTATCTACGTGAGAACACGAATAGGAATGCAATGCAACAGGGTTATAGCACAGCATGCTGACAGTCCCCAACGCACTTTGTAATGTATCCTGGAACAAAATGCCCCGAGGCCTGAATTCTAAACGAAGGGAAGATAGACGTTCCGGGAGCGAGCTGTGGCTGTAGTATACGAAGGTGTCCTTACTTCAGAGTGTTCATTTCCTTCACCGTGACGGTGACTCTAAAAACAGATACCATATTGTCTGCATTATTGCCCGGCGTTAACCAAAAGCCTTCCTAACCGAGTTTACGGGATGTACCACTTACTGCGAAGATATGTGGTGTGTTTGCTTAAAGTAATGCACTTCTTCGTGCGACAAGCATTGTTTCCGAGCTCTAATGTCGCAACAAACGAAATCTTCTGTACGACCATCCAGGGCAAAAGAAGACGATACCAGACATAAGGCATTATACGAGTAGCTTGGACAACGCGGTCACAGCGCCGCATTCGCCTTCGTATTTGAAGTTTTGTTCTGCATCCCCCACGCAGAGAAGCTCGCTCAATGTTGCCAATTAAAGTGTGCAGAATTGACTCCATGCTGTGCCGTAGTGGCGTAGCCAGAGCCGCACATGTATTTCCAATGAGGTTGGATATGGGGATGCCATGGAGTATTTCATTGTTATTGGAAAGCTGGTAAAACAAAATGGGAAAGTGCACCCTTTAATAGGGGGACGGAAGGGCAGAAAAAAAATGGGAAGTGCAGTCGTACGGACGCAGAATGGGGTGAAGGTGCGTGCTAGATCAAGGACATGTGTCTGGTTTGCGCCCTTTTCATCCCAGTTCTTTTTTTTTTCTTTGGGTTACTACGCCTCTGTTGCGTATTCTATCCACCCTCTAGTCACATTGCAGGCCTTTAAAAAAGGTATCAGATTAGCTTAGTTGGCGAATCTTCACAGGTTTGAACGGATATAACAAAAGAGGACACACGAAAGACTATGATTAAAACGAGCCCTCTATAGCGCTGGGCTGTTATTTGGCTGCCGTTCACAAAAACGCTGCTAGGGATGCTCTTTATCTCGGGATATGGCAACTATGTTTCTGTCTTTTTCTTGTGTGTGTGAGTGGTTTAGAATCTTCCTCTTTTCAATTATAGCGCTTTTTCAAAAACTACTTTCTTATTCGTATTCTTTTCCGGATTTTGTTACGAATGTGCGCACAGTTTGTATTCATATTCTGTTGCTAACCCTTTCATATGAGCATTGTCTACCAGTTCAGTAAGGGCACAACTGCATTTTATTGCTTAACAATCTTAGGCGACTCACCCAGGAAATCTGTTTGTCGGTCGGTCGGAGCGTCCGTAGCACGTAACACGATGCGCTCAATAAAGAAAAAACAGAATAAGTTGGAACAAATACTGTAATGGTAGTGAATTTCGAACCAACAAACCTACGCTCAGAAGCCGAGTGGTACCCACTGGGCTAAACACCCACGCTTGCAGTAGGCGAATACATCGGAACTAGATGAACATGTTGTACCGTGTGATCTGTGTTGTCGCACAACACAGATAAGCAGTCAATCAGTTTATCAGGATGATAAGGAGCAATGAGAGGCTATATGGGTCTGATTGCGGTAGACGATGGTTCGACGCGGACGGATAAGGTGCTGAAGAGCGATAAGGGCTTGAAATGGTCGGAAAAATTCCGATAATGTTGATAAGGACCGATGGGGGTTGACAAGGGTCGGATCATATCCGATAAGGGTGATAACGACCGATAAGGGTTGATAAGGGTCGGATTGAGTCCAACAAGGTTGATATCGACCGATAAGGGTTGGGTCATGTCAGATAAGGTTGATAAGGTCAGATAAGGATTGATAAGGGTCTGAGCGATTCCGATAAGATTGATAAAAACAAAGGTTATAAGGGTCGGATCGAGTCCGGTAATGTCGATAACGACCAATAAGGGCTGATAGGATCGATAAGGGTTGGATCGAGTCCGATAAGGTTGATAACGACCGTCAATAAGGTTGATTAACCGTCGACTAATTCGTCAGTCACGATAAACAACGTACGTAGCGTCGTATGCGTGGTGATGAGCAAGTGGCACAGTGCTTACGCCTACTTAGACAACGCCAGCGGAGCTTCCATATCTATTTTAGAAAGTAATTAACACAGGAGCAAGACATTCAAGTCGTTATCACAAGTTAGGTGACCATACATTGCGCGGATGCTTTCAGTACTAACTAGAAATATATGTGGACAATGGTGGATGCTTTTCCCTGGAATCAGTTTTGTCATGGTAACATGGTAAGTAATATCAGTACTTTTAATGGTACTATTTACAAAGTATATTTACAAGAACCGACAGTTCGCGACTCAGCTCGAGCCGACAGCTCGAGACTCAGGAGCAGTTCGTCGTCTTCGTCTGGGCGCACGCGCGCATCGTCCAAAGGAAAGACGCAATATGCATGCAAAAATTTCATGAATGAAGCTTGTCAAACTTACAGTAAAATTATAATTTCTGTAATTCTGTGATTCCCAATAATTTTTGTGCCAACCACGACAAAGTTGACAAATGCAAAGGCGCAGTCACATGAACAAATTTGGTCGTAAAGATTACAGTTTTGCAAAGAAAAAAAAAAGGGGGGGGCTCCAATATACGTTGTGAAGGTGGTTGGCCAGCGAAGCTGTGATAACAACCGATCCGATAGGCCAATGTGACACAGCCTTGAACCGGGCCCTGCTCAGCCTGAGCACGACGCCCTTATGCATGATGTTGCTGTTACTTTCGTCGCTCATCGTATTCGCGCTGCTCTTCAGGCGTGCTAACTGTGCTCAGACTTCTCATGCCGCTATCGGAACAAAAATGAAATCAGTTGCTAAGCGGGTTCCTTTTTTTACACCGAAAGTGTAGTTATGCCACTCACTGCTTAGTATGCTACAGTTGCCGGGAAGTGCTACAGTTGCCGCTTCCCGGCGACTACAGCTTATGTAACCGTAATCTTTACCGGGAAATGCTTGCGGCGAACGTTTTGCGCTAAGGCGAGCTTTCTAGTTCTTTGTTTGTGTTTCCCTCAAATGGCCGGAGCCGCTGCTGCAGCGAAGGATGGATGGATGGATGTTATGAGCGTCCCCTTTGGAACGGGGCGGTGGGTTGCGCCACCAAGCTCTTGCTACTATGCTGCCTAATATCCTACCTAGGTTAACCAATGAAAAAAAAAACACTATGAACTACCACGTCCAAACTTTCTGATCCTCTATTGCGAATTGTGCTTTTGTACGTCTCCGTCTTTTGTCGTTTCCCTACTTTTCTTCCATCAATCCTCCTATCACCTCTTACTAATGTCTATTGCGGACCTGTTTGCTTTACCACTGCTCCCGCTGAACCCAAGGGCTTCAAGGAGGCCAGTGGTGCCTAAATCGACCGCTGGGTAGACGTCTTCACATTCTAATAAAATATGCTCCGTCGTTTCGCTAGCTTTACCGCAGCAAGCACATGCTTCTTCTTCCTTCTTATAGCTCGCTTTATAGGTGCGTGTTCTAAGGCATCCCGATCTCGCTTCGAAAAGTAATGAGCTTCCCTTTGAGTTATCATAAATGGTTTCTTTCCTGATTTCGTTTTTTCCTCTTAAGTAGTTACTCATGGCAGGTTTCTTTTCCATTGCCGCCACCCATGAGATTAATTCAGCCTCTCTGACTTTCCGCTTGACCTTCCTTGTTGCTGTGTTGCCCACCCCACAGGCCGCATACTTGCTGGTAAGCTTCCTAGTTCTTTTCCTCCACTGTGAATCAATGTTTTGCCTGTACAGATACCTGAACACTCTCCCAGCCCAATCACTTTCTTCCATATTCCTCAGCCGTTCTTCATACTCAATTTTACTGCGAGCTTCCCTCACTTCAAAACTAGTCCAGCCCATATCCCCCTGCACAGCTTCATTTGTAGTCTTCCCGTGAGCGCCCAATGCGAGGCGACCCACTGACCTTTGGTTCCCGTCGAGTCCTGATTGTACCCCTGATTTAAAGCAAACAACCGCATTTCCAAAAGTAAGTCCTGGAACCATTACCCTTTCCACATACCTCGGAGGACCTCGTACCTATTGTATCCCCATAGCGCTCAGTGCTTCATTATGGCTGCATTTCTCTTCCCCTTGACTGTTATGGTTTTTTCCTGTGTTTCCATATATCCATTGCCTTCGTTTATCCATATACCAAGGTATTTATATTCTGTTACCCGAGGTATTTCTTGGCCCTGTATCTCCACTGTCTGTTCACTGTTTTCATTGAATACCATAACACCTGATTTTCTAACACTAAATTTCAAACCTAAATTGTTGCCTTCCTGTCCACAGATATTAGCCAGACGTTGCAAATCGCTCTGCTTGTTAGCGAGCAACACAATGTCGTCCGCATAAAATAAACCTGGGAGTTGCTGCTCTATTACTGTACCTGCCTGTTTGTATGAGAGATTAAACCCGATATTACTTCCTTCTAGCGCCCTCTCCATCCTCACCATGTACATTATAAACAGCAGCGGGGATAAAGGGCACCCGTGCCTCAGTCCCTTGTTGATATGAACTTTCTCCGCGCTCCTCATCCCTTCCCATTCAACGCAAACGGTATTTTCTAGGTAAATCTCTATCAAAAGCTGTATACAATCGTTACCTAAGCCTTCCCCTTCCAGAATATCCCACAAAATGTTGCGGTCTACGTTGTCGTAGGCTCCTGTAATGTCTAAAAAGGCCACATACAACGGTCTGCTTTCTGCTTTTGATATTTCAATACACTGAGTAAGAACAAACAAGTTATCGTCCAAACGCCTACCAATTCTGAAGCCATTCTGAAGCTCTCCCAAAATGCCATTATTCTCTGTCCATGCTTGAAGCTTTAATTTGATTGCCTGCATTGCTAGCCTGTATATTACCGATGTAATGGTCAACAGTCTATACGAGTGAATTCTGTCTTTCTCCCCCTTACCTTTATAAATTAAATTCATTCTACTTTGTCGCCAACTGTCTGGTATTCGTCTATCTTTTAAAGTTTTTTCCACTGCTTTCACCAGAGCTTCCTTACTTTTTGGTCCTAGTTCATTTATCAGCCTAACGGGAACCTCGTCTTGCCCTGTGGCTGTGCGCTTAGGAATTTTCTCTTCCGCTTTCTTCCAGTTTAAATTTGTCAGAACCAGCTCCTTTTCCTGGGTCTCTTTCATGCTCTTTTTTTCTTCAAATACAACCTCGTCATTGCCTCGGAAAGATTCGGCTGTTATTTTTCGGATGTAATTTATTGCCGCTTCTCCTTCCAGTCTGCTTTCATCTTCGTCTAGGATATGTTGTTGTATTGTTGTTGACTTTCTGCCTAATAATTTTATGTGGTTCCAAAATATTCTAGGTGCGGCCTTCTTTTTCTCACGTATTTCTGAGAACCAACGTTCACTTTCACCTTTTAATTTTGCTTGCACCAGTATTTGAACCATAGACTTTTTCTCCCGGTATATTTCCCATTTACTAGTTACTTCATCCTGTGACAACTGCGCCTTCTTTGCCTGCCTGTGCTCTCGAGATGCTTTCTGTCGTTCGGCGATCGCTTCTCGTATCTCCTTGTTCCACCAGCTTTTTGGTTTCTTTTTTCCTTTCCAACGAACATGTTGTTTCTCTTTCCGTATTTCTGTCGTTATTACACTTAGAAGCTCACCATATTCCCACTCTTTACTTGGCCATTTGCCAAGTTCTTCCTCAACTCTAGTGATTGTATTTGCTATTTGTTCAGCGTTCACATTTGGACTGGCCATTTTGCTCTCCTTGCTCTCTTTCTCAACTACATATCCCATTTTCAATATGATGCGTTTATGGTCACTCCCTATGCTGTTAAACCCTTCCTCATCGATGACCATTTCTCTCAACTTATCATGAATTCCTTCTGTCATCAGACAGTAATCAATGGTCGATTACCGGTTTCCCACTGCCCACGTGATCTGTCCTTCACACTTAGGCCCTGTATTCACGATCACGAGGTTATGTTGCTCACAAAGGTCCAGCATTGACTTCCCGTTATTGTCCGTATGGCCATCTAAATCCTGTATGTGGACATTCATGTCACCTGATAGGACAATTTCAGCACCACTCCCGAAACCCTTAATGTCAGCGCTTATGCATTCCACTAACTCTTTATTCTTCTCTGTGCAATTTTTTCCGGTCCACAAATACGCAACACCCAGCCAAGTTTCTTTCCCACTCATTGTACCTGATAACCAAAGATGCTCTTGACATTGTGAATTTACTCTTTTCCATTTGGCTTCCTGATGGATGAGCGTTCCGACTCCCCCTCCCTTTCTTTCCGACTTAGTTCTGTTGCACCCTTCCCAAACGTATTTCTCAATAACTGGCGGCTCTTCTGAGTCTCTAAGGTGCGTTTCTGTAACCGCATACACCCCTATTTGTTCTTTGTGTAACTGCTCCTCAATCTCTGCCCACTTTTCCTTTCTTCTGCCGCCCTGCATGTTTATGTAGCCTATTGCATGGCGAGCTCTTTTTCTTGTTTTCCTCCTTTTTCTATTATCGACGGCGATGCTCTTCTGATGTTCCCCTAGGGGACCTTCTTCATTACTATCTACTCTGACCTCCTGAGCGCCTGCGGGCCCCCTAAAAAAGCAACAGCGCGACCAGCAAGTCGCCAGCCCACTTCTCGTGCTAACCTGTAATTGAAGTGGATCCCGTCTCGTTTAACACCACCACAACTTCTCACTTCCCTGTTTACTTCGACAACCTCAAAGCCTTTCTCTCGGCTCATTTTCCAGATTGCCTCATTAGCAGCCACTACGGCTCTTTGTACGTGACTGTCACGCACAGGCACCTCCGGCACCGTGCACACCACGATCTGCACCTGAGGGGATAGCTCACGCAAGTTGTCCACCCCCTTCGCCAAGCGCTGGGTTAGTCCTGGCCCTTTCCTGTTTAGGACGTCATTTAGCCCACCTGCTACTATGACGAGGTTGCGCACGTGGGCATTTTCCGCGAGCTTTTCTTCCGCGAGGCGAGCGCCATCTGGTGCTGATGTAAGGAAGCCAGCGGCGCACACGGCGCGCGCGTCCCGCTGTGATTGGTTGAGTTTTTACCCACGGAAAGAACAAATTCATTGGGGGGGGGGGGGTAAAGGTATAGAGCGTCGCTGTAAAAAAAAAAAAGAAAGAACCATATAGCCATTCAGCAGACTATTTTGCAAGAATGCACATAGCGTCGCCATTGCGGGCACCATGTCAGATGCTGACCGAAGCTATTATTCTTCAACCACCTACATATAACGATGCCATGCTCACAGAAGTGCTTAATCCAGCGGTTGCAGTATTAGCAACAGACCCCTCCAGTGACATTCCGCGTAGGCGTAGGTAGGCTAAGGAACCAGCGAAACTGTTCAGAGGGAGATTGCTTCGGACTGCTGGAGAAAGTTCGTGAGTAGGTGGCGTGTGCCCCGCCGGGGCCAATGATAGACTGTAAGAGTGTTTCGTCAGGATGACAGTTTTCGATAACTACACCATAGCTTTGCGCTTGTATCCTGAGGAACTTAATGTTTATTAAATGTTATTTCGTTTCGTGCGTCATGTTTGCTTGCTTGTGAGGGTCTGTTCACGAACACTTCCAGGAAGCCAGATCGCTCCGACATAAACAAGGCAAGGAAATACTGTCCAAATATGGGCACAGAGACTAAACTTATAGCAGAAGCCTGAAGGCACTAAGGCAATTCTTTCTATGTATAGCTACAAATGTTGCGAAGCGCGTGTCACGCATGCTAGTATTTCGTAATTCATTTCTTTTCCTCTTCGGAAAGAAGCGGACACTACGCAGTTCCTTTGGATGCACATGAGGTCAAATTGTGTGATGTCCAATAAAACGACCGACTTGGGTGTTTACTGCCGGCTGTCTGTGTTGATAGGAAGTCGTGAGAGAATTTCATCTTTTCTCCTGCGACACAGGCTTTTATGAACTCAGCTCTCTATAGGCTATTGACTTTCCGAGCCTGGATATACAATAAGCAGGCCTTTCGCGTTTACTTAATGGAATGAATTTCGTATATGCTACGCTCTAAAAACAGGACACGCGCCCTTAAGGTGGCTTCAAGATAAATGTTTTGTTATCGTGCGAGCCATTCTGTACGTGCGTTTGCAGTCTCTCGAAAAGTGGAACAGCAAGTGATTGGGATGCATAAGACGTGATGTTTACAGTACCTTTATGAAAACAAAAAGGATACGGGGAGACGGATGCAACAATCGCTACACATCGAATAACTTTAATCGTAGTTAAAGTCAGCAAAAAGCGAAACACGAAAACGTTTTGCACATGCATAAAAGCAAAGGTTATCCTACCAAGCATACGTGTTTCGCATGTGAATCCCGATAACGAAGGAAGCGTGGCGCTTTTCCCGCCTTTCTTTCTTGTTTGTGTTTTGTTTCGCTCAAGCTACAATGTTTCCCAGAAACGAAATGACTAGCCATGAAAATAGCTATTAAGCTCGTCTTTGTCGTCACCTTCTGCTACCTAGATCTCTAGAACAAGTATATGCAACGTTTTAAACTGCTTCAAAACCAAGTGACGCCCCCTCCATGTCCTTATGTCTAAAGGATACAAAGGATATAAATATTGAATCACACAAGGTATGGTTAGAATCGAGCTTTACGATCTGTCACATTGTGCGGGTTAATTAGTGGGAGGACATTAAATAGGCACTGATGCGCAACATTAAATCACCGTTTAGCTATTTGTACTGGTGAAGCATTTCTCTAAAACTCTATTCTCATTCATATAGAAGAACAGGGTCGATTCCCACTTCGCTTTCTAAAGTTTCGCTCCGAAAGCTCAGCTCTGGCGCGTCAGTGTAGCATCATAAATTTCAGTGTACCTTCTTGTATTCAAGCCATTCTGCCGCAGGGTAAGCTTTTGAAGCTTGCTAGGTGGAGAGCTTGATTCTTTTAGGATGAATTGTACCTCTCCTTCGCCGATAAGAAATTAACTAGATCCGATTACAAGCTTTCAAAAATTTCGACACCAGGGTGAGCTGGTGCGGGGATTTCAAGACGGCATCGACATCAGTTTTTCGTTTTCATGTCTTTTTGTCTTGCCAAGCCTGCTCTCGCAGTAACAGTGGCAGCTGTGCTGCTGCATAAGCGTAAGTTTAGAATACCTGCAGCAAGACTTAATATTAGTCTTTAGTTTCTCTTTAACACTGTGTCCTTTCCTTCATTTTTTTTTCTCAGGACATCACGAGATTGGTATGGGCTTGCCACTCACGCGCTCCACTCCAGTGTCCGTGACTTCAACGCAATGATCGAGCAACTACACAACCTTTCATACTACTGTAATAGACGAGCCTTCATGTAAAGCCCTTTCACTGGGGGGCTGTGATGTGTTCCAAACAAACAAACAAACAAACAAACAAACAAACAAACAAACAAACAAACAAACAAACTAATAAACAAACAAACAAACAAATAATTGCCTCTGTTTGAGTGCAGACGCACTCACAAGCAAGAGAACATGCATCTCTAAAAGGACGGCCCATTGTTTCCATAGTGGCACTTGGGGTTACGTGTACGTACGTAAACACGTACTGGCACGCGTTTGTACCGTCAGTTGGGAATGTTAACTAAACCAATCTTTCACGCACCATGAGTCCCAGTGAGTCGGCGTAGTCCTCGCCCTCGGTGGGCCAGGGGCCGTCGGTTGGCACGCGGTACACGGAGCGCAGGCACCGCTTGCGGTCCTCCAGGCGGCTCTGCGTGGCACCCGAATACCAGGAGCGGTAGAGGCCGTCCGCGTCCGCAGGCGCCCCTTCCACGTCGAATGCGTGACTCTCCTCGTGGGCGAGCACGTGACCAAGGCCTCCGTACGATGCCGCAGGATACTGCGAGGTCTGCGTCAAGAACGACAAGCGGCACCGACGACATGCCAGTTGCTTCAGCGACCACTGCTTCCAATTCGTTAAATATAGGGGGTTCGAGAAAGAGGGCTAATTTTTTCTGACCGATATTTGTAGCGGCGGCGAAGGTAAGAAAGTGCACAATAAGCGGCCATCACCAGTGCCAGTGTTGATATAGCGAAATGCACCGCCGTTAGTATTTGTTGTCTTCTCGAAAGGGCATTGCTAAGAACTTCGGGATAAACAAAGGGCGTTCAACGTTAAATAAACCTTGTCAGTGCCAACCAGACGAAGACGAGTCTCCTTGCAGAAACTCTGGCTCCAACAACATGATAATCATAGTGATCTAAAGAAATCATCCCTAAATAGGTGGTGTCCAAATCCGCGCCCCGACGACGGCTCTCTCTGGGGGACAGAAGCTGGTCTCAAAGGATATGGTATTGCTGACTGCATGCACCAGTAGTGATTGAGCAGTCTGAAACACGTCATAGACGCCATGTTTGGAACACCGTGTACTGTTCGACCACTGACGATAATTGCAAGTCTTCCTGTTCCTGTGAGCTTCTTTCTAATGCAAACTATTACTGATTTTGAAGACGCATATGCCAAAAGCCATGCTAATCTCAAGATATCTACTAGAAGGCCTTAACTTGTATTCGCGAACTGCTGTACGTGTGGTGGAGTTCTTAATAAAATATGTATTTAGTAATTATTTAGGTATGAAGGTTATTGCGAAAGCTTTAGATGTCCGTCAATGCCACAATTTTTTTAGCTTGCCGAAAACTTTCTATTTCTGATTAGAGAAAGTTCTTGGCTTAAGCACTTCCGTTTGTACGTAGTGAACGCGGCTTGCACAAACTCAACATAAGTTTGGTAGCTCCGTCACGTGTTTCGGTTTAAAAATAAATGCAATATACAATATGCCATATTTATTTTTCTGTGCGTCTATACAAGCAAACTGTGAGGACTAGGCTTGCCTCATACGAATAACAAATTGTTTGCGATCAAGGTAATATTGAGGTAGAATGGCTAGCTTCTTTGAACTGTGTAGCCTCCAGCAATTAGGTATCAAACCGCTAAGTATCCACGACAAATATCCAACACATATGCATCTTCATTACTAGAGTAACCAAGTCGCTGCTTAGCAAAACTTCTCGCGACAACTTGAAAGATATAACCGGAGTTTACATGGCCGGTTCGTAGCACTGCCTGACATGCTGCACGGCTAACAAAGCAGACTGGGTGTTTAGTGCACTAAACCACCGGGGATGTCGTGACATCGAGCCCGTGTTTTCGTGCAACGTTGGGCTCACGAAACGTCAAAATAGTTTAGTTTTGTACAGAATAAGGTGGGATGTGTACTGGAAACGAATAAAATGATAAAGAGTTAATAAAATGAAGGAACGGTTTGATCGATTTTCGTTGCATTCTTCAGAATTTGGCTCAGCCGACAGAATATTTCCGGAACATACCTTGAAAATCGAGAGTTAGAACTGTTTGCTTACGACCAGGCTCTCACTTATCTTTCGAATCTCTCGCAACTGAAATGGAGATCGTGAAATGGATCAGTGAACTGCAGCAATTTACGAATCTGAAGTGGCACATGAACCTGGTGACGAGCTGTCAGAGGTTGATACGCTGTCAAGATTACACATTTCAGCAGCACGATACTGAAAATATGTGGGGCATGGACATATGGTAATGTACAGAGGAAATACGACCAGAGGGCGGGAATTCTGCGTTCCATAGACATGGCGATCAAGAATATTGCAACTTTACCAGGACACACCCTAATAGAATGGACATCACAAATTTTTGCAGACGTTTAAGGATATTGATTAGCATTTTATACAGGAAGGAATGAAAAATGAGTGGATGAGCATGTTCGGAGTTGCGACCTGTGTTAAATGGCCAAAGCGAAATACGAACCTAGAGGAAACGAAGTGGTCATTTCGAGTTATTTGAGCGGGTCCTTTAAAGCCAATGCCACTTCGACTTCGCTGAAGTCAAACAGAAGGGAGAAGAGGTGCAAAATACACAGGCTTTCCTCGTAGCCATAGACAAGTGTACAAGAATGGAAGCAGCTAAATGCGGAAAAAAGCAATCCTGATTGAAGGATTGCCTTCATGGAACGAAATAAGATTAAGACATCAAAGGTCTTGGTAACCGATAACAGACCCGCTTTTCCGCAGTGTATTATGTTTAACACCCTATCATTCAGAAGGCAGTACAATCGCACAAAGGTTGATTCGAGACCTTAAGCACTGTCTAGATTTATGCCCTGACCTCCTGGGTGCGTAAAAATGTGCCTTGGAAGCTGCAGTGACCCACCATAACAACACATGCATAGAAGGCTTGGGCAGCTGTCCGTACTTCTCGACACATAGGAGAAGTCCTTGGCTTTCAGGAGATCAGCACAGAGGAATCGCTAGTCGCGTTACTCTTCAGGAAACATCAATGCAGCTGAACAACGAACAAAGTACAAGTTCGGAATGCAAAGGCAATTTTACAAAAGGCACTTTAGCAAATTGCTTGCTATTTAACCAGGAAGTTTATTCATCGTCAAGAATAACCCAGAGCTTAACAGTACCAACTTGTTGGTCTGTACATGCCTTGCCACCAAGAAAGCGAGTTAACAAGGAAATACGAAGTCAGTTTATTACGAGCGTAGCGCCCCATCTGCTACTACGCCAGGGGCCCTCACAGCAAGAACAAATGAAGGAAATGAAGATGGTAGTAGGGCGTAGGCCCCGTGTCAGCTCTGCATCTTACGTGTCGGTCGTTTTTCCTTTCGCGCTCTACAGTGGTGACCTAGGACCGAACCTAGACCTAGGACCATGACCTAGGACCGAACATTACTGAACCTAGCAACAGACCTGCACATCAAGACCTCGCCGCGTCAAGCCCATCAACCGAGTCAAGCTCTTGCCTCCCCGATATCGCAGAGGTGCGTTGTCAGCTGCTACGCTTTTAGACGCAGAATCCCCAGGTGTGGTTTCTACAGGCTTAGACGCAATTCCACCTGCACCGCATCACTTCGCAGATGACTCAGTACTAAAAAGTGATCTCGTCACTCACTCGAAGTACTCAACGACCTCACCGACGTACTCGACCAGCCTTTGGGTGAAAACCCGTATGAGCGCCTCAAGGCGAAGATCTTGACTTATACCGTGCTTTCGGAACGCACACGCCAGTTACGACTCTTGCCCGGCCATTGTAATGACAGTCCGGGGACGGCAGTTTTGAATCTGCATTATTTGCTGCACTAGCCCGCACTCTGGGTGTGAAGCACTGCCGCACTACTGCTGACCATCCGCCCGCTAACGGCATGGTCGAGCGTCTTCATCGGCAGATTAAGACGGCCCTGACGGCGTGCCGTAATTTTGTGCACCGGACCGACCACTTGCCGCTCGTAATGCTTGGCCTTCGGGCTGTCCTCCGCCGCGACCTTGCGCGCTCTACGGCCGGACTGGTTTATGACGCCCCTTTACGTATTCCTGGCAACCTTTTCACCACAGAAAAGACAACTCCTCAAAATCAACCATATCTTTAACGCCTCCACGACTGCTTCCTCAATGTCCAGCCCGTCAAGCTTAGGTCAGCCAAGCAACACATATTTAAACACCCAGACCTCGCGACCACCACAGCAACACATGTTTTAGAGCGCAACTCTTAGGCGCCCATTCCTGCGGCGAACATCGGTGTCGGCGCCGTCGGCGTTGGCTGCGTAACCGAGCGAACAAGCACAGCGAAATATGAAAGAGCGAACGCGGAGCGGTAAATGAAAGACGCGAGCAGCGAACGGCAAGGACCAATGAGAGCGGCCCCTTCAGTGACGTGCGCGCGGAAAACTGGTGTCATGCGGACCCGCCCGACCACTCTATGCGTACTCGTATCTGATCTCAGCCGGACCGCTCGTTTCGTACTATCGTCTGCTCTCGTTCGCGCTTGTTTCGATTGCCATGGTTTGCAATTGTTTTGTCATCCGATTGTATGCGCGACGCGATTGTGTAGTATACTTTCTGGAAGCCTCGCGGAACCAGTGGTTACACTGGAACCTTCGACGAGTCATGCATGAAAGCCGTCGCGCTTGACTCAAAGATCAGATTTTCGACGATTGCCGACTCTGCTACATGTCTCTCTAAAATTCTTTGGCTCAATATATCGCGAATTGAAAACACGTATAGAGCTGCTCAAATTTCGCATTAGGGAGTGTCGTAATCGTCGGTGAAATTTTTCTTAAGCGAAACAGTATCCAGGCGCCTATTACGCCGGCCTACGACAGGCCCTTTCCGGTTCTGCGCCGTTCCACCAGGAATTTTGTCACTGCGCAACAGGAACGTGAGGAGACAGTCTCTATAGACAGCCTCAAGTCGGCCTACGTGGAGGTAGCAATCACCCATTGCATCTCCCGAGCACGGATTCCCCAGAGTCTTACCTTCCCTTACAACCTCAAGAACGTCCGCATCGCTTCTGTTCCAAGTTCGCGGTCTAGCCGGGGAGCCCTGTGGCGCCCACATCTGCTACGATGCCAGGGGGCGCTCACTGCAAGAATAATGAAGGAAATAAAGAAGGTAGTGGAACGTAAGCCCAGTGTCAGCTCTGGCGCTTACGTGTGTCTCGCTTTTCTTTTCTCGCTCTACACGAGTTTCTAGGGAAGACGACTGAAGCTTGCTCCTTTGGGAAAACTGACCCGTATCAACCCAGGAGGGCTCAGTGGTCCCGAATAATGTGGATTGCAGCGAGGACGAGATCAATGTTGGTAAGGAGCGTGGGTCAGGGGGAGGGGGGGGGGGCGGGGGGTTTACTGGAAAGGTAGAAGAAGAGAAAGAAGAGATATAAATAAAGGGAGCAACGATTTGATCCGTCTTCACTGATTTCTCTGGAAACTTCTGCAGAGCTCTATCTTGACGGCCTCAGGCGACCTAAACAGCACTTCGCGATAGCAAGCATTTGTTATTATAGCCAGGGCTGGGTCAGAATTCAGCATCAGAATGTTTTTCAGAATCGGCATTTATTATTCAGAATAAGAATTTATTATTAGGAGTTGGGTCACATTACAAGTATTTAGTATACGGAAGGAGGTCCCATAGTCAAAGACTGTATCGGGACCTCCTGTACAAAAACAGTTATAGTTAACATCTCAAAGCAACAGTAGTATATAAGAAGGAAGTATACAAGCATCAAGAAAAGAACGGTTACAGAACAAAATGCAGAATTGATTACAAATAACGTGGTTTAGCATATCTCATGGGAGCAGGAAAAATTGCGCGGGAAAACATCAACAGTTTATTTACAACAAAAGAAAAAAAAAAAAAAGAAAATAGCGAACAAAGACTGACTAGAGTAATCCTTGTCGTTAAATCTGGCAATAAAAATGTATTTTTAGTTCTCTTTTAAATTGTGATAAAGATCCTGCGTTTTTCATTACGAGAGGAAGAGTGTTCCATATGGATATGTAAGTGAATTCTACAGTCTGTTTGCCATAGTTAGTGCGGATTCTTGGTAGAAAAAATTGTTATTCAACGCAAATCTGGTGGTACTATGAATCATCAGGTTAGATGGTAAAAATGGGATCGATGGTAGCTCATTATTTACAAATCAGTAGAAAAAATACCTAGGTTGTATTTAGTGAGTCCAGAAATGGTGAGGATGTTATTCTCGCGTAGTAGAGAAGTGGCATTAGAAAAGCGTGGACTGTAAGTAATTAGTCTTATGACTCGGTTCTGAACTGTCTGGAGAGACGCAATATGAGTATTATAATGTGTTTACCCGACATATTATGCCATAACAGGGTGTCTACCAACCGGGAAAACCGGGAAAACATGGAATTCTCAGGGAATTTGAACAGTCTGGAAATATTCAGGGAAAACTCAGGGAATTCGTGCTTTTATCAGGGAAAATTAGTTGTAACTTTATTGAAAGGGAACGAAAGTCGTGTTAATGGGAGCTCCAGTAACACAGATATTGCAACGAATCGTCATTGACGCCGTGTCATCGGCACGAGGTATTGCCAGAGTACTTAAAGGGTAGCTGAAAGGTTTTCCAGAAAAAATGAGTGAACATCTGTAAATAATGGTTTTCAACCCTCCGAATTCGAATATCGTATCGAAATTGAGCGAAAAAAAGCGCAAATATATTTTATTTCGACGAAAAGTGCAGCAGCGGACACGCCCAGCTCGCGCGTCTCCTTTCCGCCTGTGATTGGTCGGGCGCCTCGTGACGTCAACACTAGTAACCGACCGCTGCCGCTACACATGAAGCGCGGTGCCAGGTAGTTTGGTGCTGTTTTTCTGAGACGGTAATGGAAAATTGAGAGAGACTGCGTTTTTCTGAGGAGTTCGGCGTTACTCCCTACATGTACGAGCCGATTGCGAAGAGCCGGCCTCTCGAAGAAGCAAACGATGCTGGTGCGAGCAGTGCTTTCGACGCGAACGAAAGCAAAGTCTTGGGATCTCCTCGTGTTGGAAATGCTCTTTGGTGAGTATGTTTTTTGCAAAGCGATCTAGTGATCTCGCCAATCTTTCGCCGATCTAGTGAGCTCGTTTCCGGTCAAACAACTGTAGTTTTCTGTTCCTGCATGCCTCCTCGTGGAACGTAAGCGGGGATGCGATCGTCGGCATTTGTGCGCTGTCCAAAGCTGTGGACAATCTACAAAGACGGTTTAAACGCGTCAAAAGCTTCCCGGTTCATGCAGTACGTGTAGTGACCTTCATCTGTTGACTACCACGTTGACTACCACTGATGTTGATTACCACTCACGTTGACTACCACTCTACATACACGCAGACGCACCACCAAAGGAATGCAGGGTCGATCGAAGCAGATTACGATGGCACGCACGCAGAAACAAGCGCGGTCAGGCACGGTCGCGGACGCTGCGAAGGAACGAAACACTAGAGTTGACGTCACAACACTGTGGTTTCCAGTCTCCGCTCGCATCGTCAGCGTCAGCAGCAGCGCGCGGCATTCGACGGGGGGCGGAGCTACAGCGCAATTTCAAGCGACGATTACGTCGCTCCTAATTGAAAAAAAAAAAAAAAAACCCAAATTTTACCTACATGGTTTATAAGGTTTCCGCATCCGTATATGAGCGTCTTATTGAATTCGACAGAGTCTTCAGCTTCCCTTTAACGACCTATTTTTCAGACGCCCGATTTTTCGAACATGCCCGATAATTCGCACGGCGTTGCAGCACCACCACGTACTCCATATTGTCAATGTATATTGCCCTGACTGCAGGTCTGAAATAGCATTAATCAAAGCCACCACCGCCGCCGTTTTGATTATCTCGCTGCCTCGAACCGGCACTCTCGCGCGCACATCCGCTAGCAGCCGTAGCCACCACCGCGGCAACGTTAGGCCTAGATGCTTCTGAGGAGAAATATAAAATACGTAATGTACTTGTGTCAAAAAAGTCACGTGCTTGAAGCAGTTTATAGCACCCCGATGCCACCTTCACCCCCACTGCTAAAAATGGGTTTGCCAGTGCAGGTGTGCATAAAAGATTACGCCAAGATATTTAAAACACGGAGTATATTCTAGTAGAGAGTTGTGAATACTAATGTTTACAGAGTTGGCATCTACTTGTTTTCTACGGGAGGGAAATATAGTATGTTTTGTTTTCTTGGCATTTACAGTAAGCTTGTTGGCTAAAACCATTTAGAGACGTTTTCCAAATCTACGTTTGCTTTGGACTGTATTTCGTCGATGCTACTGCCTGTAATTATTATAGCGGTGTCATCTGCACACATCAGTAGTTCTACGAATCTTAAGACACGTGGAAGGTCGGAAATGAATATATAAAAAAGCATGGGTCCCAAAACAGACCCTTGGGGTACGCCTGTATGAATACGTTGTGGTGACGATGAGACATTATGTATGACAACTATCTGATGACGTTTGTTAAAGTAACTAGAAAACAAATCGAAAATCCGTTCGCGAAAACCGTAGTACTTTAGCTTGTACAAAAGGATGGAATGGTCGACCGTATCGAAACCCTTTCTTAAATAGAGAAAAACTACAGCTACAAGTTTGTTGTCAATTAAAGCACAATTTATAATGTGAGCTAAACACTGCACTGCTGAAGAGGTTGAATGGTTTGGCCGAAAACCATGTTGCTGTGGGCAAATTATGTTGTATTTGTACGTAAAGCTATTGATTCGATTCGCAAGAATTTTCTCGAAAAGTATATTAATGGCGCTGAGCACGGATATTGCTCGATAACTACAAGGGCTTGAGCGATCACCGTCCTTGTATATCAGGAAAACTCAGGCTGTCTTTAGTGACGTTGGGTACGTGGCGGTTTCAAGTGAGTGACTGAAGACGTGGCATAATATTGGACCCAGAATATCAATATTTTCTTTAACATACGTACTGTAATTTCACCTATACCTGCAGATTTATTACTATCCATAGTTGCTAATGTTGAGTGTATCTCGTTAAGTTCAATGTCCTCCATACGAAAGGGGTTTAGGAGTAGGGTTGGTAACAAAGAGTTTATATCTGCATTGTTTACATCGGTACCTGAAGAAATTCCAACAGTAGTAAAATATGAATTAAAGCTGTTTACGCATTCTGATAAACCACGTCGGAAAACGTCTGTTTGTGTGGCTTGCCTATAACACTATTCACAATTTCCCAGAGTTCTTTAGAGTCACCGGAGCTCTGTTCGAATAAACGTGTATAGTATTCTTCTTTTCGTGTACGCATAACTGCCACAGATTTATTGCGTACCCTTTTGTACTGACACAGGTAATAGCTGTTATCCTTATGCTGTTTCCATTTATGATACCAAAAGTCATTCTTCTGCAATACTGTTAAAGTCTGCTCGGTCATCCAGGGTGAGACGGGCAACTTATATGAGCGAACAGATGTCTTAGTACTGCGGCTAGTTATAACGCAAGTAAGAATGTCAATTAGATCGGAGAATTCTATGTCGACGTCATCGTGGTATATGGTACTAGTGTCGATTAACTGGATATTCAATCTCAGCAAAGCGTAGTCAATCCTCGTACTTACTTTGGCGTGCTTTAATTTTGATTTTATGACGTTTTTGACCGTTACATCTGAGATGGGTTGGTTGCACACCTCGGCCATAATATTCGAGGTTATATTAGTTAAAACATGATCAATGACAGTTGCGGATGTACTTGTTATTCTAGTGGGGACAGTGATCAGATTTTGAAAATTAAAGGACTCTAGCAGATACGTATAATCACTATGGTTTGTATGACTGGTGTCTATGTTAACGTTACCACTAATTATAACCGGACCTTTGTGCCGTGACACTAGAGTGAAAAATATAGATTCAAGTTTTTGAAGAAACAAAGCTACAGCTGAATTAGGTGGTTTAGACGTATGATAAACACGTATGATAACAGAGTTATCCAGTCTGATAAATAAAGCTTCGATATCAGATGTGCTGCAGGAAACATTGGGCAATGCTGAGTAGGTGCGACTGCTATGAACAAAAAGGGCTACACCACCACGGTGCGAAAGTGAATCACGTGGGTGAGAAATCGTGAGATAATCAGGAATAACAACATCTTCACCTTTTTTGAGCCAAGCTTCAGATATTGCAATGACATCATAATGTTCTTGGTACTGAAAAAGATAAGCAAGAAGCAAGTTCAGGTTCCTTCTTATACTGCGCATATTGCTGTGGAATATGCGCAAACTACTATTGTCCATCTTCGTGAACGCCATGTCTCTGCCATGAGGTAGCTGCTGCTAGGAATCAGTTACCAGACAATTTTTGGAAGATCATTTTCACATGTGACATGGATGACTTTCGAATTGTCTGCTTTCCTCGCCAGAATTTTACCATTTGAAACCCAGGCAAATTTCCAGCCTTTTTCTTTCTTCAGTTTTATGGTTTTGCCTAGCAAGACTTTGTTTTCAGGGCAGAGGTGGTCATTCACAAATATTGGGTCGTTATCCTCAAAGCCTAACCGACACGCTATCTAAGATAGCTTGTCGGCTATCATTAGCCGCGCTTGCCTCTTCGGTTGAAATTGCCAGAAACTATGCTCGCCCATGGTGCAGGAGATCTCAGTGATCACACGCATTTGGCAACGAGCACGTTCTCATAAGTGGGCGTTGGAAAAACTAAAAAAAAAGTGTTTATAGCTTTCGAACAACATTGACTAAGACGTCGTAAGTGTAGCGGAAAGCACGGAGGTGCGTCAAAAATAGATGTGGGGTAAGAGGAAATAACTACAAACACAGGCATTGTGCTTGTAGTTATTTTCCTCCAACTCTACATTGCCGCAGTTGGGCGATTTGCGCTGCTTTAACGAACTTAACTTCTACCAAATCACCCATTCCCTCCGCTGGTTGAAAAACAGCGGAGGAAGTGTGCCACGACACTAACCAGTAAGCATTACGTTCCCAGATGTGATGGCAGCGGCAGAGGAAAGGATAGGCGCTAAATCAAAAAGTAAGAGATGGGGAAACAGCATACTGGATAGGCGCGATGGAGAGGAAGCCAGCTGTTAAGCTACATTGAACATCAAAGGTATTAGAAGGAAGAGTATTTGCGCCGCCTCAAATGGCGCTGAGCAGTGTACTGGTAAGCGAGCAGGATACTGTTCAAAACCACATAAGTGTGTCCCACTATCCGAACGTGGTGTTAGCGAAGAAAATTTGCCGATAACGACTATTCTTCTGTAGTCTCTGTAAGTAGCACAGAAAGTATTCAGCCTGCTCTTTTGTTTACGTCGATGTGTCGATATAAAGATAAATAGAGACGCAGTAACCCTGTCGAGGGCATTGAACTGTATTGATAGTAGGAGAAAAGAAATGAACCTGATGCTGGAAAATAGCAAAACAAGGCTGGAGTAATGCAGTTAATGTACATAGAATGGCGCGGATGCAGACTCCGCTTTCCCTCGTACTCCCTCACACGCCGCTCGCTAGTTGTGACTGCAGCCGTGCTTTTCTGATTCCTGTTATCTAAATCATTCCGATAGCGGTGAAATGCTGCCCAACTTTCGTACAGCTCCCACGAAATAATTTGACAAATAGCGGATTTTAAGTCACGTGACTTCAAACAGCATACTGGTGCGAAGGAAGGTGTGGGACAGCGGCGACCGGGTGACGTCGGCGAGTAGACCAACAAAATATTGCTCTTTTGTCGAGCACCTGTTCTTGCGCTTCGAATTCCATTGCAGAGCATCGGTTCCTGATATTCAGCAACGGCTCGATGAACAGGTGCTGGTAAAGTGAAGTAGATCTACTCAAAATTTGCAGCGATATGCACTGCTATTCCAGACAATATGCTTCACCCTGTGCAAAGTGTTATATGTAATGCTGCTAGGTGGAACAGCATTGCATTCCACGACGCGTGTTCAGAAAGTGTTTCTTGAAACTGGCTATGAGCATAAAGTTTCTAGCAGAGGGGCATGCTATGAGCACTCGATTGACTTCTGTTCTGCCGTTGGAATGTTCTACTTAAGCAACTGTAGTTGTGAAACAATTAGTAAGCGTTTAGTATAATACTACTACTACTACATGCCGCAAAACATGCGCTTTTTTCAATTGTGTTTGGTAACAAAATTTGATAACATACATGTGCTGTCTCTGATAGGATAAATTTAAACCACCTCCAGTTGCTAGCATCAGTGACTCGGGGTTTCTTCATAGATTGTTGTATTTCTTCATGAGTGTGTTTTGCATCTTAAGATACACGATAGCGTGTATAACGCACCGAAAATATAGATGCTGATATACCTCTTGCTGGATGTATCATGGTACATATACAAGAAATCCAAAGAGTATCTTAAGATCGTATCTAGGATACGTCTATCTTTGATACGGCCCAGCCCTGGTTATAGTTATGGCAAGTCAATGATTAGAAAGTAGAAAAACACTGCCATACAAAATTGGTGTCACTACAGTTTTCCTGTGCACAATTTATTGAACTTTATCGCCAGAGGAAGGCACTCATACGTGTCTTAGTGGTTGATCTAAGTCGGAACTCCGCTCAATAATCACCTGTAAAAGCAACTGTGATCACCGTTCCCTAAAGAAACTGTGTGCACCGGATCGGTCGCAATTTCACTGTACAAGCCGAGTCAGATCTGGAGATATATTTTTTTACTTTTGACTGCATCGGTAACTTCCTTAAGCCATCCTACGAATACGGCGTACTGTATTGCGAGTTTTGTCGTTGGTACCCGGAAAATGGTTCTCCATTATGGTGCCACTCATAAGCTTTAACGTTGTAAGCGTGTAGTATTGTAGGCATGGCATGCGCCTTTACATCCTTAAAGTAAAGCCGCCATCAAGTAGCTTGGACTGCAAACAGTGAATTGTGATCTTTTTTGTTCTTACAGGACATAACCAAATGACAGCTTTCTTGTGGTTGGCAATAGCTCAGACTATACACAGCATTTCATATTGTATCTAGATAAATATCTGTACAAAGCTTGGCAGGAGCTAGTCGGCATGGTCTTGTATTGCGACCATGATTTGTTTCTGAAAGACGCAAACGGCTGCCCACAGATGTGCTTTGTCACATTCCCCGTGTTTACGTACCCTCTATAAACTGCTGATGTTTTGTCCGCATTCTGCACCGACATATTCGTACAGGAATCGAAAATGAATTCTCAATACCAGCATTCCAAGAATCGCTAGCCTGCAACAATGAGTCTCCCTTACTCTTATTTATATCTCGTATGCGTCGGCAAAGCGGTCGCAGGAAAAACACGGCGAACAGCATGGAAATTCTGAAAACCTCTTCTCGAGTTTGTTGTGAAAGCACCAACTATGAAAGCAGTTTAATTTCCAGGTGGGATGACCTGGAAGATCTGAAAGCTTGTACCATCTATGCTGTTGAATAGCAGGCTTCCACTTGCTGTTGGTGTTATACTTGTCAAAGTGTTACGAAGCGTGTAATTGGGTCGAATGAACAAAGCACATTTCGTTTTTGTTTAGGAAGCTTTGTTTGGCGTATATGCTTAGTTCCAAGTTTTATCTTCGCGACAACACCTGGGTCAGCATATACAATAGTTGCCAAGATTGTTTCTTCTTTCGCCACAGTTTGGTATGTACCACTCAAAACATCAATGTGATAACCAGCTGATCACTGCGACGGCGTTCAATCAGGCGCGGCGCTTACGCAGATGAATTTTCGTGAATATACGCCTAGGTTATGACATTATGTGTTCGAAGATCGAAAAAAAAAATGGACGGTTGAGCTTAACGCTCCGAAGCTGCACAGTGAGCTATGTGGGACGGTTTAGTGGAGCATACCGGATTAGTTTTCATTGATTACCCCCTTTTTTTCCTCTTTCTTTAGTGCGACCAAAGCACGTTTCATGAAAGTTTTCGCATACCGTCCTAATCGGCGTGGCCGCGAATGAAACCCTCGACCTCGTTCTAAGCAGCACAGCGACTTAGCCACTGAGCCGTTGCGGTGTGCTGATAAGATCATGCAATCCAGTTCACCTACGGCGTAATGATATTAGATAACCATAAAATTATTGCGCCTTGTATGGGCAGCGAAAGCTTTTCATTATTATTTTGACGCCGATGACGTCGGACTGATGATTTCCTGCATAGACGGTACTATACTATCTGCGACGCGCCACACGCTTGTTTACAACCGCAAAACTACATATGACGCTGTTGGCTTGTTCGATCTTTGATTCGTCGTCCAAGTTAACGAGCGCAGATAACTACAGCGTATATTCAAACCTGAATATGCGCTGTTCAGCAGAAGCTTGAGCATCTCTATGCGGTATGTGCAAGCGGTAATTCGCAAGTATATAGCCACTGTTGCAAATACGTAGCGTATACAAGTTATTTACGAAGCACTGAAACAACATCAGTTATCGAACACAGCCAAGTAGGAGCGCCCGAGCACACATGTATTGCAAGCGCGGTTTCGATCTGAAATAACTTCGCACGCTTAAGGGGTGGTCTCCGCTTTCCGGGAGATTGTAGGAGCAGCTCGTTCCAGCTGCGAGCTCGAACGGGTGTCCAAACTAGAATGAAGCCCCGACCTCGAATGAAGCTCTACTATCTCTTGTGAGCTTGTCTGTAGCAATATTGTGCCGCATTAATTTCGTTGTCTGCACCTTTACTTTTTTCTCCAATTACTGCCTACTTCCCCTCAGCTTGTTTAATCCCAATTTTCATTGCTGCACCTTTTTCTCTCTCATCCTTAACGCGTTTGACAGCTCAGTCTCAGTTTGTGTGACACCCCATTACGCAGTATTGCTTTTGCTGTTTTTTTGCAACCGCCATGATCATCATAATTGTCGTTATAGTTAATCGGACCTCTGACTTCGGCGGCGACCCGCTCACCAGGAAGGGCGGCAGCATCATGGAGGTGGGTATGAACACGATGTGGTAGTAGGGCAGGAACACGGCGTTCACCAGTGGCACGGGAAACCAGTCGTCATCCTGGCGCGCCACCGACGCCTTGAGCAGAAGGTTGCGCTGCTGGCGCTGCCGTCGCTTGGTGTCGATGTAGGTCAACCCGAAAGGAGACCGCACTGTCTCCCGCTGAAAAAAAAAATTGGTAGTGGCTTAGCTCGGCTATGCCAGGATATACGTAGCGAAAGCTAAGGCATATCATGGTTAGCCTTGGTTAATCTTGACTGCAAGTCCAGGTTAGTCTGGTTGTCTAGCCATGTTGCGGCACTTAGCTAGTCGTTCGGCGCGTTGTTCGTCTGTTTACTGGGCGATTCGTTTCCTCTTCATCTCCTTCCGATGTCGATTCCAGGCCTCCTCCTGCTTATCAGAATTGTCGCCGTCCATACTGCCGACTCAACTGTGGTTGCGGCGCACGCGAGCTCTCCGTTTCAATCCTCCAACATGTTATCAGGCATGCGACGCAGATGGCAAAGCGAGCGGAGGCGAACTCAACGACGAGGAACGCGGTGTGACGTCATGTGCCTCCTCGGAGCACGGCCACGGCGAAATCGCAAGTTCGCGGCCAGTAAAGCTTTCGCTTTAAAAAAACAGAAAGAAAAGACCAGACTGAGTGATGTATCGGTAGCTATAGCGGATTTTGTCTGAGCCTCCTATGTATACTTAGAAGAACTTGCTATTGGGCTAGTTGGTAACGTATTATGGGGAAACAAATTCGAGCGGAAAAGAACACGCCCGCATACACGAACACACCCACACAAGCAATCACTTCGTAATATTTTTATTTGTGTGTGTGGAGAGTCTTTTTGGAGTTATTACATGTGTGGGTGTGTGCGTACATGCGGGTTTTCTATGCATACCTTGGCCCTCGCACCGCGCCACAAGACGGCCGAATGTGTAAGAGCTCGCACGCAAATATATGCTTAGCTTTGAGTGTTACGCGTAAGGTTGCAGTTCACATGGTAGCTACTCAGAGCGAAAAGCCGTAGCTATACGAGACGTACTGGCAAGTTCTTTCGAAAAAATAATGGGATAACACGCGTAGCTTAGACGCATACAATAAATCACGACGGGAAGACGCACATTTGCTCCATCTATAATTGATTTTGGCGGCACTTGAAGCTCGCCCTTAGAAGCAGTCCTAGGACTGCTTCCAAGGGCGAGCTTAGCGCAAAAATGCGTGAGGCTTCGCGCTTTTCTTTCTGTCTCATTTGTTAACAGCCATAACCACACGCTAGATGCCAGGTGAGGTGCGCTTGCACGCCAGACGCGGTGGATTATAGTGACCATGACGCTCTATCGCTGTAGCAGGAGGTTTCGGATTTGATTCTCGGCAGTTGTAAACGTTCATTGAAACGGAAATCGACAGCAACTGATAGTCAGTGAGAGTTAAAGGACGTCACATGGCGAAAATTATAATATTATTTAATAATGCTACCATCCTTCGTTCAAATGTTCCACCCACACCCAAGGTTGGGCACTTAAGCGTACGATGATAGCAGTTAAATGCAACGCGCCTCTGCACCGGAAGTGGCTACGACTGAGACATATGTGGTATACAAATGGTATACACGCATTGTAGTATTCATGAAATGAAAATGGGGCGAGTCGTCGCTTAGAAGTGTACCGTGACGAAAGGAAGCTGACGAGCGATGTTCAAGGGAGCACGCCAGCTTTCAGTCAAGTGTTCTGTGGCTGCGGCGCCGCCAAAGACATCAAGCTGCTTGAAGCGTAATTGATGTCGTGATATCGAGCGTTCTACCACGGTATACCTTCAGTGCCAGATGCTAACTGCGTATCCGGATCGCAGTTTCTATAATAAGATTGCATGCATTAGTGCAGATGCGAAACGTGTTCGATTTCTCCTTTTCCTCTTTCTATCCTCCTACTAGCACTTCCCGACGTGTAGGGCTGGAAGCCGAAAGTCCCTCTGATTATCTTGCCTAACTTTTTTTTTTAACTTTCTTTCTGTCTCCCTGGCACACTTATTATTGGAAGTGGCTTGTACAAGCCGTCTCTCCTTCCGCAGTGGAATGGCGAATGAATATAAGTGCATGCAGCACTGTGCTATGCATCTGTCACCTTTGCAACATTCAGGGTGTCCCTCTGGGACGCTTTTAGAGGCAAACATCACCGGTCCACGTTGCTACCCATCGATGGTCAGAAAGTAATCCCGGTAGTGTAAGTTTTTAGTAGTTTACCGGGCTTAGCGAACGATTTAGGCGTGCTGTGCATTACCTCATGTGCGTTCTCCCTTCACGCTTTCTTTTTTAACTGCTTCTTCCCTCCTTCCGCAGGGTGGCAAACTGGACGCTTGTCTTCTTGAGCTTTCTACATTTCCTCTCTTTGCTTTCTCCCCTTCCCAAGCAGGAGCTCGGTCAATATTCGGCAGCAATGGTATGACGTAGCGACGCATTGAAGCCCTTCGCGTCGGTGGGCTGACTTGGCGTTCAAAGCAAGCGACATCGGATCCTTGACGTTTCTGAATTGGGTGAGATTTTGACTCACTGGTATTTTTTCGATGCACATTTCTATCCCTTCAGGTAATGAATGAACGAATAAGTGCTTTATTCAGGAGTACGGTGCTTCGACCCATGTGCAGGGAATAGGATTGGTAGCGTTGACAAATTCACAAGGCCTCTTATGTTATCCCTGACACGACTTGAAAGCGACAGCCCAAGTGCCGATGCATTAAAGACGGACGCATGACGAACGCATCCCCCCTAATTCGTTTAGTCTACTTCGCTTAGTCATCCCTCCTAATTAACTTACCCATCCCACTTAATTCGCTTAGTGTACTTTGCTTAGTCATCCCTCTTAATTCCAAAGGTCGAGAGTTCGACTCCCACCCAAGGTCGTGGGTTCGAGTGGGTTCGTGGGTTCGAGTAATTAACTATATCCTAATAAGCTGTGTCTTAATTAACTTCGCCTTCATTAACATCAAAAGTCGTGGGTACGACTCTCACCAAAGATCGAGGGTTCGTAGCCTTTTGGTGCCTTTCGTGTCATCGACGCGTTTTCGCTCAAGATCCACTGACTAATGAGACATATAAGGCTTTCGCCTTAATAAAGGAGCTTATGGCACGATAGAGTTGCCCAGTTAGGTCATATTCAAAGGTGAAGTCCTGCAAGGATCGGAGGACTCGTCTGGTTTCGGAGTGGAATGATGATGTCCCTTCATCGAGGCTGGTTGTACGGTCACAATCTTATTTTTTTGTTTTTCACAAATTTTTGAGCCTCGGACACTCCAATAAGAAATATACCGTCGGTGGTCATCTCGTATTGAGTGTTGCGTGATTGTCGATGGTCGCCGTGGTGGCTACCGCTGCGTTTATATCTCCTTCCTCGGCAAGCTTTCCACTTCCCCTTTACTGGACATAGGCTTGTCTTTTGGCTAGGGCAGTTTATACAGAGACAATGCGTGTTTTGAGGTTGAGGGCATAGAAATGCAAAAAAATGCAAACAAAGGAGCAGAAAATTTTTTCTCTCTCTTGAAGCTTCGCATTTTGATTACCTAAAACTAAGAGGTTCAGTGCCTGTAAGAATGTTGAGAAAAGCAAATATAGGGCTGCTTTAGTCGGCTTGAGACATTAGTATACGGAGTGATCACTTTTAAGCTTGCCAGAATTTTTTAATATCTGCCGTTGCAGATAACATAATTCGAGTCTCGGAGATGGATTATTCAGGGAGGCGGACATTACTTGCACAAGAAAACGAAACACATGTTAAACTAAAAAATTCACTAATTAACTTCGTCATTTGATTAATTTGCAGCACATTTCACGTGCCATTCAGCTTTGGAACAGCCTCCCCGACAACATAGTTGCGGAAACTGACCGTGAAAGATTCAGGCACTCACTCAACTCGCTTAACCCTTGTGAACCATTGATATCTCACTCACTGTTCTGTGTTATTTTTCCTACCTTTTTCTTGCACTGTAATACATTTGTTACAAACTTACAGAATTCTTATTTATTGTACTCATATACAGCTTTATGTAGCTAATATGTTTCTCTCTTTTAGACTGTGCACATGGCTGGCGTTTTTTTTTTTAATTTGTTATTATTACTAGCTCGTATGTACTTGATTCTATGCCCCCCTTACTCAATCCCCATGTAGAGGACTTGTAAGGTATTTTGCAAAATGAAAAATAAAAAATAAATTTGACAATTTGCGAACTCATCACGGTGAGCTTGCGCGGCGTGTAGAGCGAATTTTAAATGAATTTCGAGAATGACGCCAGTGTGGAGGTATGCGCCATCAAACTTTCCGTAAAAGTGCGCTGTTGTTTCACTTAAACGCTCGTTTATGCACTGAACCAGAAAAGTAACTGGAACGCCGATGCAGTTCGTCTAACACTTCGGAAAATATTATATCGAAACTGGTGAAATCCTCAAAAGTAACTTCAAGTGGATACGTCTTACAAGCTCACGGGCTACAAATTCGTAAACTGCAATATGTGCAATAAAGGACTTATTCAAAAATTTAATTAGCGCGTTTTAGGTAATTATTTGTACGCGTGTTTCGATTTCTTGTGCTATTAATGTCCCCCTTTTCGAGTAAACCAGCTCAAGGACAATATATACGCTATCTGGCACAGGTGATTCTTAAAAATTGCACAAAACTTAGAAATTATCACCCCGCATATTTCGTGACAGTGTGGTGGATATTGCGGAGCACGCGATTATTCATGGGAACGCACAGCCTTTATTGTGAAAAAATGTTAACTTCGCTCGGTACAGTGTTTCCGCATTCGTTAGTGTGGCTGAGGTGATTTAACACGAAGAGAGAGAGAGAGAAAAAAAATCGAGATATCCACGCGTAGATGTGAAAGCACAGCGAACATCATCAGCGAAAGCCTTTGTGGTAGTGTGGTAGATTCAAGTGAATGAAGCAGGTTCACTTTCTCGGCTACCAAGCAACAATACTCTGTAAAACTATTTCGATAGTAATTTATACTGTTGCTATACCTTCAGCCTTGACTGTAGAAGTCGTAGCGGTTTTTCAGTTTGTATCCTGCTTGAAAACAGCGCCGGATTCATTTAGTTAAATGCATCTACCTGTCCTTGAGGTGTGTTAAGGGGCATACAAGTTATTGAATTCTGTGGTTGGGGTGACATTCTTGCAAAACTAAAAAGAAAAAAGAAGGGAAAGAAGAAAACAAAACCTTTAACACTTTGTATATTAAGGTACTGCTGTGGTATCTTGTCCGAAGGTAATAAAATGAAATGAAGCCATCAATGCTCGACTTAAACTTGTCCATATGGAGAAAAAAAAACAGCATATGGAATTACGTGTGACTCATGTTTGCTTGTTCTGCGTATCTACATGTCACAACGTACATTTGATTGTCAGCACAAGGGCAGTGGAAACTTGCTTTGAACGAAACGTGCTCCAAATATTAAAGATCTCATTCTGTTAGAACTGATGCAATGCGAACTGGCCAGAAAGCTGTTCCATATGCCACGTTTGGGGAGCCCAAAAAGCGCACGCTCGCTATACACGAGTGTGCCGTAGTTCTCACTAATGAATGCGCGCAACCCAACCATAACTTACTACAGCCTAAAAGAAGTGGAACGACCGTCGCACTCGTACTATCTGTTCAACAACGAACAGTTGGTAATTTCAGGTGACACGTCTCGACTGCTGCATTTGCAAAAAGGTAAAGCAACGGTCTTGGTCGTACACTGCGTGTTGAATAGGCTGGCCATTTCATCTGACACATGTCAAGCTCAGTGTTAGAACCCTTTTCATGAAGCGTTAATAATGCCAGAGCTCTAACGACCGCTGCTATCGCTTGATGATGCGTGCATTCTAACTGACAAGCAATCTCTCACACTAATTTCGAGTTTTGCAGTTGACCAAACCAACAAAAAACTCTTTAGTGTACATGGCCATGCATGCTAACCCAAGTATCTGCAATGATCACTCAAAAATGTCGTTAAGCTCCCGGATAAAAAGACGAGACAGTGTGCAGTGCGTATCATGCCTTTCTGCTCTAACAGGAAGGCAGAATACGTTATATTAAAAAAAACGAGAATGTTTTTCGTGATGCTTTGCTGCTATTTATTCCTCTAGAGTTTCTGGCGTTTGGGCAAAACAACAACGGGGATAATATGAATTTTGAAATGTACGCGATAAGCGTAAATCAGTACTAGTATACGGACGTGCTAGGAAATGTATACGTCGCCCCACTATGCGACCATGCAAAGTGACGAGGGCATCGTAGTTTGATGTTGACAAGCATTCTCACGCAGGTAATTGCTATGAAAAATGAGCTTCAGCGTGCCCCGTTCAGTATGCCACGGGAAGAGATAGGGAGACTATCGTTTTACTGGGAAGCGCGACTAGCGATTAATTTAGTTGAGATTGTTTGTTTCAAAGGCCTGAAATTGGGTAGGTCGCGTAGTGAACAGAATAGACAACCGGTCGTCTACTAGAGTAACATACTGATTGCCAAAGGAAGGCAGACTCACTTGAAATGTTGCAGATGATGGGCTGGTGTAACGAGACTGCGAAACTCACAGGCCTATATATAGCACGGAATCCAGGGCCAGAGTAAAGAGGCCTTTGTGCTGTAGGGAAATTTAAACGGGTATAGGGAAGAAAGTTGATATTTCCCGGTTTTCCCTTTTCTTTTGGGTAGTGCATCACAGAACGCATTCAGGCGTATCGGTAAAAAAAAAAATCGACGCTAAAGGGGGCCTCGAGTAACGGGCCTCGATAGCTGGATATCGCGGCCGTCGGACTGCGCGAAACCCGACATGCATGGTCAGATACACTTGCAATGCAAGGCGAAGGGGAATACGTCGCAGAAAAAGAAATATAAAGAAACAATAAAATTGCTGTGTTTACCCAAAAGATCATCGTCGTCCACAATAAATTCTTCTTTAGGACGACATTGAAGCGCGCGCACGCACTCTTTAGTGACCGGTCGTGATCTCTGAATACCTGCGGCCTTTTGTTTTTGAGCAAAAAGTCAAGGGTTTAAGTTTCATGTTTACGTCTTTGCTTATGCATTAGGTCGTACAAAATATGCAGGAAGTGTGTGAATCCATAGACAAAGGCTTGTAACGGGTCAAATAAGATAAAAATATATCGCGGAATACGACGCAGGCACTTTCACTAGACAGCAATCAATTTTTCAGTAAGCCCGTGGTTTATGTGTAACGAAGAGTATATACAAGAATTGAAGGGCCTCAATAACAAGTAAATTTGAGGTTTCCACGCAAATATACATACGACAAGAGAGATAAACAATATTATTCTAAAAACATCGCGCTTTTATTTAACATAAAGAATAAATAACTAATAAACACGGGATCACGCGAGCGATGCAATCTGGCACAGTATGGAAATTACTGGCAAAGTAACAATTCGGACAGGTATGCGAGAAAAATTGGGATACAGTGCAAGTAATCATAGCATTGAAATAACAAAACTGTGGAATTTCGTCAATAGGTGCCCCTGATTGTTTTAATTCCAATAGTAACGTATTCCATATTTTAACTGCTGTAACTTGTACCTGTCGCTCACAGTAAACATTATCTACAGGAGGTAAATTGAAGCCACCTTGCATTAGGTTATTTTTTTGTGTGTGGGATGGGAAGACAAAAAAAAAAAAAATATGCACGAGCAAAATGGATGATTATGGTTCACATGGTTTCCGACGGAAATCACCGTTTTCAATTGCCTTAAGTAATCAAATGGGAGGATTTGCGAGGCACGAAGCAATGGCTTGGTTGGTTCAGAGGGTTTACCATGCGTTATAATTCGAAGCGCGCATATTTTAAGTCGTCGAATTGTGTCGAGATAGCTATTGTACGTCCAGCCCCAGACTTCTATACAGTATATTGTTACGGGGAGAAAGGACGCTTGACAATGTATTTACAAGATATATACAACGTGCAGAAGACAGGCATACAAGATGGAGCCCGTGTGCACGACTATCGGCGATCGTCGTCTTCGTCATTCCTCTCATCATCATTCGCTCCTGCAGCGCCTCGTAGCATAGCCCCCGGCGGTGAAGGCGCAGTTCCGGCGCTTGGTAGGTTTGAGTGATATCGCTTTGGTCGAGCGACGTGAACGATATCAGAGGAGGATCGCGGTGTGAAGGTATCGAGACGTTGTAACTCGTAGGTCACGTCTCTCACTTGACGCAAGACACGGTATGGGCCTGAGTAGGGCGAAATCAGCTTCTCACACAGTCCAACTCGCCTTGCTGGTTTCCAAAGAAGCACGTTGTCACCAGGGCTAAAGTGGGCATTGCGGTGACGAGCGTCATATATCCGTCGTTGCTTTTCTTTGGAAGTGGTCAGACGCAGGCAATCTCACGTGCAATCTCACGTGCCTCGGTCGCTCAATATATGGCATCTAGGGCGTATTCTCACGTTGTATCGAGAACGGCTGGTAAGATCGTGTCAAATGGTAGCATAGGGTCTCGTCCATACAAGAGAAAAAGTGGAGAGAAACCAGCAGAATCATGGCGGGCCGTATTGTAGGCGAATGGGACGAACGGCAGAGCGGCATCCCAGTCATGATGGTCGGTGGAGGCGTACATAGCGAACATTTCTGTGATAGCTTTATTGAGTCGCTCTGTGAGGCCGTTGGTCTGAGGGTGATACGACGTTGTAATCTTGTGCTTTGTAGCGCAGGTGTGCAAGATGTCCTGGACAACCTGTGAGAGAAAGTAGCGGCCCTGTTCATTAAGGAGTTGTTGGGGAGCACCGTGGTGAAGTATCACTGCGTCAAGAAGTTTGCGACGTCTGTTGTACAACTGGTAGGGAGAGCCCACGTGATCGCGTACCGGGTGGTGTAGTCCGTAGCAACTCCTATCCACTTGTGCCCACTATCCGATAGAGAAAAACGGCCAAGGAGATCAAGACCAACTCTAAAAAATGGCGAAGATGGTATGCCAATAGGCTGAAGACGGCCAGCTGGTAGGGCTGCTGCTTTTTGCGGTGCTGACAAAATTTACAGGAGGTGACGTAATGGTGAACGGAACGGTAAATACCGGGCCAGAAGAAGCGACGCCGAACATGGTCATATGTCATCAAGGCTCCCAGATGACCAGACATCATGCAAGTGTGCGAGCAGTCTCACGCATATGCTTGGGAACGACCAATAGCAGTTCAGGGCCGTCAGGGCACATGTTGTAACGGTTCAATATGCCATCTTGCAGCACAAACATATGCGAAGTGGGTGAAGTTGGCAGGTCCGTCAGGCTGAGAATGGTGTCTCTCAGGTAAGGGTCACTTCGTTGCTGATCGGCGATGTTACCAAACACGGTAAGCACGAGGACGCAAGTTGACTCACCGGTTTCAGGCTGGTCTGGTGGGTCTAGTGGATGATATGACAAGCACTCAGCGTCCTCATGGAGCCGGCGTGTCTTATGCACCACTGTGTAAGAGTACTCTTGGAGCCATAGAGCCCACCGACTGAGACGTCCAACTGGACCTTTTAAAGACGAAAGCCAGCACAGGGCGTGGTGGCCGGTGATAGCCGTGAAAGGCCGTTCGTAGAGGTAGGGGTGAAATTTACCTACTGCCCAAACTAGGGCGAGGCATTCACTTTCGGGGATCGAGTAATTGCGCTCGGCTGGTGACAGAAGACGGCTAGCTTGCGCAATGACACGGTCGCAACCGTGCTCTCGTTGTGCCAAAACAGCGCCGATACCGTGGCCACTGGCGTCGGTGCGAACCTCCGTTGGAGCGGACACGTCAAAGTGGCCGAGGATGGGTGGCAACGTGAGGCGCGTCGCCAGCTCAGCGAATGCACTAGCCTGGTCGGGACCCTACACAGAAGTCGCGTCTTTCAGAAGTTCCGTTAGAGGGCGTGCGATGTCAGCAAAATTTCGCACGAATGGGCGGAAGTAGGAGCAAAGGCCTACAAAGCTTCGAACGTCGGTAGCGCAGGCGGGCCCAGGACAATCCTTGACCACGCGAACTTTCTCCGGGTCGGGACGAAGACCGGAAGAGTCGACGAGGTATCCGAGCACAGGAAGTTGCCGGCGGCCGAAGTGACATTTCGTCGAACTGAGCAGAAGTATCGCCTTGCGGAACACTGAAAGAACTGTGGAGAGACGCTCGAGGTGTGCGTCAAAAGTGGGCGAAAAGACAATAACCTCACCGAGGTAGCACAGGCAGATTGACCACTTTAAGCCGTGAAGGAGGGCGTCCATCATTAGCTCGAATGTGGCGGGAGCATTGCATAGCCCGAATGGCATCACCTTAATGTGATAGAGCCCATCAGGTGTAATAAACACCGTCTTTTCACGATCCATGTCGTCAACTGCAATCTGCCAATACCTGGAACAGGGGTATATGGAAGAAAAAATACTTGGAGCCACTGAGACAGTCAAGGGCGTCATCTGTCTGAGGTAAGGGGTACACGTATATTTTGGTTACTTGGTTAAGATTCCGGTAGTCGATGCAGAAGCGCCAGCTGTTGTTCTTCTTGACAGGAGATAGCCATGGGCTTGAATAAGGTTCGATGATAACACTTGCAAGCATTTTGTCAACTTCCTTTTGTATAACTTGGCGCCCAGCGGAAGAGACACGATAGGGACGTCGGTGTGTAGGTTTGGCATGGCTGGTGTGAATCATATGCTTGAAAACTGTTGTTTGGCTCAGTGGTCGATCAGTGAGATCAAAATAGTCCTGGTACGACATGAGCAGGCCCCGAAGCGCGTGTATGTGTTTGGCCGGAAGGTCAGTGACGATCATCTTTGTTATGTTATCTAACATCGTGGGGTTCGAATCAATAGCAGCAGGAGTCTGTGCAGCAGGTTCTCTTAAGACGGAAACATGAGAGTGGGAAGGTGGAGCTAGGATTGCAAGAGCGATACCCTAAGGTATCACTGGAGGGCCTAGACCAAAATTCACAATACAGAGACATGCGGGATTGCCCTTTATTCTGATGACCGAGGGCGGGAACATGACATTCTGCGAACAGAGGACGGATACGTTGGAAGAAACGATGTAATCGCCGTCGTCCACAGGGGGTCAGGAGAGACGCCAATGTATGTCCTGGCTAGATGTGGTAGACGAATGTAATCGGCGGAACACAGCCGACTCGGCGCAGGACCAGAAGGTTTAACGGCATGAGGTAAGGCAAACTGGATAAGCCCTGCAGAGTAGTCAATAAGAGCCGAATGTGCCGAGAGAAAGTCAAGTCTTAAGATGATGGCATGTGGGCACTGATCCAAGACGTAAAACAAAACTGAAGTGTGGTGTCCGGCAACAGTTACACGGGCGGTACATAACCGAGCAAAAGCCGTAGTCACACCATCGGCTACGCGGACTACAGCGATCGGAGCAAGGATAAGAATTTTTGAAAGGGGCTCTGAACCACACCTCGGGCTTGGTGAAATAATATAGTCCGCGGGTAGCATGCGCTGTTGCGAACATCTCAGCCAAGTTCTGCTGTCGTACGTGGTCCGTGGAGCTTGCAAGCGGAGCACGAAGTCACCTTTTTCTCAAACGCTCTCGTTTCAAAAACCCCATGCTCCTCGCTCTTTTCTGTGTGCTCTAATTCGTCATAAAGCACACTCCAATACGCGGCTGTTATTGGTCGCTGCGCTCGGCTACACCGCGGCCGCCGCGAGGTGCCGCTACAAGTCCAGTGGCTAAGCGCACTGCGGCTCTCTGAGGACAGCCGCGTTTGGCTTAGGCACCAAATCGGAAATTTGAACTGCGCGCCACGGTGACGTCTCCGCCGTAGCCTTCACAGTGCAATGCATTGGAGGAGGAAGGGAAGCACAGCTGAGGCCGTGTTTGATTGCCGGTAACTCCGCTTTTCCTGAACGCATTGAACTACTTTTTGCGGCAAAATGGTTCTGGAATAGCCTATGTTCACTTCAAATGTCTTTCTCCACTTCGATAAAAAGTGGTTCAGGGCCCCTTTAAGCCGAATACAGAGGGTTGAGTTCACGACCGATATGTGGGCGCCGGTGTCAATGAGATCGATGACAGGTATATACCGTCCACGTCTACGTTGATGAGGTTGTGATGTCCAGGTAGTGTGAGCAGAGGAATTTCGGGTTGGGTCGTCGTGGCAGGCTCGGGGCTGCGCCGGTCAGTTTTTCGATGAGCGGCGGGAGTACGTGGGAGAAGGAGAGCGACGACGCAGGAGTGAGCCGAGGCAAGTGTCGGGATGGAGAAGAGGAGCGGTTTGATTGTGCTGGCGGTCAAAGCAGAGTGCTGTGGTCGTCATTGTGTATCGGCACTCGGGAACTACCACCTGGACGTCGGATGTTTGGATAGCTCGGCCAAAGCTGTGAGTTCCAAGCACTGCGACAATGACGGGAAATGTGTCCAACGCGTCCACAACAGAAGCAGATAGGCCTGTCATCGGAAATGCGCCATTCTGCGGAATTTTGATAACGGGGATGAACGGTAGGACGTCTGTATAACCCAGGTACGGCGAGCGGGCGGTAATCAGGTCCGTTGACTGGGCAAACCATTTGTCATCCTGCCTTTGCTAGTCCTTGACGCACAACGGTTTAGATAAGGGAAATGGTTGCACGGGACTCGTTGGGGTTACTCACCTGAAAGGGAACTGGGGAAGCAACTTCAATCTTGCGGCGGATGATGCGCTCAATACAGTCGGATGCAGCAGGCATGGGTGTAACGGGTGGGAGACGGAGGTACTCGCATGTAGACGTCGCAGCCGTGTTCGGATGGCGTGTAAGGTTCGGAGTAACGCGGCGACTTTTTGCTTCTTCATAGCGTCGGCATTCATTGGTGACGTCTTGCACTGTGGATGATTTCTTAAAAACTAGAAGTGTAAACGCATCATCCGCGATACCTTTGAGGATAAGCGTAATCTATTCCTTTTCCGGCATCGTGTCATCGACTTTGTGACAAAGCGCGAGGACGTCCTGGAAGTACGTCAGATATGACTCGGTGCTATCTGACGTCTGAGCTCGGCATGCAAGTTCTTTCTGTGCAGCACGACGGCGTCCGATGGGTTCGCCGAACAGATCGATGAGCTTTTGCTGACATACCTCCCAGCTTGTAACTTGCTGTTCGTGGTTCAGAAACCACACTTGTGTCGTGCCCGCGAGGTAAAATATGATGTTCGCTAGGATCAGAGTCGGGTCCGAGTTGTTGCTACTGCTCACCCGTTAGTACAGTTGAAGCCAATCTTTGACGTTGGTGTTGTCAGAGCCGGAAAAGGTAGCTGGGTCACGCGGTTGTGAGAAGACGATGGGGCAAGTGGCGGCGGATGGTTGAGGCGCGGTTGGTGACCTGCTAGAAGTGTTCTCGTCCCCGCCGTGCGCTGGCATTGTAGATGCCGCCAAGGAGCGTCTGCTGCGTAGATCCGTCTTGAAACTTGAAAAACCGCCACTCTCCACCAAAATGTTACGAGGAGAAAAGACGCTTGCCAATATATTTACAAGATATATACTACGGGTAGAAAACAGGCATACAAGATGGAGCCCTTGCGCACGGCTATCGGCGATCGTCGTTTCGTCAGTCCTCTCATCATCGTTCACTACTACAGCACCTGGTAGCAATATTAAAAGGGTAAGTATGAGGGATAGGTACAAGATACGCAAAATGTCACGCTCGAAATGCTGTCGCGCCTGTAGTATAGTGCATAACATCCAGATGCGAGCTTTGCGTAGATGGAGTTGATGTGGTAGCTCCAGTGTGAATTGTTGTAAACAACGCCTAGGTATTTAAATTAGCTTTTGCGTTCGAGCAGCATGTCATTAATGACAAGAGTGACATGATCATAGCTGAGTCTTTTTCTGTGTGACCGAAATATAGCATATTTGGTCTTTTTCATGTTACTAGTTAGTTTGTTCACTGTAAACCAGGCATTAAGCTTATATCGTTCAGAATTTGCTATACGTTCCAATTCTGAGACGCATTCAGCAGTAATAACAACTGCCGTGTCGTCGGCGTACGTCCCAATTTCTGAGCTACTTTATTAAAGCTAATAGTTACCGCGTGAAGAGAAAAGGAGTGGTGCAAAGACAGATCCTCGTGGTACTCCTTTGGTTGTAAATTGTGGTGAGGACACAGTATTGTTGATTGCTACTACTTGTTAGCGGCCGTTAAGGTAACTTAACAGTAGATAGGTTTGGTCCCGAACTCCAGAATGCTGTAGTTTCTGGAGAAGGATACTGCGATCGACCGTGTCGAATGCTTTCTTTAAATCAACGAACCCAACTATTGCAATTTGGTTTCTATCTGAGGCAGGAGTTAAATAATTGTGTTAGAGATAGCAATGCCGATGTTGTTGAATGTTTAGGCCGAAATCCATGCTGTTGGGGGCAAATTATGTTATATTTATTAAGAAATTTAAACATTTAACCTAATAATGTTTTTTCGTATGTGTGATTGATAGCTGAGAGCACTTAAAATTGTCAGATAGCTGGATGGGTATGAGTGATCACTTTCTTTATAAATAACTTTGGTGATTTTAATATGTGACGGGTACGTTACGGCACGCAAGAAGTGGTTGATGATATTGCAAAATCAGGAGCTAATATATCTAAATGTTTCTTTATCAGGCGCATTGTAGTTTTATCCTGACCTGTAGCTTTATTAATTGGTAAAGTAAGATTAGTTGACATAACTTCATGTAATGCGATGTCATACATGACAGAAGTATTAGAAACCTGATTTGGGCCAGTTAATGTGCTTTGCGTCTCCGGAATATCGGCAGCTAACGAAGGACCAGTAGCAGTGAAGAAGGAGTCGAAAACTTCGCCTATATTTATGTTTATGTTTATGTTTATATTGCACATCATTTTGGTGTCGCCAGATGCCCGTTAAATGAGCCACGCGTATAATAGTTCTTTTTTTTCGTGCTTGCATCATTGAGATGAATTTGTTACGATATAATTTAAATTGACCCCAGTAATATGTGTTATTTCTCTTACGCTTCCATTTGCGGTAGTAATAATCCTTACTTTTTCGTACGTTAACAATTTGTTGCGTCGTCCACGGACAAACGGGGACTTCATATGCGTAAGAACGCGTCTTGTGAGTTGACTCGGCTAGCATTTGACTAAGTGCAGCAATGAGGTTAGTAAATTCTGTACTGGCGTCGGGGAACATGTCACTAGCACTTAATGTCATAAGCTTTTGTCGTAACAAACTATAATCGGTTTTAGTCGAGTATCTTAGTCGTGCTTGCTTTTCTTTAATTAGTACATCAATATCACCACTAGGGGAAAGTGATCGGTAATATGCTCTGGATATACTCTGGTTCGACTAGAATGTACGTAACGCACACAAGAATATTTCTTAAGCAGCGCCAAAAATCAACAAACATCACCTGGCAGAAACGACTGAAGTATGCAGCCAGTGGGTCATATAACAAGTACGAGTACAAAAGTTCCTGCGCGTAGCTCGCTGTTAAAATTTCCGCTTTCTGCGCTGGATAAGCGAGTTAAATTTCGAGTCCAAATGTTTTCATGCTTTCGTGTTTTGCTTGCTCTGCGGACTTTTGTGTGACGTAGCTAAAACCTTCTTCGTCCCATCTGACAATGGCAAGATGACGGCAAGCACTGCGTCCTCATTACCCCTCGACAGCCACGCCTAGTGGACCGTCGAGTCATGGGTTCAAGCGAACTTATTGTGCAGTTCTCACAGTGCCTATATTCCAATGTCTTTATATATGCTCTGTAGCACATGGAAAAACACTGCAATTAACTTAAACGCGTGACCCCACTATCTGATGGATAAGGCTGCCGGGCAGATGTACTGCATAGCGTCATCTTGTCCTTGTGAGAGGCAAGTGGCGAAAACCATAGGTAAACTACCACAGAGAGATAAAATAATCTCTATTTTGTTGGAATAGAAGACAAGTAGCCAGCGTATATCGCAATCCGGTATTCTACCCTCAACCCTAAGAACGAGGAACTTTGAACTACTTCTGTACTCGTACTATTACGCTCTGATTGAAAATTGCTGAGTTATGTGCCGAATAATTTTTATTGATTTATGCTATTCCGAGGGCCAATTATCGTACACTTTACGTGTTATCTACTATCACCTTTTATCTATAATTTACTGAACGCCCCCAGTCACTCCTAAACGTGTTTTGTTAGAAAAGCGAGCAATAAGCTGCGCTCACACTGATTGCCATCGAAGTGAGCTGGTGAATTTATGTCCTCCCTCACGTCTGCGCAGAAAGTCACCTAAGGCATTCAATACTTAAAGCAGATGAAGCAGCATCAAAGTATAAGTGTGTCTGGACACGCCCGAGGATGCGTTTAGAAGCATGCAGAAGCACTACGTCTCATACGACGCCCGCATATACGCGTTAGCGATTTCTAAGTTCTTATTAGTGGTGTGCGTAGCGGTGTGATTTAATCACAGCCATCCGCAAAAGCGTCTAGAAGGAACTGCTTGGGAGCGACAAAAGAAACGGTACGGCAAGGGTCGCTTGCGCCCGTTCGCAAACGAAAATTGAATGCGACTTGAAGTGCGGTGAGCGAAACTATAATAACTGCTCTGTGAAAGGTTGCGCTCCGCTATTTCGGGTCAGGGAACATTTCTGTTAACTTGTACTTCGCAGTTTCGACTTGTACGTGTCGGTTATTACGAAATACATGAACAATAGCTGCAACATGAACGCGTTTCCACCACTCACGCGAGCGGATCGTTAGCGGCACGTAATTGCATTATTCGCCCGTCTCGCGAACAGGGGCGCTATAACGTACAACTATTCCAAACTTTTCTATTCCAATTCTGCAATCAGTCCCCCGCGATTGGTCAAAAACTTGTTTGGACCACCCCCACTTCACCTGTCTGTCACGCGACGTCATGAAAACCGCGATAGCTCCCCATCTGATATGACGTGTACACACTGATTATGCATGCTTTGACCGAACAAAAGAAAAATAGTTATTTCTGATTCGACGCCTTTTTGCCATTAGCCCTCGGCTATTGGTCAAAAGTTTTCGGGCTGTCCCCACTTCACCTGCCTGTCACACGACGTGAGAAAACCGCAAGAACTCACCGCGTCAAAGTGACGTCTTCGCGTTAAAGATGCATTAGTATGCCGAACAAACCGAATTTTCTTCTGAATAGCCGCAGGCTGCCCCGTTCCGAAAGGAATAAAAGATGGCTGCCGCCGATCGCTCAGGCACTGGCTACTCGCACCTGCCGGAGAGCATGGGTTTATTTGCGTATAATAAAACTTTTTAGGTGACTGTGTAACATTTTCGAGCACTTTCGGCACGTTTACGACTTCATTCCGACAACTCTTTGCTGAGGATCTGTTTTAGCGTCATTCTTAAGCTTCCGTTGCATGCCGCCACGATTTTCGGTCAGCCACCGCAAGCTAAGTACAGGAAAACGTACCAATCGCAGACGCCAGCACCACCCTCTTCATCCGATTATCGATTTTCACGCAGTGGCCCCATCGAATCCCTCTCCACTTGAGCATGCTCCTCGCCTCTTGTCAGCCAATTAGATAAGACAAGCCGCTCACTGTAGGCAATGTTATTCGTTTTTCAAGCAAACAAAAGTGACCTCCTATGGACGAGGAGAGTGTTTGTTTTCAGACACTGTGGGTGACCACTCGATGCTTGCGTCGGCGGTTACGCAAATTTGACGTCAGAAGATTGGAATAAAAACATATTGAAATAGTTTTACGTTATAGAGCCCCAGCACAAGCTTTTATATTATATGTGGCTTCGAGAGGCTGCAAATGGAGTGTTCTTATTTTTTTTACTGCGAAAGCGCCCATCAACGTTGTGGTAGGAGATGCGGCAGTTCTTGCAGCAGTGATGAGTACGCTGATATGCCCCGGATGCGTTCACTAAGGCATGCTCCAATGCAACACACACAGCAGGAATGACATTGTGCTCGGCAGCACACAGGCGCGTACGTACAACGACTCCTTATAGCCATGCAAAGAGGATTCGACAGAATAATGGCGCAATTCGGGCTGGCACTAAGCAGATGCAAATGTCATTGTTTCGGTTCAGGACGAGGACAATGAAAGAGACACGGCTTTATAGCCGCTTGAGCGACTGCGCAGTGCTTACGAATAATTTGCCAGTGCGGAAGGACGCTCTTGTGCTTCTCCAACGCACCAACAACTCTAGTATAGGAAACTGACTTCGTAGCTCACAGGCTGCCTGTCGATGTCTTGTGTTTCCCAACGTAATTACTGCCTCCTATCTTGCCCTCTTCACCCTTTCACTGGGTACAAGGTAATTAACATCGCGAAATGTGATAATCTCATGATCTAGGTAGTAGTGTCGCGCGAGCATTAAGCTGTGTCAAATAAAGCGACGCCTGGAACTAGCTGAATCTACAAATTAGACACCGTTTATCTGTTTTGATACCGCCTGTGTCGATGCTGTTGCCTCCCAAGACGGCAATACGCATTCTCTGGGTGCTTCCCACGAGGCATCTCATTCACCAGCGCCCACCGGGACAGCGAAAGCGCATTTTAAAGCGTATCTACGACGGAATAAAGCCAGCGCGCCGAACAAAGTGCCCCCCCCCCCCCTCCCCTTTCGCCGCCCCCGCCCTTCCCCCAATCTGCGGCGTGCTCCTCCGCAAGATCATTGTTAGCGCAGCCAGCAAGGTTCGCGCTTCCTCCCACTGACGTCACCAACGCCTCGATTCGGCTTGCGCGGCCGGCGATTGAGATCAATACCTACAGCGTATCACGTGGCTTTGAGAAAACGGAAACGGCAGGAGAACACAATACGAGTTCGCTTTTATATGCGTTAGCATTTCTATGCCTACCCAGCGAGAAAACCTGCAGCGTGGTTGGTACAACCCAATCAAACGCTCTGCTCATTGAATGGAGCACAGAACGACTTTTTATTGAAGTCAAGAAATGCAATTGAAGTTAAAATAGACTATTTCAGAAACACTTTGCCGCAAAAATACTTCAATGCGTTCAGCAGAAGTGGAATTATTCGCAATCAAACGAGCCCTAGGCAGTGCTTCAACTCCTTCTTCGCTGAATTGCTCTGCGAAAGCTAGCACAGCGGAAGTAGATGACCTAAGGAAGAGGGTGGTGCCGACGCTTCCGATAGGTCCGCTCCCTCTTGCTTAATTTGCGGTGGCTGGTCGAAAATGGCAACAGAAGTTAAAAATGTCGCTAAACGGATCTTCAGCGAAAAAACAAGCTGAAAGAGTGATGTCGTATACGAATCGAAAGGGCTCGACAAAGTTATATGGTCGCACAAGAAATGTTTATTATACGTGGTGAAATCCATCCTACCCCGTATATGTAGCTGCCAGAAGTCAGTGCCAGAGCAATTGGCGGGCAGCCATATTTTATATCTTGTGGAACGGGGTAGCCTCCGGCTAGTCAAAAATGAATTGAGTTTTGTTCGGCGTAATGATGCATCTTCAGTGTGTACACGCAACTTTCACGCGGTGAGTTCTCGAGGTTTTATGAAGTCACGCTGCAGACAGGTGAAATGGGTGCAGCCCCCCCCCCCCTCCCCCCCAAATTGGCCAACACCGGAGGGCTCAGAAGGGTTTGGGTGCGAGCTAGTTGGTACGGATCGTTCCTTTTAAACAGCGCGAAAAAACACACGCACAAGGAAGAGCACAAGACCAGCGCTGACTGCCAACAACATGTTTATTGAAGCCTGCACAAATATACAGCGCGTCCCAGCTAACTTTAGCCAGAGTTTAAGAATATGCACATGTCACGTAGCCGGACAGAACAAAGGTAATGTTGTTTACCGTCGCTTGTAGATACTCAATGTTTTTTCATTCCACCTAATGCGGTAATTAGTCTTAATTAAATAATCAATTAACCTTTCAAATATTATAATTATATGAAAAGCATCATTGAGAGAATTGTAGCGACATGGAAGACTTCTGATATAGCTTTCTGTTGCTCAATACGTGCTTTATAAAAGTGTTTTTCCGAGCCTGAAAGAAGAGCGCCAATGCACTCAAAATTGCCGCATGACTGGCCGCTCGAGGTGCTTTGCCTGTATTCGCGGGCTTCTATCACGCTCGGAAAAACACTTTTATGTAGAACGTATTGAGCTTTCCATGTCGCTCTACAATTTTCTCACTGATGCTTTTCATCTATTTATGATATTTGAGCAGTTAATTGATTAATTAATTAAGACTAATTATCTGATTAGGCGGAATGAAGAAATAGATTGAGTATCTACAAGCGACGGAAAACAACATTACTTTTGTTCTGTCCAGCTACGTGGCATTTGCATATTTTTTAACTCTGGCTGAAATTAGCTGGGACACCATAGAGAAACATACGTAAAGAGCGGACACTCGAGCCGTTTCACGGCCGAGCAAGTAAGGGTCTGACCACCCGCCAGGCGGCAGAGCGATTCGCGCTTCCACTTTACCTCAAAGGTAGATAGCTTATCATGCGTCTACGGGGTTACGTCCACCCATCGCGTTTCCATAGAGACATTGATGCTGCGCCGGTCATGTGCCGCTGGTTACGCCCGCCCCACCGCGCTTTTCCAAGCGCCGCCTCGCTCGTGCGGTAAGGTATTTCCTTTTCTCTGCAGAGATAATTTTGCTGAGTGTTGCGTTAAGAACATTGTAGGCAAGACATTTGCTACGCTGGGTGAGTGTATTTCGGACGTGTAGCATAGAATCTGAGCCGTGGTACCCGTTTACCTCAGCATCCATCCGTTTGCTTGTTCTTACCCACACTTGGTGTCGAGCAGCTTCGCCAATCAAGTCCATCGGCTTAAGGAAAGTGGGTATCCAGCACAACTGCTGTCATCCTTGATGGAAGTCTTATTGCAAGAGGTTCGTTCCACCATGCAACCGCGCGAAGTGGTAAATGACATAACCAAGGCTTTTGGCCCCCACCGCACCAAGAAAGCCGCGGGCCGGGCTGGTGCTGAGGTGGCGTTTACCGCACCTAACAAGTTGGGAAAGTTGTGCAAGAAAGTCAACGATAGCCGGCAAACGCCTGGACTGTGTAGTAAGCGACATACCGCCAAGCCTGTAGATTGCAAAACCAATGTAGTTTATGCCATTCCGACCTTTTGCGGCTGCACTTACGTAGGGCAAACGGGACGCTGCCTTAATGAACGTTTACATGAGCATGCGCACAGTGTCAAGATTAAGCCTACTAGTAATATAGCTGTTCATTGTGCAAAGTGTGGCTGTTCAACCCGCCTAGAATGCAATCGTGTGCTGAGAAAGTGCAGCGATCAGATGGCCAAGGAAATGTTTGAGGCCTTTTCAATTTGTCAATTAGGAGCCACTTCCGTAAACGCCCCTTCTATAGCTCTTTGCGATAAGGAACTTCAGTTCCTTAGAAGTTGATCAGTTTGGATTGTGTCCGTATCGTGCATTTTACATTTGTATAGTTTAACGTTTGTGACGAATGGGCAGCAGGGGCTGATTGACGATGTCTCGCCGCCTTCCCTTTCTTTCTTTCTTTCTTTCTGTCTTGCAGCCCGTTGCGAATCGTATATATTTGTGCGGGCTTCAATGAAGATGTTGGCAGTCAGCGCTGGTCCTGCGCTTTTTCTTGTTCGTGTGTTTTTTGGCGCTGTTTAAAATGAATGACCGGAGGGGCTAATGGCGAAAAAGGCGTAGAAACGAAAATTATTACTTTAATGTTTTTCGGCCAAATCATGCATAATAAGTGTGTAAACGTCATATCTGATGACGCATGACGTCACGGGAAAGACAGGCGAAATGGTTGTGGCCCGAAAATGTTTTTGCCAATCATGCAGAAATAGAATACAAACAGATTGGAATAGCTTTACATTATAGAATCCTAGCTGTACGTAGACTAGGTGACTACTTGTCTCCGCGCCGTTTCAAAGGGGAAGCCAATAAAGATATACATCATCATCATCATCATCATCATCATCATCATCATCATCATCATCATCATCATCATCGACAACCCTGAGTCAACAAATAGGAAATTAGAGAAACAGAGACGGGCAATTAGGTGCAAAGAATGGAAACAAGAAAGTTCATGGAGCTTTACAGTTACATGAGAGAAGAAATCAGGAGAGCAAATCAGTACGGTAAAACAAAGCGTTGTTATTTGAGGCCCGAACTGGCTGCCCGACTAGGAAAACACGTTGGAGTGATTATTGTCAACAGGATGAGGCTTGTGTCCGCCGCAGTCCGGAGACTACTCAGCACATTGTCGTGGAATGCCAACCCCTTAAAAGACGCCCGTCTTCCAGAAGCTCGGATTCAAAGCTGATGGGAGGTTTAACTGGTCAGTGGTCGAGATAAGCAAGATACGTTTAAAGCGTCAGTGACCCGTGTACTTATATTTAGGTGCACGTTAAAGAACCCCAGGTAGTCGAAATTTCCGAAATCCTCCACTACGGCGTGCCTCATGATCAGAAAGTGGTTTTGGCACGTAAGACCCCATAATTTAATTTAAAGCGCTAGTGAAAAAAAAAAAAGGAAGAAAGAGCAGGGAAGTGATTGACAGAACTGGGGTCGTTACAGGTACAACTAACTGTATATACAATACGTAGATAGCGTATTTAATGAGACGAGAGAGATAAACGAGGGACAACCCGCCGTGGTTGCTCAGTGGCTATGGTGTTAGGCTGCTGAGCACGAGGTCGCGGGATCGAATCCCGGCCACGGCGGCCGCATTTCGATGGGGGCGAAATGCGAAAACACCCGTGTACTTAGATTTAGGTGCACGTTAAAGAACCCCAGGTGGTCGAAATTTCCGGAGTCCCCCACTACGGCGTGCCTCATAGTCAGAAAGTGGTTTTGGCACGTAAAACCCCATAATTTATTTATTTATTTATTTAAACGAGGGACATGCTAAATACTAGACTGGAACAGATGAAGTAAAACCTAATTAGCACCCGCCGCGGTAGCCCAGTAGCTATGGCGTGGCGCTGCCGAGCTCAAAATCGCAGCCGTGGCGGCTGCATTTCGATGGGGGCGAAATGCAAAAACGTTCATGTACTGTGCTTAGGGTGCACGTAGAAAAAGCGCAGGTGGTCAGATTTAATCCGTAGTCTCGGCGCTGTGGGGACACTCTGAATACATGCAAAATTGCCGCGCGACAGATAGCTCGGGGCACTTTGCGCGCGTATTCGCGGGCTTAATTCTTTCACGCTCGGAGAAAACTCTTTTGTAGCAGGTATTGAGCAACGGAAAGCTGTATCGGGAATTTTTCACGTTGCTCTATAATTTTCTCACTCACAATTTTCATGAAATTACAATATTGAAGAAGCTGATTAAATACAGACTAATTATGTAATTAGGCAGAATGCAAAAGAATTAATCTCAGTATCTCCAAGCAATGGCAAACAACGTTACCTTGGTTCTGTCCAGCTACGTGTCATTTGCGTATCTTTAGATCTTGGCGCATAATAGCTGGGACTCCTTGCATACTGAATATGAAATGGAGAAGTGCGGAAGTGCGAATTTAAGACTTTTCGTTATGGAATGAAATGAATATGCCGACATATTCAAAGAACGTGCGACGAGCTGCAAAGCTAATGGGCTGCATAAGAACTTGTTGATGCCAGCTTCTCTTTGGAAAGTGTTTGACACGAGAACTCTGCCAGTTTTCGCAAGTGATCCTGCCCGCTAAAATGGAGCGCATTCTTCTCGCAGTGATGTTCAGTACAATAGGAGCTCTGGCAGGTGCCACAGTGGTACATATTTGATGGAAGTTCACGAGAATATGCAACAAGCAAGCTTGACTCATCTGAAAGAGCAAGACTGCGATTCGGCCTAGTTGGAACAAATTCATCTTAAAACTTATTGTGCGCAACAAACAGGGACGATGAATAGAACAAACACAAGGACGAGCGCTCGTCCTTGTGTTTCTTCTATTCATCGTCCCTGTTTGTTGCGCACAATAAGTTTTAAGATGCATCTGAAAGAGTTTCTTCTGACTGTGCATAACGGCTTCGACGGACACATAAGATCGATGATGGCGACGATGCAGTCGCCCTCAACTTACCCCCCCCCCCCAAAAAAAAAAAAAAGAAGAAAAAGAAACCTGCTGCACGTCTCGCCTTCTGTATCTAATGAACAAAAAAACTAGAATTCGAGTAAAAGCAATGCAAGAGGTGTTCTCGTTTCCTGGATCCGTCAGCCTTTTGGGTTATTGCAAGCATAAATAGTTGATGTCTAGCGGTTATCACCTCGCCAAGTGTTCCACTCACGCTGCGGTGGAGACCCTGCCATGTCTGCCCAATGTAATATTTAGTGCTTATGCAATAGGGCATCACTGGAGTAACGCCTTCGGGTAAGTAGCAAGAGCTGTCAGGCATCGCAAGCAGCTGGACAGATGAGCCGCAAACATGTGTAATGTTCACTCTAGCTTGCGCTCATATGAGGTAAATGTTCGGTATTGCTAATGGGAAGATATAGAAAGGTGAGACGCCTCTTCCATGGAGCAGCAATATCCCGCATATGTTGCTTACGCATGTCACATCAGCGAAAGAAAAGAGCCAGATGCTAATTTATGAATGTGGGTCCACTCGCGCTTGTCAGCTAAGCAAGCTTTAATTGAAAGTGTTGGGAATCTGGCCTTGTTGCTGCCCGCCCTCCCTTCCCACCGAACGAAAATCTGTTACTTGAGCACAAAAAGGGGCTATTTAATAAAACTCACATAACGAAGCGGATGAGTGCAACGCCGTCTCTCACAGACATAACAGCCAGCGCTGGCCACTGTCGCCAATCTTCCGCAAGCTCCGTCCGCAAGCGCACAAGCCATATATACAGGGTGTTTCACGTAACTTGAACCGAGGGTTAAGAGAAAGTGGTTAACCGCAGCTGAATGAAACCAACAACATATGGTTTGTCGTCATGCGGCGCTCCTTAGAGCACTCTTTATTTCCGCATATTTCGTTAGTTAACTAAGACCAATTATGCAAAACATTTAGCACTCACTTTAGGGTCAAGTGCGTTTCGTCACGCGTTAGAGGGGATTCAGAAACGACCAATCCGATTCTTTATGGCAACGTCCATGCTGCCTGGCGATATCTTTCGGCGTTTGAAGAAAGCCTGCGAAATATATTAAATAAAATCACTTGACTGCGCTAATGCGCTGTCGTATTGCAGGCAACGCTTTTCCACCGCGCTTCGAGCGAAAGAACTGTGTGCGCGGACCGTGGCGAAGTGAGTGGCATCGGCTTCACAGTGCGTCAGCATCTTTGGCGGTGGCACACGGAAAGGAAGCACCGCCATCTCTGATAAGCGATAGGCTCGAAGTACGGTTGAGAGCGCTGCAATACGATAGCGCACGAACAAAGTCACGCGGTTTTATTTAATATTTCGTGCGCTTTCTTGAAACGCCGAAAAAAATCACCATGCAGCATGTACACTCTTAAGCAAAATTACACCCTTTTGCCACACAACGATAATTGTCATCTGTCTTATCCGCATTTCCTTTCTTTAACGCGGCGAGCCCGTTAATTCCCAGTAACAAACGGCATGCGCGTTATCAGCGTGACATAGCATTCCCAACAGGAAAGTAGCGGGCGCGGCGTTTTCAAGAAAGAAAACGCAAGCAAGGCAGATGATGATTATTGTTGTTGGCAGAGATACACCCGAAAGGGTGTAACTTTGCCTACACTCTTAGGCAAAGTTACACCCTTTGGAGTGCCCCTTCTGCCACACAGCAATAATCGTCATCTGCCTTGATGCGTTTCCTTTCTTTAACGCCTCGAGCCCGGTACTTTCCAGTAACGAACGGCATGCGCATTATCAGCATGATAGCATTCCCGAGAGGAAAGTAGCGGGCGCAGCGTTTACAAGAAAGGAAACGCATCAAGGCAGATGACGATTATCGTTGTGTGGCAGAAGGGGCACTCCAAAGGGTATAACTTTGCCTAAGAGTGTGAGAGTGTTTATTGTCTGACACAAGGTGTTATACAGAAAAAACAGAGGGAAAACAACAATATATATATATATATATATATATATATATATATATACGACTTAAGGAAATCAATCACCTCTTGGGAGTTAATAAAGAACGGGTCTTGTGCGAACAATGACCCTACAGGTGGCTTATATATATGTATAACCTGCAGTCATTATTCGCACAAGACCCGTTGTTGATTAATAACTCCCAAGAGGTAATTGATTTCCTTAATCTTAATGAATGTCGTAAGCTTGTCGCATCCACGATCGACATTAGGGACCTTTAATACTCGCTGCCGCACAATAGGTTGTTGGAATGCGCCAGAGAATGCAATGAAGTTTTCGGTGAGGTTGACTTTCAAAAGCGAGCACGGTTAAGCGCGGGAAATTTCCTCGATCTGGTGCAGTTTTACCTTGAATCCACATACGTGAAATGCAATGACGAAATCTATCCTCAGAACAAAGGAGTGTCTATAGGGTCGTGTATTGCGCCTTTGTTGTGCGACCTGTTTTTGGCAAAATCAGGCAGAGACTTGTAGCAACTATTAGCAAGAACGAAGGCTTTGAGAACCTTCAAATACATGGATGACTTTTTAGTAGTTTTACAGTGTGCTGCCTGGGAGTTGTTTTCCGCTTCATCACAACTGGTCGGTATACTTGAAGAATGTCTAACCTCCCGTGGTCCTAACATATGAAATGCCATAAGATGATTCCCTCCATTTCCTCTACCTCAAGCTCGTTTTTTTCTAATGATCATGTTTGTTGGACATATGAAACCCGTGCGCACAAACAACTCCTGCCCTTCTCATCAGCATACAGTAAACTAACAAAGAGAGCTATTGTTCAGGCTTGCTCCTCTAATGCATTAGACTGGTCCTGCCAGCACAGACAAAATTGCAGTTTTCAAGCACAAGTTACACGCCTGAAAGATTCTGGCTATCCTGACGGATTACTCGTCTCAGTCAGTAGCTGAGGCAATCCGCAGGAAAAGAAGGAAACATAACAGCAAAGCCATGGTCACCGAAGAGTAGCCCAAAGAAAAGGACCGTAAGGTCGCGGTGATTCGCTACAAGCATCAAATCGACCATCGTATTAAAAAAATCGGTGAGCGAGTTGGCGTACGTGTTGTGTTGTATGCTCCACACAAGCTTTGTTCATTATCAAGGAAAGCACCCCTATCAAGAAATAAAAAGCCCATTGTGAAGTCAGACACCGCAACGTTTACGTGGATTGTGTGCAGGGGGTTGTGCACCGAATCCCCTTGAAGTTCGGTGCATGCTACGTGGGTCAGACAGGCAGGTATCTGAACGATCGTCTGCGTGAGCATGCGAATAATGTTAAGAATGGAAAACAAGGATTTTTAGCCCTCCATTGCATGCATGCGGATGTAGTGTTTGGAAAAACAAAAGTGATATTCACACACAGGGACGATCGAACGCGCATCATCGTTAAATCGACAAGCATGGCACGTGAATTATACCCATGCATAAGTAAGCCATCCCGGCCTTATCACGAAAGGAGTTGGCATCCTTAGACAATGGCAGCGCGACCAGTGAGCGGTGATGGCATCTTTATCTTTCATATTTATTTTGTATGATATATATATATATATATATATACCGTTTTCCCGCTGTTTTTATTTTATATGACACCTTGTATCAGACAGTAAAGTTTCAGTTGCAGTAAGCACTTGTCTTTGTTTTCTCCCGTGTCTCCTGGCTCCGCGCTGCAGGAGGTTTGCTTCAGGAGGAAGCACGCCTTCCAGTGTTATCTGCGCTGGCAGGGCACCAAAGAAGCGTAAGCTTGGCGAAATGGAGAAGCGGAGTAGGAACGCTGAACGACAACGAGAATATCGTAGTCGGCAGAAGGAACAAAGAGAGCGGCGACAGGAACTAGGAGATTATCAACAGCAAGGAGGAGGAAATGAGGTTTTCAGAAGAGGATCGGAAACGACGTTATAGTGCGACGCTCGATGAACAAAAATGCTACATAAATTCTGAGAACTGTCTGCTAATGCGCAAGCACTCTTTGGCCCAGGAGAAAGCGATATATAGACATATATAAGCAAGCAACATAGCAAGTAAAAGCAAACTAACAGCCGAGCCAAAGAATGCTTACCCTTTGGTAGGGAATTCTCAGAACTTCTGTAGCATTTCTATTGCATTGTATTTCTTCATTTCTTCTTTTTGTTTCAAATGTAGCACCCGCTTCTTGGCCCATCCCCTACTGTCGGTATTGCAATAGTATGAAGATTACCATCATCATCGACACCCGGTGATCATCTCAAAATAGCAGTTGGCGTTGGCACGACAGAAGTATACATGCGATCGTACTCTATTAGTTAGAAAAGCAGGTGGGGATAGACTAGAGAGATATGTTTCATTAAAGAAATTCTGCTCCTAATTACGTATATTTGTGGAAATGAGGATATTTAAGTATCGTTTGTTTTAGCACTAAGTAATTCCGTAGAAAACAAGGCCACCAGCGTTGACACCTATAAGGGCAGTAAAGATGATAATACGGTCCTGCGTGCCAGCTAGACAGCAGCGGCACTCGGCCAGCAGCCATGATTAGGAAAATCTTGGAGGGTTCGCAAAGAAAGCTTCGCATTAATATTTGTTTAATCATTGTTTGGGTGTCAAGAAAAAAAATTGCATCGTGGTCGTTAGGCCTATACTCGGAAGTGATAAACAATTCTCGGTGACAGACACTGTCGACGAAAGTGCAGCGAGTTGCGATTGCAGTAGTTCTACTGTTGCTATATTCTCACTACTCTGTCAGTAATGATGAAACTACTGTCCATAACGTGTTTCCTTCACATGTTACTTATTTGCGAGGAATCCACAAAATTTGATCGCAGCACGTCTTATTTTTAAAGTCGTACATCTCACTCGCAGGCAACATCCACAAGCTCCACGCTGATCAGCGAGTAATAAGAAGCCTTTCCGAACTGCAGTGACTATGCGATCGAGTATTGAACCTGTCACTCTGGGGTCAACGTAGCAGTAATATGAGATCCGCTGCGACATCTGTTTGTACCTTACTTGGGCGCGGTAATACTTGAACCGAAGGCCAGTGATGTGTATGAGCGGCTGCCTGTCAGCGATATAATTAGCCATGCTGGTTTCATGATGATCAGCGTGAAACCAATCAACCGTCCATCGACCCGTTTACACGTCTCCCCCCTATTAAGAAAGTTGACGAGCGGAAGCTGCGAAGTGCTCTGCATGCAAACACAGGCACCAAAGGCTTAGTCACGTCAAAGATGAGATGTTACTTTTTGTACCTTCACAGCGTTTGTTCACAGGGAAAATGGCAGCTTGCATTAACTAAGACAATTGTGCTCACGGGCTCAATGAAGGTCTCTTCATTTTTCGTTTTTTTTTTGTGTGTGTGGACAGTCTGGCATAACTTTATTAGGGAAGATGAGCAAAATGCGAACAAGGTGAATGCAAGAGCCAACGTTTCGACAAGTGGACTTGTCTTCTTTAAGGCGACGTACGCTTTCCTTGCCACAGTATATATAGGTCGTGTTCTTCTTAAGGGGAGAGGGTGTGAGGCGGGAGGGTGCGGAAACGAGAGAAGGTGTGTTAGCGTGTCGAATTGAGAGTAAAGGAACGCTGTGCACAAGGCCAAAGCCAGGGCCACCCCTCCCACCCCGGTCTTATTAGGGAAGCTATCATATACTTCACTGCTTCCTTCCACACTCTGGTTCTACTTAAGCAATGTAGATACCTAAAAGAGATACAAACAAAGAGTTGTGTTTTGCCCTATCTCTTATTTTCTATATATTATTGCGCATACGCAGTTCTTAGAAACACATTTTACGCATATAGATTATGAACCATACGTGTCGTTGGTTGAGTATTATGGCGAAATTCCAAATTGCACACTGCAATTCGCTGGGGGTATTGACACGTAGCACAGATACTGTTGCGTGCTTTAGATTTTTTCTGTAACGTTTATATAAGGCAGTGCTTTCTTGCATTTTATTTGCGCCAGAACTTCTAAGAAACTTTTAATAGAGCCATACTCTCGAAATAATAGTTCTGTAAGATGGCGTTTTGCTGGCATCACGGAGGGGAATTTTACCTCTGTACTTTGACTTCCACAGCTCTATAACGCGGTATTTGCGATAAATATGCGGCACCTTCGTGATGTTCTTAAGGCTGCCCCACATTCGGCGCTTTTACCGGCATTTTCTCGCGTTGCGCCTCTCGGCGTCGTCGCATTAACGGCGCCACAGAGAGCGTCCAGCCACACGAGCGGCATGCGGACCAGCGCTGATTGGTCTGCGTCACAGAGTTTCTAAATAAATACCCCAGAGGGAAATGTGGCGCTAGTGTCTACGGGGGCTCTCCTGAGCGTTGCCTTAACCTACAGGGGAATGATGGGAAGTACAGGCTTCGGATTGACTTCGATCTTTAGACTAGTGGCGTTTGCTTGCGGCGCAGTAAACGAAGCTATACTAAAATATTTTCACGTAAAATTAATTTTGTTTTGCAGTATCTTATATAATGCACAATACATTAATTACATAAACTTTGTTTGACTTTGAGATAGAAACACGGTTTACCACGAGCGCTACAGCATTGTTCTGCAATTCTGTTACCGATTTAGCGCCAGTGAATAATTATTCTTTTACAACAGCAATAACAACCGTGCATGTACTTATATAAATATACTTATCAAGTATTTATGGAAATAAAAATGTTGTATTCTGAGAAAGTGTCGCGCTTTGAGAGGAATTCTACAAGTGTCGTCTGCTACGACGCCTGCTCGCTGAGAACGCGAGATTTTTCTCGCAGACGACAGACACTTGCGAACTCTCTCTCTTTCTAAAGGCTACGTCGGCTGTCACGATTGCTGAACGCCTCCAAGTACGATTAAGCACATCTGCGGCAGTGCTAGCTGGGACGCTCGTGGCCTCCTTCGAGTATGCTTCACTATATTTTATATCGATGTACCGCTTCTTCTGAAGCGTGCGCCAGCAGGTGTTATGGCGTGGCTTTGCGCTTAACCATTTTGCGACAGCAGACTACAGCCAGGAAGCAGCAACATTACATACCACAAGTAAGTTTGTGTTCTCAAATGCCCTGAAACACACATTTCAATGAGCACATAAACAAGCAATGCGTAATGAAGCCTTCGATTAAATTTTATTGCCAAGCCACTAGAAGTACAACTGTCTATGTAGTAAACAAAATACGTTATGCAAGCAGCCAGCCGTCTTTCTATTGCACTCTGCATCACTAGTAGAAAATATTACTAGCAGGTTATTAAAAACCCAGCACATGTGGGCAGTTAAACTTTACAGCTTTAAGGCTCGCACTGCAAATATAAGCATGTACAGTGCTCACGGATTGAAATAGGACACGGAGCATTTAGTACAACCCTACATATGTGCAGAGTACGCGAGAGCACAATGTCATGTCGCTAGGAATTTGGTCACCAAAGGTGACGAGGGCTCCGATGTAAGTGTACGCGCCAGAATTACGTCGATGTGACACGAACTGCAGCCGGTTGAAGCGAAAGTATGCGCATTACTTAGCCCTAAATTGACGCTTTTCATTCCGTGAGCACTGTGCAAGAAGGCAAAGATCTGTAGCAAAACAGTAAGTTGCACCTACGTACTGACCACGCAAAGAGCAACTGAACGAAACATGTTACGTGCAATGGCAAGAGACAAGAAGAGAGCAGTGTGGATGCAAACGGAGAAAGCCAATATTCTATTTGACATTAGGAGAAAATAATCGAGCTGGGCAGGCTATGTAATGCATAGGGCATATAACCGGTGGATCGGTAAACGCCGGCCCGATCAGTCATCCCAGAAGAAAGCACCAGTAGATGCACAATCGCGACGCATTTCAATGTCTTAACACGGGAAAACTCGTCAACACAACAGGACGAACACGTAACTTTTGTCCTGTCGCCTTTCTTGTGTTCGTCGTGTTGATTACACGGTGACGCCTCTAAATATATTTGCAGTGCGGAGGCATAAGGCTGCCATTCTTAGCACTTAATCGGTGCTGTCGCAGCCTAGTGTTAAAAGCAGTGCCCTGTTTGTCCAACATACTCTTGCCACAACAAGCGGAAGTGAAGGGACAACGCCAGAAATGGAAACGCTAGCACACTTGCATGACATACATAGTCCCACTGAGTATAGTAGACCCTTGCATAAAAGAAGCAGATTGAGATCGGGCCACGCACCAACGAGAAGTCGCGCCCGAGTCTTCATTGAGCCTGAAACTTTGATGCATGCTCCATCATTTATGCGGCCTCGCTGAGATAATGCGAGACTCATGTGGCAGTCCGTAGCAATAGCAGTGGCGCTGATGCGAGTGCTGTCAGCGCTGTTGGTTTGATTTCAGTAAAGCCAGAGTCAAGGCTGCGTCGCTTCTGTACCTCTCTCCATTTTCCTTTGTTTGAGGATCATCAGCTGGTGAGCCTGCCGCTATGCAAATAGGAGCGTGACGTCAATGACAATTAAGTAAACGACGCACCAGGTACGCGTAGCGCCTCTCTACGGTCTCTCGTGTGGAGTCCACGCTCGGGTAGGCGACAACGTGGCGGATAACGCTGAGCCTGCGCAGCGCCCTGTCGCGCGTGTCGGCGTCCATCCAGTCGAAGTAGCGCGCCATCGAGTCGTGCACGTCGGTAAGCAGGCCCCACGTGGTGTTCCAGTCGTCCGGGCTAACGCTCTGCTCGGTGAGGAACCAGTTGAGCGGGTACGTGGCCATGTCGGACACCAGCTGCAGGCAGTGGTACACGGCCTGCGGACGCAAGAAGAGACAAGGAGTGCGCGTGACTTACGCTGCCCACGAACGGCGTTTGCCCGAAGGTGACAAAGAGCATGTCGACAACATAACTTTGCCGGGATGGAATTCACCTGAGAGGTACACGTAAACACGAGCCTGTCCAGCGGAGTTGGCGACGATGACAGTTCAATTGACCCACTAGCAACAGTTGCTGTAAGAGGTACCCGCCGGCAAAGTTCTTGCCAAGTGTTCGAAAATGACATTGTCCCAATTACTGCCTTTACTCGTTGATACCGCGTCCGCTGCCACACAAGAACACTTAGTAATTATCTGAGAGAGAAATCTGCATGCAGTCTTTCAATATAACTGATAGCCTGCCCTTCAAGAAATGTTTGTTGTACAACAGGGGAAAAAATGTTTTACATCTTTTCTCGGTATCCGAAAAAAAAAGGCCGAATCGCGAAGCGTTTTACAAATTTCTCTGTAATATCAGCGTGATATAACAATGCCAGACAAATGTAACATCTTTTACGTCCTATTGCATGTAAAATGGCACACGCACACTTGTGATGAAGGTTACACCAAGGGCCTGTAAAATGTACGGTGTTTTAAGGAAGCAGCGGCTGTACGCGCCCGGCGTGTGTACATGCGCTTCTTCGTGAAGTGGTGCCCTCTTTGAAGCCTATAAATCGCAACGCTGGCCATTGTACACTAGTCTGCAACGCATAAGTTTAACAAATATCCACGTTGAGCTCTGTAGTGGACAACGTTATGATTGTTTTGGGTCTCATATTGTACAAATGGCCGAATATCCTAGGAACTACATTCTTTGCGCAGTGAGAAAGGACTTCGGCGTGGGCCAGCTCGCCTCTTTCTCAGTTTACCTTTGGGTGCCCTGCGGTACTGTTGCCGCTCTTGGGTACGCCGATCGTGGAGTAAGGCGTGTTGTGCTCATGTGTGCTCGTTAAAGGAAGGCACAACCTCTATCACCGGGGTATCAGGTAAGTCAGAGCTGTTAAGCACCTTGCATGTACGCATGTCTCATAGCTTTATTGTGCAGGTCGGCGTATTATAGCCATTGTTTTCAGTAATCATTGCAAGTAATTTCTGTCATTACTGGTCATTACTAAGCATTGTTAGTAATTTCTAATCTATTGTAGTCGTTGCAATTAGTCGTTAGACATATTGGTCATATCGTAGTCATTAGTAGTCATTACAAGTCATTTCAGTCATTATTAGTCATTACTGGTCATTACTAAGCATTTTTAGTAATTTCTAATCAGTTGTCATCACAAGTTGTCGTTAGGCATATCGGTCATTTCATACTCATTACTAGTCATAACAAGTCATTTCAGTCATTATAAGTCATACTGCTCACTAGTAACCAGTTTTAGTCATTTGTAATAAATTGCCGTCATCACAAGCCGTTGTTAAATGTATCGGTCATTTCGTAATGATTAGTAGTAACTATGTCATTAGTAGTAATATTAGTGATTACTACTCATTGCTAGACATTTCTATTCATTTATAATCAATTGTGGTCGTTACAAGTTGTCGTTAGACATATTGGACAGTCAACTGCCGTCATTATTAGTCATTACAAGTAATTATTAGTCATTACTAGTCATTAACCTCTACCAATCTCTATTATAACGTTATCGTTCACTAACTGTCGCTATCACTCATTTTTTATTCTTTAATCTGTCTTTAATCTGTCTTCACATGGCGTGATGACGCTTCGGCGGACACTCCGGCGGTCAGGTCTGCTGACAGAAACTTCACCATGAGCCTAGAAAGGCTTTCGCCTTAAAACTGCCGTCACTTGGTTTATGGCCCTGATGCTACATTTACCGCGTTTCAGTGAGTCGTCACGCAGGTTTCTGGATTACCACGCAAAGCCTACATTTGCCCTTTCTCTCTTTATGCGTGCAATCGCGAACTCCTGTCTGTTATCTGCGATATTTCACCAGCTGAAGTGTGTCGAACAATGATTGACGCGTACCTCGCACAAAAGGTGGCCACCGTCTGTTCTTATAGTTTTCGTGAGACCAAGATGGGGAAAAATCAAGACGAAACTGGGCAAAAGTATGCAAACAGGCACGAACGGGCGATGTTAGAAACTAGAACAACGTTCTTCCTTTACGTCGGGAACACGGCGCCAATCGGTGTTGCTATCCAACCTGGGAGAACACTGTTCCACCCGCTCGCACGTTGTAGTTCCTACTGAGTATACCCGGGGGCAGGGCCGAACCGCTTGCTTTGCCTATGTATAATATGTTGGGCGACGACTCATTTGCTATCATTAGGGAGGAGGTGTAGAGTAATACTGTTAATACTGCTAATCGACTTATTGCATTTGTACGGCACTTGTTTTATTATCTTGATTTCAGTTTGTATGCTCAAAATAATCAGCCGTACCATCAGTAGTAAAAGTTTTAAACACCCCAAAAGCAGTGACTGGAATGCATTTTAAACGCTTTTTGACGGCGCAGCAGCAGCTATCACACTTCGCTAGCCTGCTCAGTGGCTTACTTTCTAATCGGGCGTGCTTCGCGACCGATGTGGCGTGGTGTGCCGCGATTCGTGGCACAGTGGAATTCATTGCGACAGGTGAGGCAGCGCGAGCGCCCTGTGATGGCGGTCTGTTCTCTCGAAAGCTTTCTTCTTTGTGGAAGGAATGCGTGCAGTAAATGGATATATGAAGGAGCTTAGTGCTCGCGCTTTGTAATGATCTTCTATTGTATTGTACCAGAAATACAAAAATGTTATCCTTTTGTTTTGACCCCACATTTAACATAATGCTGCCGAATAAATCAGAAGTGCTTTTGTATGTTCTCCTTCTTTTTATAGTTCTTGATTACGTCACTACAGTCTACAAAACTACTCTATATTTCAAACAGCCGGTTTATGTTTTTGTTGTTCTTTAATTTAGAGGATTTTCTGCAATGAAAAATGCGAGGAAGTCAAATACCATAAATATAGAAGTGCGGAGCTCAGCATGTTGGAAATCCTCTCGGTCTTTTGCTACTCAAAGGTGCTTTTACCCGAGTCAACAACCCCGGGAGGAAAGGAAGAAGTTCTTGCAACCCGATATGCTAGAAAGCACTCAGGCTTTCCAAGAAAAGCTTTCGAAGGAAAGCGCTGGCTCATTCACAAAGGATGTCTTCGTGCAGTGTTGTCTTTGTATTGTATTTTTTTATACTCTATGATAAAGCACCCTGTAAAATAATTTACACCCTTAAAAGTGAAAAAGGGTGTAAATGTGTCTATAACTCATGCCTTCAGGTTGTGATTTATATAATTGACACCCAAATGATGTGAGTTATAGACACATTTACCCCATTTTTCACTTTTAAGGTTGTAACTTATTTTACAGTGCATTCGCAGAGTTTTTTAACGTTTGGTTATCGAACACTGTTACTTCAGTCTGTTGTAGAGCAAGTAATAGATTTAGCGCCAACATTCCCTATACAGGCTGGTGATTATAGATATATGCGAAAGATTCCGCCGTACTGCCTTTCAATGATCAGTGAAAGATGCAGAACCAAGAAATGAAGCGACTCATTCTAGCGCACAGGAAATTGGCTATTACAGCAGCTGCCAAGAGCAGCCGATTTTTGTATAAGAGCAATGTTGGTAATTAGCACTGCAAAAAGAGAAGTGGAATGAGACGGGTCTGATGGGAACCTGGTAAATTTCTGGAAACAATAAACGTTTGCCCGTCGGCTATCAGTTATTGTTCATGGACACGAAGTTGCTGAACATAGTTGTACCAGGACATGCATCACGAAATATATTCTGTGTGATACAGTATTGTCTTCGTGTGCGTCCTGTTATAACTATGCAGACAAAGTGCATCAAAAGAAATGAGAGCCACCATTTTGCACAAGCTCTGTGCTTAGAAATACAGTCCTATAGACAGTGAACAAGTTGCAGAATTTCTGTAACTTGTTTTACAACTGTGGTCCGTTTTCAATGCTACAGCAATTGACAATAATGTTATTCTGTTGAGGCAAATTACACAGCGCCTGTAAAACAAAACGAATGGATGAGTTTGTAAATACATATGCAGGAAATTTTGTTTAACAAAATAAGAATAATAAAATAAAATAAGAACATGCCGTTTGGTCACTTTTTTTCCAATAAACTCTAAAATATTCTTAGAGTGTGCACTGTAACAAAATTTTCAGAAATGCATTGAAAATAATTGCCAAAATGGGCATGTTTTCTCGTTCGACGGAATTTCCTACTTATGTTTTTACAAACTTACCAATGCATTTTGTTTTAAAGGCTCTGTAACCTGCCTCAACATAATAAAAGCACTGCTAATTATTGCAGCATTTGTCGAACTTCCTATCTAAAAACTAGGGAGGGTATTGCAGGAGTGAAGCGGCCGACTTACTCTTGAAAGCGTTGTTTTACTCTCGCAAAATGACGAGTGTAGTGAAATGCATTGTTCACTCCGTCACCAAGGAGAGAGTGAAATGCGATTTTCACTCTGCCCTTCAGAGAGAGAGTAGAATGCCCGTTCTACTCTTGCGACAATAGAGAACGAAACATAGCGTAATCTTTTGCTTCAAATGTAGGAGGCTGGCCCCGAACATGGCGATGAATCACTCACGCACGCTGAGCAAAGAACACACCGTTTTGCGTCTAAGAGAACAGGCAGCCACAGTTCAAAGGAACGCGTAGCGAGCGTCTACTTTTTCACTCTGAGTTGCTCCACCGCGAGCGCGCTGAACATCGCGGAACAGAACAGCACCGGAGAAAGGTGATCCGTCTAACGAGCTGCAGCGAAGGCCATCCAAGGGAGATCGTGTGTCAGTCATCTCGCTTCGCCGCGAAAGCACGACAGTGGTTCGTCATTCGTTGGATATAACCACAAATCCTCCACGGTACGTGAATTCTAACTTAGGTGCACATTCTGCGTATATGACACGCTATCGCGAGAAAGTCGTCGCGGCGCTTAGCCGACGCTATTCAAACGGACTAGGCAAGCGCGCTGTCTCCGAAAACCGAAAAAGCCGGTCAACCGAAAAAGCCAGTCGTCGATATAACTGCATGTGGTTTTATCACTTGCCACTATCCGTAAGAGCTTTGAAAATCGCAAACTCTGCCAGAACCATGGTATGTTCAATAAGACGTGAGGCGAGAGGACGCTTAAAATGGTTTGTTCACCAGCCCATGATTCCGCGCCTATGCGGAGCGTGCTTAGCGTGCGTTTTGTGTGTTCGAATTTATTCAGTTGGCAGTGTACTGTGTGCGGAACGCTGTTGAAATAAGGAGACACATACCAGAAGGCGTCATTTTGCTGGCGGCATGCTTTCGTTATAAATAAGCCGCGCGCTTGACGGTGTCTCACCCATGGTTAATCTGCGACCACTGAAATTACGTGCAGCACCAGTGCTAGCTGCATGCGGCAAGAGGTCCCAATCGGGCGCGTTACCTTCAACTTACTAGAAACGCATGAGGAACCCATGTTTTATGCTGAATAAAGTATAAAGCCCATATAAGCTATCTTGCGCGCGACAGCTACAAGCGATGCGATAGAGATGGCTGTCGCGTTCGCTCGTCGCCTACAGGTCGTACTCCGTGCGAGCGATGATTTTGAGCCACACCCTCCCCGGTGTTGCCGGTATGAGAGCTGCAAACACGCGTCGAAACTAGCGTGACGCGTGCTTTAGTAAACTAAGTTGATGTATTTTACTGTAAAAAGTAGTATATTTCCGAAGGTCTTGCAGTAAATTCTTATCCTTGCACGTATAAAAATTCAATTGTTTGCTCGTTACGCGCGGCAATCGGTAGTATTTGAGCGATGTACATCCAGTTCCGGCTTCGCGCTATTGGCTAGTCGCTCATAGAACTTCCGGGAGACGAGCGACGATTTCTAGATTTCCAGAACCGAATGAACTGTTCAAGCGACGGCCCGTTTTGTCGCTCGAAGCCGTCGCTCGTCGCCGTCGCGCACTAAATCGCTCTCATGGTGTGTAGCCCTAGGACTGAACTGTTTTTGCTCATGCATTGAAATGGTGCGATAATATGTCTGATTTTATGTCTCCTGTTGCGGTTTTCGAGCACGGTGCGCATCTGAAAGGGTGCTTATGTTTACGAACTCGGTGAATTGCCAAGCAGCGAGTTATGCACCGGCATCGAATATAACGGCTGCTGTGTGGAATTACAATTGCAGGGGTGCTTTGCATACGCTTATTGTTTTGGACATGCTTGTAAATTTGCTAATATGAGTTGGCGTTTCAGAGGTATGTTATATGAACAGCTAAATCACCCTTCCTCTGGGGGTTACAAGTGTAATGTGTGCATCTTGCTACTGCATGGCAGATCAAAATGTGTTTATCGCTTTAATATTTTTGGTAGAGAAATAAAGTGTCAAAACAAAACGTTGCTTTAATTTCGTGTTACCAGTCGTCTGTCGTACACAAAACAAAGAGTTGGTCTAATAAACTAATAACTGCGGTCTAACTGCAACATTTACATGCCTTCAAGAATGTAAAATGCTAGATTGCAAACTGCAGCAGTAGTCGAGTCTGTCGAAAATTAACTCCAATGCGCACCTCATAAATGAAAATAAGTTCATGCCTTTCAGTAAGCTTAGATGCAGGCCGCAGTGAACTTGTTATTATTGAAATGTGGGTAAGCTTGCCATACAAGCATTGTTGCTCTTTCTTATACTCACATCCAGTCATATCCATTGAACTGGAGGACCATATTTTCATCCCTAGTGAGCATCATGTTTGCAGATATGATCCTCAAATTATCGCTTGAGCAATTGCACAACTAGAGATGGTGCGGGGGGCACACTGGGCACGCTTAGGATGTGTCCCAAGTGGTGTTTGCGACAAACCAGAATAATGAGAGACCTATGACATCTGACAATGACCAATATTCGATTTATTAGCAGGAGTATTTTAACATTGGTGCCGAACGAGGATGAACTGTGGGCTTTTTCTTTTTTGTTCAAAGCTAAAAATAGAAGTTAGTTTAGCAGTTGACTGTTGCAGTCATTTAGATATTTCGCATGTATTTCAGTAGGAAGACTAAGAGCTAAGACTTTCTTTTAGTGCCATGACCTTGACAGCCTTGATGTTGTTTTACATCATGTCCTCGTGTTGACTTTTGCACACGATGTTTTTCAGGCACCCGCTTTATATAACGCAAGAAGGCAGCTGCAAGGGCACAAGGATGTCAAAGAGCCAGTCCATGGTGACTCCACGTAGTGCACAGGAGCACATGCCAAAGAATCAAGATACATTGCCATGCAATTTTGAATGGAACTAGAATGTGGGTATATTGGGTGTATCATTTGACTAAATGTCAACAAAATCAAAATACAGCATGTCACCCACCAAGATGAAAATTCTCACGTGCTCTAGGCAGTCATCTTAACACGGTATATTTATGTAATGTCTTTGATGAGAAAGTCAAAATCAAGTATGCTCTCTGGAGACAAACACATAGGAGCAAGTGTAATTGAAAAGTTAGAAATGTGTTTAAGAAAAAGCTGATTAGTTGTGAGAAGTGACTGTTTTTTGTCTCGCCTCTCAACAGATATATCCATGTGATAAAAAAATAGTGGTACAATGAAATTGCATATTTCCTTAGTGACATGATACATACTTGCAATGAGCACGGTGCCTGTGTTCACTATAAAAAGCAACAGCCCATGCTTGGTTAGGTGCTTACATAATTTAACAGCTTTGATAGCTTACATTTGACAGCATGTGAATGCAAGGGTTTACATACAAACCACTGTGATTCTGTATTTTAAATCTGATATGAAGCAGGCAGATTTTCATGTCTTCCTTTTTATCGATTTTTTACACCTAATTTAAGTATTATGGCTTCCTTTCAGGTTCCAGAAGGGGGAAGCATTGGGCGAAGAGAATCCCATGTTTAAGAAATCATTATCGTTTACATGCATGATCACTAAACCAGTTCATTAGAACCGCTTGTGCCTCCCGAAGCGAAAGCAAGGAGCAATTAAGGCCTTTAACTGTATACACCGTGGTGCACACCTTACGTCTTAGAAGTCTCTTGGAATTGAAAGTAATCTTAAAAATGTAATATTGTGGTCTCTCCAATCTACTTGCCAACTAAGTATGCTAGTGAAGGTAGAGATGCGTTCAATGCAAAGAACTGAGAGTATCTGAGTAGAACACTTGTTCATCATTTGGCGGATGTGAACATTAGCGTTAAGCAAAAGCTCTTAGTTTCATGGCTTCTGTAGACATAGTTCTTCTGGACTTAGAGTGAACATGTGCACATGCACATAGACATGTGCACATGTGCACATGCACATGCACTGTGGACATAGAGTGCACAGTGAGGCGATGTATTAATCTTCCTAGACACATATGTACTTGTTTTGAGACGAAGATTCTGTGAAGTGCGATAATTTTTCTTACTTTAGCGCATATTTTAACCACTTCAGTAGGAAAAAAGCTTTGGTTTCATGTAGTTAGTTCATTGTGCAAGTATATGCATAGTCGCATGCAAAATCCATGTGCATGGAAGGGATATGTGAAACAGGATGGTGCCATTCTCAATTTATGTTTTGCTTTTTTGTTTGTCTTTTTCGTGCACTTCCCTGCCTGTACTTATGCTTATCTCACCTTTGATGCATCATATTCATCACATATGATTTCTGGTTCATATCTGAAGCCATGCTATACTTAGTTATATTGCATATTCAACGAGTCACAATAATTGATCATGTAATTATGCAAGCTGCTCCTCAAAAGTATAGCATTATTACCCTAATGGGAATGAAATTGCAATGCATGCTCACTGACCTGGAGAGGCAAAGCAGAAGAGTGGGTCTAAACATTAATCTGCAGAAAACTAAAGTAATGTTTAACAGCCTCGGAAGAGAACAGCTATTTACAATAGGTAGCGAGGCACTGGAAGTGGTAAGGGAATACATCTACTTAGGGCAGGTAGTGACCGCGGATCCAGATCATGAGAGGGAAATAATCAGAAGAATAAGAATGGGCTAGGGTGCGTTTGGCGGGCATTCTGTGATCATGAACAGCAGGTTGCCATTATCCCTCAAGAGAAAAGTGTATAATAGCTGTATCTTACCAGTACTCACCTACGGGGCAGAAACCTGGAGGCTTACGAAAAGGGTTCTTCTTAAATTGAGGACGGCGCAACGAGCTATGGAAAGAAGAATGATGGGTGTAACGTTAAGGGATAAGAAAAGAGCAGATTGGGTGAGGGAACAAACGCGAGTTAATGACATCTTAGTTGAAATCAAGAAAAAGAAATGGGGCGTGGGCAGGACATGTAATGAGGAGGGAAGATAACCGATGGTCATTAAGGGTTACGGACTGGATTCCAAGGGAAGGGAAGCGTAGCAGGGGGCGGCAGAAAGTTAGGTGGACGGATGAGATAAAGAAGTTTGCAGGGACGACATGGCCACAATTAGTACATGACCGGGGTAGTTGGAGAGGTATGGGAGAGGTCTTTGCCCTGCAGTGGGCGTAACCAGGCTGATGATGATGATGGGAACGAAAAGGTACCATATATGAAATGAAATTTGATGCGCAAGATTTTAATGCCAGTGCTCCTTGCAGTTTTATACTCATTTGCTACAAACTAGATAATATTGTAAACTTAATTTTATTTATTTGTGAGAAAGTGTAACGGATGAATCCCAACAGCACCGGGAAACTAATTTCGTGAGGAGGCCAGCCGAATAGGAAATATAATACGTTTCTGTACCGGTTATAGACCGGGCAGGACATTGCTGCAGAACCACAAGAGACACTTACAAACAATGGGGTGCAGCCTATACATGAATAACTTTATGTGAAACATAAGCAAAGCTAGCTAGACCTGCGGCCTCGCATGAGAATATACAACACATTTCTAAATGCACTGTACTCTGTCAGGAACATCCATACGCTGTACAGGACGTTATAAAATGAGCTGCTGTCTTAGAATATGGCACACAAAAATGTTTCTTGCACAATTTATCTACAATACTAGTCCCATACTTAGCACGTCATCTGGTAACCTCTGCCATATAAGTGCACGCGTTTTGTGCCAGAAATGCGTTTGCTGGCCAGTAATGTGGCGCATATTTCTCTTCGATAATAATGTCAATACTTTGTGAGTTTGCACCCGTTTGTTCTGTTTAACTTTCCATTGTATACTTTATTTTTGAAAAGAAGTAGCCAATTCAAATTAAAGGATATTTCTAAACTCTAATATTGATGAAACTTTAGAGAAGAATATACTTATGTTTTGTTACAAGATGTGTTCTAAAGTTCATGGGCCTCATTGTAATCTGATGTTATGTGTTTGTGAGTATGTTTCTCAAATTATTATTCAGTTTGTATTGTGACTGATCAATAAAAATTTTGACCCTTTAGGAGAGAAAATGTTTCATTTGAGTGACTCGGCGACTACAGATTACATCCCATTCACCAAGCATAAGTGCAGAAGCTGCTTATGAAGGAATCAAATATTTCCCACATGTAAGTATTGGGAATCCCTTAAACGTGACCATGGATCTACATCGTGCTTTCACACTATTGGGAAGAGTACTAGCACTCTGTTCTGAAGGAGTACAAGCACTCTGTTTGGGGTAGTAGAAACACTCAGCTTGGAGGAGTAGAAGTACTCGGTTTGGAGGAGTAGAAGCACTCGGTGTGGTTGAGTACTATTACCCATGTGGGGAGAGTACTAGCACTCTGCGGAAGAGTACTAAGCACTCCCTGTGGGGAGAGTATTGGCACTCCCTTTCGTTGGAGTAACAAAACTCTGTCAGCAGGAGTTGACCTACTGTCTCTCAAAGAAGGTCGACCTACTATCGAAAAGAGAGTGAAATATGTGACAAGCAAATACTCCCTCAAAGAGAGTGCCCGGAACTCTCTTTGTTTTTAGAGTGTATATATGTTGCAAACTAGTACAAAATGTGCAACATTGTGACTTCAAAGAGGCCACATAAACACGACGTCGAGCATGTGCACATGCAGGCCACGTACAGCCGCAGCGCCCATGAAACGCCACCCATTTCAGATATTTTAGAGGTCGTTTCTGTAAGCTTTATCATACGTGTCTATACTTTTGGCATGCAATAGGGCGTAAGATGTCTATTTGTAATTTTCATACCATGGTGATTTTAGTATGAGAATCTGTAAAAGGCTTCGCTGTGTGCACTGTCTTCTATGCAGAAAAAATAACCGCAAAATATTTTTTTACATAAGTTTCTCTAAAGGCAGTTTGAAAACTTGAGCACTGACACTATTCACACTGTTGAAGAATGCGCAAGAAATGATTTGATTTAGAATAATTTCTATGCTGGCAGGAAATGCGTTGAGCGCGCCATGGACAGCGCGCGAAAGTGCGCGTCTGCATAGTACTTAGATAGTTCGAAACATTAACATTAACGCGCGGAGGCAACGAGACACAGACACAAGGTGACGCCCAGAAGCGCTGACTCTTAAAGGGCAACTCCAGCGTTTTCTTTAACCATATTAGGATGCTGTCATTTTCAAACCACATTGGCAGTCGTGTCACCGGTAAGTTGGTTCAGTCTGCTTAGAAATTCATCAATAATTGAAGTAGCCAATAAACGGGATACCGAAACCGAAACGCGTAGCTGCTTCGTGTTGCGCCACGATAAGTCGATGATATCAGACCCCACACTACCATAATGCACACACGCAAACGCGTGCTAAACACGCAGTACGCGTGGCGCTAACGCCAAAGAAACGAAGTTGATGTCTTCTGATGCCACAGGGAGCTTTTACAAAATTTCCACATCAAGACAGTGGCGATTTCAGCGATGATTTCAGCGACAGTGGCAGCGTAGTCTCTGACGTCACAAACAGAGGGTGGCCAGTAAAAAGTCATGAATCGACAACGCAACCAATATTTAAAATTCATTTTCAGGAAAACTAAATGACTGGCAGCCATATCGTTTGGTATAGATAATCAGAATGCAAACGAGAACGTATATTCAAAATTTTATTAACATCGGTGGACATCGAAACATGGCCGGAGTTGCCCTTTAAAACCCCTCATTAAAACAAAAAAAAGTAGTGCCATCCCTTGAATATTGCCGTCGTCTTGCTCCCCTGCGCTTTCCCTCGACGCTCGGCCTTCACATTGGCCGAACGTGGTCACGCGCTTTTATTCTTGCCTGTTTTTGTTTCTGCCGGCACTGCGGTGCCAAACATTGCGAGTGGAGTACGCAGACGCCACGTTTCGTGCCCTCTTTCTGCTTTTGTAGCGTAGTTCCGTGTTGCTGTGCCTTCGGATGCACCACACGTGAAAGTGGCGGCAAGCGACTCTTCCGGATTCCATCTGCGAAGCGAAACGCGGCGCGGAGCAAGGTTTGGCTGCAAAGAATCAGCCGGGCGAATTCCCGGCTCTGTGAGGTAAGCGAGCGATTTGCTTCGTTTGTTTTTCGCCCTCCTAAGTGCCGCATGTTCGCGCTGCGTTTATTAGCAGCTTTCGTGGCCGACTTCAATCAAGTCGTTGTCAAACACACGTGCTTTTTATCGACTGAGTCATACATTCTATGGCGTTGTGTTTATTTAGCCTCAATGTGTTTTTGAGTGTATCGCCGTACGTTACGAAGCGGTGACGGTGCGGCGATCGTACACTGAAAGCGATCTGCGGTGCCAACAGAGAGTGGCGACGGCTTCCGTGCTTTGTGTTCTCGACGCTTACTTAGCGTTGAAGAGAGACGCGTGGCGACGGCTGATATGGCTTCGCGTTTTGTGTTCTGGACGCTTACTTAGCGTTGAAGAGAGGCGTGCAGGCGCGTATCTTGAAAAGCTATCTGCTAAAGTGACTGAGTGCCGTATTGCTGAGATGCTACTGAAAGGCTGTGTTGTCGCCGCTATGTTGGCGCTGAAGCGAGAGAGGCAGCACGAATAAGAAAAGCAATCCAACCAAGCCCAATGACATTCAGTTGTCCTCTCTTGATGTTTCGGGAGCCAGTAACGATATAATGTAAAAAAATTTCCGATAAACATACGGCCTCAAAAGCGCGAGCGTTATATTCGGAGAGCGCCTGCTAGTTCGGATCCGCGTAGGGGGAGCCAACGCCGGCGCAGGAGGAGGAGAGAGGAGATGGCGCTACCTTTATCTTATTTCAGACACTAGAGTAGTAAGGCATCTTGTTGGGATAGTCGGTTCATAGATTGAGCAAAAATTTTAAACTGCTTGAAGACGGGACATGAACAGAAACATAGACGCACACACGACTGCGCTTTGTGTGTGCGTCTGTTACTGTTCATGTCCCATCCTCTTCGAGCAGTTTAAAACCTTTGCTGAGAGTCACTCTATAGGAGCCCCTATAGGGAGTCTATACAGTAACTCTACCGACACCATTTCGTTGGGGGGACATTAGCTGAAGCAGGGAGAAATAAGAACGGAGGCAATCTTCCAGACACGCTCCAGTATACGACATGCGGCTTTATAGGCTAGCAATGACTATTATAGATCGATCGCATATATCTTATATCACACGGTCACATTGGTTTACTTAAAGATATGGTGGACGGCGAAAAACAACTCACGCATAAATGTAACAATATGAGGGGAAACAAACAATACCGAATGTCACATGAACACTCTTGTTCTTTGTAATCATCATCATATGTTCATCATGATTGTTGTAGTTATCAGACTGTTCGTTTCTGCTGCAGGACCGAGCCCTCACCCAGCGATCTCTATTAGGTCTGTCTTGCGTCAGTCGATTCCATCCTTTGCCTGCAAATTTCTACTCTCACCAGAACACCTGACCTTCTTCTTTCCTTGATTGCGTTTCCCTACTCTTCTTGCCCGTTCATCTCATCAAGTTGTTTATTTGTCATCTGAGTGCTGTATTACATTAGTAACGCACGCTGACAGTTTTCGAGCAATAACTCAGTCCTGAGACACTTTGAGCGTCTAGCTGACACTTTGCAAAAAGAGCTGCTGCGCATGCGCGTTCCCTTATGTGGCTGGAAAGCTAGCAGACGACTCTCCGCCTGGCTGGGCATTCCGGCACGCTCAGGCAAGCTCCCGTGCCCACGTTTCTGAATGCCATACCAGCGCACTGGGTCACCTATGGATGTACGAATTATTCCGGCAAGAATAATGTCACTTTTGTTATTTAGTTGTTTCCGTCCAAGTAGTGGTACCCGCTAAAAAGAGCGTCGTGGGTGAACGTCGTAAAGCGGTTGAATGCGGATGGCTCAGCTTGGTAACTCAGGGAGTTGGATTCGCAGTGAGCACTTTATAGCAGGAATACGTCATGAACTTTGGTCTGCAATGAGTCCTTTGTATTAATATCTATCCTTCTTCAATTTCCGGTCAGATTCAAACTTTTCTAGCCACCCTGACTATACGTGCCAACTATTTTCACATACACCCGAACTTCCGGTCAGGCTGCAGTGCAACGGCACGGTTGTTGCATAGATAAAGAAGCATGTAAGAGCAAGTTAATGAAAGCGAAGTAGGATTTCAGTGTGGCATGGGCGCGGCGGCGTCGGCTAGTGGTTTCAGAGCGCGCTTTCGTGCTCGGTGTACGCTCATAGCTCGCAGGGCGCGGGCTCGCTCCGCCGGCGTATCGCCGGCTTAAACCGTGCGCGTGTGCGCGCTCCAGCTAACGCACGTGTTTTTATTGCGAGAGGAAATGAAAATCAAGGGCCGTATTTCCTAACAATTATTTTGCAAATCATGTCAGACCGTCTCGCACGTCGCTACACATTAGATAGCACATAGATTGGCTACTTGATGCGACGAGTTATAGACATAAATGCAACCTGTTGGAAAATAGGGCACATAGTCCGCGGTCATTCTATTCTGCCACTCGAAGTGCGAGATAAGTGAGCGATATGAAGCAAAGGCTAGCTGACAGAATGCAGCCAGCTTCGACAGATGACGAAGCGACAAGTTGTATGTGTTAGCTTCTACCCAAGCCACTCGATACAATTCAACCCTGACCTTCATTGTCGCTTTGTTTTAGTACATACATGTAACAGTTTGCACAGCACTAAATGTGCATTGCAATGCATATAGTTGAGCTTCTAAAACACTGCAGGAAGAGAAAACCAAGTATGAATCTACAAAAGTCAAATCCAATGGGGTAGGTGCAAGCTGCATGAAAAAGAAGCACTTGTGGGTCACTGACGCTCAGATTGAGCGTAACGTTCTTCACATAACCCTCTTTTTAAGTTCCCAACCACGATGGGCCTGACGCACGGTTGTGTTTGTTGAGTGCAGGGAGCTCCACACCTGGTCGCTGGCGATCGAGCATCGCGAAATGTCGCAAGCCCATCCCGTGTCCAAAAAAGTAAAACGGCATGCAGTCTTCCTCCCATCATTTTGACACGACGTAAGGAGACTAAACAAACAACGCAAGCTGAATTTCACGCCATGAAACTCGGTGGCACAGGTAGCAACAAGGCGACGACGGGGAATGTTTTCCACACAAATACTTTTGCACCTAGCGCCCCGAACGCTTCCTCCGGCATACGGCAGGGGGCGCTCACTTTTTTGCAAAGTGTAATGACCTAGGTAGGACATTAGGCAGTACAATAGCAAAGGCTTGGTGGCGCAACCCACAGCCCCGCTCCAAAGGGGACGTCCATAACATCCATTCCATTCCATCCAGTGTCCATTAACACAGCTTTTTACGCGTAAGCGTAGATGACCCCTTTGTGAAATTGGCGAGATTATGTTTCAAGCCGCTAGGGAAGCGGGCGCCGGAGGAGGAAGGCACTTGGAGGTGGAGAAGAGAATCGCTGCGTTCGCGCCCTTTCCGTTTGTGCTTTGACGACGCGGTGCTCGCTGTGCATGTTCGCAGCGTTTCTTCTTTGCTTGTGCAGCCATCGCCTCCTGCATTAAAAAAAAAAAATCTGAAAAAATAGGGGAGGCGCTGGTGCAGCCACGGCCGGACTCGACTCTCTCGAGAGTGCGGAGGAGCGAGTGAGTCGAGTCTGGCTGTGGTGCAGCACTTGCGCTTTCCCTGTGGCACACCAGGCGTCACACCGTCGAGATCAGACCGCGTTCGCGCCCTTTTCAATTGTGCCTCGACGCCGCGGTGTTCGCAGTGCTCGGGCGTTGCCGTCTCGCAGCTTCACCGGCGCGGCAGTCCCGCAGCTAATTCCTTCCCATTGTTCCTAATGCGATGATGCTGCGTTTGCATGCTCCGCGAGAGTCTACTCGCGCCCGTAAATCTACCCTCGCCTGGCGAATTAATGCAATGCGCCTTCCTAGCGCATTACCGCTGTGTACATGCCTGCGATGCGCTAGAAATGCGATGCGATGCGACACTGTCGCATTCATGTAAACGCGGCTACAGGTACTCATTGGTGGTCGCTCCCACCGCGTATAGACACGGCTTGGGGTGCACACACATCGAGCTTATGACAAAGTGAACTACGAGGCTATATTTGAGACACTACAGTGGACTCACTTGCCTTGTCGTGCTCGCGCATTCATACAATCATTTCTTTGTGAGCGCTCCTTTTCCGTCCATCTTCTCAGAAAGAACTATGGATAATTTACGACAAAGTGTGGAGTGCCCCATGGATCCGTTGCGCTACAACCGGTGTTGTGGGAGCTATCAAACACTCCGGACGTACGACTCAATGTACGCTGGGGATGGGACGGCATCGAGCACTCATCGCTCTTTGGAGCATCGAGAGTGGGGAGAGCAGGTAACACTTGATACAACTCTTGCTTGGTGCACTTCATTGGGGCTTTCAACTGAAAATACCTCCTACATAAGCATTGCTAACAGCTGGAGCCGTCGCAAGCTCGACCAAGCCCCTGTTCGACTTAAGCTCGGTGGTCGCGTCGTGGCAGAGGTAACCACAGTCCGAGTGTTTTGAGTCGACTTTTGTGCACCCGGATCGGCATCGCCCTGGTTACCCTGTGCCCGCCGATTCGCTTCTAGCATGCTTCACCCATTCTTTCTTTCGTCGCGTTGCCCAGAGATCGGGCGACGCGACGAAATCGATCACTCGTATTGCTCGGCACATAGTTTGCTCCGTATTACAGCCTCGATCGGTTTATCAAGCACAATTCCAGCGCCTTACAAAACCAGAATTGGCTCAACTGGAAAACTTTAACTGCGAAACCATGCGTGTGATTAACGGCCTTCCAATGCTCACACCGATCACGATACTTCAGGCAGAAGCGTAGTTGAACACAGTTGATGAGCTCATTCATCAAAGACGCGAAGCTCGGGTGATAAAACACAGTAGTGTTTCTGCGGCTGCTACCTTGGCGAGTTACATGGACCCGTCTGTCCCCTCAGTGGATCAATCTTTATCGCCGCTACCACCTTGAGGCCACTGCCCAGTGACTAACAACAAACCACTTGATTGCACTCGCCAGGTGACTAATCAAAACTCAAATTCTGTGAAAACCACCACGCCTGCCCCTTCCTGTTGGCAGCTCTAGAAACTAGACTTAAGTGCCTATTATGGATACCGGGTCAAGTTCGGCAATTCTGTATGCTTCCTTAGTGTGCCCTTCTTATCCAGATGCAAACCAGACGTATTGCCATGAGTTGGATACCCCCATTACCTCGGTACTTGCAAGTGTTACGTCTCAACACCACAAAGACGTCAATTGGACATTCGCCACAAGGCAAACACCCGCCCATCCATCATCGCCTATCCAGACGTCAACGCAGCGTGGACGTCGACTCCTGACGGGTTAAAAAAAAAGGCTACTACCCCAATGTTACCTGGCAGCCTGAGCTAAGGATGAAAGGGGCGGCCCCCATCCAACGCTACCAAACAACGACGGCCACCTGGGTTTTAATTAGACGTTTGCCATGAAGCAAACCACCACCCATCCATAAGCGCCTATCCAGAGGTCAGCGCAGCGTTGATACTGACTCTTGAAGGGTCCAGAAAAGGCCATCAACCCCACCATTACCTGACAGCCTGAAGTGAGGATGAAGGGGGGAGGGGGCATCCAATGCTACAAAACAACGACGGCGACCTTGCATCGACAGGTTGCTTTTCTGCCGCATATTCCAAACCATCGCGCTTCGGAGGCGGGGTTACTGCGGAGTGTTTCGAGCATGGGCGTGGTATCGCAACGGATCCTACGATGGTGATTTGCTGCTGGGCAGTCTTCAGATTCCCTAGTCGACTCGCCTAGGGAAGACGGCGGTATTAAAAGCCGAGACTTCTCGAGCTGTGGGACAGAGGGTCCTGATGTGAACTCGGACGTTTAACTTGCTCCTGCACAGTGTGGGCTTCCGTAACTGGAACCGTGTAACTAAGCCAATAAACCCTTTTTCCTTCATTCTGATAACCTGACGTAGCAGTTGATGGGCTTGGCAGATTCCTTGCCCTCGACGCGACGCAAGCGCTGTGCGCACTCCGTCGCGTCGAGCGTTCAGGTGTAGCTGCGGAATTACATCTCTGTGCGGCACCTTATCCATGCCCGGTTCGAGTCTGCTGGATTTGTCAGTCTAGTGTCAGTCTAGTGTCTACCTACCGCACTAGTCTAGTGCGGTAGGCAGACCTACAGCACTTGCTATGGTCATGCCCTGGTTTGCAAGTGACTCGTCGACGTCATCTGCGCGTGTGGGTCTCAACCCTAATCGGCTGCCAGATTTACACAAATGGATTTTTGGCCCTCATCACCGCTCCTTTTGGATTTTATGAGGGAGACAGAGCTTCATGATAATGTGTAACATTTCCTTTTGATGCCGTAGGGCAAACTAACGCAATAAAAATGTTCGGTGCAGGAATGACATTTGGCTTGCAATGGACACCGATGCCACATGTACGAGGCCTGTGAAAGATATTGAGGGTTTATATCATGCACGTTGCCAAAAAAAAAAAAAAATGCGTTCGCGGTTAATGTGCCTGTCTTCCCGCTATTGTTATGCAATAGCACCATTAAGAACATTGACTGGTTTTCGTTGTTGGTGTCGACGCAAACTAAAGCCGGTCGATTTCGGCCGGCAACATAATTAAAGGAGTGGACGGGCCGATCCTGATACGAGCGCACGGTAAGTATCCTAACAAGGGTCTTATATTGCTGTTTGTAACGTGGGCCAGTCTCGGAGCCAGTGCAATGACATGTGTGGGTGGGCCGATACAGATAATGCTGTCGACTTGTAATCGCTCAGGTGAAGCATGAGAACCTGGGAGTTTAGATTTTTGTTCTTTTTTATAGTCAACGTGCGCAGGACAAACGAACGTGCCACGAGGAGTCAACATGCCACATCCGTAATTAGTGCGGTGGTTAGTAAGCGGCTTCTAGCTAGGTATAAGATTTGTTTTAGCGGAAGGAGTGAAAGAAGAGGCGGGGGTGGTGGATAATGTAAACGGAAATAGAAATAAACTGCAAATGGTCATTACCAGTGCGCTTGTAACGTCGGAGCCTCGTGCTTCCAGAAAAAAAAAAAAAAGTTTGATTAGCAGAGTCATCTGGTAGTAGCGCGTGTTTTTGTTTCTGTGTTGGAGCCCGTGGTCGAACTCGTCGGAAACGAGCGTATGTGAACTTTGTAAGAGCCGTGGTTTGGTGGTCGGTTTAGTTAACAGTAGCGAGCACGACGTGTGGCCCCAGCGCGTTTCGCGTTCAGAGACAACAAAGTCAGTTAGCCTAACAACGTCCCGTCTGTGGCGGTAATGTTCTGAAAAGGCGCGCTCTCTTCCGAGCTAGAGGGGAAGCCAGAAACCCCTTTCGCATTAACCAGTGCTCCTATAAACGACTGCAAGTTACCTTGACGCCAACACACCGCATAAACATGGCGTTCATGGCACGTTCATTATGTTGAAAGCGCTGTCTCAAACCTTCGGTGCACCCAGTTTTATCACACAAACAATACACGTACAGAATAATGCTCTGAATAAGAGAAGGAAATAAATGTTTAAAACGAGTATTACTATGTGGTCGTACGTGGAGACCACGAAGCCAGACGTCTCGGAGCACGGACTCGATCATTTGGCAGTCGTTTCGTTTTCTGTCCCAAACAATACGCGTATACGACACGCACCCAGCCACGCTTTTAACCTCTAATTCATCTCCCTTGCGCGTTGGCGGCTTTCCATACACTTCTGCGTGCCCTCCTTTCGGCGCAGCGCGACGTTGCGATGTAAACCAAAAGCGATAACGCCTTTGACAATGACGCTTGTGACGAGGAGCGAAAGCTTCCTCAATGCGCGTGTTTTGAACATCTCGTCGTGTATTTGAAAAAAAGGAAAGCAGTCTGGGAAGCCACTATTTGAACAGGGCACGAGCTGTACGCCCCCAACTTTGATGCTCACGCACTGCCACAAATTTCCAGACAAGCACTGGAAAAGAGTGGCCTGATTGAATGATTCCATGTTGGACAGAATTTTCTGCTTATGTTTTTGCATGGTTACTGATGCACGTTATTTTACAGATGCTCTGTAATCTGCCTCAACAAAATAAGATTACTGTCAATTTATGCAGCAATTGCCAGACGTATACGTCTAAAACTAGCGGAAAATGTTCAGTGTTGGGATTTATACGTTGCAAAGAGGGTATAACTAGACGAAGCAGCGCACGAAAACAAGCGGCGAAATGCGAAAACACCCGTGTACTTAGATTTAGGTGCACGTTAAAGAACCCCAGGTGGTCGAAATTTCCGGAGTCCTCCACTACGGCATGCCTCATAATCAGAAAGTGGTTTTGGCACGTAAAACCCCATTTTAATTTAATTTTTTTAAAACAAGCGGGGCACACCCGTCATGAAGCACCGTACTAGAGCGCAGCTCTTACGCGCCCGTTCCTGCGACGAGGATCGGCGTCCTCGGCGTAACCGAGCGAACGAGCACAGCGAAGGATGAAAGAGCGAACGTGGAGTGCAGCGGTGGATGAAGACGGCAATAGAGAAGAATGCGCGAGGAGGAAAGCGGAAGAAGGGGGTGAAGCGGAACCATGAGGCGTAAAGCGGAGGAGGAGGGTGTGTCGAAAGCATGCGAAGAAAAGCGTAGTGACGCGAAAGACGGGCTCTGCGGTGACGATGGCTACGAGCCGACGCGAAAGTAGTGCGCGTCGTGTGTTTACGGATAACGCCACCGATAACATATACGATTCATGGTCATGAAAATTCAGCGTAAACACAAGGGACAAAGAAGAAAATGCACTACAAGAGCGCTGTCTCACGATTGAATTGTGTATGAGCTGAATTTTCACAATCACGAATCCAAATATCCAACCAGCCCAAGTACCCGTGTTATTCACCGTATATGGAAACAAAGCGCTCTGCATGAGCGGAGGTCTGCAGTGGCTGCTGTTCATTGCGGCCACGCGTCGCTCATGCGCAGCCTCTCGCTATCTCGCGGTTAGCGAGGCAGTCGCGCCGCACTTTGTTCCGTTTGCAACGTGCCACACGAGATTGTCCACGCCAGCCACTACACTCTTAAAAAAGTTAACACTCTTTGGGGCGTATCTTGTCCCAGAACAATAATCGCCATCTGTCTTGCCCGAATTTCCTTTCTTTAACGCTGCGAGCCCGGTACTTCCCAGTCACGAACGACATGCGCGTTATCAGTGTGACGCAGCATTCTCGACAGGAAAGTAGCGAGCGCAGAGTTTTCAAAAAAGGAAACGCAAGTAAGGCAGATGACAATTATTGTTGTGGGACAAATATACACCCCAAAGGGTGCAACAGTTTTAAAAGTGTAAAACAAAGTTACACCGCTTGGGTTGTATCTTGCCGCGCAACAATAAACGTCATCTGTCTCGTCCGTATTTCCTTTCTTCAACGCTGCGAGCCCGGTACATCCCAGTAACGAACGGCATACGCGTTGTCATCATGACATAGCATTCCCGACAGGAAAGTAGCGAGCGGGGCGTTTTCAAGAAAGGAAACGCAAGCAAGGCAGATGACGATTATCGTTGTGTGGTAGATATACACCCCAAAGGGTATATATACACCCAAAGGTACACCCCAAAGGGTGCACCTTTGTCTGAGAGTGCACGTATACGCACTCGAAGAAAGGTTTATACCCTTTGGAGTGTATATTTGCCATTCAACAATAATCGTCATCTGTCTTGCCCACATTTCCTTTCTTGAAAACGCTGCGCTCGTTACTTTCCTGTCGGGCATGCTGTGTCATGCTGATAACGCGCATGCCGTTCGTTACTGGAAAGTACCGGGCTCGCCGCGTTAAAGAAAGGAAATGCGGACAAGACAGATGACGATTATCGTTGTGTGGCAAATATATACCCCAAAGGGTGCAACTCTTTTTAGAGTGCACTCTTAAACAAATGTACACTCTTTGGGGTGTATATTTGCCACACAACGATAATCGTCATCTGTCTTGGTTGCGTTTCCTTTCTTGAAAGCGCTGCACTCGCTACTTTCCTTTCGAGAATGCTCTGTCATGCTGATAACGCGCATGCCGTTCGGGACTTGGAAGTACCGGGCTCGCAGCGTTCAAGAAAGGAAATGCGGACAAGACAGACGACAATCATTGTTGTGTGGCAAGGAACTACCCAAAGGGTGTAATTTTGTTTAAGAGTATAGAGCTGCGCTTAAATTTGGCGCTAGGGAGTATCGTAATCGCCGGTGAATTTTTTGCAGGCCCTTTCTGTAACCTTCGCCACACGTGTGTCTATTCTGTTTCACATGCAATAGGGTGTAAAATGTCCGTTATTTGTCTGTCATTTTCATATGATGATGATTTCGCAGTGAAATCTAAAACGCTGAGAAATGCAGCCTGGTTCTTTTGAATGATAAATATGTAAAATACCGGGTTCTCCCTGTCTTCTTTTAGCAGACATTTTTTAGAGTGAGGTTCCTCTTTTTCCTTGTATTATTTTTCCCTTTGGGATATAAGGGATGCTGAGTTTTATTCATCACCAGCCTATTCTTATGTCCACTGCAGAAGGAATGCTTCTCCCAGAGATCTAAAATTATCGCTGTCTTGTGCTACACGATTCCATGTGCGGACGAGCTTTGTTGTGAAGCTGATACTCTGCCGTGGGGACTGAGATGAAACCTGAATGCTACGTCTCCTCAAATTATTATATTCGTTTATAAAACCTTTGTTAGACCTATTAGCATAATTGAATATGTTAAAATCCGTCAAACAGCCAAACAATTCAACCCCTCCGAAGTTGAAAAATTTCGAAGGCGTGGCTCGATGTTTGTAATGAATAAATACTGTCGTCATCACACCAATTAACATAACTGAATATGCTAAAATCTGTGAAAAACCAAAACAAGTTCCTTCGAAATTGAGAAAAGTTCGAAGGCAGGGCTCGGTGTTTATATTCACTAAACGTAACCGCCATCATCGCACTCCAACTTAATTATGCAAACTCACTGAGCCTCTAACGCCAGAAAAAGAGAACGGAACAATAAAGACAGAATCTTCATTTTCTAGTCATCCATAATTATGTAAAAATATAGCATGATAAGTAGTTTAAATCAAACTAATGAAGCATCAAGCCTGGCTATCGATAAAGGGTGTACATACCGACACCAATAACGCGTAGTGAATGCTTCAAGTACATTTTTTGCCCTAGGGACATTAAGCATAGAAATTTGTTACCGGATTCAGCTGTCCGATCAGAAAAGGCCACGACTTTCTTAAAAGCCCTAATTCGTCTCGTATTTCTTGATTCTATGTCTTTTTCTATGTTCTCGTGCTGAATACTACTTGTCTAGTTTGCTTTTGTTCCCCTTGCTTTCGTTTGGTATTCGTATTCCCTTACTTATGTAAAGTTAATCGATTGTTCTACCAGTAGTGATGCTACGTTACCAATGTATAGCTTTTTTATATGCATGGTGCTCATCTATTATGCACCAAGATTTAAAAACATGCAGACATCACCTAGGAGGACAGAAACAAAGTAATATTGTTTGCCGTCGTTTAGAATGCTCAGATTATTACTTTTTTCGTGTCGCCAATTAGATAATTAGTCTTAATTAATTAATCAACTGCTCAAATAATATGATTTGATCAAAAGTGTAAATTAGAAAATTGTAGAGCGACATGAAAAGCTCCCGATGCAGCTTCCCGTTGCTCAATACACGCTACGTAAAAGTGTTTTTCCGAGCTTGGAAGAAGCCCGCATATACACGCAAAATCGACGCGCGACTGGCCGCTCGAGGCACTTTGCGTGCATCGGCGCGCGCACACACACGCACACGCGCGTGCGACTGCAACGTATAGGGGCTGTGGAGCTCACCGTTGTTGAGCACTTCCGATAAACGGTAGCCTTCTAACTTTACATATTGAAGCGAAGCTTTCTGTGCCTCTTTCTTCGACCTTCCGCTGCTGCTGCTGTGGCTTTGCACGCCGGCCATGTCGGGACGTGGCTGAGACGTGGCCATGCCACAAAAACATAAAAGGCACGCGCTGTCAGTGTTTTGTTTCATGACATTTGTTTATGAACTGTCATTCTCAAAATTCCGAGGAATAGCATTGTAAAGAATGCAATACAAGGGTGCACCACGTGGAGGACCTGTGCGGTTGTGGTTCAGAATGGGTATTCGCCAAGTGACGCCCGTGACTTCAACACGGGATTTTCTGCGGCACGGGGCTCTTGACGCTATCGCGTTCGTACGTGGTCGGAGAAGCTCGTGTAAGCATTTACGCCGCGTCGCATGTGCACCATGCCCTCCGGACGCCGTAACTGGGCGTGACCCCCCTACAAATGCAGTGCAGGAGTCGCCGCGCTCGCCTCCGTGCTCACCCACAACAGCAACGACAGTAGAGGGGGCCGGTGGGGAGAATGTTAGAGAGGGAATAGAGAAAGAGAGAGGGCAGTTTTATGAGCTACAACGCTACAACCCAAAATGGCGCCGAAGCGTACACTTAGTGCCGAGGAGACGAAAGCTCGCATAAAGCGTCGAGTGGAGCAAGAACGACAAACACAAGTGGAGCAGGCAAGGTAACATCTCCCATCACATCACGACTGTCGTATGGCGTCAATATATCACCGCAAAATAACGTCAATGAACGCAAACAGCAGACAAAGTTTCGCTTATATCGATTCCCACAGTGCGTGGGATCTGCATATTTCTTTAGTTATGCTCTTGTCTCCTAGGTGTATGGCAGAGACCTGGGTTCCTGTGCTATTACGTACTTGTAGTTTTGGATGCACCCTTATTCTCACGTTATCTTGCCCTGCTTTTGAAGGATCTAATTTTTCATCAATATCATGCTATACCAAACAGCCCAACGTCGTTCACATCTGGCCGTGATTGCACTATAGTTGCATTTTTGTATATTATTCTTCTTTTTCTTCTCGTTTTTAATTTTGACACTGTACCTCAATATGTTCTGACTCCCACTTCTGTGATGCTCACTGGGCAATGTGTAGGTAATAAACAAACAAAGAATTCAGTGGTGAGTTAGCGGTAAACCCGACAGAAATGCATTAGCCTTACGTCGCGCATCTTTGAAGTCCCGGATCCATAATTTAAACCATGTTCACTGACAGTTCACTAGGCTCACGTCCAGCCTCTTCGACGAGCGAAGTACAACTGGCTATGATCCGGAGCACCTACCGCCGTCAATCGCACTATATATGCTTCGTCTTCTTCATTATTACATGCCGGTCACGTAGTATTATATATATATATATATATATATATATATATATATATATATATATATATATATATATATATATAATACTACGTGACCGGCCTCCCACTGTTCACATGCACTTTATATATATATATATATATATATATATTACTACGTGATCGGCCTCCCACTGTTCACACACACTTTTCTTCCACATTTACCCTCGTAATGGCACAAATATAGTGCAGTCTAACGCTGTGGTAAACACCACACGGAGGTACCGGTGGTAGCGCACGGTGACTCCGTGGTAAGGGGAGCGTACTGCGTACGGGTAACTCGCGGTGGTAAGAGGAGCGCCACGACAGCACACAATGCAATATCGTGTAATAAATAACGTTGTTATTGATGCTATGCAATGCTATACGAAAGCGTTCCGTTTACTTCAGTCAGGCATTTCCTCTTTGGAGTCGAGTTGCTGTGTTGTTGCGCTCTTTTTTTTACAGACAACGCGTATTAGTGTCTTATCGCAGGCGACGCCTTTTCCTAGCTGTCGAACCTGTTGGCCTGGTTAGCAGGTTTCAGTTGATCTCGTCTCTTCAAACACACAGTAACAGTAACAAACTGATAAAACCTCGAGTGTATGAGGTCGGGCTATCCCGCATGTTGAAAGTGACGACGACGAAGGCGGGTTTCATGATGATGAAAAGCAAAGTAAAGGCATTTACAGCCTATTTGTGTGCTGAGTGGTAGTGAAGAACGTCGAGACAAGAGGTCAGAGGCAAATGTAGTACATGGGGGCTGCCTCGAAGCCCCCCAAAAGTCCCCAGTTCCCTTAGGTGGTAAACTCATTGTTCTATTGATAGGACGTAAGCCGCGTCAGCTACTTGGCTCGATGACGGTAAGGCGCCACTTCTCCTGTGGCGGTGACCACAAGGCCATTCCTTTATCTTATTCCGGATTGGTGGCGAGAGGGTTTCTGTTGCAACTTGGTGACAAATACGTCGTCTTCTATCTGGTGGGCAAGGGGTTTGTCTCCGCGTCAGAAGACAGATCCTGTCTCGGGAGCGACCGAAAGCAATTACGTAACACCCCAAAAAGGCTCAGGCATCAGCACCACCTGACATCGAAACACCCGGGAAATCAGTGGCACACCAAACTTGCTTTTGTAGTAAGGGCAGAGCCAGTGACCCCGCACAAAAGTCTGCAGGACCAAGCTGATCTTGCCGATACTTATATTATAGGCCGATCATAACCAGACGTTAAGGTAAGGCTTGGAAAAGCTTTTCTACTAACACAGCAACGCAAAGCTGCGCCAGCCGAAGATCTTGTTGAATGCGTTCTTAAATAAACACATAATGTAGGCAAGTGAAAGGAGAGATAAATTGGATAACACTAGTCAAATTAGGTAGCGACGGTGATTCCGTACCAAGGACACCGAGCTCTTGTAGGATTCGAAAACCTTGTAGCTGAGCGCCGGCGCCATGTGGTAAGCCAACACCCAGCCCACCATGAGGGCGACGCCGTCTTCTTTGTTGGTGGACTCGAAGGAGCCCACAAACTCACCGATGTTCCTGAAAAAATAAAGAAGAAAAAAACGTGGTTGCCGGGTCTGCAACTTTTTGCTAACAGTGTGTCGCGAAACTGCGCCGAACACCTATTTCAGATACAGGCACTTATTAGTTAAAACAGAGCCATGAGCACGGATAGCGTAATGATTATGTTCCAATTATGTTAAGTTTCAGTGCTCCACCTGCGGTATCATCGCGTCGGCCGGCCGTGAGCGGTGAACGATAAGAAAAGAATACAGCAGAACGGAATGGATCGTTATATTATGCCGGCCATGGTTATCACGACGCTGTCATTGTTCCACTCTGGTGAGGTTCGCGCAGCTAAAGAAGGAAATAAAGGGAGAGAGGGCAAGAACCAATTACGTGGCAGAGCCAACTGTCTTCAGAAAGCCTCTTTTGTAAACCCCTTCCCATTGCTCAGAAACACCCCTTCGACTGCACAAACTGAGATGAACGCTAAAGATAAAAAAAAAAAAAAAACTAGCAATCCGGGAAATACCTAGGGCTAGAATTTCTCGATGACTTTAGTTCTTATTCCTATTCCGCAAATATACATATATCAAATGAAATATGAAGACGTTTCTCTAAATTAATTTAATTATGGGGTTTTACGTGCCAAAACCACTTTCTGATTATGAGGCACGCCGTAGTGGGGGACTCCGGAAATTTCGACCATCTGGGGTTCTTTAACGTGCACCTAAATCTAAGCACACGGGTGTTTTCGCATTTCGCCCCCATCGAAATGCGGCCGCCGTGGCCGGGATTCGATCCCGCGACCTCGTGCTCAGCAGCCCAGCACCATAGCCACTGAGCAACCACGGCGGGTGTTTCTCAAAAAATTAAACGAGTACAGTAGGTTAAATATATTGTTGAGCTGCCGGTTAAATGTAAATGTAATGTCCAAGGCTAGTGTTTGGTGCTTGCTGTGATAAGGCCAATGTGGGTTCAGGAGGTGCACCTATATTGAGATAAAAAAAATCAGAGCTTCCTCCAACAGAAGAAGTGATTTTCGCAATGGGGAGAATGTGACCAGCACTAGGGCGCTAAGAGAGTTGCAGGAACTCAGAGAGCTATCATGAGTGCAAGCGCAGCACACCATGCCTTGAAGCGTGTTAACAGACGATATAAATGACAGCTTTTGAATATTGCTCGTTGCAGCAAGAAAGATCACACTTTTATGCACTCTCTCAACATAATTTCACCATTTTATTTCAGGCTTTTCTGTGAAAAGCAGTCATTTTAAATATAACAGGCGCGCACTATCAACAGAATCAGTAGCACACGACGCACGATTCAGGACAGGCCTCTGACCGCAGCGCCTCTACTGCTGTCATGAAGTGGAGAAACAGTGTACTACACCGGTTGGCACACCTACCAATCTAGCCACCGTACAAAAGATGCCTTTGGAGACAACATTTCGACAACGTTTCAACAATATTTTGACTTCGCCTGAATAAGTCCTCTTCAAAACCACTTCAAGTATCCGTCTTCCTGTGAACTTGTTCGAGCAGCGCCATTCGAGTACGACGAAAGTTTTATTTCGCGTTAAATTCACTGTGGACCAATATAAACGTTTCAGTTGAAGTACTTTGTAACTTTTTCAATGTTTACTTGCCTTATGAACGATTCGTCGAGCAAATGCATCTCGCTGTCATCGTCGACCTTCACCCCCTCCGGCAGGTAGTGGTTAATGGTATCTATCCACCGCTCCGATGTTATCTGTTCTCTCGTCAGGTATCCTACGTCTGTGTCCGAAAATAAAGAAAAAAGAACATAATTTCCGCGTATGAACGTTAATTTGATCTTGCTTAGTTGAGCTTTCTCCAATATCGACTTGTTTTAAAGAAAATGTTGTCATTAATTAAAAAGGGATGACATTTCCGTATTCAAGCCAATGCGTTCAACACGTCTCGATGTCTGGTTTGCACCATAAAGTTAACGATAGGCTATATGATATATTAGCTTTTTGATTTTTCCGGGGTAAATCGCAGAAGAACAGCAGAATGTAGCGCGAAGGTATCAAGATCCACGAGTCTTTAGAAGTGTAAGCATTTCATAGATTTCGTTTGTGCTCGTAAGGCTAGAAAACGACCTTTCAGTCTGTGCTGATCTATCAGATGCAAGCCAATTAACAACTGTTTGTCACTTGCAAGTGTTTGCCCCCAACTGGGTGCTGAACGAATAAAGGAACAGTATGCATAGCAGCGCTGTAGCATTGCCATATATATTGATATCGGACACCTGCGCACCTTTTGCTATCATTTGACGAATAATGTCATTTAAGAAGACGGCGCCTATTCTCTTTAAGTTTTTCTACTACTGATACGGTATTTCTTTCGTATAGTGTAGCTGCTATCTTTTAAAATATTAGAATAATGCTTGTTCTGATATGTTGAAAGAGATATCCAGCAACTAAACGGGAAACGCTTCTTCAGAGAGAAAAGCAGAGAGTGTCTCAGTTCCTGAGCGAAATTAAAAATATTATTTTTAACAGTTTCTATATAAGTAGAATTAAGCTTACAAAAAAAAAAAGAACGAATGAGATGCTTTGGTGGCACCTACGAAATATACAAGGCTTACTGCACACTTTTCAGCAACACGAGGATGGTTATGCTAGTGGGCACAAAAAAAAAAAAAAGGAAGTAAGCAAACAGACAGACAAAAGAGGCAATATTGAGCTGCCGCAACTTGCAATGGGTTATAGTTAGTGCTCGTTTTCTAAGGACACTTTGCCCTCTTTGCAGAGACACAAACGCCTATATACGTCACGGACTGCAGATTCGTATCCAGCGACAGCGAACGATAGGCTGGCGCGCACATGTCTGGAAAAAACAATGGCGATCGATGCACTCCTGTTACCAAACACGCCACGTTGCCACTCTAGAGGGGTGGCACAGCCGCTGCTGCAAGATTGAATTTCCTAGCGCTCGTGGCAGCACGTACACAATTTCGTCGACGACGCACTTAACCAACGGCGGGAACATACGCATTAGTTTATTCAGTTTTGCTGTGTTGTTGTGTGAAAGGCTACTTACTAGTTACGTCATCGAATATAGTCAGCTCAGAGGGAATGGAAATGAAATTTTAGGTTCTCAGTTGTCTATGACTATGGCCTTAAAACCGTCGGAATGGCTTTGCGTCAATATAAGGTGTACACTGACGTCATCCAGGCCGCTATATAATATTGCACAGCAAACACTGTGGATGCCTGCACGTTATCTCGTTCCACTCATTACTAGCAGTGCTGTGGTAGCTATGAGTGCGGGGAAACAATATGGCGTGTGTGACGTCGCGTGAATACTCCCTGTAGCACCATTGTTCAGCAGCTCGGTCAGCCGTTTTCAATTGCAAGTCACTAATGCTTCACGAGATTAAAAAAAAAAAAAGAAACACTGGGACTATAAGATGCAGCATTGTGGAAGGCCCCCGTATAAATTTTCACAGCCTAAGCTACTTTAACTGGCAATCATATCTAAACGCACGAACGCTTTTGCATGACGCCTCATTCAGTAGGTGGCATTCCGGGCAGGAATCGAACGCCGGTGATATCGGGCTAAGATGCGGTAGGTGATACCCACTAGGCGTGTACATATGAAAAAAAAAAAAGAAAGCCCCATCGAACATTGTTCGGCGGTTAACGCATTGCCAACAAATGCATACTGCATTACTCAGCATACGTTTTCTACTAGTTTACATGAAAAAAGAATGTTACCGTACAGCGTATGGAGTGAACTGATACAAACGTGTGGCTACTGCCGGTAATGTCACTGTTAAAAAGAATTAAGTTGTCGGGTTTCACGTGCCTAAACCACGATATTATTATGAGGCACGCTGTAGTGGGGGACTCCGGAAATGTGGAACACCTGGGGTTTTACACACATGCGCTTCTAAACTCTCTCATCTCTCTCTAGCTACATGTACCACGTGCACGTGAACGGCTTCCCACACTACACGCATGTGTACTTTTTTTTTCATTTTGAGATCCCTAATGCTACCACATTAAAATAAACTTGGTCATGATATTGATTTCGAGAGATGCCGTAGTGGTCGGCTCCGGGTTAATTTTGACCACATGTTATTCCTTATAACGTGCACCTAAATCTTAATACACGAGCGTTCGTTCTTGTTGTTGAAGTATGTTTATTAAAATGCTTTTCCACTCTTGGTCTTCCATTCACGTGGATAAAAATAGGAATGGGGCACGGAGAGCGAGGGCGCGGGGCGAGTAAGGTATTTTTATACGTATTCTATCAGCTGGCGCCTGCCTCATGGACGAACCAGAGGAGCGAATCCGCCATTGCCTTGCGGTGGCGCACGTGTCCTTCAAGGCGGATCCATGTCTCGTAACTGCAATGCTTAGGAATATGTGGCAGTGGTCCCGAACAGGCACGGTCCCGCTGACGTGAATACGTTAATGACGCGGAGCCCTTGCTCAGACACCAGAGTGAGCGTCGCAACTAGGGCTTAAGGAGGAGGAGTAGATTTTAATGGAGAGAAAGGAGGAGAGGTTGGCCTGGAGAGCGTGTCTCTAGCCTGCTACTCCTCACTGGGGAATGGGGAAGTGGGAAATACAGGGAAAGGTAGGTGGCGGATGATTATGATATGGTACAATGAGATACTATATACACGTTGTCCAATATGCGGATGCGCACTGGAGACGCAATACACTAAGAGTAATCTTGTCCATACAAAAAGTAATCTTGCCACAAAAAGTTCTTGCGCAAACACATTTCGCACTGACTACACGTCTCACAGCTTCTAGAGGCGATCGTCTAAACCAGTCTCACTTAAAAAGTTCAAAAGTGATTTTATGGCACGTTGGGCACAGTCAACACTCCTCCACTCGCCCAAAAGCTTTTCTTCTGAAAAGGGGCGGGAGTCACTAGGGCTGAAAGTTTCCCTGCAGTGAAGGAGGTGCCTCATGGGGCGGCAACCAGTATAGAGCGCGCGCGCACACACACGCACACGCACACGCACGCGCACACACACACACACACACACACACACACACACACACACACACACACACACACACACACACACACACACACACGCACACGCACACGCACACGCACACACACACACACACGCACGCGCGCGCACACGCACGCACACACACGCACTCTAGTGAACCGTGGAATTACAGGATCCGGCAATGAAATAGGTCAAAGAATAGAAGCACGTAGCGAAAAAAACCAAGATTTTACTGATGTTCACTCCGGCCACGTCAACCGAAAAATCGCGATTGAATCATTAGAAAAAAATGGCGAGTTAGAATGGCTCCGTACAACGCACTGTTGGTAAGAGAATCATCCCCAGTACTTCTCAAATAGGTGCCACAGTGCTACAATTAGCCTGCCAAGGTGAAACAGGTAAAAGAATAAAAGCAAATAGAAAAAATACCACGATTTTATTGTTTCACCTGGGGAACGGCGCTCACTCCGACGGAGGCCGGTACCCAGCCGAAGCGTCAGTAACATCCTGTTCTTTTTCTCTATGTGGTTCTATTTCACGACATATATATATATGTATATATATATATATATATATATATATATATATATATATATATATATATACCGACTAATGGTGATTAAATCATTAATCGAAGAATTGGAGAGTTAGAATTGCCCCGCAGAAGGCACTAATGGTTATAAGGCCGCCTCCAGCGCTTGTCGAATGGCTGCCGCAGTGATACAGCTGAGCTGTCAAAGGGGGAGGGCGAGCTCCTCTTCAAAAATGAAGAGGGGGGGCAGGCTCCCCTCCTCCCGGCCCTTCTTACTTTAAGCACTGCTCGCAACCAAACAGAACACACAGCACTGCAGACAGTTTAAAGTCCAATCGGAATTCAAGATCAAGATCAGCGCGTGCATTCAAGATGAGGCCATCACAGAGTCTTAGTGGACTTTTGAACGATGCGAGGTTACACTTATTTTTAAGTTTTTTTAGAAAAATAAGACATCTAAAAAATAATAATAAGGTTGGGCAGCTTAAAAAAAGAAGAAAGAGTGCCGAAGGGTGGACATAGTGTGCAGGTCCAGTCTAAAGGTGGTTAGCGCTCGGCGGCGGTTGCATCCCCCGCACCGATGTGGCTGCCACGTACAGCTGGGAATCGAACCCGCAACATGATGCTCAACAGCTAGCTTCACGTATGAACTATGTCCAACCAGCTCGGTATTTCATCCTATACTAACTGCTTCAGTAAAGCTTCGCTTCACATAGCTTCTGAAATGCGCGTTGGATATGCATATCTCTTTTTTTTAGACGTATTTGCCACTGTCGCGTAGCGCTTCTACCAACGCAAGCTAACGCAACCGGAAGGTTTCTTCGATAAGACAGGAACAAAAACAACAACTTTCTCTCTTAAATTCCTTCAGAGCACTGTATAGCCGCCATTTTTCTCGAATGAAAGTGCAACTTAAGGTTTGCGCCACATATGTGCGATGTGCTTTGCACAGGCGAAGCTTCTTTTTCGTGTTGACATCACATGCGATGCAGACACTGTTCCACGTACTTAGGTACAAGATTTTCAGCAAGAAGATCACAGGCGCCCTTTAGAAAACCAGGGTACAGTACGTGCTTATACAGGACATTATATTGCGTGACTTGCCTTTCTCTTATTATTATTTCTTGTGTGGGCTGACTGCGTGCTACACGCCAAGTGTACAAAGCGCTCCCTACTTATATCGCGCCGTAGGAAGTAGTTTGCACATATATTTACGACGTGATAAAAGGTGACCAAGCAATCGCCGGGTAGAAGCGAGTCATTCAAAATTTATGTGTTTCGTCGAATGCTCTCTAGGATGCACAGGAAGTTTCACACGACTCGAGAGGTTTGGCGTAGCCATACAGTCGGGCCCGAAGTCAGCTCCATTTGTTCTTTTGTCGTATCGCGTTAGACCCCGCCGGAATTATTACGAAAGCAAACATTGCTTCAGTCACTTGTCTCGAAAGAAACCGATATTGTTTTACGGTTGAAAAGTCCAGACGTACTACAAAAGAGCCACCACGGTGGCACTCTCTTGTTTTGTTGTTTTGCGTTGACATGATTCTTTGCCGTGTTCTTGGTGTTTAAGAGTAAAATTGAGCTCCATATACAAGCTAGCTTTTTTTAGGTATACAGAATTTTAAACTTTGGCGACCATCTTTTTTGAAGCATGCAGTGAAAATAGCGCAAGATGGAAACACGTTAAACAGGCAATCTTATCGAATTTATCGTGACGTCGTGGGCATCACGTCTTAGGCGACGCATTAAGACGTGACATGGCAAGAACTTTATTGAGGTCCTGAAGAGCTCACGTCTGGGGGGACCCGGGATAAGGCGATGGCTTCACCCATGACGGGACTGGCAGGCCGAGACCCACAGCAATATCATAGGCCTTCTGGATGGCCTGGAGTTAAGAAGGCGCCCACAGTAAGATGACAGACAATGGTGCTAAGCGCTATTGTCCGCCCTCTTCTGTATGGTGTTTTGCTTGGCTCTCAAGACGCTCATATGGACCTATACAAACTATAGCCAAAATTTCATTTCATCTTGCGTTTATCGGAGGTGGTAATGTTCACGTAAAATTTTATTCTTAGGAATAACAATGGTTAGTAAGTGCCTAGTTGGTCACAACCGTACCTCAGGTAAATTTATGAACGGGAAATAGCAAGCATATCGGCGGCTGATGTTGCAACCGCGAGTTGAACTTGAAAGAAAATCTGCTGGAGCATATAAATGAAAGTCACATTTGGAGATCTACCGTCAGAGGGTAGGTAACCTTATATAAAAAAAAAGACATAATATGAGCGTTATAACTGCAATTATGACATGTGTATGCTTATCGTGCACAGCTATGGTCAATAAAAAACACTAAGTACTGAAAGCGGTTAGTCCAGTATAGGTTCTGAAGAAATAATACGCTGATAGAATCTGTTGCTTATCTCGACGCTGGCGGTTTTCATATATTACGAATACCGATTGCTTCACGTACTGTAGAAAGATGGGCTAGTTGGATTTCTGATAAGAGAGAAATTTCCAGCGCTTCAGAAGAAACAGAAAATATTCAGAGAGTAAAAGAGAACAGGACAGGGGGAGGACGCTGGGCTTCAACGGATGTTACCTTCGAAAAAAAAAAAAAGAACAAAGACCAACATGATGTGGTAGGCGACGAGACCTATAATCATGGCACCTGCGTAAAGGCATTTCTTACAAATGTGTAGAACTCAAGTTTTCACGCGCATACTCTGTGAATATTTTCTGTTTCTTAAGAAGCGCTGGAACGGTATCAGTTATCGATTGTCTCCAGATGGTTAGCATTGCGCTCCTTTGGTTGCGATAAACTGTTGTCGAGCACAGCAAAGAAAAATATGCTTGTCCGACGCTCATGTTGGAATGTATATGTGAAGCGGCTAATTAAATGCTGTGTAACTAACGGCGGTGCAGTGCATATTCGTGCACGTTCACAAGCTCTGCCGTAACGCGGACGCTAAAAGAGGCGGATGCAAAGCGTGAGCGGTCATCTACGCAGCACGTCACGAGTACAAATGTGGTGCATGACGCTTGTCGGGGGAAGAGTTGTGAAGACAGGTGTGTGCACAGACAAATACGAAAGAACAACACAAAAACTAAAGCTGCATTCAAGACAACGAGCAAAACTAGAACAAGGTGAAAGCGGGAGACAACGTTTCGGCAAGTGGACTTGTCTTTTTCCAAGGCGACGTATGCTTTCCTCGGCATAGTATATATAGGTATGGTTCTTCTAATGGGGAGCGGTGGTAAGGCGAGTGGGTGCGGCAACGACCGAAGGCAACGACTCACCCGCATTACCCCTTCTTCGTTTTAGAAGAACCCTACATGTATATACTGTGCCGCGGAAAGCTTATCTCGCCTCGATAAAGACAGGTGCACTTGCCGAAACATTGGCTCCCACTTTTACCTTGTTCTCGTTTTGCTCGTCGTCTTGAATTTCCATCTCCCGCCTTCCCCGTGTTTTCTCTATCTACATTCAGCAATTCTGTGCCTCGTGTGGCAGAGTGGCAGAGATTCATTCTTGCCTCTGGGCCAAAAGTGGGCCCTCACCCACTGACACATACGCAAAGGCTAAATCAAAGAAAAGCGAATAAGCGTATAACATAATGCCCTATTCTATTAAGCGATAAATGTGTGCTTGGGGATACCCGAATATATATAGAAGCTTTGCGTAGGGATACCAGGACAGAGGTGCGCCTAATGACGCGATTATATTGGTTTTCTTGCTGGAACTTGCATTCGGCGCATAATATATGACCCCCCCCCCCCCCCCCCCCCCACACACACACACACACACACACACACACACACACACACACACACACACACACGCGCACGCCCGCACGCACGCCCGCACGCACACAAGCACACACGCATATATATATATATATATATATATATATATATATATATATATATATATATATATATATATATATATATATATATATATATATATATATTCGCAATTATATTAGGTGAGATAGTGACCGATCCAGTAACAGCCAGCAGGAGTAGCAGCCACTCCAAACAAGCAGGGGGAAGCAGGCAAACAAAGCTTCGCTTAAAGAAGGGCTCTTGTAGCAAAGTTGCAACTAGTGAATAGGCGACGCCCTTATAATATAGTTACCTGCATGATCTTGCTATGGAAATTCTAAGTATTATTGTATGCAAATTTTCGTACACCACAGGACGTGTAATCGAACATTATTGCTTCGTAGCCTATAGACATGTAACCTGAGTGATAGTGCGTGTGCACCGCGAAATTCACCAAGAAGCAATAGACGACATCACCTATAATGCCTATAATGCCTATAACGCCTTTCACTACTAAAAGTAGTTGTTTTAAATATTCCTTTTTTTCCCGCGAACTGTTATGGAGTGGAATAACTTAACTAATCAGTCTGTCCTGTCGCCAACGCTAACATCATTTGTATCTAGTTTAGAGTGGCTCCATTGCATATTTGTTGCGTTATCAGAGTTACGTGAAACCTGTATTGTTTGACTGTGTGCGCAAACTTTGTTGACTATTGAATTTTTAAAACCACCCTGCTCCCCCAAAAGGGGATTGCTGTATAAATAAATAAATAAATAAATAAATAAATAAATAAATAAATAAATAAATACGTTTTATCCGCACAAGCTGATTCAGAAACCTAAACTTCAGCAAGCATGCAGGAAGTGTACCAGCCTCTTCACATTAAAGGGACTTACACGAGCAGCGTTCAAGGTCAGTATATAAGAACTTCAAAAGCCACCTAGAATTTTTTTTATTCAAGTACCCTAAAGGCCCACGCGGGCATTACATAGGTGTATTACAATGAATTAGTGATATATTCAGTATACGCATTTAAACAGATAATGCATGCTACAATAAAAAGAACACAAGCGGAAAAACAGGAAAACAAACAACAGGAAACCAGTAAGAGCAATACAACGACACGTCCTAAACGCTGAAGATACATATAGATTTAAAATGGGTGTTACACGATATCAACGTAACTTGGTCACTTTATACAAGGAAATATACTTGATAAAAACGTACACATACCAGCAGATACTGCATGAAACAATGAAAGGCACAAGCAGAAAAAAAAATTATGCAGTACAAGTGACTCTGCGCTAACCTAAAAGAAAAGCATTTGCGCAAGGAACATCAAAATATTCTGAGGAAAAAAAGTAAGATAAGAGTAAAAAAAAAGCGCGCAACAACACAGTGATGCCTATAACAAATGAGCAAGAGAATACTATGTTAGTACGTCAAAATACTGTTTTAGTTTTGCTAGGAAATTATCGGGACTTAGAGATGATACGATTTCATTTGGTGACATATTCCAATGATATATCGCGAGAAAGAGGGGCGAATTTCGTAAAGGACCCCCCCTCCCCCCATATCCTTACGCAAGGAAAAGGGAAAAAAAAAGAAAAAAAAAAGAAAACACACATCTGGAATAACGGTATTAGATTTGCCAATATGTTGTAACCGGTGGCAACATCATGCGTGAACCCTGCATAGTCCACAGTTTTCGTGACTTCACTATGTTAAAGTAGTCTCAAATAATTTTTTAATGTTTCCATATTTTTCCTTTTCCCATTGCTTCTGTCACCTTTTCGAACTTTTCTAAAAATTTACGTATCTATACTTACGTCCAGAATCAAGGTCTCAACGCGCGAAGCGTACAATGAAATTCGCTAACGCACCCGCTTAAAATAACATTTCTACCTAAGTTTACCAAACGCCTTGTTTATCTTTAGAAATTTTCCACTTAGAAATGATCCACTTAGTGACTCGGGTAAGGCTTTAATTGTTAGCGAACGCTTGAACTAAAGTCGATGCCTCGAAAATTTGAGTGCGCCTAGTTCATTACTGTGATTTTGGTAATTTGTCTGAGTTCTCGTTTCCACAGCATCTAGAGATCTTAGACTATTTAATGTGCCGAACTTGGCGCAATTAAGCGAGATTAAGCGGGTATCTCCGGAAAGCGTGCAGACTGTAAGGTAATACTGTAGGTTCTTGCATAAGGGACAAGATTCGCCGAAGCGGATGAATGTCGCGATGCCTGTTTCAAAAAACGAATACGTTTTTTGTTCGGTTGTTGCAACCACATAAACGTTAACCAAGCTACTGAGCTGGGGAATAAAAAATCGCTGGAAACCGACTACTTTTGTTCGCATGTCGTGTTTGGAAGCGCCGCATGCATTAGGCGCCACAATAAACGTTGCCGGGAGTTCTTGAAAGTAGCCGTCTTCCATGTACTCAGAAAACAGAAAAGAAGCAATCTCATAAATGGTCACCTCGTTTGCGTATTTCTCGCTTCGCGACACGTTACTCCTCTCCACTGTTATTCTGATGCATCCTTTCTTTTTTGTCTTATCGACGCCACTTGAAACAAATATAGGTGTGAGAGTAGCAGTTTTTGAGACCGAATCGAATACAAATCGAACAGTGCCAGAAGCGAATTGAATCGATACGAATCGAATATTGAATAAGTTTCGGATAGTTTGCGAATGTAGAGCCTTCTCGCCCTTAATATCAAACAACTTAAACAACCTGGTATTCACAAAAATAAAACGTTTCTGTCAATCAATACCGTGCATAATATAAAGCATGCTTTATTAAAAGCACAGAGGGAGCATTAAGAGCAACTAAGCAGATTGATCGCAAAAACAGGGTTCTTAGGATAATGCGTGGTGATGCGTTACCATAAAGAGTTTATAGCGGAAACCTTGTGAACTAATTAATACCTGTGTTACCGTTGCGAGTAATACCGTTGCGACCAGACATGCGTTTCGTCTGCGGCGACGGCAGAGGGAAATAAAGTAGCTTTTTACTCTAGTACTAACTTGCGCGGCCGATGATGCCACTATTGTATAACGTATGTCGCACCGTAATGTATTCTAATTTATTTCGATGAGAGTACACAGGTAAGGCAACGATAAATTGTATCAAGCAATACCCACTGACGAAGGCCGTGTCAAAAGCACGTTTTATTGCGAGTGATCCTGTTTAGCCGGAAATGTCTGGTCTACTGAAAAGCGCAGCGTGCTCTAGTACACTGTGGATTGGATGAAAAATATCGCATTTCGGCTTCAAGTTCACTTTTGATTATGTACAGTCAGCTATGCGAAGTATTTTAAATGTATTCATATTTTCAAATTGTGACTATTTGATTCCAGGACCTAACCGAATAATGACTGTTCGATCCGAGGACCGAATAAAATAGGACAATATCCGATTCGGTATTCGAAAGTTTCAAATATTCGTACACCCCTAAATGCAAATGAAGGTTATTTATTTATTTCAGTACGCCCTCAACGCAAAATGGGGCTTTTATGGGGTGTGTACTTAAAGAATTAAGAATTGCAGATATAGCAGTTATGGAATGGTAGACAGTTATACAATGGTAAGGGTACAAAAGAAGCATGTCTAAGAATTTCAAGCGTCTAAGCATCAAGCATGCCAAGATAAGGGTACAATGACGCAAAGAATTAAGTCAAACAAAACGTAAGGCCGCACTGATTCTTTTGTGTACTTCCTAAGTGTCGCTAGTCGCCCGCGTGCTTTGTGCATAGACAGTGGGTCCACCTCCCTCCATGTCCGAGGGGCAATCGTTTGTGTCTGAGGGGGTCAGAAAGCCCGCGTGGTGACGGGTGACCAGTCATTGAACGCGCAAGGGGGGCGCGGTGCTGATTCGGGGAAGGCGGTATTCTGCGCACTGAGTGGCATTCCCCCGACGGCCTTACTAGGTCCACACATAAAAACCTTGAATGGGACTGCTGTACGTGGTGTTGTGGCGCCGGCTCCCGAGTCCCTGGCCGGCTGGAGACGCCGCCGAGGTTTAGAAGGGCCTAGCAACATTGAGCACGTGCTGCATGTACAGAGTCTGTTCCCCTACGCGTCCGGGAGGCAGTCGTCGGCCTTTGTTGCTGGGTGCTCAGAAAAGCCCCCGTGGTGTCGAATGACAACTTACAGTGTGCGCTGCAGAGATGCAGTGCGCATGTGAGGAGCACATTCGAAGAACGTCGCCTTGTAAACACGCATTCGGAGAACTTCGTCTTGTAGACAATAAGTTTGGAAGACATGGATGGTCATAATTCCCCCACGCGGACAAACCTTGAGGGCAGCTGCGGTACGCGGTGTTGAAGCCCCGGCTTCCGAAACATTTGCGGGATAGAGACGCCACCGAGGTTTGAGACGGCCTAGAGACGCCATCAGGGTTTGAGACGGCCTAGGAATAAATTGTGCGGGCCTGGCGTGTTTTGCTGAGACCGTCAGTGACTACGTAAAAATGAGAGGGGAACGAAGTTTTAAGAAGAAGGAAAACAGTTTTGTTTTCCAGTATGTTTTCTTTTAAGAGTAAGCCCATCCCTTTAGGTTATGGCTTAACAAGCTTTCGACTCTCATTGGCAATTGAATCTGTGGGACGGACCACCCCTTTTCTTTGTCTGTTTGAGCTATAATAATCGGGACGATATGCTGTCCCTCAGGCTGGGCTGAAATCAGAATTGCTGATAGATGAGTAAGGCTCCGTACCATGTACGTTAAAACGAGACTGGGCTCAACTCAGGATTGCTGATAGATGAGTGAGGTTCCGTACTATGTACCCTAAAACGAGGCTGAGCTCTGACAGTCATTGAGACAGTCGAAGAGTGAGACTGTTTCTCAATTGTGCAACTTGTAATACAGTTGTTTTATTTGCCATGTATATAGAAAAGTGTACTTATAAATATTTCTTGTACATCTGACCTCCATCGTTTCCTGTCTGCATTTGATCAACTATTGCCGATAATCGTTCGAGAAACTGCACGTTCCAACGGAGAAGCGAGGACAACAGACGAACTCAAAGAACAAATCATTTATCCGAAAAAGTAAAATGTGGAGCATAATTGACCATATGAACGATATGTGTTCAATGTCCTAAGTTTAGGGCACTTCAAACTGCACTTAACACAGCGGGGCCAGTGCGCATACAGGGGTGATATTTAACGATCTATTAGCCATACTTCATATATATATATATATATATATATGTATATATATATATATATATATATATAACTCGCTGGGTTCTACTAGGACACAGGATGGGAAAACGGCGCCGCGGTAGCTCGATTGGTAGAGCATCGCACGCGAAATGCGAAGGTTGTGGGTTCGGTTTTCATCTGCGGCAAGTTGTTTTTTCATCCACTTTAATTTCCAGTAATTTATCGTTTTTTTAAATTCATTTATTAAGCACAAGTAATTTCCCCTATGTTGTCCTTGGTGTCACTGTTTGTTGGCTTCTTATGATATGACTAATAAATATCGGGCCTCTCGGTTAACCCCCTTTCTTCTCGTTTATATATATATTATATATATGACCGTGGCGCTTGGCTTATTGCAGAAAAAAGAAAGAAATCAAGAAAGATACTGGGCTACTTTCATGTGTATTATGGGGCTACCTTAATCGTTTTCATTTCAACAGCAAGGCAAATATGGATGGTACTCGTGAAAGGCGGCTTAACGGTTTAAAATGTAACGGTTTCAAAATTCATGTTTGAATAAGTTTCTTCACCAAAGCCTTTCACGGATAGTGCGAAGTGAGGCAATAGGGCCTGTTATGGGCGGAAAGCGATCTTAAAGGATAAAAAAAGTAAGCTTTTACTAGGCGTAGATATTCCTCGCGGCATATATACGGAACATGCAAAGCCGTGGATTGAGAGTGACTTTGCATGTTCAGCAAACGCCGTCGCCTTTTCGCGAAGCACAAATGGCATGAAAGCAAGGAATTTCCCTTAATCGGCTCAGAAACGCCGCGCTGTTCCGTAGGGGTGGCGTATGTAGGCCACGCTCAACGTGGGCGCACTGATATGAAATTTCTTGTCGCCGGAGGCTTGGCGGCTCAAATATCGTGCTTTATTTCTCGATGCAACAATATTTGTCCATGAATCGTAAGCGTTTGCTCGCCTCAAGAGGTAGGTTTTACCCGTACGCTTAAAAATAGTATGAGGCTTCAAAGGCTTAAAAAAATATTGCAGGCCTATGCTTTTCTTAGTACTGTGTGCTTGCCGCGCCAATCGGTAGAACAGCAGCTAAACCGTTATCTAATGCGATATATTTATTGTTTCATCTTTCATTTGGAGGGAGGGAGGGGTGAGGAATTAACATATCATGATAAGGAAACCGCTTTTGGGCGAAGTAAAATTAAAAAGGTTTATTACTATTTTAAGTGAATTGCCCGCAACGCGAATGTAACGAAAGCTTGCGGCAACGCTCAAAGACATGTAATATGTGAAGCCGCCGATAGCGAAGGCTGAACACGTCGTTTCCCCATCTCCGTATAAGTGCTACATTGCACGAAGTTGGTTTCTATTGAGGCGCCCTTAATTGCTTTGTTCAAATACTTCTTCAGGAATTGTGAGACGGTGCGCAGGGACTCTTGCATTGACAAGGCGCTTCCTCGGCGGCTTCTTCTTATATTTTTTTAAGTTGCATTTTTCAATATTTGCCTTCCATGCGCTACGAGATACAATAGAATACAAGCTATAGCACAATGCAGTAATTTTCGCACAGACACGGCTTCATTTAGCTCGCCGAAGGTTTTCCGTGACGTGCGTACGTAACACACACACTTGCTAGAGCACGACGCACCTTATTAAAGAGTTGGAAGGCGATTCAACCTACAGTTGAAGCCGCAGAAAAAGTCTTCCTGAGCGAGTTGGCGGGGGGGGGGGGGGGGAGATAGAGGCGCAGTTACCGTGCACTGCACTTGGTCGCGCCACTCTACACGAAGGGAGTTGCAGGAACGCCGGACTCAAATTTAATTTACTGCTCCATCTCCGGGAATAGCCCACATTTTGACATATAATCACGCGTTAATCAATTTAAATAATTTCCGAGACCTAACATGTAAAATCTACGATCCGATTGTGGGCATTCCGTTACGGGGAGAAAAGCGTCCGTGGTGTAATTGTTACAATGTCAGGTTTCTGCGCTTGGCGTGCTGCTCGGATTCGGCTGTTGGACAATTTTATTGATATAGGTATTAAAAATATTGGTTTCCAATCCGCGCGCTGTGAAGGTGGTTGGACAGCGAAGCTGCAAACGACAACTAGAACGATTACCCATGCGATGTGGCTTGTAATTATTCACTTGGTGACATTCACATGCACTTTATACCTAATTATTAGCCTAAGACATTTCAACTGCCTGCGACTTCGTTTGCGCCGCTACATCGTGCAGCTACAAAGAGTGGACCAGAGTGAAAAGACGCTACATTAAATACGGACGCAATATACGGTTCATATCGAGAAAAATAAAAACTGACTACTCACTTTCAGAAGCTGGCATAGTAATTTACGACGAACTGCGCCAACAGGATGTCGAGCTGTTCGCGCAAACAGCGCACACTGAACACTTTCTGAAAAACAAAGCTCACAATTTTTTGCTATGGATTCCCACCGTGCAGGATCCTGGAATGGGTTCTGCGCGTTCACTTCAAGCAGCAAAGCCAAATCGTAGGCCATTGAAAAGCAGAGCCTTCCGCTAGTCGCCTTTGACGCCGCCATTTTGCGAAACTTTTTTTATCGCGCTCTCCCGAACAAGCGAGAACCACGAGAGTATAGCACGAGAGCCTCCCCACGTACGCGCGCAAGAATCGGATGCGTGCTGTTGTGCCCGGCGGCCGTTGAGAGCGGGGGATGTCACACCGGCTTCGCGCTACGATTCTTCACACCTGTCAGCCGCAGAAATTGGCACGACCACGCCGGAATCGGAGTCAACGGGTGTTCCCCATCTTTTCCCGTTTGTGCCAAGTGAGGTGCGTGTAGGGTGCCTCGATGCCAGCGCCGCCGTTAGCATCGAGGCACCCTAGGTGCGTGCGTTTCCGACCAAGCTCCCTTGGGAGGAAAAGGGGCAATCGACCTGCCGACGCCATCGGTCACCCGACCCCATCGTTTCCCTGACGCCGAATTGAGGGCAACCATGAACAATGAAGACGCAGGCATAAAAAACGGATCCAGACGGCTGGAAAGGAAGAGGACGCTCGGAAACAGTGTGAGATTCGGACATGCTAAGACGCTACCATAGTGTGCTCCGATAGTTGGAACCGTTTTGTAAATCTCAACCATGTACCCTTTTGAATGCATTCCCTTTTCTTCATTCTCTTAAACGTCGCTCGTAACCCTTTCTCCCTGCACCTGGCATGGCACCATCGATGGAATCTTCGCTGGCCGCACAGACCCCCGACTTCACAATAGTGATAGGCAGCGGTGAGATTGACCTCACGGAACTTGGGACGTGCTGACTTCACAACAGTGGCTGGTAGCTTATGGGATCGGTTGGCGTTGGCTACATTGGTGTGGTGTGTGCTGCGTGTTTGCTTCTTTCTTCGCCAGACTCATTAGCGCAGGCAGTCGCTAATGATGTTCGGTGTTATTATTTATTTTGTCTCGTAGGCTAAATTGCTAGTGGGGAGGAAACAGAGGGTGCACGGTGAGCAGGGAGAAGTTGAAAAACCCAAGAACTCCTCAAAATTCATGAGCAGATGGGCATTTCGGTCGGCCCTGCTTAAGGCGAAAGGCAGAAATTGGAGCTTTTGCAGAATGAGGAGAGGAGTTGGGAGGAGGCCAGGAAAATTATGTTTCAAGTAAAGAGCGCGACGAACGAGAATTCTGCGGGCTCCTTATGGTAGCGACGAGGACGGGCCAGCGAGTGCCGAATGTTTGCTTTTCATGTCGTCAGAACTCTCTCTAGTACAAGAAAGCAGACGCTAGGAGAGTATGAGTGTTTTGTGGTGGCCACCGTTTTGGAAATTTACCTTCTTTAAGTAAGCTATTTCAGTGTTAAGGAAGGCTGAATTTTGAAGGCAAATGAGATTGCTATGGAGACTTTCGAAGTGCAGGACCTCGTTCTAATTTGCGAGGAGTTGGGCATTTGCGCCGGCTCCGTAAAAAAAAAAAAAGAAAGGGTGCAGTTTTCGACGTCATGAACCTAGAAGATGTGATGGTCGAGGATGCTGACGAGGCTTGGGAAACCACAGTTGAAAGAAAACAAAAGGCATAGGAGTGTGAGTGGCGCGAGCGTGAAGCGGTAGAGAGGCGAGAAAATCGCAAGCGAGAGGCAGAAGAGTGCGAGAGGTGCGAGCAGGAGGCAGCGCAACGGCACGCTCTTAGGATGGCAGAGCTTGAGCGCAAAAGTCAGATACTCAGACAGAAGATAGCGCGACGCCAGCTCCGCACTCTCGAGGCAGACCACGATATAGTTAATTTCCTTGCCGGTTTCGAAAGTGTGTTTGAGAAAGAAGGTGTCAGCCGGGACTTGTGGACCGAGGGATTACCAGCGCTAATCCCCTTGAGTGTCGCTAAATGCTTCATTAACTGCTTGTCCGAGGAGAAAGCACGAGACTACGATAAGGCTAAGACGTCTTCAGACTCTTCGGTCTGGAATTTCGTTTCGACCTCGAAGGCCGAAAAAGAGAGAGTGGCAGAATTCATCGAGGATAGAGACACGCGACAAAGTTTCCGCAGTACGCCGTGACAATAAGAGAAAAGCGGCAAAGCGCGATATGGTGCCGGGAAGCAAAAGGGTAGGATGTCTGTCCGAAATAATTTTAAACCGGAGACTTGAAATTCCCTGGGCACGCATAGAGAGAAAGAGGGCGACGCACCTCAAGCAGAGCAAATCAGTACGAAGGCGGCAATTTCGGCCAGCCTGCAAGAGCAAGTCAGCTATGGCTCTTCGAATGGGTCGGAGCAAACGCTGATGGAGCGAAGAGAACCCTTCCCCAATATGGGAGCTTTTACTCCCAAGCTTAAACGCTGGCAGAGATCGGGGATCGGCGTGACGCGCGTCGCGAAAAAACATGGAGGACGCTTAAGCTTCGCCTTCAAGAGTGGAACACGATAGCGTTATCGCACCCCGTTCGCACCGCCCACTCGTTCGCTCGGCATGCTCTTGAGTCACACAAAGATGAAACGTGCACCTGAGCAAGCGGAACGAACCAAAGAACTCGGTGTCTCAGAGGGAGAAACGATCTACGCGAGCCAAACGTCGTGATCGGCACGGACAGCCGGACCGCGACGCGCCATGAAGGCGGACGCGGTCATGGGGCTGACGCCTCGATGGGATCGTCCTCTATCTCGCTCGGGAGCACCATGCAGACGCATGACTCCTCGCCAGCAGCACGGCACACATCGCAGGGGACGCTTTTCCAACAGACGCGCTACGGCGAAGCGATCGCGTCAGAGGCGTCCCGCATCGGACGCTGCACCTAAGAATCGCGCTGTGAGCGGAAAGAGGAGCTGCGTCGCCTAAACACAAGGGTTCGAGTGACGCACGCTGGAAGCTGGAAGGGGAGAAAGCGAGAAAACTTATTAAACACAAGGGTATGGGGGCATCCTCGCACCGGTCCCCGCGCGGCCCCAATGCGCTCAAACGAGACGAAGGGGAGCAGCGGGCGAGCGCCGTACATTGCGAGGAGGGGGTATTCTCATCAAAACAGCCAGGCTCGCACATCAGTCGAAGACTAGTAGCTGATAGTTCAGCACAATGCGTTGGCGGGCTAGTTGGTGGGAATCCATGAATACTTTGTTTAGCGCAAAACGACAGAGACAAGAAAGACGACAGGACAGGGCGCTGGGCCCACAGTAGAAGAAAGATAGTTCAGCACAATGCGTTGGCGGGCTAGCTGGTGGGAATCCATGAATACTTTGTTTAGCGCAAAACGACAGAGACAAGAAAGACGACAGGACAAGGCGCTGGGCCCACAGTAGAAGAAAGATAGTTCAGCACAATGCGTTGGCGGGCTAGTTGGTGGGAATCCATGAATACTTTGTTTAGCGCAAAACGACAGAGACAAGAAAGACGACAGGACAAGGCGCTGGGCCCACAGTAGAAGAAAGATCTTTCTTGTCCTGTCGTCTTTCTTGTCTCTGTCGTTTTGCGCTAAACAAAGTATTCATGGATTCCCACTAACTAGCCCGCCAACGCATTGTGCTGAACTATCTTTCTTCTACTGTGGGCCCAGCGCCTTGTCCTGTCGTCTTTCTTGTCTCTGTCGTTTTGCGCTAAACAAAGTATTCACTAGTAGCTGAGTCAGCCAACGACTTCAACGGATAAACGTCCGACTTATCGTCCTTAAAGCATTTCACTAAAATGTGCGTCATGACGACCGAAAAGAAAAAAATACTTTCATCAAAAAGCACAAGGCGTGAACCACCACGCAACGGCAACCAAATGAGTCCGAAAGCCGTTCACAGCTTCACTATCGTATGGAGTTATAAAAACCCTTCAAACACAAAATAATCGCACGGGAAAACCACTAATTAATTACTAATAATTTTTCATCCACTAACTTTCATAAAGTTTTAAGAACAACCTAATTTGTAGCGTAAACAATAAATACCACGACCAAAATATGCGACTACGAAACTAGCGGTAACGATCTGTACTGTTGAAAAAGTGTGCTCAAAACGAAGCTACAACGGTTGCAACCGCGTGCGCACACCCACACACCCGAACGCTACCTTGACGTTGGTAGCGCCACCTAGAAGTGAAAATTACTACTAATTTTATTATCTTTACAAACGTAACGCTACTAGAATAGTTTATTGCACCTTTGCAGATGACAAGGTGACAAGTAAGGTACGATAAGCGTCCGCTACCTGTATTTCTTTCATTTCCCTTTGGTGTTGTTCTATTTAACTGAACATACGGGAGCTGTCCTGCAGGCTTGGGAGACGAGAAGACGACAGTTCGGCGAGGCTCAAATAAATCGCATGCTTCTTGCAAGGCGAGAGTCGGGAGCAGCCGCAGATACAGCGATTAGCTGCGATAATGTTGCGGCTGTTTCTGAATCAGAAGCTCTTTGAAGTCAATGGTTATAGCGGCTGCGCGCTGCGATCTCAAAGCGTGTTCGTTGTTTGATCTCTAGTACCACGTCCGTTAGATAAAAAAAGCTATATTTACTTTCCGGACGGAGGGTGCGTCGCAGGAAATTCGAAGATCTCTCACGTGTATCTTTGCGGCATGTGCGCCGCTTGGATCCTACGGTTCCCACAGCGCGTCGGATGCTCGAAGGTAGTAGCGTCGTCGCGTGTCGGCGCCTGTCTTATCGCCGGCCGCGCTGCCGCCGTGTCTACTCTTGGGGAACTCCACATGCGCGTAGACGCCGTGTTTGCGAGTGAACTTCGCATTCTTCTGCTCCCCGAAACATGCTCATTTTGGATCGTACCAATTGCTATCTCATCTAGTGCATGTTAAAACGACGATGGCATTTGTACACCGGCGAAGAAATAAATCGTTATGAACGTGGGCGGTCATGAAGCTAGTCTAACGCTGCAGTTTTTACAGAGAGAAAACGGCTACGAAAGTGAGGCAGTCCCGGAGATAGGCGCTTGAAAGCGTCAGCTTCAGCGTCAGCACGAGGAAGTGGCACGCAGCGCACGCGCCAAGCATTTCAGAACTTACTGGCTTTCGAACGAGAGGAGCATGCGCGCGATCGTGGCATAATGGTTAGAGCACCGGGCTCGACGGCCGACGTTCGATGCCACCCCATCGGTCACACATTATTTTCTTTTTATGGAAACGAGGCGAAAGAAGAACCTACCTGCAGCAAAGTGACAGCAATGAGGTTGGAACGCTTCGCATTTAATTTTTGGTATCTCTTCATATGCGAGTCCTAATTATTGATACTGGACTCAACTGCTACACAACAAAAAACAACTACAAAAATCAACACAAATTACCCAATAAATTGTTTATTGAGAACACTCAACGGTAACATTGTTGTGCAAGTGTTGAGCGAACTCAATTGCTTTTGAAAATTTGTTGAAGTCCGTTGTTTCAACAATTCCCCATTAATATATCAATGATTAATCAACAGTCATTTTTGTACGGGGATGCACCCTCGGGCGGCGAGGGGGCTGTTGTGCCCGGCGGCCATTCAGAGGGGTGATGTCAGCTCGGCGACATGCAGTTGTCACGCTTCACGCTACGATTCTTCACACCTGCCAGCCGCACAAATTGGCACGACCATGCCGGAATCGGAATCTTTCCGTGCTTGTGCAAAGTGAGGTGCGTGCGTTTCCGACCAAGCTCCCTTCGGAGGAAAAGGGCAACCGACCTGCCGACGCCATTGGTCACCCGACCCCATCGTTTCCCTGACGCCGGATTGGGGGCAACCATGAACAATGACGACGCAGGCATAAAAAGCGGATCCAGACGGCTGGAGAGGAAGAGGATGCTCGGAAACACTGTGAGACTCGGACATGCTAAGACGCTACCATAGTGTGCTCCGATAGTTGGAGCCGTTTTGTAAATCTCAACCATGTACCCTTTTGAATGCATTCCTTTTTCTTCATTCTCTTAAACGTCGCTCGGAACCCTTTCTCCCGGTACCTGGCATGGCACCATCGATGGAATCTTCGCTGGCCGCACAGACCCCCGACTTCACAATAGTGATAGGCAGCCGTGAGATTGACCTCACGGAACTTGGGACGTGCTGACTTCACAACAGTGCGTACGCGGTGGCCGCGTACGCATCACGTAACGTTCGTGTTGCGTTCTGCACATGCGCACTTTGCAGAACGTAGCGACCTTACGTGCGCAACGACGTTGTTTGCGCAGCATACGCAGTACTAAAATTGTCTACTAACTGAGAACTTGACCTAGCTTCGTACAGGATCAGGGGCTAATGGCTCGAACAGAACCGGACCGCCCCGGGTTGGCCCGGGCCAGAATCTATCCCGCCCGGCCGGGTACGGGCCATATTTAAAAGCACCGGGCCTGGCTAGGAGGGGGAGGCGCATGGTACTTTCGGGCTCGGGCCGTGCCCGTGCCTGAAAAAACCGGCCCGTGCAGTACTCTGCTTCAGATAGTCGGATTAGAAGATTCCCTTATGATTATGGAAGATTGAGTAAAACAGCTTAAGAGGAAGCTTTAGTTCGGGCCTCACTCCGACGCGGCCTATTCAAATACATGTAACACGCAAAAACCTATCTCTGAGATCACCCCTGGACCGATTTTAATGAATTTTTTTGTATTTGAGAGGGAAAGTTAAATTCTAGTGACTGCTGGAAGCGGAATTTCGATTTAGGACCTGAATTTTGTTAAAAGAATTTTAAAAAATTCGCATGTTCGTAAAATACAGACGCACGAAGTTTATAAATTAATAGCTCTGCATCAAGAACAGATATTACGGTTCTGTAAACGGGATCCATTAGATCATTCAAAGCGGACAAATTCTGTATGTTAATTTATATATTACGTGAATTGGTTACGTTGTGTACAAGTGTTCTGCAAAAGTTGTACTTCCATATTATAATTTTTTTTGAAATTCATGTGTAACACACCAATTCTGTCCGCTTTAGATGTACTAGTAGATGCAATTAACATAACTGTGATATCATTTTTATTGCTGAGTTAGAGTTGTAAACTTCATAATATCGTTTTCTGAAAACTTGCGATTTTTGCCACCCTTTAATAAAAGATTGACGACCTAAGTCAACAGTTCGAAACCAACAGTCACAAGATTTGAAGTTTTGCATTTAAATGGAACGAACCTCATCAAATTTGGTGCAGTGGTTGTTGAGACAAACGAATTCTCCTTTTACATGTATTTAGATAGGAGCCCCCGAGCTAAAGCTTCCTCTTAGGCGTAACTTACTTCGTTGTTCAAGCAAAATGATCCAGTCAAGCTCTCTTTTCCTTGCTCTCACACTTTTCTAAGCGTAAATGGTTGTATCTTTCCAGAAAGAACCTTGCCGTAATGGATTGGATTGTTACAGCGAAGCTGTATACGTCAACCGTACAATATCGCGCATGCTTAAAATCGCACAGGCTTAAAAAAGTTGCAAGTAAATATGATGTTAATGTTGCTTTCACTGCTCCCAATAAGCTAGGTAAGATATGCGCTGCCGTGCAGAGGGAAAAGGAGCAGGTAAAAGGCAAAAGAAGAACAGATATTCGTCCTGTGAAGCACAATAAGAACAACCGTTTTACTGACTGTCGTATGGGTGTGGTTTATAAGGTTCCATTTAGCTGTGGCCAGTTCTACGTAGGGCAAACGGGGTGGTGTATCTATCAGAGGCTAATGGAACATGAAAGGTCGTTAACCGGTGGATCGCCTTCTAATCTTTCCCTACATTGCCAAGATTGTAACTGCACGCCAGAGGTAGATGAATGCGCGATATTGTACAGGCACAAGAATGAAGATACGCGTCTTATGGTAGAGGCATGCCATATCTATAATAGTGGAAGTGCGTGCGTGAGTCAGTCTTCGATTACTTTACATAAGGAAGAGATTAAGTGCCTTAACAGCTATCTCTCACGTAGACTGGCACATGTACCCGACTGACACGTGGTGATACCATTCCAGAGCTTGCGCAGATGAGTTTTGTGTCTTCTTTCTTCTTTTCGCCTCATTGCTCCCTTCAGTTGATAGTCGGCGTTCGTGTTGTCCACTTCTCTGTGTCCCGTCTGCACGCCTCACCTATTTGCATAATGAATCCTTACGATCTAGCTCAGCTTTCTGTCGTTCTAGGGGGGGGGGGGAGGTCATTGCCCGTGCTCCTTCTTGGGACCTCAGGTGACTGCCCGACAGGGGCACCACCACTGACACTCGGTAAACCTGTTTTACTGTGGAATAAAGCCAGTCTACTCTCCGTTCTCAACCTGTGAATACGTGTAATACTTGCCTCCGCTAAATCGAGCTGCCAACAAGTGGTGACCCAGTACATGTACGTTTTTTATCGAACACTGCCATGGACGACGCTGCTCCTACTCCTGCTGACAGAGAAGACGCCACGATTACGCGTCCTGTCATCGCCGCAGAGCTTCAGCTTCCCAGCTTTTGGCACAAGAATCCTCGATTTTGGTTCATACAAGTAGAGGCCCGTTTTCAACTCCGGTGCATCGCCTAATAGACAGCAATATACCTGCACGTCGTCGCCGCGCTATCCTCCGACATCGCCTATGCCATAGACGACTTGCTATCGGGCACGTCTTCGGCCACAGCATACGACGCCCTAAAACGCATGGTCGTGCAGCGCCTCGAGCCATAGCAACAGAGTAGGCTTCAACAGCTCCTTTCCAAGGAACTCGGCGACCAGCGGCCGTCACAACTCCTGCACCGGTTGCGTCAGCTGCTGGGTGCTCACTCTGCAAACGAGAGCCAGCTTCAAATTTTGCGTGATCTTTTCTTGTCGCGCCTCCAAGAGCTTACACGCATGGGGATCGCGGGTTCCGACAAGACGAGTCTCGATCGGCTTGCTGCACTCGCTGACCGCATATGCGACTGCTCGTCTACGGCACAGCTATCTATTCCCGCTGCGAGTGTCAGAGCCACGAGACCGACTCTCGCGCCTGGAGGAAACAGTCGACCGCCTTACCGTGCACTGGAGGTGCTGACGACGGGTGGCAACATTGGCGACCAACTTCGGCGCAACCATTCACCTTCAGAGTCTCGCAGCGCAACTAGAAACTCGCCGCGCCAGTTGTGCTGGTACCACCGTCGCTTTCGCGAACAAGCGATTCGCTGCACCCAGCCCTGTTCGTGGACGGGAAACGCACTGGCCAGTCGCTAACGGCGGCATGCGACATCGGCCTTCGCGCAAGCCGCCCATTCTTCGTAGTCGACCGCATCACCCACCGGTAGCCGCCTCCTCGTCGACACCGGAGCCGAGCTGCCTATCGTTCCCGCCACTGTCGCAGATCGCCAACGCGGAAGTCCACACCCACACCTCACGCGGTGAACAACACTGCCATAGTGTCGTATGGGATTCGGTCAATAACGATAGACATCGATCTACGGCGCTTGCACAGATGGGTGTTTGTGATCGCCGACATCAGCACCGCCATACTGGGAGTGGTCTTCCTCAGCCATTTCAACCTAGATGTGAGCGTTCGCGACATGCGCCTAAAGGATAACGTCACGTACCTCGCTGTACTTGGCCTGCAGTCCAACCTCACCTCATCTAGTATCTGTAAGTTTCGGTCTGTCTCAACGTAAAACAAAGTACTTGCGGAGTATCCGTAACTCACGAAGCCCCGAAATGGTTCGCTGCCAGTGAAACACAAGGTGACGCATCATAATCACCACCACCAGCCCACCTGTCGGCGCGCGGCCATGGAGGCTCGCTAGACGGAGGTTGGAAGTTGCCTACCTTGATGACATTCTTGTTGCAAGTAGCACAGACGAAGAGCACAAAGAGCCCCTTCGCCTCCTATGTGAGCGACCGGATGAACACGGCCTAATCCTAAAGCCCCAGAAATGCATTTTAGGAGTTGAAGCCATGGATTTCCTCGGCCATCGCATTTCACCCCAAGGCATCAAGCTACTGGAATAACGGGTGCGGGCAATCAAGGACTTCCCCTCTCCAACCTTCTTCAGAAGTTTGCGCGAGTTTCTGGGGTTCATAAATTTTCAAAGGCGCCTCATATCATCCTGTGCGAAAGTTTTTCAGCCACTTACCGGCCTGCTGCGTCGTGACTCCAAAAAACCGCCTACGGTCCACTGGTCCTGGGAGCACGAACAGGAAGCCAAAATGCGGTTGGCTACTGCAGTGTTGCTGATTCATCCGTTGCCCGACGCCCCAACTCGCCTTATGGCAGACGCGTCGACCACGGCAGTGGGTGCAGTACTACAGCAGCACGATGGCACAGACTGGACGCCTCTTCTTGTCAAAGCGCCTCAAACCCACAGAAGCTCTCTACAGCACCTTCGGGAGGGAGATGTTTGTCATCTATTGCCCTGTCAAGCATTTCCGTTATTTTCTTGAAGGATATAGTTTTTACATTCTGACCTACCACAAGCCTTTAACCTTCGTTTTCGAGAACAGTTCCTCCTATTCAGAACATGAGCTTCGGCAACTTTCCTTTATCTCCCTATTTTCTACGGACATCCGCCATATCTCTCGGACGAAACATCCGGCAGCTGACGCACTGTCGTGGATCGGCGCTTTGCCTGCTCGCCCTATGGATTTTGAAGCTCTAGCCTTCGCCCAGCAAAACGACCCCGAGCTGCCCCAATAGCTGGAAAAAAGCTCGTCGCTCCGCACAACAACATTGGTCATGTGTGAGACATCGCAGACAGCTCTTCGACCGTTCGTGCCCTATCAGTTTCGGCTGCCAATAGTCGATCCACTCCACGGGCTAAGCTATCCCGGCATCAGAGCGACACAGAGGTTTATCACAGAACACTTCGTCTGGCCAGGCATCAACAAAAATGTTCGAAGCTGGGCAAGAAGCTGCCGAGCCTGTCAAGTCGTCTGTGGGAAAAGACACTTCTGCCAGGTTTATTGTCGCAGAGCGTTAAGCCGTCCTAACATGGCGTACTCAAGGTGACAAGCCTAACATCAGCATACTCCCTGTCACGAGCCCATCTCCCTCTTCCTCGATGCGCTCCGCGAGCAGGATTTCCAACACCGTCAAAGTGACCAGGTACACGCATTCAGCGCTGCAACCGTTTCGACCACGAGGGAGCCGTTTCGATCACGTGCATTTAGACTTGGTAGGTCCTCTTCTGCTCTGCCAAGGTTTCAGGTACCTTCTCACGTGTGTCGACCGGTACCCAAGGTGGCCTGAGGCTACGCCTCTGCAAGAAATCACGACCGAAACACTGGCGGAAGCATTTGTCGGTACGTGGGTATCGCGATACGGTTGCCCTTTGCGAATAACTACTGACCGAGGCCGGCAACTCCAAAGCTTGCGTTTTCCAGCCTTGGCGAGGCTGCTCAGCATGCACCTGCATGCGCCTGCATAACACCACGGCTTACGACCCACAGAGCAGCGGCATGGTCGAGCGTCTCCACCGACAACTGAAGGCGTCATTGACCGCCACGCTCGACAGACAGCACTGGGTGGAAACGCTGCCCCTAGTACTGCTGGGGCTCCGAACAACAATCAAGGAGGACCTCGGAGTCAGCGCTGCCGAGATGCTCTATGGATTAGCAATCTGTGTTCCAGGCCAGTTTTTCGGCACCCAGCAAGGCACTCCGCTAGCGGTGGCGCAGCACTTAGGCTACATTCCTGGCTCGACCAGCTTCGACATATACCCCCACGTATCGCGCGCGGGCAGCCTGTGTTCAGTTTTCCGATAATGGAAACAACCACGCGCGTTTTTCTGTGGCGCGACTCTATCAAGCCACCGTGTCTCTTTTTCGCGTTCAGAGAAAACCTTGAAGATTGACGTACGCGAGAAAGCAGAGACAATGTCGTGTGGCCGCGTGAAACCCGCCTATTTTGAACATTAACGCTTCATTCCTTCCACCATTCACACCTAAGCCTCCGGCATTCTAGGGGGGAGCCCTTGTAGCGACCGTCTGTCACTGTGATTTGTCCCCCACTTCTGTGAAATTCAGTTACCTCGCCTGGCCTCCAGGTGGCGGTCATTGCCCCTGCTTTCCTGGGACCTGAGCTGGCTGCCCGACAGGGGCGCCACCACTGACACTCGGCAAACCTGTTTTACTGTGGAACAAGGCCAGTCTACTCTTTGTTCTCAACCTGTCAGAACTACTTGCATCCGTACTACTTGCCTGTGCTAAACCGAGCTCCTAACAAAGTGTACTTCTGAAGAAAGCAAACCTGGCTAGTCGGAAACACGATTCAGGCGTTTCTCACTGCGCCCTACAACTTTCGAAATGATGTCTCGTCAGTTAACGACTAAGTAAAGTTGAGTGTTGTTATTTTATAACATAATTGGGCAACATGAAAATATATACATCTCAAAGGCAAAAAGCTCAAAGCAACAGAAAAGTCTACTCTGGTACTTAGATTTTAACTCTGGAGAAACAGGTATGCTAAAGCTTGTAAATATTTAGGTGAGGTCATTTGGCTCCAGTCTATTTGTTATTTTGTCTTCTCTCAGGCAGCCGTAAATCCTCCTGTGATGTGTTGGTCTATGAAACATTTTAATGTAAAGTATTAAGATGTCTTTCGTGTGTTCACACATGCAAGCCAGCTTCAAGAGCTCATGTGTTCAAGTTAGTTGTTACAAGGGTATGCTTAAGCTGGGCGTTTTGAGTCACTTCGCCTTCTAGTCATAAACATAAGTCGCAAAAGAAGACCAGAATGATTGTTCTCATTGAGTTCAAATGTATATTTTTTGTCAGATGTACTTACACTGTTAAGAGCCCTGTAGGTTCAGGTTCAATGTAGTTGTACCTTATGTACTGTTATGTCTCATGTGCACGCATGTTTAGTGCAAATAAACGTACCTGAAACAGGTCAGTCTCTCGTTTGCTTTTGTTCGTAATATGGAAAGTTACGAGCAGGCACCGGGAGATGCAAGTGTGAACAGCAAAGCAATATCGAAATGACATGAATCAAATTTAACTAGCTCAACAAAATATCAATCATATTTCAATGGCGAGTTTTGAAATCTGAGTGCGATCTGAACTGGACCACAATGTACTTTCAGTGCTGCGGCAATAATTACTCAACAGGTCAACATTACTACATCATTTCATTACGGCACAAACGGTAACTCAACAACAATCCAAGAAAACGAACACAATGAACTGCCTAAGCACAACGGATTTGCAATGGTAACTTAAGAATTATTCGACATTGAGACACAATCATGTTTCAAGGAAATTTCAGTGGCAATATTCAAGAACCCTCAGACCTTAACCCATTCACATCCTAACAAACTCGCAATGAGTTTTCAACGCGATATTCAACATTGAGCAATTGTATTTTAATGCCTTCTCAAGAATTTTTTGTTAGGGAAATACCTGGGATTATACCAGGCAATGCTATAGTTTCGTCGAAAATCGCTGGGCAGTGCGCAATGTCTCCCTTCTGTCTTTCGCTGCCGGTCTTGCCGTCTTCAGCCGGTTTTCTTCTTCTAGCTGGACAGCGTCCATATGGACCAGGGCATAGTACGGCGTGGTGTGGTGTGCCGTTGTGAATATGCACTACATTCATATTAAGATTTTGGGTAGTATCATCTCTAACCATTCTGCTTTGCCGGTTGCCATTTCATCATCATCATCATTTATTTTTCCTTAAGGACCCCTGTCGGGCTATTACATAAGGGGGGGGGGGGTTACAGAAGATAAGGATAGAAACAAAGATATGGTTACAATTTCTGACAAGACTCAGCCTGTGGATTCGTATTAAAAAAACAAAAAGAAACTGCTTCTATCTACTCTGCTTCTATCAACCTGCTTCTATCAAACATGCTTCTATCTACTCTCAATTGCGAGAGAGCCAGCAATTTATTTCTCCGCAGTCATTAATGAAAAGCTGGAAACGGTGCCAGTAATTAGAGAAACGTATAGCCAGAAACAAGGAACAACTTAAGCTTTAGAGGTACCTTGACATAGGAGGTTTTCTCATTTTTGAAGTGTGGCTGGAGTTGCTTGCTCTACATATATATTGGTACAGGAAGAAAGCAGGCCAAATGTTTATCCTATACATAAGCTCCAATGAGAAATGCAAAAATATACCATACACATGCTTGAGAATTCTATAACTTCATATTTTTGTAGTACTTTCGCGTTTGCATTTCCACTTCGAGGCACGGTTGACTGCTCGAGTGTTATCTCCTTAGCAGGACAAACTGCGCTCTCCGAATTAGAAAAAAAAAAAAAAAATAGAAGCCTAGCATGAGGCATGCACGTATGTCACTAAAAAAAAAAAAAAACGAGTGCCTTGATGCTGCGTTTTTAGAGCACTTCTTGTCTTATCCCCCTTGAGACTAACCACGATTTTGAATAATGTTAGAGGTCCTCCGGCTGTTTAGACTGCGAATCGGAGGCTATATATTACGAAGATTGCTTTCCTGTATACTGTACAAGTTAGGCAGCCTAACAGCATTCGCGACGAACGAAAAATTTGCGCAGCCAAAACCATAAGTTAGTATAAAACCTTGTCGAAGTCTTCGCGCAGACTTCGCGATAAACACGTGTCTTAACGTTATGAAACGAGTTCATTTTGTAGGTTAGGCTCCACACGAACCACGACAAAAATTTCGAAGACAAACACAAAGGTTTCTTCATTTGCAGAGGTCCTGATATTTGCCTATCTAGGATGTTCTGAAGATTTCTTTCTTTTGCCGCAAGAAAAATATGAACTGCGCTTGCCTCGAGGGTTTTCATATTTAAGTAGTAAACGGTGCTGTGAACTTCTGAACGAGGCCGTAGCTGGACACTGAAATGAATCTAGCGCATAGTTTGTCATACTTTCGTGCCCTGACGCGTGCGGAAGTTCGAAAACTGCGCGTCGAAAATGCAATTACGCCGAAAGTTGGGAGAACTTTAATTACTTCCCTTTCCTTCTTTTTTGCATAAGAAATTCAAACGTATTAACCGTGTCTTTCGCAATGCGACTTTTTCATTAAGGATGCTGTTTGCAGCGCAGCTTACTATGTCTCGTTTCATACAACGGGAAACGTTATCTATCTACTGTTTTCTGTTTATAAGATTGGAACCTTCTACTTTAACATAACATGAACGACGTTGTACTGCGTTTAATGAGCTTAGCACTCGAGTTAATCACATATGTGTTTTTCTTCACATTCCTCACTTTACATTCTTTTAAACGGCGCTTTCAAATATGCTGCAATTTAAGAAAAGATGAACTTCGCTTAGTTCTGTATTTATTGAACACCAAGTACATTCGTAAGCGTGGCATGTACCGCCACCTGTTGTGGGAAAAAATGCCTGTTCTTTACGTCATGGAACTTACAAGATAGTTCGATAAAGAAATGTACTTGAGAAAATTAAGCGAAAGAGAGGGCTTGAGAAAATAATGGGGTCAGGCAAACCATAGTAAGAGAGAAGAACGTGCCTTTGTCCGTGCCATTATGTAGACTTGGGGAGAGGGAGTCTGTTGCGTAAGAAAGGATTGAGGACAGAGTCCATGGTGCGATACACGAAGACTTGTGCTTTTCGGTCCTCGCGTTCTGTCTTTCTCTCTATAGATATGTTTCAGCGCAGCACCATTGCAAATACGTCCTCAGCCGGTATTATCTAGGCATTCATTTCTCTTGATTCAGTTCTGTTCTTTATCACCTACCGTTTACGGCCGGGCGGTTCCGGTGATCACGTGGGCGGAGCACGGCTCCGACCACTGATGAAGCGGGAAAAGAAATAGCATTGTAATAGAATGGTACAATAACCTGTATTTTGTAAGACATTTTCCTCCCTAAAGTTATACTGATCTTTTATCATCCATTATGCCGTATCTGAATAACGCCATCCCAGCGATAACGGAGGCGACACGTCGTAAGAGCCAATGTCAAAATGTACGGAGAATGAAAAATGAAAAGAAATGTTGCAAAGTTCGTCCTCTCACCCCCCCCCCCCCCCCAAAAAAAAGAAACTTTAATAAAGCTTTTTATTTTTGCACTAATTATTTTCCTTGTTCATTTTTTTTTGTCCATCATGGGCTCACCTGCAGGTGCGGCCTCATAATCGCCAGGATTGGCCACTCGGTGGCGCATACGATATGAAATGAATGAATCAGAGGTGTGTCCCAAAATTGTGTTCTCTGGGGGAACGCTTTTTTCAACAGCGCTGTATAGACGCCAACTCGCACGTAGGTGGCGCGAGCGCTCACCTCCGAGCTTGACGTAGGCTGGCTTGGCGATCTCGTCGGCGTTCTTCCTGGACAGGAGCAGCATGAGCGCTTCCACGCTAGGCTCAACCACCCTGGCCGCGATGCTCTTGTAGTCGACGAACGGGTCGAAAGTGCGTGGCAACTCTGCAAACCAAAGGCTGGGGCCGCCCTTGTTGAACCACTGGCTGATCCACTCGAGCAAGGGATCACTCCTGGTCAAGCGCAGGATGGTCTTGTTGTCTGTGCGGAGGTCAGTGGTCACCTGTGCCAAGCCGATACAGGGTCGGGTTAATATACAGAGGCGGAACTTGCAACGCACTTCGTAGTACTGAGAATCGTTTGTTATATTTACCAGCCGCCTTTGATAACGATATATTCGCAAGTAAGATTGGCTTGCCCCTATTTTTACGAACATCTATAGCGTATCAACTGCTTAGTGACCACAGGCCCAGATTGACCCTGGACTAGTGAACCACTCGGCTCTTTCCCTCTTGCACCGTCTTCCTTGATGCTGTACTGAATTACGCTGAATACTGAGGTAGAAGTCTAAATAATCATGTTCAAACAGCGGAGGCGAGATTATTACCACTATTTGTTGCGTATATTGTTGCAGGCACCGCAATGCTGCCATAGCGCATCCTTCCCCTTCATACGTTATAGCTTCATGGTTCCCTTATGATATTCCCTCCTCATACCCATTTTATAACATTGCTTGCATCGATCAAGCTCATGAAATGTCTCTGTATAAAAAAGAAGAAGAAGAAAAATGAGTGAAAGCTGCTTATATTAAGAGTGGCTGTACGAGGCGAATTTTAGGACGGGGAGAACCTGAAGACGTGTTCCAGATCCGCCGTGGTGGCGTAGCCTGTACGGCGTTGCGCTGTTAAGCACTAGGTCGCTGGATCAAATGCCGCCCATGGAGGCCGCATTTCGATGGGGGCGAAATGCAAAAACGTCCGCGTGCTGTGCATTGGGTGCTCGTTAAAGACCCTCAGGGTGCAAACTTATTTCGGAGTCCTCCACTGTACAGCGTGCCTGACAACCAAATCATGGTTCTGGCACGTAAAACTCTAATATAACGAAGAAAAAAAGAAGAAAAAGCAGGCCTCCTTGTCGGAACGCGGGCTCTCTGCTGAGCTTTCCCTTCTTGGTTCACTACTGATCAATCCAAATCTTCACATTCTTGCGAATACCTATATTTTGTCGAAAACTGCGTTCAATAAAACTGCGTTGAGTGCTTAAGCACTGAGAGCTTTACGTTTACTTTGTTAACCTCGTCCTGTGTAGGCCCATATAGGCTTGCAAGAAAATAAAAAAAAACAGGGAGAGATAAGTTAGTCTTGCGCTCCCGCATAGAGGCACGAATATGAACTTTAGGGCTCTGTAAACTCGGTCTCTTTGCGTACTCCATCCAATGTCCCTTAATGCAGTGTTGAGCTGACCAAACATGATGAATTCCATCACGACCTGCAGTATAGCAGATGAGAACAAACATTTACCGGATAGAAAATAAAAGAAAAATCTGAGGACAGAAGCACTTCTTAAGAGTTGTGAATGCGAAAGCATTATTGTCAAATTGAACGCCGCTGAGCGGTCCTTCTAGTTATGGACTCCTCCCAGACAAGCCAGCGCGTTTAGACGTTTGGCGCGTTTTGATCTGGCGTTACGAGGTGCAGTTAGAACGCATGGCAAGAGCTTGCGTGGACAAGGAACACCTGGATAACAAAGGAGCGAGCGAGTCGCGCCTGTGACGTGGCGTCGCAGCCAATGGGAAGTTTCGATGCTACAGACGCCTCCGGCTTTCTCGTTCAATGGGCCGTTTGACGCTTGATCGAACGAATTCTGGGTTTTTACATGTCAAAACCTCCGTTTGATTATGAGGCATGCCGTAGTGGGGGACTCCAGATTAATTTTGGCCACTTGAAATTCTTTAACGTGCCTCCAGTCAACGAGACACGAGCGTCTTTGCATTTCTCCCCCATCGAAATGTGGCCGCCGCGTCCGGGATTCGATTCCGCGACCTCGTGCTTAGCAGCGCATCACCAAAGCCATTAAGCCACCGTGGCGGGTCATTTGACGCTATTGCATAAAAAAAATATTAGCAGGGAGTTACGATCAAATTTATGGCCGTAACGTCGCTTTAATTAAGTGACGACTTCTCATAATAAGCAGCATAATCCTCGACCACATGGTTAGCGTTTCTTGTCGATACGCAACGTGATCAATGTGCCATACTTATGTTTCAACGTGACGTGTCACGCAGGAAACTTTCACGTAATCTAAATCAAGTGATAGGTCCTTAACCACTACTTAGCTTTCAAGGCACGAGACCCCCTACTTTCACTTCTACCATACTTACCTGCCGTTATTTGGCTGCCTCGTTATTTTTTAGACTGCACAAATATTGAGAACACCACCACTAGCATATCTGGTGAAGCACAAAAGTTGCACCAACGCACTTTCTGAGCTAATTCAATGAGTTTGTATGCGTGCTCTAAGTATGACAAGCCCAGCAATTAACTACAAATTTTAATGTGATATTTCATTCAGCAATCTTAGAGGCAAGCATTATACAATAAACAGCCTACAAAACTCCGCCACGATTCCACCCTGTGGAAATGAATGTACAGGGAAGCTGGTGCGGATGTTAGAAAACTACCACCCCCCTAACTGACGTCAGACAACGTTACACATGCACCACCACCACAAGCGGCGTACGTCACATTCGCACTCGCGTGTGCGGAAGTGCAGCATACATGCTCATTCTTTTTGGCCGGCCGCCAAGCGTAAGTGCCGTACTTAACTAAATTGTCGTTTAAAGTAAATTGCCTCTGGAAATGCGTAAAGATGCGCCTTACACACGACCTGCAGAAGTGATAGCTTCGGATTGTAATACGAATATACGAGAAACCATAATTTTGTTACGCGGAAACTGAAAGACAAAGCACTTTTTCAGCTGCCGTTAGAAGGCCGTCCGCATCCTTGTAGGCCCTCGGCCGGGCGCAACTGCGTTATTGAAGTAATTGAATTTCTTAAAGGAAACTGCCACAACATTCGTAAAATATGACTTACACACATTCTACAAACATGATAGCATTGGATTGTAATTCGAATTTGTTAGAAAACATAATTCAGTTACGCGGAAATTCATACATAAACCACGTCTAAAGCAGCCGGCGTATGGGTGAGCAGGCCACGAAAAATCTCGACCAGCTAGAGGCTAACAGCTTCACTGTAAAAGGTAGATATCGTCGAAGGTTACAACATGAAATGTTTCCGGCATCTCGCTAAAGCTCAACTTGGTTGCTTGTGGTCAGAATACAATGTCGCAAGCTCCGAGCAGCTTCAGCGCGAGGTGGCAGTTTCTTGAATAACCTCAAGTTACCGTTGTAGGCAAACAGCATAGAAGCTTTCTGCACCCGCACGCGATGACACTTAAAACCGCTTAAAAAGCCAAGTTTCAAGTGTAAGGTAGAGCAACCGTCGTGCAGCGAAAAGCTCGCAAAACTAAATGTTTATGATACCGAAACCGAAAAATGAGAGAGAGAGAGAGAGAGAGAGAGAGAGAGAGAGAGAGAGAGAGAGAGAGAGAGAGAGAGAGAGAGAGAACACCGGCATTACTGCTGGCCAGAAATGACGTACAAGCTAGACCATTGGAAACCAGCGCAGCCGCTCAATATGACCTCGGAGGTTAGGCGGCGCCCACGATGCGCCGACCATCTTGGAGGCGACGTGCTGGTATTTACGCGGCATCTGCTGTTCACCAGGAGCACGCGTAGTTTGATTACGTGCTATATTTAAAAGCTGTTAATAATACAACTGGGAAGTTGCCAGCCCTGCCAAGATTGCTTTAATAGTCTATATACACTACTGTTTTATAACCACTTTATGGCCAGAGTGAAATTTCATTGCAGTTTGTCGGTAACTCTGCTTAGCAAGTGGAGGACGAAGCTTCGAGAGACTTTGCATTTCCATCTTCCAACGTTGCTTATCCTATTGCTCAACTTTCCGGCATCTGCCAAAGCAACAACGACACCTTCAAGGTTTTGCACCAGCGTGTCGTTCACGGACTGCCGAGAACAAAGGCAGCTAAAGGAACCCGCCTCAAACTTTGCTTATATAGAGGTGATACTTTTGTTGGTGTTAGTCAGTCATAAAAATTACGCAGCCTTCTCGTGGCGATCGTTCGTATCACAAAAGATAAATCGGCGCGGTTCTCAAGGAACGGTATGTGTCATTGAATAAGCACGCCGAACGGCGGAGGTATTTGTGCAATGTGTTTGTACTTCAATTAGCGTGGCGAGAAATATGTTTCCGCCAAGTGTTTTATGTACAACACGTGCGCATAGATGAAATAAGTGGTGCTTGAAGGAAGGAGACTTCCGCGGGAATATAGGGAGAACAAGGAAAAGGGCGTCCTGTTGACAGATAGTTTTATTGAACGACACTTGCGCTGTTACATCTAGAAAGGAGGGCAGTAAGGTATCCCAGGATCAGCTGGAAATATACTTATTATAAGAGATAAGATTTTCAATATTTGTTGACCGTTGCTGAATTCTCCGCACAAGGCCACCACGGCTTCATTAGCGCCAGTCTTCATTTGCTAGAACAGTGCGAGGAACTACGAATTATGTTTCGGCGGCACTGAAGCAGCAGATCCCGGTAACTATGAGCATAACTGTATTTAAGAGTAGCAGTACGCTATCTCTAACGTTATGCCCGTACATGCCGCGAGAACAGTTGGAGACACCCCAACCAATTCCTCTGAAAGACTGGAAACTTGCGACAGAACCAAGACATGCGGGAGAACATACTGTAACAGAATGGATAACTGGGCTAGTTGGTTTACTTGCATCTTGAAACTGTAAAGCGCCCAAAGACGAGAACGAAGAGAGTGGACGAGTGGAAGAAAGCGCCTCGTCCTGTCCGCTCTCTTCGTTCTCGTCATTGTGCGCTTTACAGTTTCACGATGCATCCAGGAGAACCCGCCATGGTTGCTCAGTGGCTATGGTGTTAGGCTGCTGATCACGAGGTCGCGGGATCAAATCCCGGCCACGGCGGCCGCATTTCGATGGATGCGAAATGCGAAAACACCCGTGTACTTAGATTTAGGTGCACGTTAAAGAGCCCCAGGTGGTCAAAATTTCCGGATCCCTCCACTACGGCGTGCCTCATAATCAGAAAGTGGTTTTGGCACGTAAAACCCCATACTTTTAATTTTTTTTCATCCAGGAGAAAGTGAGGGAAGGTAGACCACTAGTCTAATTGTTCAAGATTCATGTGCAGAACAGTGCAGGAAAAACAGGGGAGAATGCAAGGCAAGTATACTGGCCGGTATTTACGATTGCCGTGTGTTCTCATCTGCTTGTGTCCAGGTTATTTGTGCTGTTCTTAATATTAACTAAATAGGGATGTATGAATATTCAAATTTGTGAAAACAAATAGAATAGTCCTTGCTATTCGATTCGCATTCTACTCAAAATTTCTTCGTTCGAAATTGTACAGTATTTGCTTTTGCTGAATAATACAAGGGATAACGACAGTTGCTGGAGTCTACAGGGAGAATAACCGATGAAAGAGGAGGCAGCTCTGAATAATATCACAGACTTCAACAGAACCACGGCTGCTACAGAGACACATCAATTTCCGGGCGAATCCATTGGGGACACCACTTCTGTAGGGTATATGTTCTCTAGAGTATTTTCCAGTTGTTGAAATATCGCATGTCTCGCCATAAACAGCCTATAAATTGGTTGTGTCAACTTAGACTAATATTCGGCCTGTCTCATCTTTTCATACTTTAAAGCGATGTGTACTGCTTTGCTATTTCGCTTAACTCCTTCAAGAAATTCAACATTCTTCTACGTCAATCAGCTGACACCAAATGCCGTTCCTTCTTTTAATTACTGTCATTGTCGTTAGTGCATCATGTATCATCAAATTTCAGCTGTTTGTCACTCACAAGACCCAGTTAACCTGACGTTAGATGTCTCAAATAACACCAAGAATTTTCCAACAGGCTTCACACAAACCTTTACGTTTCACCTTCTTTAGAAATTGCAAGTATTCGTTATTCGATTCGATATTCGGAGGTAATTTTTCTCGAATATTTGTATTCGATTCGCTTAAAAAGAACTTTGCTATTTGGACATTCCTATAACGAGGCCAAAGTGCTCTCTTCTAGCTTGAACAGTGCCGTGTGATGCCGCAGCAGCGCCGGCACCTCCGTGTGCAATCCGCTTTGCTCTGCGAAGCAGTGTGGCATATGGGGCCATCAAAGCAGAACCTGAGTTTTGAACGTTATCTTGCCGCCAACGCCACACTTGCTGTGTTCCCGAACTGTTGCTCATCACTTAATAGCTCTCCTTACGCCACCTTAAAGGGACCCTGAAACACTTTTTATAGAAGTAGAGAAATGCATTCGAAGGCAAATTATACCATTCTAAATATACTCTGCAAAAAAATAAATACTTAAGTAAGTTCAGCACAAGCGGAGGTATTGGCAATCAAAGACCGTCCTTTATCCCCTTCGCGATTCTCCCGCTTCTTCTTCACTGCCTTGCACTGAGAAGGCTATGGGGGAGCAGGGCGTGCCCTTAACGCTCCGCCTACTGAACGTCACCGTGTCGCGCAGTTCCAATTTGATTTTAGATGTTCCCGTAGACGCAACTATTACCGATTTAACCAAACGCGGTTGTCTTAAGCGAACCGCAATGTGCTCAGGGAGTGGGTTCGTCGCGGCACCATGCGGCGGCTGTGGTATCTATTCTACGTAGTCGACCACAGCTACGCGCAACTGTATTGCGTAGGCACAACGTTTGCTTTGAGCACGACAGAGCTGGAGCAGGCTGGAGTAGGCACTCGCGCTCACGTGCTCTGAAGTATAGCTACCACGCACAACTCCCCGGGCGCTGAAGGCACGACAGTGCGTTGTCGATAGCGCGGACACATGTCGCGAACGCCTCGGCGTGGGCTTGGCCTTGCGACGTGTTTTCGAATCGCGGCGGCGGTTATGTGTCCATTATGCCCATGTTACGTGGTGCGGATAGGCTTTGGCCTGCGCCACCTTGACCGACGGATAGGATCCACGTCCGATTTGCGCATTTTGAAGCGCTGTAAATAGTTCAATACGAAGCAAACTCTGCCGAGGCGACAAGCCAGGAGCGGCGAGGAGTGAGCTTGCACTGACAAGCGTGCGCGTGGCCTGATCTCAAGTTTCGCGTGGTTCGAGGCTAGTTGGGTGTCCAAAACTAAATGAAATTAGCGAGTCACAACGGTACGACAACGATAAGGAGAGCGACGAAAGTTTAATTCCTACGCAGGCGGCCACCACTGAGAGTGAGCAGATGATAGTCGACTTCCGCAAACGTAATTCTTATAAAAATCCGAAAGCAAATTTTCGCTTACTTCCGCCTGTTTCTTAACTTGCGTCAATAAATATGCACAGTAACAGTAGGAAGAGGAGGACTGATCCAAACATCCTTCTTGATCGATGTTAGCTATCAGCCGATAGCAGCCGTCAAGGGAATCTTGCATATGACGACATATGCAATCCGCCGGCACCTTCGAAGCGGGTGAGGAGAAAGCTTCCCTTGAAGGAAGAGTGCTTGAGAAAAAGGCGACCTCGCGCGAGCTCCACACGCCGCAAACGATTTGAAAATTTGGCTTAGATGTTCACAGCAGCGTATGCTATGCGCGAACTGCGTTTTTTCACCAAGCCCGAGGGGTAGTTCAGGAAACCTTTAACCACATACTTGCCGTAGGTGACCACGCCGGTTACCAACGGCAATTTTTTTTTCATACATGAACTGATAATGTTTCAGTATTCATGTATCTCCGTGCAGCCAAAGATGGGAACAGCCTTCCTGGAAATATCCTCGCCATCACTCGGCCATTAGTTTTTGCCGAAAATGTGACGGAGCACCTGCTGACAGCGTCTCCCAGGGTTCCACAAGGAAACATAAATACCCAAGAAAGTGGACGGGGAAACGGCACCGCGGTAGCTCAATTGGTAGAGCATCGCACGCGAAATGCGAAGGTTGTGGGATCGTTCCCCACCTGCGGCAAGTTGTTTTTTTCATCCACATTCATTTCAATTAGTTTATCGTTTCTTCATTTCATTTATTAAGCACAAGTAATTCCCCTATGGTGTCAGTGTTTCTTGGCTTCTTATGATGACTAATAAAAATCGGGCCCCTCGGTTAAGCCCCCTTTCTTCTCGTTGATTGAATCAGGTTTCACATCACTCTTTCATCTTTTCTTTCTTTCTTAAAACGTCTCTCTGTATTGTAAAGAAATATACGCCTGCAACGACTCTGCTTCTATCAATCTCTTCCTTGATTTGTTTTCACCACTACACTAAACGGCTCTTGCATATCTGAACTGCTGACCAGTTAATGCTTCCATCCGCTTTGAATCCCCATTCTTCTAGAAAGGGGACGTTCCATGCGGATCTTCCTCGGAAAATATCTTGGCATTCCATTACAGTGTGCTGAGTCGTTTCCGGACTTTTGTTGCAGCAAACATATGCCTCGTCTTGTTACGAATATTTGCTCCGGTATGTACTTGCGCATTTTGTCCTCAGACAGCCAGCCCGGTCCTGAAATAGCAAGGCACGGGCCTTTGTGTTATCGTACAGTTTTTCCTTCCTGATTTATTTGTTGTCATATTTGTAAATCCTTATGGTCTCTTTTTTTGTTGTTTCCGCCCTTTACATATGTTTCTCGCGCCTTGCCAGTTTTTATCATTAATCACCATGTACTCGGTCGCCAATTTTCTTGACCGCTTCCTTTATTTCATGTTCATGATTTTGGGGTACTGATATTTGTGCACTTAAGCCGCCTATTTCTTTCCCTTCGTGTTTTGCTCCAAGCGCCGTCACGCGGCAGACGGTGTCACAAAATCAGATAAAGCGTGACCTTCCAGATGAGGCATCGTCAGCGCCTAGACTCTTCCAATTAATGTTCATTGCTATTATTTTTCCCGCTTTCCTGACGTCAATTCTGACGGCAGTCACTTAAGCTCTGCATCATGAGCATTGCGCCTTCCAACTTTAAGTGTTATGCAGGAAAGTGCGCTTTACGTGCCGGTCGACTAGTGGGCTGGTGTATGAAGCGCCCTCCAAGTGAAGGTTCTATCAACCGCGCCAGCACTTTAGGCTGCAGCTTCATTACGCTGCGAATTTTATAGAATAATGACAAAGGAAAACTAAATAAGAAACCCGTGTTGAAAAAATACTGCATTGTGTAAAATTCTGATGCAGGAAATATTAGATTAACATTGCGAGGCAACATTAGGACGTTGCCGCATGCGTCGATGGTGCCCATTGTTTGTCGCCGGCGATGACCTGACAAGGGCTTCAGCACATGAAGCTCTCTCATATTACCACGCGGATGTCCAAACAAATTACGTAGTCCCGCGTGGTAACCCCGCAATTTGTTTTTAGATTGAACTGAGGCTCTAAACACCGGTGATGTACTGCTGTCGTTAACGTCGTGCGCTATCATCCTTGATGCTTTTGACACAATCGCCGAAGTAATTACCCTCTTTTTTTGCAATCGTAAGTTTGTCTTTTTGTACGGGAAAGACGGGATTCCCCAAAAGATCTTTTTTTATGCGTCGACAATTGCGCCTTGTAGGCACATTGGCTGGGTAATTAGCGATGATTAAATTTTTCTGCTTTTTGTTTCGTATAAGTATAAACATAAACAAAGCCAGAAATATTTAGTGTATGTCGGGAAACACTTGAAGCTATTGTCAACCTGAAGATAATGTCGCAAACCAACACTAATAAATAGTTCGAGCTGCATTGGAAGTAGCTGGGTTTTATTTCTTTTTATTATTCAGTTGTGTAGTAACGCACGAGTAGAATAACAACATCGCCACCACCACCAAATAGTTATGACAATACAAATACTTATGACAATATTAGATCCGGATGAACGATGGGCCCCGCGTCCCTTGTGTAAATGTGCATTACGAGGTTATAAGGTCAATCCCCGTCAGGGAAATGGCGTATTATTTCGCCGATTTGTTTCTTCTGTTTGATGGATATATTGTTTCTTTATTAATATTTTTTTCTAGAATCTACGGCACTCGAATCAGCGAGACTGCCTGTCTTAAGCCCGATAACGTTGGCGTGTGGAGAGGAAACACTTTTGTGACGAGATCGTCAGGTGTCCATGCTTACCGCGTGGCTTTTGCAAACTGCCCAGCGAGAATCGCTGCCTCTGGATATAACAATGGCATGCTCCAGCGAGTAAGAGAAATAACTATAGGTGCAGAGATAAAAGGCCGACAGAAAGGGTAGATCACTGGACTATAGCGATCTTGTTTTTCTGGATCTGAGTCCAGAAAAACTGAGTGCCTCGTTTAAAAGTTCGCGGACTTTGTCAGTTAGACAGGAGGTTCTCTAACGCAGAAATGTACGGCCAATATTCCGATATGAAAGGCTTCACGTAGCTTATTTTCCAGCGGATTTCTCTCCCTGCCACGGCCAGACGGAACTCTTCGCACGCGTCCGCAGGACTCGGGGAAAGTCCAGTGCGGCCGTGTCCCTGCCTAGGGTCGACATTATTTGAAGCTTTACATATCAGAAAATAGGGCCCAGAATTGAGCCTGTGCGAACCTTCTGTCCGATTCACTGGCAAAGAGCTTGAATTTGAAAAGCAGACACGATACCACGCCGAGGTGATGTTCGTTTACGTTGAATTTTTTATGTTTCTTCTGCTTGCTTTCTTTTTTCTTGTGCATGTGCGGCACTGAACGGTGGGTTTTTCTTCAATTTAACACATAGTTGGTAATTCCAGCGTTCAGCCTTTGTCTTCTTTTTACTTGCGCTTGCGTCTTTTCGCCTTGCTAGAACCATCATACCTTCACTGTGCGCCAGCTCGACCAGCAAACCATCCTACTTGTCTCACGAGAGTTTGCAGCCGTTGGTGTGGGGGCCGTAATTCTATTTGGACTTAATATATGGGACCGGCGTTGATAGGTCTGTGACAAACCCAGCGATCCATTAATGGATTCACTTGAACGGATAGATAGATAGATAGATAGATAGATAGATAGATAGATAGATAGATAGATAGATAGATAGATAGATAGATAGATAGATAGATAGATAGATAGATAGATAGATAGATAGATAGATAGATAGATAAACGTTATTCAAAGAATAATCACAAAAACTGCTAATGGTCGGGGCCCCTAGTCCAGGGCTCCGCTGGTTCTTGCCATCTTCTCAGCTCTCTTTATCAGCTAGAGCTGATCGTCGAGGGCCGAGCTGGACAGCAGTGCCTCCCATTGCTCCCTCGTGGTGTTCGTGTGTGGGTGTTCTATGTTGTGTAGTGTGCACTACCACGTAATGTGGTATGGGGTTAGTGTGGCCCCACACCACGGGCATTCGTCCCTGTAGGCTGTGGGGTGTATCCGATGTAATATGTGTAAGTTCGTGTAAGTGGCTGTCTGCAGCCTACGTCAGGCAGCGGCATCCTCTGTCTTTAGATTTCGATGGGGTGGTGGATATCGCAAGCGACGCCCTCTGTGGTAGTTCACGATAGCTGAATACTCGAGGTCGACAGGGTCCGGGTCTTCTGCAGCTGACATGATGAGTGCTCGGTTATGTACGAATCCTCGAGCTGCTCTGTCGGCCTGCAGGTTGCCCGTGATGCCAGTGTGGCCCTGTATCCAGATGATGGTTTGGGTGGTGAAGTCCTCAGGGTCCTCCTTGAGTATTCGGGATAGGACTTGTACAGCAGGTCTTCCAGTTCTTCCCTGTAGGAAGTTGCGGCAGGCGTGCTGGGAATCTGTGAGGATCGTCAGTGTTTCGTTGGCGTGTAGGCCCTCGCGGATGGCTAACGCGATGACCAGCTCTTCGGCTTTCGTAATCGTGCAGGCGCGGATCGATGCAGCGGAGGTAACGTGGCCTCAGTGGTCGCGTGCCACTGCCACTGCGCCCTTGTTGTTTGTCCGTAAAACGGGCCGTGGTATTGAACCTGAACGCTTTCTCCATGTACTGGGCCCTTGCTGTCCTCCTGCCGGAGTGTAGGTTAGGGTCCATGTTGCGTGGTATTGGGGCAACGTGAAACCTGTTCTCAACGTAACGAGGCATCAAGCAGGTTTCTTGGGTTCGTGTTGTTATAGCTGGGAACCCCAAGGTTTGTAGGACCTGCGAGCCCGTGCGAGTACGCACAAGTCTCTGTTGTTGCGAGACGTAAAGGGCTTCTGTCAGCTCGCTGAGGGTGTTGTGCAACCATAGCGCCAATAATTTTTCAGTCGATGTACTCATCGGCAGGCGGAGAGCGGTCTTGAAAGCCATCCTCAAAAGTGTGTCGGCCTGCTTCGTTTCGGACTGTGTGAGGTGGTAGCAGGGCAAGCTGTATGTGATTCTGCTCACCACCAGGCTTCTGACCAGTCGGAGGGTGTCCCTTTCCTTCATGCCTCTGTTCTTGGATGTTACGCGGGAGATCATGCGTAATATTGGATAATGCACGATAAGAGATAAATTCGCAATTGCCCTATTTTTCCGAAAAGGTTCTCCCGCGCATGGTTGTACGCGAATGTTATTCATTAGCGCATATATCGCGGATGGCTATCTTGGAACTGATGGTGGTGTCACCCTCCAGTTCCAAGTGCTGGTGGTGTTCGTATTGATAATTTTTCGCAAAAACATAGTTTGCTAACCGACTGTCAACACGGGTTTAAGAAAAAGCGGTCTACTGAAACTGCTTTGAGTATACTGAAGCACCTTATTCTAGAGAACATAAAAAAAATGAACTTCTGACTTTAGGGTTATACTCAGACTTCAGCAAAGTCTTTGATAGAGTCAACCATAAATTGCTGCTGATAAAGCTGGAAAAATACGGCTTCCGAGGAATAACACTTGAACTTATCCGATCTTATTTAGAAAGCCGACACCAGTTTGTTGAAATTAATGAGAACAGATCGCAGATTGAACCTTTGACAGCGGGTGTGCCCCAAGGTAGCATCCTTGGCCCGATACGTTTCCTGTATTACATTAATGATATTGTACAAGTAAGTGATATGTGTAGATTTGTCGCGCATACAGATGACTGCTCTGTTTTCTTTACAGGTAAAGATTTAAAAGAAATAACGCCTATAGCAAGCTCCGTCTTTTATAGACTTCGAGCATGGTCTAAGGCAAACGGCCTCATCCTCAATGAAACCAAAACAAATTGCTTATTTTTCATGCTCCAGGAGGTTCTACTACATTGCCAAATAATATTATTTTGGGTCCGTATAAAATTAACAGTACTTTATCCATAAAAACCCTAGGCGTAACATTCACAGCGCAGATGTCCTGGAATGAACACGTTAGTCATGTTTACTCAAAGGTACGAAAAGTTGTTGGTGGGTTAAATCGGAATCAAAGTGCATTACCTTTTAAAGTTAAGCGTCTCATTTATCATGCTCTTTTCCATTCACACCTCAGTTACTGTTCACTTATTTGGGGTAACACTACAGCGCAAGATATTCAAATGCTGGAAATACTTCAAAAGAAAGCGATTCGGGTGATAGCGAACGTTTCTTTTTTCGAACCCACACAAGAGCGTTCCCAACAAAACAGAAAAATCAGAGCTCGTGACATATATAAATTCGAAACATTACTAAGCTATAGAAATGCTATGCTGGGAAAACTCGATTCATTCCTAACGCTGGCAACTTTACAAGAAAATAGAAGTACATATTCATATCGTCGCTAGGCACCATGGCAGATCCCTTTCTCACGTACTAATTGTGGCTGTCAACGCCTTAAACATACACTACCTTCCCTGCTTAACTATTTCAACCAACAAAATGATGATGTGTTATCTCTAAACAAAACTAAAATATTGGATTTCTTCTTATAGATGTGTATTGTTAACTGCTCTAACAGTTCCGCAGAACTTATGGTGTACTCTCGTTGTGTTTATACGTTCACACTTGTAACTATGATTACTAAAATCCAGGTTTCAGCTGCAGTGATTCTGCCCGGGCCGCGCGGCAGGGTTTGCGTTGTGAACTCGATGCTGCAAAGGGCGTCTTCGCGTTTGTATAGACTTCGAGGATGCGATGACACCCTCGGCTACGTTGAGGAGTTGTCTGTCGCGAAAGCAGCAGCCTATGTGCAGGTTTTCTTTTTCTATTTTTTGAACATAGATGCACGTATACATTTGCAAGAATATAATATAATTTCTAAAAAAAAACGTTTCCTCATGATAACTTGTGTTTATTGTACACTTCTGTGAAATTTGCTTATATATATATATATATATATATATATATATATATATATATAAACGAGAAGAAAGGAGGTTAACCGAGGGGCCCGATTTTTATTAGTCGTATCACAAGAAGCCAACAAACACTGACACCAAGGAAAACATAGGGGAAATTACTTGTGCTTAATAAATTAATTACTGAAACGATAAACTAATGGAAATTAAAGTGGATGAAAAAACAACTTGCCGCAGGTGGAAACCGAACCCACAACTTTCGCATTTCTCGTGCGATGCTCTACCAATTGAGCTACAGCGGCGCTGTTTCCCCATCCACTTTCGTGGGTATTTATGTTTCCTAGTAACACCCTGGGAGTGGGTTCGGTTCCCACCTGCGGCAAGTTGTTTTTTCATCCACTTTAATTTCCATTAGTTTATCGTTTCTTTAATTAATTTATTAAGCACAAGTAATTTCCCCTATGTTGTCCTTGGTGTCAGTGTTTGTTGGCTTTCTATGATATGTCTATATATATATATATATATATATATATATATATATATATATATATATAGACATATCATAGAAAGCCAAATGATATGTCTATATATATGTATATATATATATATATATATATATATATATATATATATATATATATATATATATATATATATATATATATATTGCTTTTGGATTCGTATGACATATGCGATTGAGTCTGTGTCAAATAATAATATGCAAGATAACAGATTGTAATTGTATACTGGGAGTTATTTTACACAAATGTATCATAACTTGTTTCTATGTAATAACATCAAATTATCTACATGTACTTGTGTTTAAAATACTCTTATATCCACACTTTATGCGTGATTGTATTGATACACCAGTCGCTACCATGCTTGTCTTGGAGACCGGAGCTTTGTCGAGCCGAAGAAATTTCGGCTTTTTTCCAGCTCCCCCCATTTCACCTTGTGTATCCAGTGGTGAAAACAAAAATTATGATGATGATGATTATGATTATGATGATTTCTTCTAAATGCCGCTTCGTTCCGAAATCGCCCAATACACGTCGCAGCAATCGGTCAAAATCAAATAAATTCATAGCATTTAACGTCCCAAAGCACCTCACAGGCTCTATGGGAGACAGCGTAGCGAAGGTATGGTATGATTAATTACGGCCCTCTGGCATTCTTTAAAGTGCGCTTAAATCTATGGGCGATAATTTTTTGAATTCAGCGCCTGCATCGAAATACCTCTACCGAGGCCGGGAATCGAATACCCGACCTCGTGCTCGGTAACAAGGCACTATGGCTATACAGAGCCACCGTGCCCTGTACGTTATTGAGTGTTTTGTATTAAGTATCTTAAATATTATTCCTTATATGAAGTAATTTATAGTTGCGATAATTTGTAGTAGGAATATATGTTGCACACTGTGAGAAAGAAGGCGGTAAAAAGCCATCAACAGGTGCAGTAACTTAATTTACCAAGCGTTACTACCACTTCGCTAGCTTTTTACTGCTTCCAATAATTCCGATTTAGAGTAAATACTTACTTCGCTACACAGATGCCACTGCCGGATGTACTACTGGAAAAATAGGTGCGGCCCCGCTCTCGGTCAGGTGCACGACCATTATGGGACTCAACTCTTGGAAAGAGGTGAATGTCCCCAATCCCAGGGCGTCCTCACTTAATCGCTGCTTCGGGGTACTACATCAAGGAAATGCCATCAAGGAAATGGCCGAGACTCCCTATATTATAAAACCCCCAAAAGGCAGCTCTGGATAGGATTTTAGTGCAGCATAAAAAACAAATATGCACAGGTATGAGGAAGCCCCTTTCGAAATACTTCGGCCGTGGCATGGCCGAAACGTTAGTTAATACAATTTTAATGCGGTTAGCATTCTTAGGATACCTCACGCACTTTCGGTTATCGATGCCCGTGCCTTTCTCCAATCGTTTTCATGCCCGTGACCCGATGTGTCTATTAGTTTGGGCCATTTGGTATGTGCTGGTGGTCGGGAAGCTGTCGTGGTTGTTCCAGCTTCGTCTTCTGACTCTCGTCGTGCGGTAGTTGTAACGCCATCTTCGCCAACAGTGGTCGTCATCCCACTGTCGTCATGTCGTCGCGATCATGCTGTAGTCAAACCACCGCCATAATTTCAGAATGCTGATCCCACTGCCGCCATGACATCGTTGTCATACCACCTTCGTCGTTCAATAGATATCGATCCCATCAACTCAACAGATTCTAAATAGAGCTATCTTGGGCAGTACCGTGTGTCGCTACATTGCTTAAGGTTAATCGCATTAACATCGATAGAGTGGTTCTGCAGGAATGTTATGGTACTTGTTCCTATTGTTTTTTTCTAAATTGTCACAGAGACTTGGCAAAACAAGTACGTTAACCAAAGTGCTGAATTGGTTGCGGCACTGAATGAATTCCTCAAGATACGCCAATATGATGCCACTCAACGGGCGCATTTCAGATGTGGTCGTGACATTTACGTAACACTCAGTCACACTCGTGAGCGCAGCTACTCAAGCAATAAGTACAGCGCAAACTTAAGGTTCTGCTCTGAACGTGAAGGCGTATTTGCATAAGTGAGTCAGCTCCTCAATCAGTGGGCTCGGGTGGATATGTAGATCAAAGAGCTGCCCACACTGTATCGTCGGCAAGCTTCTGCACTGGGAAAGTTTGAAGAGAACGTTGCGCCAAAACGCTTCAAGCCAATCTCATTTTAAAGTATGCTTAGTATTGGATACACACGAGAGGCAGCGTGGCCTTAATCAATACATATTGACGGAACTATTCGTTAAAATATGGAAAGCAACCATTCCATTGGAGAATGAAAATTTTGAAGAAAACATTGCAGACAAAGAGACATCTGCAAACAAGAGTTTGCTTTGCTTGCACTCAGTGCAGGAGACCTTAGGTGCCACCTTGAAACGCTATGTTGCTTTAGCGCATTATGCGGAATGAACGAATGAATGAATGAATGAATGAATGAATGAATGAATGAATGAATGAAATATGTCTAGTTCGCTTAAGGTTTGGACAGACCATGGAGAATATATTGCTATATTTGAAGTAAGGAAGGACGCACTTTCTATCAAACGGTAATTTCTTGGGTCCACCGCTTTCGTTTACAACGTAACGGTGGCAGATTGATACCTCTATGTCGAAGAGGACGGGTATGCCCCAACCAAGCGCCATCGAGACGCCAAGTTCGAGGATGTCGAAGCGGACTCCCAGCTCGACGAACGGCCAACGGAAGGGGAACTCTTGGAGCAGCGTGTAGAAGGGCGTCAGGTCGTGCAACTTGATTACGTACGTCGACAGGCAGTAGCGCAGGGCCTCTCCGGCGTATTCGACAACAGAGAGGTCCTTCGTGTTTCCTGCAAAGGAGAGAGGAATGTTTCTGTTGCTGTCGAACTTAATTCAATATAATGTAAACACTATATAGGGCAACTCGGTAAAGGAATAAAAAAAATTCTAGGCTGTTACCCCAAAAAGTCTCGGCCTCAGTGAAATGCGGCCGGCGTGGCCAGGATTGACCCTGCGACCTCGAGCTCAGCAGCGCAACGTCATAACCCCTGGACTACCGCGGCGGGTAAAAGGAACAAACAAATCCCAGAAAGGTAGGGCTAGTCTTTACAGGTAGTTACGCGCCACCGCGCTATCGTGGAGGGATCTCAACGCATCACATGAATGCACGCTCAGAGTTTGCCATGTCACATAAAAGGAACTTCCTGGGTGGTCTATGCACTGCACCCAGAATCAATGTTTCTTTGGGACACTAAATACCACGAATCAATCAATCAATCAATCAATCAATCAATCAATCAATCAATCAATCAATCAATCAATCAATCAATCAATCAATCAATCAATCAATCAATCAATCAATCAATCAATCAATCAATCAATCAATCAATCAGAATGGAACAAGTAATTTCTTAGTAAATAGGCCCTAGGCGATGCGCGACAGAAACCTACCGCGATGTGCCTGATGTAAGGAAAGAAATGCTTCGCATTAAAAAGATTCTTCACAGATTTATGCAAATCTCACAAGTTATACATCAAAGACAACGATGCTGTACAAGGGAGTTCTCACACCATATACGCTAGAGGTACTATATGTTCTGCTTGCTGGTTTGCGGCCTCGCTGCTCTTGAGTTCAAGCACGGTCATAGCAAGCGTCAGGTTTCGCGGCTGTACAAACTCTTAGCTGACCTCCAACGTGGAGGTCCCCCCCCCCCCCTCCCCTTGAGGCATGGAGACACAGGCGAACGATCGCCACAATCAAATCAGGCGGCCTTGGTGTTCTGCACCATGGCGGCAAGGGAGTGTATCAAACTCGTACATATTGAGTGTACAAGACGAAAAGTTATGCCGTTTGGACCATGCACTTACAGCCGTTTATTTTAAATCAATATCTGAGGGTACAGCCACCTGATTCTTGGCCAATCCACCACTGGGGATGCGTGCCCATTTTTAAGGATCATCGTCAACAGCAGCAGCCGTAGCAGCAGCAGGAGGACGAGGAGGAAGAGGAGGAGGAGGAGGTTGTTGCATATTGATGTTCGTTTTCTCCCGAAGTGTGGCCGCAAATATTCGAATTTTCAAATAAGAATGATATATTATACACTAGCTATCCATATTCTTATTCTAAAATGAAGCATTCGATAATTCAGAATATCGAAACTGACCAAGTATTTTGCAACAACAAACTGTTAAAGTCGGGTAAGTATTCTCCGCCTACTAAGCAAAGCACCGCAAATTTAGGAAATGGAACAATGACAAAAATTCTTCGAAGCAATGCAGAAACGAAATGGGTAATGCAAGCGTTCTTTACGGTTTTGATGCGGAAGTCTACACAACAACCTGTGATTTTTCGTTGTATTCTGTAATTTAGTGCTTCACGCAGCCCGGTCATGTAGCACCTTTATCTTTTACGCTACAACCAGTGGTGCTTCTCTCGATCCGGGCCCTCTTACATTTGTATACGGCGTACTAGTTATTCTTCAGTATATTAATTTCCTTTCCCACCCCAACCTGTAATATTTCTTTCGACAAACGTTTTTTCAACCTTTCTGGAAAGCTGGTCGTACTGCAGCCATTCATTCTCGGGAAGCTTGTGAGCAACCAGGCTCTAAAACTATTGAGAGGTTACCTGTGCAGTTCTTTTACTTAATTAGTGATCGTGTGTTTAAAATTAATCTCAATCCTCTGAAATTCATGGCTGTCCTTTTTTTTTCTTTTTTACTAGTCGTACCTAACAATACCGAAATAAATATTTCTGCTATAAATATACGTGTTTGCGTTTGACTATTCGATATTCAACACTTGCTGTTTGTATTCAACTCGCATTCGAAAAAAATTTGATATTTGCTCACCTCTACCCGAAAGTTTTCTTTCCAGCATAAATACGGACCACAAATTAAGTGAATGCAGTGAAAAAACTAAATAACAATGTTGACAAACAATGGAACTTCAACAAGACTAATTTAATTTTGCATAGCATTACCTGACCGTTACATGAAGTAAAGATTGTAGTATCGCGGGCAATATAAATTGCGGCAAACATTCGCTTATTAAAGATTCAAGCATGGTGTCACGTGCCTAATGACACACAAATGCAGAGTTCACTCGATGATCGTGAGCACGCACGGTCGCAATGCTGGCCTGTGGAGAAAAGGCGACATGTGGCAGCGTGCATGCTTGTCCCAAACCGAACGTTCCGTGCTGCCGCTCCCTTCCGCACTCCAAATGTGCCGCGCCTCCATATCCCAGCAGATCACGTGACCTCCAACAGTGGGGGCGCGGGAAAACGTGGTACATCAAGGCACTAAATTTCTTGGCTTACCCTTGAATGCTCGTCCTGCCACCCATGGAGGAAGGACTGCATGCTGCCCCACCCGTAACAGATTACGTGACCTCCAATACATGACGCCGGCTGAGCATGCACTCGGCCGCGCGGGCAGAGCGGGCAATGCATGGGCCACCGCAACCGGGGACTGCGGTGCCGAAGGCGACGGCGTGGACGCTCCTCAGGCGTCCGTAAAATGCTGTGTCTGTGGGTGTGCGTGCGTGCGTGCGTGTGTTTTTGTATTTACAGATACTGTAGCCCTTTTAGAGAGGGCCATAGCAGGAGCGGGAACAGTGAATTCGCATAAACAAGGCAAACACTGAAAAACAATTTCACAGGCAAGCGAACAGAAAGATATAGGCATAGCGATTTACATATTCGATAGGTACTCCGCGATGGCGACTAAAAACTGGCAGGATTGGAACGATTAGTACCGGATTATGAATTCCAGTGTATAGTATTGTATGTGAAAAAAAAAGAGCTGTACCTCTCTAGATGGAAGGGACAACGGCTCAATAGAAGGCTCAGACGGAAGGTCGCACTTTTCAACAAGGAAATTTAAGCACACTGCCGCGTTCTAAGTCAACAGCAATGGAGAGAGCTCTGTCACTCTCTAGACGGGCAACTCCACCACCCCCGCTCGTGGAAAATCCTCAAACATTTGATTGATAGCACCACCACCCGCTCATATCAACAAGATCACCTCACCAAGCTTTTATTCACAGAAAGCAAGACGCATGGCCAGGACCACATTAAGAATAGCTTATGTCAAAAGTACATCCCATCTGGTCTGACTCAACCTCACGGCCCATACACAGGGACTTCCAACCCTGCCCTTGATGAAGATTTCAGCGTGGCAGAGATTCATGCTGCCCTACATAAGCTGAACAGCCGTTCGGCGCCAGGCCCAGATGGTGTTACGAATAAAACACTAAGAAATCTAGATGACCCGTCGGTGCAACAACTCACCGAATACATCAACAACTGCTGGCGCCAGGGATCCATTCCCCCGACATGGAAAACGGCCAAAGTAATTCTCATCCCCAAACTCGGTAAGCCATCTAGCCTCGCCAATCTCCGGCCCATATCGCTAACTTCATGTGTAGGCAAGGTCATGGAGCACGCACTCCTAACCCGTGTAAACACTCACCTCGAAGACACATGTGCTTACCCCCACTCGATAATTGGCTTTAGACAGCATCTTTCCACCCAAGACGCTATGCTCCAACTTCAGCATCAAATCCTAGATGGTAAATCCCGTCACACGAAGGCGATCTTGGGCCTCGACCTCTAGCGCGCCTTCGATAATATAAGGCACTCCACCATCCTCGAGCGCATCTCCTTGCTCAACCTTGGAGAACGCACTTACAACTACGTAAGGGACTTTCTATCCAATCGGAAGGCCTTCCTGTCAGTCGGAGACATTCGAGCGGAGGAACTCTCCCTCGGCAGCACGGGCACACCGCAAGGCTCTGTCATTTCTCCAATACTGTTTAATCTGGTTATGCTCGGATTAGCACAAGAACTACAAAAACTCGACGGCATTGAACACACCATATACGCCGACGACATTACAATCTGGGCTGCAAAGGGCAGTGACGGCCAAATCGAAACTGCCCTACAAGACGCCATTGACGTCGTAGAAAATTATCTTGAAGGTCCGGGACTCCGCTGTTCCACTGAAAAGTCGGAGCTTCTCCTATACCGCCCCACACTCCGTGGACGTCCCCCACGGGGCTCCACGACTAAACGCCAATACGAGGAAATAGAGCTGAACCTGCGGGATGGCAGACCTATACCCGTGGCCCCTTGCATCCGCGTTCTTGGTATGACCATAGAAGCCAACGGAGCTAACTCTACGGCTATCTCAAAGATCCTTCGACAGACCGCCAATGCATCCTGACTGCTGAAACGAGTGACCAACCGGCGAGGGGGTATGAAGGAAGACAGCCTCATCCGCCTTGTCCAATCTTTTATCGTCTGTCACATTACTTATGTTGCGCCTTTTCTCAACTGGTACAAAGCTGAAAAGACTAAACTGGACATCATCTTTAGAGGAGCCTATACGCAGGCCTTAGGACTACCCAACCACACCAGCGCGGAACTTCTACTACAATTAGGTATCCACAACACGCTAGACGAGTTAATCGAGGCCCAGCGTCGATCTCAACTAGAGCGGCTTACTCTCACGGAAACTGGCCGCAGCATTCTAAACAAGCTTAATATCACCTACCACCGTCAACATGGAGACAAACACCCAATACCACGCGACATCAGCAATGGATACACGCCGACCCTATTCCGAAAAACATGCACCCAGACTACAACAAAGAACGCAGGAAGGCACGAGCTACTTCCCTCATCAAAGCTTCCGCCAACACCGGGGGCGTCACCTTCGTCGACGCAGCTGAATACCAAGATGGACGGCGCTTTGCGGCGGTTACCACAGCAGGCGGCTTGCTCCGACATGCTGCCAGCATCATTACCAAAAATGCCGAGACGGCCGAGGAAGTGGCCATCGCCCTGGCCACTCTTGACCCAGCCTGTCACACCATACTGAGCGATTCTCGCGCAGCAGTCAACAACTACATCAATGGTCGTATTTATCAATCACTCCGTATCTTACGACAAGCCCCGCATTTGTCTGAAAATCAAAGCACCCTCGCCTGGATCCCACCACACGCCGGCGTCTACGCGCACCTCACCAACCTCAACGAGGTTACACACTCCGTAGCACGAGGACTAGTCAACCGTGCCGGAGACGGTGCAGGTGCACCCGCAGGACGCGGCCGCCTTACAAGATACAACGACCTTGTGAAGTCATCTTACCTCGCTAGAAGAACTTTCCCCACCCCTCACCGCAAGTTAAACAGGGCGCAGGCAACCACCCTTCGCCTGTTACAGACGAATACATACCCCTCCCTCACACGCTATCACACTATATACCCCGACATCTACCAGGCCAGAAGTGCAAGTTCTGTAAAACTGAATCAGCAACACTCCCCCACATGCTATGGGAGTGCAAACATTAATACCAAGAGCTTAATCCCGTGACCCTCTCGTCGAGATGGCACGCCGCCCTGCGCAGCTCCCATCTCGACGACCACCTCTGGGTGACCCAGCAGGCCTACGAAGCGGCGAAGAGGCAAGACCTCGACGTCCCATCGTGGGAGGCCTAGGCCCAGCCGACTGAACAGCTGGTGCTCATTAAAGTGCACTCTCTCTCTCTCTGTATTTGAACGTCTTAGTATGAGCTAAACAGGTTTTTAGGTTCAAAGCACGGTAACCACGAGTATAAATTTCTTTAGAAAAAGATGATGGCAATAAAAAATCAAATAAAAAGCGAGAGACGGCGTTAATGATGATGTGCAGAAACTTTAGGGATTCAATATGGTAACGCAGCGAGAGTGGTTCGAGATTCAGGGACCGCAGTCAGTGCCTGTATCGATTAAAAACGGTGACTGTAATTATGGCGGATGAAGCGAAGAGAAATTCCTTTGCACAGATTCCAATGAAACTATCTCACACTGCTTGTATGGCTACCGAACCATGGAGGCGAATTCAAGAAAAGGGCGAAATAATCTTTTTATAAAAGCAGCTAGGATCGCATGGAGCCTTAGTTAAAGCGCGGAGCAGTAACCTAGTTGAAGTCCTTTCTTATCAACATGTTAAATTCTTCTTAGTCCCAGAAAGATTTTCGGTGAAAATATCTCCTAAACACTTATACCGGAACACTCATATTAGGTTAATGCCATTCTAGGAACACCAGAAAACGAATGAGCTACGTCTCTTAGTAATTTACATTACAGTTGTTTTACTGCACTTCATATTAATTTAGAATGTCTTACACCACGCGAAAAAGTACACAAGGGATTCAAGACTACGATAATGGTCATCAATAGAATTGATAGCTTCATACAGGATATAATTGTCAGCATAAAGCCGCATTTTAGATGCGGTGTTACTTGGCAGACCATTGATGCACAGCAAAACATGCATCAGCAGAATTAATGCAAGCAAATTGTGAGCGACAACGAAGACACGAACCAAAAGACACAACAACGAACCAAAAGCATTAGAAAAGTCGATGAAGATAGCATCCACTTGATTACCCCTGTCCAGATAGAAGAGATATCATGAATGAAATCAACTATTTGCGTTACAGCGCTGCAGCCGTCACGGAAACCATACTGAAGCAGATAAGTAGTGCTGTTCAGATATGTGTGAAGTGACGCGCTCAAGCTCTCTACTGTGGACGGCACTGGCACGGAGGCGTGTGTCTGGACCGAACATTCGTTTAGTGCATGAAGGACCCTTGCAATAAAGTATAAGGGCTTCAAAGTGTATATATTGTTCGGGTAGCGAAATGGACAGATGTCAGTGAACTCTGTTGGCATGTTTTTATCTTTGTTTCTTACATTTCTTATTTCATTCATTCATTCATTCATTCATTCATTCATTCATTCATTCATTCATTCATTCATTCATTCATTCATTCATTTTTTACATTAGCATAATCATTTATTCGTTCAGTTTTTGCTGCATAACATAGGTAAATGGAGTAGCCGAGGCAATCTTCACCTCAATCTCTCTCTACAGCAGCACATGTAAAGTAGAACAGAACAGTACAGAGGTTAGAATGTTGAGTCAAGGAGTTCTGTAACGTGCTTATGAATACTACGCTCTAGCCTTTTACACGAGCATATATGGAGTCAGAGGTATTAGTGTTTAATTAGGGAAAGACTGTTTGCCACCCGATTTGTACAATGGTAACTTTAGCTGCTTTCCACGAGCTTGGTACTCGACTAGAGTATAAGAACTTCTGAAAAATATCCATCAGGTTTTGAGAAGTTACCGAAAGCAAAACACGAGACGTGAAGAAAGGGACAACGCGAAGTCTCGTGTTTTGCTTGCGGTAAGTTCCCAAAATCATGGATCACCAACTGGCCTACACCCACTCTGCTATACACATAGGTACTGCGATGTCCATAGAATATAGCGTCCAAGAATAGAAATAGGGATACCATCTAGCTGTATGTATGTATGTATGTATGTATGTATGTATGTATGTATGTATGTATGTATGTATGTATGTATGTATGTATGTATGTATGTATGTATGTATGTATGTATGTATGTATGTATGTATGTATGTACGCACGCACGCACGCACGCACGCACGCACGCGCGCTTCCTGCATTCTTGCACGCGCTCGTTCGTACTGTGTCTGCTGAGCGCAAGCTTGTGGATGGCTGCCGACAGCAGGTCCGTGTGCAGGCGCGAGAACTCGTTGTCCAGTCCCGGGTGGCTGCTACGCCAGCGGCCACACACGAACCGGTAGAAGTCATCGCAGGGGTCGGCCGCCCAGTCGAGCGACATGCGCACCTCCTGGCCGTAGTCGTAGGGGCGCCACGTGCTTCCGCTGCGCCACCAGCGGCCTCTACTCTTGCCGCGCCGTTCGAACGACGACAGCCCGGAGCGGAGCGCCTCGCCTAGGCTCTGCCACCTGCGGTGCCACGTGAATCGCACGTTCGTTACCCAATGAATTCGTTTATTTATATTCTCCAGTGCTCGCCACATTTAACGAGAACTGGCGAACACCAGGAAAGTGTCCACCTGCGTCCTCACCGGCAGCCGCTGCACAACACAGCAAAAGAATATTGATCAGCCCTTCCACTCTGTAAAGAAGGACGAACACAAAGCTGTGGTGTGTTTTACCTCAGTCGACGCATTTATGTATATATAGGTATTCTTCTTCTTCTTCTTCTTCTTCTTCTTATTATTATTATTATATAAAGACACAGACAACGAATACGTCTTTAGGCTGTGGAGTGATTTATTCTTATTATTTTATGAAGTAGTGACGTGTGCAAGTACAGCCGCATGGCAGACGCGAATTCCACAGTATTTACAACTTCACTGTGAACTACGTAATTGCGAAAAGTACATGAATCTCGGTGTAATGTTAGAATCGTCTTAGCGGCTAATTGTCGTATAATTTGTTTCGGGATGATTTTTATAAAGCAAGAGTTACAGCCGTGTTATGTAACCGTGCTCCTTCCGTAGAGAGTCGTGTATTAACAGCAGACGGGAATTCTATGCTGTTTACAACTTCACTGTGAACTAATTATGACAAGTAAATGAAACTCGGCGCAATGATAGAGTCGTCTTAGCGGCCAATTTCAGTATGATTTTTTCCCCAAGATACCTACATTAGATTGAGAGCTACAGAGTACTCACGAGCAACTGGAGACGAAAATTTTTCCCTGTCGACGTGACGCGTATGAAGGACATCGACCACCGCCGGAGTGTAGCCATATATAGCTTCGCTGTAATATAGTTTTACAGCGAACTCTAATAAATGGATGGAGAATAAATGGATGGAGAATGAATGGATGGAGAATGAATGGATGGAGAAATGGCGGAGAACTTCGCCTGAAAGCGCGCTAAGACGTCGTCTAAGTTTGGACGGAAGTTAATGGAGAAACCCCCTGGAGGTAATCCTATCCATCTTGAGGGGGATGCATGTCGGGGTTGTCAAGGGTGACACGGGGACGAAGTTTCAAATGCGTGACGTAAATAGGGACCTTGCGAAATATTGTCGAAGCTCTGCCAATACTGCTTCGAAGCTATCTTGAGCTTATAACAGCGCATCGTTTCAGAATTATCGGGATGAAGCGCAGTAAGAGTGAAATGCGACTTGTGAGGAACATGGGCGTCATTTGCAAACCAACGTATACCGTAACCAGCTTTTCTAAACACGAGGGTTTAGTTCGCGTGAGTTCCACCACGTGGCGTACTGACCTTAAACTTTTCAAGCTTACCGCCTTGACGCGGTCATGACGTCAACAAAACAAAAATAAAATAATTACAAGCTATCCCTGCGCATTGAACTTCGCTACAATGCTTGTCCAGCCGGCGTTATCACTCTTCTTGATAAAGCGTAGCCGCTCGTCAATGGAAATGACTTACCATCCTGAGAGCGTTTACTGTTTAGTCGCGACGAGCGATGATTGATTGTGGGTTAGGATAGGGTTCCTCTTTCTCTTTTCCATTTTTTTTCTTTTTGCTGCTACAGAGTAAACAAGTTAGGGTAACCGTAAGAAGCACTCCGTGGCAGCCTTTCTTCAGTCGGCACACATTCTTTACATCCGAACATCGCACAGCGTCTACGAGAGACGCCGTCGTGGACGGCTTTTGCTTTTGACCTATCGATTTCGTTAAGGTGCCCCCAGTTATTTCCCTAGCGACTTTGTCATCCGCACTCATGGGCTACCGTAGCAGCGGCAAATCGAGATGCGCTTAAGTATTAAGATATATACATGGATATTTTGGTTTTGCACCTTGAGGCAAAAGGCACGACACAAGAATTGAGCAAACTGTCTCTGCGTCGTCGTCGGTAAGCATGCAATGGCCGAAGCTGCTCTCAATATTACGTCACATTCACTGGCCACCGGGCCAGGTACACCTTTGGGTATTGCATATATAGTACTTGCAGTTCCCTAAGTAGTCTCCTATCGAGGTTATCCATGTGCGTAAAGGAAGACCGCTATTTAAAATTATTGTGCAGTAATATATGCGGGATTTGGCTGTTCTTCATATTGTCTACGATGTTGTCGTTCCGCCTTTATAATATAGCCGCAATGTAGACTAGCAGGTATCGAACGCCATAAAGGCTACCCGCATACTCAAAGACCTCGCGCACAACTGCTGACACTTACTTGCATTCAAGAGTTGTGCGACTGCCAAGGACATACTTAACGAATGTTACATAATAAATTATGGGGTTTTATGTGCCAAAACCACGATCTCATTATGGGACACGCCTTAGTGGGGGATGCCGGAATAATTTGGAACATTGGGATTCTTTATCGTGTGCGTAAACCAATGTACACGGGTGTGTCGCATTTCATACCCATTGAAATACGGCAGCTGTGGCTGGTATTCGATCCCGCGACCTCGCGCTTAGCAGCCGAACCCCATAGCCAGTAAGCAAATACGGCGGGTAAGGAATATTGGTAGTTCGAAGAAGGTGACAGTCGGCACGGGAGACTTGAGACAATTTGTTCCCATCCTCATAGCGCGAGAATCGGCACAAGCCGTCGGAGAATGACACCGTAGGGTGCATTATACTTAATGTAATGGAGTCCGCGTCCAAAATTTCAGACCCGAATCACGCTGTCGCGACTGGCGACCAGGCATCTCGCTTATACGCGCAGTCACCTGACAGCTGCCGGGCGCTGGCGTCGGCCACAGGACCTACTCGACCTCTCTTCAACACTTGCCGACATTATCGCCCTATATATTTCGCGCCATCGGGTTTTAGCTCAACTGCTTCAACAGCCAATTCATTTGTGCCAAAGTCTGGCAACTCCGTCAACGTTATGGTTTCTTATATTTAGGTCATCTTTTACATTTAGGCTAATGCTCTCCTGAGACTTCCAGCGGCTTCACCTTTCCCAAAGTGCCCGCATTGTTGTCGGCCTCTGTTCATATTTTGGAGGATTTTTAATAGACGTTGAAACAATTTAGCATGGCCCCTGACCACACTGCTCAAAAAGTTATTTTATTTTCCTGAGGTCTTGTACAAGCTTCTGCCTTCTTGCCATTGATCAACCTCCTGATTTCCTTGTCACTTGTATCCTATTTTGACGACTACGATTTCACGGAAGTTGGCAATGATGTCATGGCAAAGGGATTGACGCCATTTAAATCAATTCTACCGTGGACACGACAGCCGCTTTTGATCACTGTGAATGAAAATATTGCATTAATGAGCGCCATTCTTAAGCATATAAATTCACAGTAAAAAATTATGCGGATCCGACACAATGTGCGAATCGATGTAAGCGAAGCTTTCTGTGTACGATCTGACTATGCACGCTCTGAACCTCCCTCCGATACGCCGTGCAAGACAGCAACAGCACCAGTCGAAAAGTGGCAGGAAGAAGCAAAGAAACCTTCACTTTAAGAAAGTTGTCTTTACATGTTGACGTACAGTTGCGTGTTGGCGTGGCGTCATCGCGTCCTTTGCGGGATTTCTAAGCTGCGAGAGCCAACTGGCCGACTTGCCCACTAGACTTTCTGCCTTCAGGAGCAACGTTATCCTGTTGTCAAGATGCGAATGGTCTATCCAGCTTACTACAGGCCTACAAGATTGTTCTTTTTTTCAGTCTGCTCAATATTTGTGCCCTCCACAGCGATACTGTGGAGGTAGTTCCTTTTTACTACACTGCACTCAAAAGTGAACTTGTTTTCGAATTATGTTCTCTAATAATGTTGTATTGCTGCTATCATTGTCGTACGTAATCTCAGGCACCTTCTAATGAAATGCTTTCGATTTTGCCAGATTACACCCGCCATTGCGATGCAAATAAAGTAACTTCAACTCATTTTTTTTTTCAGAAATAAATACTGAGTGAAACGATGACGTCATCCTGAACAAGATCAACAAACACCGTAGTACTCGATCTTCTGATGTCCCTATTCGCAAGCTTTTGCTCGTGCGAGACACAACACAAACACGCAACGATTAATGAAGTATGAATTACACGCCAGTTGACATTCTGTCAATGTACATTTCCGCTGATCACCGGGATAATAGCGTGGTCTTGTCTTTGGCGACATTATCGGTCTACAGCCTCGCTCAACAACACAGCTCGTTATTCATCACTCTTTTTTGTTGAAAGGACCCTACTGAATTTCCTCCGAATATACTTTTGGCTTTAGGTGTGACCTTGAACGCCCGCTTATTCTGTTACGCTGACGGCGACCGTTGTCGTCAGGCTACCGCCTCATTCTGTGCTTCGCCGTCACCAGAGAACACAGAAAGCTGTCTTCACAAGCAAACCACCGGGATTCGAGCCCATGTATTAAGAGCATCCTGCATTCTGGAGCTGGGCACGCTAACCATTACGCTACTCCAGAGGTTTAAGTATATAACCTCCTTGCATAGAAACGACAGCGTGGTTGCTAATATATTGTTGGCTTGGATATGTTTGGCACGAGGCCCAAGACGGCACCCTGTCTTCTAACGTGTTCTTATGTTTGCGTTCGCGTCTCTGTCTTGAAGGGACGCGCACCGTAACATGCAGCAATGGTTCTTGGATCGAGCGTATGTATGAGGCGAGAAACGCTGCCCTAAACTGTGTGTTCTTTAATTTGTGCGGTAAACCCATGTTTATATATCCCCGCAATAGCAAGAGTCACGAGTATGGCAACCGTAACCGCAAGCGTCACGGTATGGTCGTAACTTGTCGCGACAGTGTAGTTGTTATCTACAGACTCTTCCACTAAGGAATACGCGGCGAGGTATGGCCGATGAATAATTACCAACATTGGTTTTCAGTAAACGTTTATTACCAAGAATGGCGGGTGGTTATACTACCGCAAATATCACATGCTGGGTGGTGACTGCAATCATTTACTCGCCACATCACACATCTACACTAGAATTCAACCAGTTTCACAATTTTTCGCTTATATTCTCTCGACCCGAAACAGCGACTTCGCCTGCCACACGCTTTTCCTCTTTTTGTACCCCGCTCCTTTCCAAATGTGCTGAGACGTGCTGACACCGATGTTTGCTGCTCCTTTTTCTCGATAAATGAAGGCATTCATTCATTCATCTCTAGCTTCTCCTCCTTTTGTCCCCCGCTCCTTTCCAAATGTGCTGAGACGTGCTTACACCGATGTTTGCTCCTTCCTTTTCTCGATAAATGAAAGCATTCATTCATTCATCTCCAGCTTCTCCTCTTTTTGTCCCCCGCTCCTTTCCAAATGTGTTGAGACGTGCTTACACCGATGTTTGCTCCTTCCTTTTCTCGATAAATGAAGGCATTCATTCATTCATTCATTCATTCATTCATTCATTCATTCATTCATTCATTCATTCATTCATTCATTCATTCATTCATTCATTCATTCATTCATTCCTAAATTGCTGCCGAACATAACGTGTCTTCTTCTCCATAATCACCCTGTACCTCACCACCATGGATTCTCCCATCGCAAAACAATGTTGCTGTGAAACAATGTTGCTGTGTTGCAAATGGTTGGGCGTCACATTTACAATTTTCTAGGAATAGCAAGCAGCGCGGCGTGCAATTTTCGGTAGGTGACGAGACAGTATAGAGCACCTTCTCTGCCATTTCCACACTCGGCGCTCGCCTCCGTGAGCTACCATTAACTGCTAGGACAAAGTACGAAATGAAAGAAACCTAGCTGGGTTGGTCGCGGGCAGCTTTTCGGATTCGGGATGCGTCGACTTAATATATATGTCTTATCGAAGCATGAATGACAGCGATATAGGCGTGATGAGTTACATTAGCTCGTGCGGTTGGACTAATGACGCTCTTCACGCTGCACTTACGTTGCGTGTTTGCGAACCGGAGTGAAGTGCAGGTGGGCAACACGCCTTCCTGAAATGAAACATTCGGAATAACCTTTTGCTTGGCGGTTGGACATATCTCAAGGACCTACGATACGAACCACCTTCAAGTCGCTATGAGTTTGCAAAGGGGGAACTCAGGTGAAGCGTTGTCAAGCGGATGGGCTTTCAATAATCATAATACCTTCATTGAAATTCCTCACCATGAGGTGAAATCTGACTAATAAGCATTTGAATTTTCTGTATTATTAAGACCCTCCTGTTAATATAAGGTTGCTGTCTCTTATTCATTATCATCATCATCATCATCATTATCATCATCATCCTGTTTTATGTCCACTGCAGGACGAAGGCCTCTCTCTGCCTGCGACCTCCAATTACCCATGTCCTGCGCCAACCGATTCCAACTAGCGCCCGCGATTTTCCTAGTTTCATCGTTCCACCTAGTCTTTTGTCATCCTCGATTGCGGTTCCTTTCTAATGGTACCCATTCTGTAACCCTAATGGTCCAACAGTTATCTAACCTGCGCATTACATGACCTGCCCAGCTCCATTTCTTTCTATTTATGTCAATTAGAATATTGTCTATACCCGTTTTCTCTCTGATCCAAACCGCTCTCTTTCTGTCTTTTAACGTTATGCCTAGCAATTTTCGTTCCATCGCTCCTTGCGCAGTCCTTAACTTGTTCTCAAACTTCTTTGTCAGTCTCCAAGTCTCTGCCCCATATGTCAGCACGGGTAAAATGCACTGATTGTACACCTTCCTTTTCAATGATAATGGTAAGCTTCCAGTCAGGAGCTGGCAATGTGTGCCGTATGAGACACAACCCATTCTTATTCTTCTGTGAATTTCGTTCTCATGACCAGGGTTCCATGTGATTCATTGACCTAGGTAAACGTACTCCTTCACAGACTCTAGAGGCCGACGGGCGATCCTGAACTCTTGTTCCTTTGACCGGCTATTTATCATTATCTTTGTCTTCTGCATATTAATCTTCAATCACACTCGTACGCTGTCTCGTTTAAGGTCCTCAATCATTTGTTGTAACTCGTCTGCATTGTTGCTGAATAGAACAATGTCATCGGCAAACCGAAGGTTGCTGAGATATTCGCCGTCGATTTTACTCCTAAACCTTCCTAGTTTAATAGGTTGAATACTTCTTCCAAACACGCAGTGAATAGCATTGGAGGGATTGTGTCTCCCTGTCTGACCCCTTTCTTATAGGTATCTTCCTGCGTTTCTTGTGTAGAATTAAGGTAGCTGTAGAACTTCTGTAGATATTTTCCAAGGTATTTACGTAAGCGTTCTGTACTCCTTGATTACGTAATGCCGCTATGACTGCTGGTATCTCTACTGAATCAAATGCCTTTTCGTAATCTATGAAAATCATATAGGCAGGCTTATTATACTCTGCGGATTTCTCGATAACCTGACAAATGACATGGATGTGATTCATTGTAGAGTATCCCTTCCTGAAGCCAGCCTGTTCCCTTGGTTGACTAAAGTCCAGTGTTGCCCTTATTCCATAGGAAATTATTTTGGTAAATATTTTATATGAGACTGGGAGTAAGCTAATGGGCCCATAATTTTTCAATTCTTTAACGTCTTCCTTTCTGTGGATTAGTATAATGTTTGCATTCTTCCAGTTTTCTGGGACCCTCGCAGTCGATAGACACTTCGTATAAACAGCCGCCAGCTTTCCAAGCATTATATCTCGTCCATATTTGAATAAATCGACTATTATTCCATCTTCTCCTGCCGCTCTTCCTCGTTTCATGTCTTGCAGGGCCCTTCTGAGCTCATCGCTAGTTGTAGGAAGAGTTTCTATATCCTGTTCATTACTGTTTGTAACTGAGGTATCCTGACTCCTCTGGGTACTGTACAGGTCAGTATAGGATTCTTCCGCTGCTTTTACTATATCTTCGAGATTGCTGATGATATTACCCTGATTATGTTTTAGTGCATACATCTTGGTTTGTCCTATGCCAAGTTTCTTTCTCACTGATTTCAGGCTGCGTTCATTTTTTACGGCTTCTTCAGTCTTTCTCACGTTATAGTTTCGTATATAACTTATTTTCGGCTTATTGATAAGTTTTCACAGTTCCGCGAATTCTACCTTGTCTCTTGAGTTGGACAATTTCATTTTTTGTCATTTCTTTATTAGGTCCTTTGTTACTTCGGAGAGCTTGCCTACTGGTAGCCCTGGTGCCTTGCGTCCCACTTCTATTGCTTCCTCTGAAGCCAATCTAGTTACGGTTTCATTCATTAGCTCCATGTAATCATCATCTCTCTGTTCTAAGGCTGCATGTTTGTTTGCAAGTACCAGCCTGAATTTGTCTGCTTTTATCCTTACTGCCTCAAGGTTGACCTGTTTCTTCTTTACCAATTTTACTAATTTTCTCTTCAAATTGAGGTGACTCCTAGCCCTCACTAACCTATGATCACTGCACTTTACCCTACCTATCACTTCTACATCCTGCACTATGCTGGGATCAGCAGAAAGTATGAAGTCAATTTCATCTGTTTCACCATTAAGGCTTTTCCAGGTCCGCTTTTTGTTGCTACCCTTCTTGAAAAAGTTGTTCATTATTCAAATCTTATTCCTTTCTGCGAATTATACCAGCATCTCTCCTCTAGCGTTCCTGAATTGACGCCGTAATTGCCAATTGCTTGTTCACCAGCCTGCTTTTCCCCCACTTCTGCATTGAAGTGGCCCATTACTACAGTATATTGAGTTTGCACTTTTCTCATCGCTAATTCAACATCTTCATAAAACTGATCTGCTTCACCATCATCATGATTGGATATTGAAGCGTAGGCTTGTACTACCTTTAATCTATACCTCTTATTAAGCTTGGTTACTACAGCTACCCCCTCATTAATGCTGTAGGATTCGTCAATGTTGACCGCTATGTCCTTATGGATTAGGAATCCTTCCCGTATTGCTTCTTATCTAGGAGACCTCTATAGCGGAGGACATGTCCGTTATTCAGCAATATATAAGCCTCACCAGTTCTTCTAGTCTCACTAAGGCCGATGATATCCCAAACAATGTCGGACAATTCCTCAAGGAGACCTGCTAAGCTAGCCTCATTCGAGAGGGTTCGGGTGTTAGACGTCCGGTGTTAAGCCTCCTAAATTAAACAGTAAGTTATAAAACATAAATTGCTGCGTTAAATATGTAACGCACATGCAACAAAAGTCCTAGTGCATTTGCCAGTATTCCCTCAATGATGATGTAGCACGTCTAAAGTGTCACATTCTAGTAATGCGAAGAACAAGGCAGTTCCAAAAGAGTGAGTCACGAATCTAACTATTATAAAGGCGAGCTTGCGCTGGAAAACGCTCAAAACACAACGATGTCTACGCGCACAGTAGTGCTTCCACTGAATCTGATCTACGGATCAAAGAATCGGTTGATCAGATTGGAAGGCTCGTACATTGCATCGTAATCTCGGGTCCTCAAATGTGATGGATAATGTACGCCAGTATTCGCTTCCTGCGCGCAATCTGATAAGATAACGCTCTTTCGCTATTGAATCCGTGACAACATACTCGACATTAGAAACACATGCGGGCACGCCTTGAGCTAACCGATAACATTGGAACAGTAGTTAGACGCTAAAGAATGCTCCCCCCTGCCCCTCCCTCCTAAAGAAAGTAGTATACAGTCGCTTGGAATATTAGCTGAAACAGAGTGCTCGTGGTAAAAAGGGCCCCCAAGACTGCACAGAGGTGCCGACATACCAAAAGTTCAAGAACTAAACACTTTCTGATTACTGGTATTTATCAGACCAGCATTTCGTGGTTCAATGTAGCACTCTAGTCCAGGGGCCAGTTCGACCACAGGTGCTGTGGAGGAGCTCGTACTTCACGTGACTGTACGTATGTCAGCATTATTTGTCACAACATCACAGTATTTTTTCTTTATAACTTAACATTAGACAGCCGAAATATATGCAGCAATACCCTCATCTAAATATTTCAGTACTTTTCATTTTAACGTACATACATGTCCGCGCTGATCCATATGTTTCAAAAAACTGGAAATGTATCCAATGTTTTCTCCCAGGCAGCTCTTTTTATTCCTGATGATGCCAGGAAACCGTGCCTTATGCCACCAATGCCAAGCAATCTAATCGAGAGCGCGCACAATTTTCTCGCGCACCTTGTGTGTTGAACCGTAGCACTGCGGTGCTTCTTGTATACTCGGCGCGGAGACCCGCGCCGAGTAACGGCAACTTCGAGGATGACGTAGGCCCTCGTCGGGGCGCGCGAGCGCCCAACTGCAGGCATAAATAAAGTTTCTCCAATCCAATCCAATGTATAATGTATAATAGCCCATCGTAAAGGCACAAGTGCAAGGTTGGGCACATGTGCTTAAGCTCATGAATTTGATTTGGGCAAAGAAAACCTATCCAAGTTTTCATACTTGCTCTATAAGAACCGTATAGCACCATCAATATGCCGGCTGCCTTTTAACTGCACCAAACAAAACTATTAAACCAATGGAAATGTTGGTGACATCATTTTGCCCTTTGAGTGATGAGATTGGTAACATGTGGATGCGGAGTGAGTTCACACAAATGCACACACACAGAGATACGACACATGGTTGCACGCATTCCCATTTACACGCGTCCAGGCATGCACACAGGCACATAAATGTACGCACGCATGCACGCACGCACTTTCGCGCACACTCACACGAACGCGCGCACACAAAGATACGACACATGCTCGACCGCTTTCACATTTACACGCACCCACGCATGCACTCACGCAAGAAAATGTACGCACGCACACGGAACTGCACGCACACACAAACACGCACAATGCGCACGCATATTCAAATAGTAACACACAAACACGTGCGCACACCCAAATACAAGTACACAGGCACGCACGCTCAAGATGTGCACACTTATATACACTCCCTCTCCTTCCCTGTTGCCTCACAAAAACATGCGTGTGCAAACAGACGGAATGACACTCGCTCTGCATTTACCGTTTAAAACACCAGCTGTAATAAATCGCTTGACGGTTTACATTACGCGCTTCTGCAAGTCATTGTTTACTCTGCTGAGAGGGTCTAAGACCATTTGCTCCTGTCGTGTGACATAACCGCCCATCCCCGACCAAAACACTGCTTTAACGCACCACCAATGTTCCGACTAAGTGCCATAAATGGATGAGTTGTTACAAAGGACTACCCTCTTGGCGCAGTCAGTTGAAACTTGTTGATATGCGGCTATTATAGAGAACTAAATTGTTTAAAATTTGGCACATTCAGTTACGCATGTGCGTTGCCGTGAAGTTCCACAGGCTGGTGAAGGTGCAATGTACAGAATTCCTGAGTATGTCTATGCTACAAGGCACGATAGTATTATTTTTAACGTAACACAAAGACATGCCCATGCTTCTTCGTATGCTGCCCCAGGAATAAAATCTGATAATAAAAGCAATGACTTAACAAATAAGCAACCCATTCCAACGTTTTAGGAAGTAAAAATTGAAAATGTAATATTTGAAGAGCGCTCCTGAAAAAAAAAAAAAAAAACTAAAACCAAATCTTGAGTTTTGTGTTTCGGCTATCTTGCGGGAGACAGTCGAGCTCGGTTCTACGGGGCGTGAAAAAAAAAAAAAGGCATCAGGCAGCATGGCATCGAACGATAGGTGCGAGCGATTCAACGATTCGGCCACGGCTTCCAACGCTTGCGCGAGTGATACGCTCCGGTGTTTATAGATACCACGTGAACTTGTACGACACTTTCAAACATCGCTTTAGGGAACAGTGTTACGCCATGTGTAGAGAGTCGAGATAGGCATCAATCGAAAGCTGAGTCTCCGGACTACATAGGCTGCAGCGACTATTACAATAGACGACATAATTTTATCACAGCCAGCGTTCTTGCCTCGAAAATCTAGTAAAAATTTTCGTCGTTTCCGTAGGCTTCCATTGGTGAATGTTTAACCACTCTGGGAACAAAATGCTTGTTTACCAGAGGCTGATCAATGCATTTGGCTAGTGTGGATTGTCTTCCTGAAATTGTCTGTCACCTGCCTTTTTCAATAATCAACCTGCAGCTTTTGTTATTCGCGAAAAACTTCTCGTTCCATTGAAAACGCACTAGCTTCGTACCGGAGCCACTTGGGGCTCTAGTTGGTACGTGTCCTAGAAAGCTGGGTATGCGGGTGTCCTAGTTGGACCAAGATTTAAAGAAAAGAAACCCAAGAGCTCTAGAGAAATCGTACCGACTGCATAGTAGCCGTAGTCGTGTGTACTTAGTCAGTATTTTTTTTCATCACGAGGTGTTAATTAATTGCTTTCAATTAGTGAAATATTTAATTATTCCTGGAATCGTAATCATATCAATTATAAAGTTGTAGGCTTGTCAGCTTTGCCTCATTGGTTTTTCCGAGAAAAAACAAAAGCGCGCGAAGCATCTAAAATACGAAATAGATACGCGCTCGTGCACCGCACCTGAAGCGCTCCCAAACGAATAGCCACGCATACGCGGTTTTACTAGCGGCGGCAGCTCGATACAGGGCTTCACGCTATGTGATGGTCGCGGCATCATCAGAACATGCCGCTGATGCATTGATAAGCGCAGCGGAGCCGTAGGGTGGAGGAGGGGATTTCGAAGCTGGGAATCCGTGACGGCGCACTTGGGACTGTAATTTTGCGCACCTATCTTGTTCTGTAGATAGGCGCGCCCGGATCACATGGTCCTTTTGTTCCCTTTACAGCAAGCGAAACGAACCTTGCCCAAACTGTGCCCATCTAATGCGTTTTGGCGGGGCAGTACGGCCAGGATATGCTGTTGTAGATTACGTAAATAAATTTTGCTTGACCTGTCAGTGCGTAGATAATAACGGGAGATTTCAACGGTACCACGCCAGTGATCTTCAAGAAGACAGTCATGCCCTTCACGAATGATCAGACGGCTAAAATGATCCTGGCTCTGGGGGCGACGCACGGCGACAAGAGGGAGGCAGACAGGCTATTCCGGATGTGGCATTGTGGAGGACACCCTAGTCCGTGAACAATACTTAGAACGTACGAAGTGCCGGGGTAAGTTTCCTTATATTAACCGGACGAGCGATTTTTAAGAAAGTGCTGCCCGGCGTTGCTTTGCCTCTGCTTCATGAAACTCGGCAACACTAGAGTCTAAATTGCGATTCTTTAAGGTCGCACAAGTATGTCGTGGTTGCGCCTTCTTGTAGCTACTTTGACACGAAGAACACTTCTAGGACGTTCGAATGGGATAGAGGCAGATCGAGGCACATGCATTGCGCATGTAGGTCATAGCTTTCATGCGACGTTACGGACACAGCTTCTCATCTTGCTAGTTCACTAATATGGAGGCCTCGATTGCGCCAGTGCACCATGTTCATTGCCGCGGGTGACCACCCTTGTGCAGGTAACCTGTCCTCACTGTGAGGAAGACAGGTTAACGCGCGATGTCATTTCCTCAATAGGAACGCGTCCTGTCGTGTTGCCGCGTGTCTTTTTTGCGCAGCTTCTCACCATGCTGGCACCCGCACCTGGCTTCCACGATGACGTCAATACAAATGTGCCCTCTTTCGAGAGAAGGAGTTGCTTGTATACCCTTAAATAACGACATCAGCGCTTCATCTTTGCCTCGTAGTATTAAGTCATAATTACCACTTTTGTAACACAGCTTCATTCAGTTCGCGCTGAATAGAACGTGTGTACTTCAACAGACGTAGAGTAGTGCATGTAGCAGTGAAAGGCTTTGTCATAATGGCTTTTACGTGCAGGCGTAACTGGCCAGCTCGGGAAATCGGTGGTACTTGTCTGAAGCACTATATTGCACTTTTTCATGGGGGTTGCCCTCCTTACCACCGTATTTCACCCGTACGCGGAAGCCAATCGGTACTTCGAGCGCGACTTCCTCGAACGACGCGTTCGGAACGCCGTGCAGCGCGTGCCACCCCCTCTGATCGCAGACGTTGCGACCAGAGGCGCAGCGTCTCAACGACAGCGTCTCAAATCACTTGCTGTCACGAGGGAAGAATGAGAGAACGCTCCCCTTACCAATGTACCACCATGCTGTACTGAACGGTACTGCCCTGCCAGCGGTACCACCATACTGTCCCACGGTGTGGTGGCGCTCGCTCGCGCGGGCTTTATCTTGAAAGCATCTGCTTTGGGGGGCACAATCTAGGTGGACCGACTGCTCGTAGCTTTACGTGCGCTGTGTTCTCACCGCTCAGTTTGCGTTGAAGCGATGGACAGCACGAATGCCACTTCACTGGCTGCTGCTGCCACGCTTCCTTATGCCAGCGTTTTAACAGCGAGCGCCCGCGTGAAGTGTTGTGAAGTGTTCATGTTTGCCTGTGCGCGCTTACAGCATGCTACGTAATTTAAATAGTAAGCGAATATTTACAACGGGGCCTTCTACTTCGACTGCTGCTGCGTATGGTTCCGGCCGTGCAAGCCCTTTCTTGAATACTATCTGCGATGAAGACAGTGTAGGCGTCAAGGCGCACCGAGGGCCGATAGCATCGTGTGCGCTGTAGTATCCATACGCTTGCGCGTGACCCGCGTTGACGAAGTGAAACGTCACTGTAACTTTTTTAATCATCCTGCAGCACGCCTGTTGTGTCCGATTCTATGTCTTCTTTCGTGTTGGACTAAAGCGACGAATTGATTTATTGATTTATTCATTGATTGTGCTTTCAAGATCGCTCGCACACTCTGAACTCCTCCGGAACACTCCTCCGGAACGTAAATTTTACCGAATTTTACCGATCACGTGGAGACTACGTGATCGACAAACTTTTCAAGCGACAAACTTTTCACTGGCGCTAATGCGCCAGTGAAAAGTTTGTCGCAATCAGTAGCCAAGCACTGGACGAAGCAGGACAGAAGATGTGGGCGCCAGAAACGAGGTGACTGTAATTAGTGACGAAAGATCGCCGTCTCATAGCAGAGCGGGAGTGTGAAAGTACACCGTAAAAATTGTTTTCCTAAACAAACAAATTTTCTGGCAGCTGCCTTGGCAGAAAATTTCTGTAAAGCTCCATTTTCTAATTTTCCTCTTTCTGTCATCGAACACGTTCTTTCGATTTTACATTATGAGAAATTTTCTGTTTAAAGACAGTAATCTGCTTTGTATTACAGAAACGTCCTGTTTTCTGTTTAACATTTTTCTGTTACTCTAATAATATTTTGTTCTATTTTTGCAGGGATTGTATGTGTAAAACCGTTACCCATTTTGAGGCACAGAAAAAGTTGTTATTTTTGTTTGTGTTTTTCTGTTATTTTCAATTTATTTTTCTGTACAGAAGTGTGATGTCTAAAGACAATTTTCTATCGTGATAAATAAAGGGCGAACCTGGAGTGTCACTGAAGCCAACGCTTTGAAAAGGCATTTCTCTTCGTGACAGCGGCAACTGCCCTCACGAAGAGAATTTTCTTTGTTGAAACGTTGACTGCAGCCGATATTCCCTGTTGGACCACTGTTTATCACTAGCCTCCATTTTCATGTGAGCTTCTCAAATGTTTGAGTTTCCTATCGCGCGTCACATAATTATTATAAAATAACAAATATCATGTAAATATGCACTCGTCTCGAAACAAAAATTAGGCTCTGTGCTGAAAGCTGAAAAGTTCAACTGCAGCGCAAAAAGACAAAGGTCACACGTAGTGCTCGTGTGTGTCTCCGTTTTTACTTTACTCAGTTTTCTTGCGCTGCTGTTAAATATGGTCAACACCTTTTCTCCCAGTAGCTGCAAGAAATAATTTGTAATTTAGACATTGTAGGAGAAAATGAATTTGTTTTATTTTACATCAAAACATCACTTGACAGATAAACATGAAAACAGGCATATTAACAGAACTGCTTATGCACACTAGGTTCAAAAAACAAGCAGCATCGCTTTTTCTCCAGGTGTTATAACAGCTTAAAAGTCAATTTCCCTGGCTATTACAGATAAGCTTCCGCTTGCCATGGATAGCACGCGTAGGTCGAGAAGGAAGAGCAGGGAAAAGTAGAGGCCTTTTTAAATCAAGGCAAGTGAAGTAAATAAATACGCACATATTTGCGTATAATGGGCACTGATGAACAAGTTACGGAACTCCTCTGACCCTGTCAGTAAATTTGTTTTGAATCTCACGGCATGTATTCATGCACAGATTTGCGACACACAATATCATCAAGATGGGTATGCAATGTGTATGAGGCATCATGGTAGGTGTGCATGTCATAGTGTCCAGATATTGTGAAGTGTACATTGAAGACGTGCGTGTTTTCAAAACGCAGATACAATTAAATGCCTCTTTGATGTAAGAAGGAACTGTTGCGTAAAGTCAGATATCGGTTTAACAATCGTAGCTGAGTCGAAAAATAACAAAACTGTTCTGAAAATTGTTTAATCTAATATCACTCCAATGCGTGCTTTTTTCTATTAAAGAATTCTGGGGTGTTACCTGCCAAAACAATGATTTTATTATGAGGCACGCCGTAATTTTGATCACCAGGGGATCTTTAACGTGCTCCTAATGCACGGTACAGCGCCGTTTTTCAATTTCGCCCTCATCAAAATGCGGCCACCGCGATTCGATCCCGCGACTTCGTGCTTAGCAGCGCAACGCCATAGCCGCTTAGCCACCGTGGCGTTTTTTTTTTCGATAAACCGAGGACCCTGTTAACCACCTGCTCTTTGTCATGCGTGACAAAGAGCAGATGGCAGCACTAACACTGTGGCAAACGATGCTACAAAGGATAGTCAGGCTTGTTTCGTACGACATATCGATAAGTGCTTTATTTTAAAGTGAGAAAAACTGATGGCTAAATAAGCCACATGAAAACAAAACCGAAACTGCGAACTTCTTACTACAGTACAAGAGAACCAGTGTATATATCAAACCAGAACTGTGCTGAAAAAGAAAAAAGCACTCAAAGAGGCCTCGGCATTACGTTGACGAAGCCTTTTGCTTTAAGACTCAATCGTGGAGACACCTGATTATGGAGACAACTTTTGGTGCAAAGCCGTGCTTCTTGCTTGGGCACTGGACCTTAGTTCCTCTCTCAGGGTGTCATGTTGCGAGTGACCTGAAAACAACAGTGGTGCTTTAGCATACATATAGAAGTAGGATGATTGTACAGAGCTCAGTGAAGGGCTTTAGCACAATACTTTTTTTTGGAAGAGTGGTCAACAAAGCCCTGCAGTGTGTGCGCATGGGAGTACCGTGTGGGAGGCCACTTCCAAATAATGTTTATTCTCGCCAGACAACTATTTCGTTTCAGGTAACTGCAGAATATTAGTACTTCACCAGTCAGTGGCACCTTATACACTTTGAGACAAACAGCACTCACCATGGGACAAAATGTACACGCCCCCCCCCCCCCCCCCCCTACACACACAACACACACGCACACAACACGTACACAACATACGCGTGCACACGCACAAATCCGTATCAATAGGCCAAATGGTGTTATATGCTCCATGCGTTTTTTTTTTCTTTTTCGAATAAAAAAAAGCTTGCACTTTCGCCCGAAAAGCAAAGCATCGATTACGATAGCAACTGAATGGACAGCTATACGAAGTAAGGATACTAGTTTTATCGGCAGTATAAACTTGAAAACATTCGCTTACTAACTGAATTAACAAGCGTGGTGTCAGCGCGCACAAACAAGCAAACATGAACACATCGCACTCGATGAGCGCGGTCACTCGCAGTCAGAACACTGGTGTGAGGAAGCGCAGCAGCAGGAGAGAGCGGTGACCTTCGTGCGATCTATCGGTTCAACGCAAGAGCGGCGCGAGAACACCGCACGCACAAAGGCACGAGCCGTCTGCAGATCGATTTCAAAATACGGCGCGCAGTCGAGCGCACAAAGTACGCACTTGTTGGCCCCCACACCTCCCTCCCGCGCTGCCTGCGTCAGTTCCCCTTGCGCCCAGTCGCGAAATGCGCGGTGGCGAACAAATCGCACGTCCGCTATTACAGCGAAGCTGTATACCTCTACCGTCCAAGGAAATTTTCGTATCGTTGTTGGCGTGGTAAGCAGAAGACTCCCCATACGCAGGCCGATCGCGTAGATAGTGCAATGCCGGGCCGACCCGTGGCGGAGGCGAAGCAGCCGTGAAGCACTCCCCAAAGGTGGGCCAATTCCGGAGATAGTGCAATGCCAGGCCGACCCGCGGCGGAGGTTCAGTTCGCCATTAAGGGGCCCCACATGGCTTCGCTGGTCATCCTTCTTCCCAGAGTCGAAGGGCACTGAGGTGTTTTTCTTAACAACGTCTAGCAGAATGGCAGAAGGTAGAAAATAGTCCTGATAATTTAAAATGGTGGACACATTACGTTATTCGTACATGTTGCCTTTGTACTTTCTTTACTGAATTTTTTGCTGCTGCTGTTCAATTCATGCAAATTTTGACGTTCTTGTTTCTTATTTTTGCGGTACATCATTCATACATTTAGTTATTAGTTGACAGAGTCAGGAAGTGAAGCTAGCAGACGACATGCGAGCAATTCTTTGTGGCCACGAGCATGATTACGGCATATCTTCGCGGCTCGGGTGCTAGCACCTTCTGCGCTGTGCTTTTAAATTGCGCAGATAGCACACCAAGCCACGTAGTCCGGTGTCCCCGCTAACCCATTTATAAAATGAAGCACTGTAGTCAGTGGCCAGGCAAAATCATTTCCCGACGGTAACGCCCTAAAACACTCGAACCGTAGCTAAAGAAGCAACAAAATCAATCCTGGATGCCATGCGCCCTCATATGCGGCGGGTTCATATGCCAGCATCAAAACAAATAAAATATCACACAACAGAAAAAAAGTCGCATTTTGCGGTCACTTCAATAAAATAAGCACTTGATCGTAGCTAAGAGCTAACATCGCTGAGTGAGCTTTGTTGAGAGCTCGCGCATGCTTTTTTCTCGCAGCCACAGCAAAAACAAGTACATTCCGAAAAGGCAAGAATAGACAATAATACATTTGTCAAGCCCACTGACTAGCCCTTACGTGTGCTATAACAAAAACTAAAGCTAAATTTAATACCCAAATCGCATGTTACCTCACAAAACGCAACGTACGCTGCAATGTCGGAACACGTAGTTGCTAAATTTTATCGCTGACCGCCTGAATTTTCTTAGCGGGCTACATTGTATACATAGTCCTGTTCTGTGTCATGAACATGCGGAAAATATTGGGTGAAAGAATACGTCGTGCACTGTTTGTAATGTACTTGAAAAGAAAACCACTCACCTCTTACGACTTTCGAAAACAGGAGCGGAGCAGTGCCGACATGCCTTTACTCGAAGAGCAGTCATCTTGATTACGGCACGAGGCATCAAAGCAGTACCGCAAAAGCGCGTCGTGCGTGGTATGTGCAACAAACGGCATGTATAAAAAGAGCAAAAAGCCTAAAAGCTTATTTTATAGTTTTTCATGCAGTTACAATAATTTAAAACGGTGATATTTTAGTTTTGACTTGATTTATGGGCTAGACATCAAGATGAACTGAAAATTTCTGTTTCTTCGTTTAACATGTTTCTGTCATAGCGCATTTATAGAAAATTTCTGTAAATTTTCTTTAAATTAACAGCTTTTTTACATTGTAGTTTAAGACTAGCCGCTACTGATACGGCAGACAAAAAATGTATTGAGATCAATATATATGTATATATATATATATATATATATATATTGTAATGAGGGCTATGTACTTGGGGTTAAAATTCTTAGAGAAATAATAAGACGCTGCGTTGTATTGTTTCATCGCCGCTTTATTAGTGCTATTTGCATATAGAGGCAGCTTATATAGAGGCAGGTCACGCAGGAGCGCCAATAGCGGTCCGCATTCCCATATACGTTGAATACGCAATAAACACCACGGTGGACGTCGCGCACGCATTGTACCATGCGTTGGTGTGCCGGTAAATGCGATCGTGTTGCGGCGCGCACATTTTAAAACGACCGCATTTGGAAAGAAATCAAAACGTCGCGTTGAAACTGCCCGTGTAGGAGTGGTTGCTAAGGCTGCAAAAGGGAGGGTAGGGGGGGGTGATAGCGTAATGGCTTAGCGTGAGTATTACAACTGTTTTGATCAAAGTGGAAACCAGAGCTATATCGTCGTATGACCAGAAGGCATCGACACTCGTTTTTTCCCGGCAGCCTTCCTCGCAAGGACCGGGGGAAACCGATGCTGTTTATTTTCGGTGATCTGACGAGAATTGCCGTATCAAGCGTGATTTAGCGCCGATCGTTCAAAGCGGCAAATTCTGTAAATACTAGCGAGTCGCTTCCACCTCCCTTACTTATACAGTTGCTGCAGATTGCGCGAATTTCACATTTATGAAATTTTGAAGAGATGAAATGCACAGATTTGAACTATATTCTAACTTTAGGTCTTTGCCCAATGTGATATTGGATGTGGCCACAGGTATCTATGCTAGCGACACTTTTATGAATATAATGAACAGATCTAGAGCTAAAGGCGCGTGGAATTTGTAAACCAGTGTATACTTGGAAAAGGCGCTGAAGTAATTCTAAATTTATAATTCTGCATGCCTAAAGAGTGCAACTTACGTTATAGTATAGAGATGGGGAATTGCCTGAAGAATATATTAAAATACCTAGAGCTTGAACAAGCTGTCTGTTTTTCTCGTAATAACTGCCCACTAAATATTTAAATCAGCTCGTTCAGTATCTTACGAGGATACCAGAAGTAGATAAAAACTTCAGAAGTCCTTTTGTACAGCATCTGATGGTTGGTAGAACCGTACACTGCACTTATATATAGATGCTATGTCACTATTGTCCTAAGTGCAAGAAAGAGAGAGAGAGAGATTGGTTGATGGAGAAAGGAAAGCCTGCTGAGCGCACCGTAACTGTGCAGCATGCTGCAGGCACCTGAACATCGGTCAGCAGTGTGGAGAAGGAGGAAAAGGGACAGAGATGACAGGGATAGGGAGAGAGTGCTCCCTAAATGAAAGCAAAAGAATATTTCGAGCGCCTAAGCTATGCTAAACTCAGCTCATGCTTTTTGGTTAAATAAGCAGATTTACACGGTACGCTAGCACATTCCTTCTTGGTAAGTGCGCAGAAAATAAGTACGTTTGGATATTGTTATAACAGTATTTATGATGCCATAACCAAACCAACCACCAGCCAAATACGAATACTGTCAACGCACTGATGAATGTATATGAACGATAAGGCGGCAGGTTCACCAAAACAAAAGTATACACTTGTAGAGTATAGCTAATAAGAATTCAAGGTAAAAAACAAAAAGATGGGCTTGCCTACGGAAGAACAAACGTTTTTTGTTCCTTTTTTTTGTATAGTGTCTGGTTTAATAAAGCTTGTCTTTACCAGTGCTGTGCCGACCATCAACAAATGTGCAAAAATTGTACATGTCGCGTTTGCCTGAACGTAGCAAAAGTATGTCGTATTAACATTCCGAATCACATTTTCCGATGCGTCATGGCTAGCCTAAATACGCCACTTTACTCGCTGCGGTAGCCCAGTGGCTCTGGCATTCCGCTGTTCAGAACGAGGTCGCGGGTGCGATTCTGGCCGCGGCCACTGCATTGCGATGTGGGTGAAGTGCCAGAACGCTCGTGTACAGTCTCTCGGATGCGCCTTAAAGAAATCCAGGCGGATAAAATTAATTAAGGGCCCTCCACTACGGTGCCCCTCCCATTTTGCCACGATTTCTTTACTTTGTCTATCAAGATGGCACTGTGCAACGTGCGACAGTTTCAGTGCAGCGTCTAAAAGTTAATTAACCGCTCACTTGCAGCAAATATTTCTGCTGTCGCTCACTGCTTGAGCGCGAGTGGAGGAGAGTCTATAAAGGTGCCGAAGTAGCTGCAGCGTGTGAGCTTTATATTATTTATTGTGGCCTTTGCGCCTAAACAGCCGGCAGCTTTTCTCTCGCAGGGGCGAACTTGCACTTAGATTGTGTTTCTGCGCAGCACTTGTTAGTTAGGATGCCTTTTGCAGGAAAATGCAGCACCCTCAATTGTTTCAGTCACAAGCGAAGCTATACCACGTCTACTTTCATTACGTTGGCTCTAAAATTCTGGATACGGTGATTCCTTGAAGTTTATTTCAGTTACGATACGCAGATTTAGGTACACGCTAAAGAAGTCCAGGTGATATTCCAGAGTCCACCAATACGGCATGCCTCAAAATCAGTCGTCACTTACAGCGCATACATAGACGAGGGACAAAAACGACGACGAAGGCAGCGCTTGTCTTCGTCAAGAACCCCCCACCATTCCTACCCCCCACCCTCCCCAGCCCCAACCCCCCACCCTCCCCAGCCCCAACCCCCCCGAGCGATGGGAGACCTTGTTGTCCAGCCCCGACCTACCGACCCAGCTCGCGCTGGTGGCTAGGGACCAGGAACTGCTGGACACATATGGGACCTGAGAAGAAGGTTCCACCCCATCTGGTGCCAGCGCGCACCAACCGTCACTAAGGGCTCAGTACAAAGTTGTTTCTCTCTCTCTCTCTTGTCTTCGTCGTCCTTTTTGTCCCTCGTCTATGTATGCGCTGTAAGTGACGATTGATACCATGGAATACCAACTAGCCCGTGCCCAAACCTTGCTCAAAATCAGGTCGTGGTTCTGGCGCATAAAACTTGTGTGTTCATGGCCTCTTAAACGGGCCAAAGAAACTGGCGTGTTGTGCTTTGTCAACCGCCATTTTTATTTTAACGTTTCGCAGCCGGTTGCCGCCGCACCGCCGCATCAAAAGGCTTCCTTTAAATATTTATACGAAACGGCATACGTAGTAACGGCTCTTTTCATTTGCTATTCTGTTTACCTTTCGTCATAGGCCCACATGATGCAGCGCTTGCATGCAATTTTGCCCAGGACATTCGTTGAACGCGACGCCGGATAAAAAAGACAAAAATAATTTCAGGAAAAGACACCTTTCGAAACGTGGCCCTCGGTGATGTTAGCCGCTGAAACTTGCTCTTTAAACACAACCAACTTCTCTTTGGCGAGTTTGATGCGATGCTACTCCCTCGCTTACCAATAATTTTTATATATGAAGGATATTTATGGCGATGTGTAGGATGTGGGAAGCGGCGTCGTAGGGAATCAAAAACAGTGAGAAGAAGGCCGGGACAGTATCGATGGAGAATCGTAGCACTCCACATATGACGCCTCTCTTTCCATTCACACCCCGTCAATTCTTCTTCCTGACGCATCTTTGCGAGTGGGCGAGTGAAATCTTCAAGTGCTGCGCTTTTTCGCCGGTGGAGCGCCGGTCGGAACAGCGCTACGTGCAGTTTGCTTCATTTTCCTCTCATTTTCCGTTCTCTAGACGCAAGCTTATGCGCTACGCGGGTGCAAGAAATTGGTGAGTCAGGTGCGCACTTTTCTGGTAAAACTCGTTTTGGCTGATTCGAAAGTGCCATGGACAGTTATGAGATCATGAGAACTAAGGAAGACGAGATAGAGGCTATCGTCTCGTAGGAGACAGCATCTGCCGGAACAAGAAATACATAAAGCATCATAAAAATGTCTCATAGAACAGAGGATTGAAAGAATGTGATACAGCCGCAATGTAATGTTTCTGGCATTTATTTTTCATCACTTTAGCGTAAAGTTACTGAGTTGATCCGAAAGCCGAATTTGTAGTCTCTTTCTGCAAATATTTGCACCAATATTTTCTTCCTTTCCCTGAACTTTTTCAATTTATTTAGTTGGTGTGCTACAGAACGTGCTAGAATTCTTATTGGACAAAGGGCACAACGTCGCAGTTTCACTCGAAAGGCGAATCATCGATTGCAACAGCAAATTAGCAGACGCTGGCGCGACGAAGAGCGATACCGATAGCGAGAGAATTGACCTTCGTGCTGGCTCTCCCTACAACGCAAACTAAGCGGCCAGAACACAGCACACATGAAGCTATGAGCCCTAGGCGCACTCTGTACTCATCGAAGATCACCTTCAAGATAAGGCACCTGCGGCTGCACTCAAATGCAGCCGCAGGCGGCGTTTTAGAAGGCACAGCTCTAAATGCATAAAAAAAGAAAACAACAACGTAAATTTGTTTTTGCATGATACTTCATGCGTTAGCCTAAGTGGACTGAGGCAATCCTTGGAAGATTGAAGAGGAAGGTGTACAATCAGTGCATTTTACTGGTGCTGACAATGGGGCAGAAATTTGGAGATTGACAAATAAGCTTGAGACCAAGTTAAGGACCGCGCGAAGAGCGATGGAACGAACACTTGGCATAACGTTGACAGAAAGATAGCCGTTTGGATCAGAGAGCAAACGGGTGTAGCCGATATTCTAATGGAAATTAAGAGAAAAAAATGGAGCTGGGCAGGTTATGTAATGCGCAGGTTTGTTAACCGTTGGACCATAAAGGTTACACAATGGGCACCAAGAGAAGGGAAACTCAGTCAAGGACGACAGATGACTAGGTTGAGCGATGAAATCGGGAAATTCGTGGGCGCTGGTTGGAATCGGTTGGCGCAGGACATGGGTAATTGGAGGTCGCAGGGAGAGACCGTCGTCCTGCAGTGGGCATAAAATATGATGATGATGATGATGATGATGATGATGATGAATACTTTAAAATGTTATAGAAACTTATGTGGTCACGATTGAGTAGAACGAGCAAATCATCTACGTAAGGGAGTACACGCGGAATGCCTAATTTTTAATATAACTTTTGCAACTCGGTATCCTGTTCTGCCAGCAGGATCTTAGAAGAGGAGCAACGCACCAACCTATGAAAGTGCCTTGTTTTCGCAAAGAGACATTCCTGTTCGAAGTCGCGCACGTGGACCTTAGGCACATGCTTGCGATATAAAAATAAATAAAAAAGAATTAAATAAAAGGAAGAAAAGAGCATCTGCCGACATTAATATCTACGGCATTCTGGAAAGCCGTTAGACCATACTGGTCGACACCGTGTTTAACTGGTGGAAGGATTCTGTCAAGAGCAAAGAGTAATGTAAGTCATTTGTGTCAATGGCAAACATCTTAAATCCTCGGTTTGAATTTGCCGACAGGATCCTGTCGCCAACATACTTACTTCCGTAAGCAAGTATGTCGTTTGTGATATAAGTAAGGTAGGGGGTCATCCATGTCCAAAAATTTAATTTCTCTTGAATGAACGATGCGGCCTCTTTCTGTCAGGTATTCCGAAAGAACGACCCTGAAAGCGCAATCTACCGTATATGTTTATCCAGTAAAGAACACGTGCAAACAGGTCACGTTACTTTCCTCGATAAGCTGAGCTACTTATTTAGCTCTAACTCGCTGCCCAGTTTTTGTTCGCTTTGATCTTTACTTTTCATCATCATCATCAGTGCGTGTTTATTTTTCTCCAAGCAAGAACATCGGTGAAAAGGGGGGAGATGGCGAGAAAGCTGCAGATACTGCAGCTTGACTAAGCACCGTCCTCCCTGTAGGAGCAATGACAGGGTCAACATGAAACCGCAAGCGAATAATTATAGAAGCAATAAGCGAATAATGAAGGCGACAGGATAAATACACAAGCGAAAAACGTATAATTAATATACACTTGTACGAAAAATAATATTAGTACTTATAACATCATATTCATACATAATAGAGCAAGAGAAAGACAAATGGCCTCATAGTTCTATGCTAAGTGAAAAACAATGATACAAATCAGTACAATTTAAAGAATGCGCAGTCATAGAAACAATCTAATTACATTGGTGGTGTTTAGTGTGTCGATTTTAATGTCTTGCTGCTCATATTGTCACGTGGTTGTGAGGGTGATGAAAGCAAAACGGTGAATGGTGAAATTGGCGTTTTATTTGGCGAACTTGTGCCCACAAAAGCAAGTTACACTCAATGAGAGCAATAGTGGAAAACACGATCGGCGGTCACCGAAATCTGATCGGCGGGACAAGCGCGTCGGCTTTTATACAACGGTCGTCGAATGTTCCAGAGCAATTGCTGGGACCCGCGTGCCTTCCACAAAGCCCTACATTATGCGCGTCGCGCACACATGCAATCAGATTACACAAGGTTCGGTCACCGGACAGCGGATGGAACCATCGATAACATTCCAGAAACTTCCGATACATGCAGGCGCGTCCTGGGCTGTGCGATAACATTTGTTAGGCGGTGAAACGTGTCGCCCGATAAAGACAAACAAGTACACGTGTCAATATACGTTAAGAGTGCTTGGTAATGTGTAGGCAAGCCTTTGCGTTCCGTAAATAGAGCGTGATTTAATGGAATTTTCTAAGGGAGTTTATACCGATGGAAGTAAATACTTCGATTATGTTTAAGTTTTGCAAGTGCAAGACACTATGTAGGATTGTAGCAACCTGCATATGCATATGCCGTTCGCCATAATAATTTTATGCATAGCAAAAGGTTGTCTGGTGTGTTCAAGGTATGGTATGTCCTCTATTGCCCTAATCACTCATTTCTGAGGTATTTTTAGCCTATTCAAATTGGTTAACCTAGTTTTTTCCCCCATATTAAATCACAGTAATTCTTGTGCGCATAGAAGAGAGCTTGATTAATAAGTCGCTTTATGATAAGAGGCAAAAGACGTAGACAGCGATTTAAAGCACCAACCACGCGACTCAGCTTTAAGATAATGTAATCTATATGGTAATTCCACGATACATGTTCATTAAAAATTACTCCAAGCGTCTCAATTGATTTGGTTACTGCAATTTGGCATGGGCCTAAGCCAGGCACGTACCCCTGATTTTTTTTCGGGGGGGGGGGGGGGGGGGGCCCTACCCAAGGTAACCTTTCTCTGAAAATGAGGGGGGGGGGGATACCTTTACTAGTACTAATGTGAATAACGCCGACCATTCGTCATAAATACGCATAAACCCACAAAAGATAAATGAAATCAGGTATATTTTACACGTACGCCTGTGCGATACACCTCTCCTTTACTTGGCAAACAAATAACCCCGTCAAATGGAGAGAGAGAGAAAAAACATTTATTTGTCGTGAGATTGGGTGTCTTCCTCGCACCCAATCTCATGACAAATAAATGTTTTCTCTCTCTCTCTCCCTATCCATTTGACGTGATTCTGGACTCGCGCTGGAAAGAAACGCAGAAAGAACACCGCCAAGAGCAAGTAAAGAAGCAAAAGTGTAAAGTTTACTTTAGTAGAATAGAATTTAAAAAGAAAAAAAACAGCAGTTCGCAACAAAGGCACACGGACTGCGCGGAGTGCTTCTGTGATTACCAATCACAGAAGCAAACAATATCGTCGTCATGCGGCCTTTTCAAAATGGCATCGTACTTGACACCTCCGGAGCGTCTGCTGTTCTTGAAGAGTCTTTTCATCGGCAGAAGCAATGAGGTGTGCAAAAGACACGGACAAAATTATGGAGTCTTCAAAAGTCTGCGGTGCAGTTCATTTCACTGCTGCACCCGCTTTACTCATGAAACTTGACTGCCAACTGAAGTGAAACTTTACGACAAATAGTTGTAGCGAAGCGAGCATATTATTCCAGTCAATTAGGAATTAGACATTCGCCATTCCACTATAATAGGCGAGGCAAAAGGTATAAAATTACGCGCTAATAATTTTACTTGTGTAGTTACCGCCTTATTTGGGTAACAGAAAATGTTTGAAGTACGAATTATTTGCAGCCTCGCGGAGGAACAGCGGCTGGCGGTTATGAGGGCATGGGCGGGGCTTCACTGCAGACTTAATGTGTATCCGACGATAGTAGCGTTTTTTGAATTAGCTCTGTAAGAATTACACAGAAATATATATTTGCGGAACAATCACAGTTCTTTTGGATCCCTCATTTATGCTGTACCAAGTGCCACAACCGACTCGTATTGTTATTTGGGAAGTTACGTAACGATGCGCGGCTGCCAGTCCCGTGCAACCGCGCATGGCGCAGGAAGCTGCGATTCTAGACGTACTGCGCCCGCCGCGGAAGCTTAGAAAAACACCTACATAAGCACAGCAGACAAGTGGCTACGTTAGGCGACTCTAATGATAACTGTAGAAGCGTCATTCCGAACACACGGAATGGTCCTCCACTTCCGGCGTCGTTTTCTCTGTTTCCTTTTTAAATAAAGAAATGTTGATCCATAAATATTTTCATAAAGAATGGCTAAATTTGTTAAGTTTCGCTTTTCCTTCCTGTTTGACTGTTGTCTCGGCCCTCTCCCTTGGTAGATCGCTTAATTTCTCAACTCATTGAGACTCTTCTTTCCAATTGCCAATTTTGCACGAAAAGTGCTGTACAATGAGGGAAAAACCAGACGAGTTAATGGGTGACAGTCATATTGCCTATGAGTTTAATGGTTATTGCAGGGTTTGATGATGAACGCTGTATCGCATTATTTTATTTTGCACCTTATCTAACCCATATCACGGGTATATGATTCCGAGGATCTCTCAGCGTCGCGGTGAGCCGTCACTCGAGGAAATAATGAAACAAAAAGAAAAGTTAAACGCAATTGGCATTTTCTCTGGCCGCAACTCGTTCCACGTGCATACAGACCAGCTGACCACGAACTGTATCCCTTTCCTGGTCCCTGCATCGGTCTAGACAAAGAAGGTTCAACTGACGAAGCAACAACGATGCGCGTGACCGTTGAATAGAACTGAATGCATCTCGAGGTAATCGCGCGGGCGCCGAATTGATGAGGAAACTGGCCTTCACATCCTAGAAGACGCCGATAACTACCGCCATCCAAAAGGAGTGAAAAAGGCAACAAAATGTTGACCGCTGAATAGCTGTCAAGTCTCAACATTGATTTGGCGGCGCTTTAGGAATGTGTGTGAGAAGTGGTGGCGTGGGCGGAGAGAGGGGGGGGGTTATGCGTTTTAATTTAGGGGGGGAGCCCCCCGGGCCCCCCCTTGGGTATGTGCCTGGCCTAAACAAATGTGATTAGGTAACTGTAGGAATGTGCCAAGGGCTCGAAAAAGGACACATATTGTTTTTGTTTAATTTAGCGTTAAATTGTTTTAGTGGACCAATCGCGCAGCTTATATCAGGTATTAGTTGCTAGCGCCTCGATAGTATTACCTAAATTTTTCCCGTAAAAAAGTATGTGCAGTAATCAGCATAGATTACGAATTTGCAATTTTCATGAATGTTGATTACGTCACTGATGTAGTATAAAAATAATACAGGCCTAGTGAGAATGCTACCTTGTAGCACCATGGTTTTAATTGGTTGTTTGCGCGAGTTAAAGCTATTGATTTCAACGTACTGTGACCGCGAACTCAGATATCACTGAATAAGCTTGAGTGGAATTCCTCTAAATCCATAGGATTCGAATTATTTAATAATAATTTATAACTTACGGGATCAAATGCCTTACTGAAATCCAAATATAATGCAAGTGTCAAAGTCCCTTTTCGATATTGTATAATATGATTTCTTTCTTTGCTAACAGAGCACTTTAAGGTGAAGGTTTCTTTCTGAAATCATATTGACATTCGGTAAAAAGATTGTACTTTCTCGAGGAGATATCAGTTCTATCATTTATTAATTTTTCAGGCATTTCGAGAAGCACACGTCGCTATCTTTTTTAAAGGATGACAAAATTGTACCCGAAGTATTTTTCTCGAAATTTACAAAAAAAAGAAAAGAAGAGTTATGGAACCACCTTCTTTGTCGACGAGTACGTATGAATGATAGCCGGTTACTCTGAAGGAACATTATGGTAGACCATCAGGCAATCCTGTAATGGAATGCTTAAATTGTTTTAGGTCATCGATCCCTTCAGCAACGTACTTGCCACTGTCATGCGCTAAGCGTAGCACTTGTCTTGTAAGGGCCAGAAATTCAGCCGGCAACTTCTTGTGTTGGACAGCCGAAGTTAGGTCTCAGAGGTCTTCCCAAATAACCCAAACCAGCGTGCGCCTCTCTTGTCCCCTGTTTAAGAGCTGCTATTACCATGGCGAATGGTGAGCTGATGCCACCATGCCAGCCGAGCTTATAAATATCACACTTATTCGGCTCCCAATATCTAATTCAACAAGTCTCTACTTCATTTCGGGCCTCAGTGTTCGTCGCCCTACATCAAGCTTGCGCCAGTATCTCGCAGCTATTCAGTGTAACGTTTCTTTTTTTCGACTTAGACAAAAGGTAATGTGATAACTCATCCATTCTCAACAAGCAACATATTTTACGTTGTACTGGCTTAGTGCATATCGCTCTAATAAACATCGCAGGATGCTGTTTCAATACCACGCGGCGTTGTAATTTCGAAATGAAACGAAACTATTAATTACAATCACCTGGAGTGTCGCCATATGAGTACTGCCGGTCGAACAATAAAGGTATCGTATCTATCGTAAATAAGGATGGTTTTGTGAGACGTCAGTTTTACGGAAGCCGCTTTTAGCATCGTGCAATTGAAGCTGTGCTGTCATAGAACACGAAAACAAAGTTATTCTATAAGTATGTAAGTAAACACGCAATCGGAATATTACGTGGTCTTGCTAGGTCATATTCGACACTAAATTAAAACTGTGCGACATGATGCAGGCGGAGTATAGGGACAAAAAAAAGAAAGAAAGAAAGAATGGTGTTTGTGTGGGCCAATCATCTGTGCCTCTACGCCGTACTCGTCCTGTTGCATCGTTTGAAGTTTAGTACCACGATAGGTTGTCTGTAGTGTGACGCTCAGTATGGTTTTTCTTTGACAACTGGGTACCAAACGCACGTTCACAACGCTAAGGAGTTGTCCCAGGGTGAACCTCAGGCCGGACGAAACATACTAAAGTCTGTGGAAATGCTCGACTCACACGCGTCGCCTGATGTTCTTTTCCCCGAATGGCTCCCACGTCTCCTGTAATCCGGCTTCTCCCCATAGCTAGGCGCTGGCAGCGGCGGGTGGTTGCAGCATATTACGAGAGATGACTCGAGCGTTGCACTGCTATCGCCACCTAACGGCGGGGTTACTTGGGCGCCACAGGGAGTAGGTTCTTCCTCTTTGGCTCGGAGTTGGCAGGCGGTGCGGACGTTTCGCAAGTGCGCCGGTCCCTGCTTCTGCGAGACCGTCTCGCGAGGCCTAGGAGCAGGACACCGGAATGGAGGAACATTCGAACGCGCCACCGTATGCATGATCGCACACGCGAACGATATTCGCTCGGTATCCGGTCGCGGTGAGTCGGACTTCCTCCATTTCTCGCACGCCCATCAGCATGTTCCGTGGATAGTAATTCAGCTAATAAGGATTAGCGTATGAAAGGTGCAATAAATAAATGACCTTGTGATTGTTTGCACTACTGAGTTGTCGTTCTTTTGCCCCAAGAGCACGTGTGAGATCCCACAAGCTGTAAAAAGCAAACAGCGATAGTTTCACAAAAGAAGGCGAAGCTGGCAAGAATGATACTACTCTCTCAATACAGATCGCACGCTCCGTTTTCATTCTGAGCAAAAAGGCGCTTCGCACACACGTTCGTGTGAAGTGACCCACTTGTGTCGGCTTGATCAGTCTTTGTTAACTTGTGAGACCTCTCAAAAGCCGTGTAAGCACCGGCTCAGATGTTTTAGGCTAATAAAGATGTCTTTACCCTGCTATATACTCACTGATACCTCACGGCGTGTAAAAAGTAGGCTGCCGTTGGTTTTACTTTCCTAGTCGACTCGGGGATCTTTAAGGCTCATTCCCACTAGACCAACACGACACCGTTTTCGGTCTGCCGACTGCCGGAGTGGGGGGGGGGGGGGGGGCGTTTTTTTCCTTCTTGTTGGCGCCTGTGTCACACTGTACCGACACCGACAATCTGCCGACGGTCGACGGAGAGCTCGGCGTCGGTATAGTGTGACAGAGGCACCGACACGAAGGAAGAAACGCTGTCCCCAACAGTAGGCAGACCAAAATCGGTGTCTTGTTGGCCTAGTGTGAATGAGCCTTTATCATAATATAGGATAGACTGACGGACTAGTTGGTCCATTATCACAGAAAGAACAATGCTTCAAGACAGCACACAGCGCAGTGTGTGTGTGGTTCCTTCTTTGTGTTCCGTCTTGAAACGTTGCTCTTTCTGTGGTAATATAGGAATTTGGCTGCCACTGGAGGCAATTAAAAACTAGAAGAAAAGTAAGTATAGAACGAAACTGCACGGAAGAGGAATCCTATTACTCCAACTGCGGCGCCTTTCGCACCCTTATCATCTCGCCGGGCACGTTTGCACGCAGGCGGGCGAAATAGGCACATGCCAGGCTTCATTGCCGCGGGTAACCGGTCATAGCAGTACTATATAGTGTCACATTGTAGTAACCTTCAAGAATCGAACGCTTTCAAGACGGATATTTAGGAATCTATGATATAGGGTGTGTAAGCGCGACAGACCGAGGGCGTAGAAAAAACAAACACAGAGAGACACAGCACTGACTAATCTAACTTTGTATTGGGCCAATTTGTGTCCAGAAGAACAAACAAGACTGAAATCGCAGCTATAGCAGCGAGCACGTCGCCAGCCATCGAAATCTCAAGTGCGCCCGCTATATGTACTCACTCATTGTACATATTTCAGAGTAATCACTGGTGCTCGCGCATATTTTAGTATTAAATTACGAGGCATTGCCAGCCAGAAACCGCGATGTGACTACGAGGTGCGCCATGGTGGGAGACTACGAATTAATTTTGACCCCCTGGAGTTCCGTGACGTGCACCGAAATCTAAGTAGGCAAGCTTCTTTTTTATTTATTTTTTCGTTAAATTTGCCCGCATCAAAATGCGGCCGCCGTGACCGGGATCGAGCCGGTGACTTTGAGCTTTGCAGCGCAATGTCGTAGCCACTGCGCTACCGCGGCGGGTGCACACATTCGAGAATGTGCAGCGTTAGTCGAGTCACACGCGCAATTTGATCAGACGAGGAATATTTTGCTGCGCAATTGGGTGATAACGTTAAAGGGACGCTAACCCTCGTATTCGGAAATTCGCCTTAACTTGAAGCCCCTGCTTGACTTGGTCTAGATGAAGCCTGTCGTGAACGTGCCCAAGGCGCTCATTGCATTTCCTTCGGCGCTTTTACCTTAGGCGTTATTGTGACCCAAGTCGAACCGGGGCTTCAAATTGACGCGCATTTCTGAATATAGTGGTAAACAGAAGCATTAAATCAGTTTATAGTGATGAAGTACCCTTTTTAAATTGTTCTACCTATTACGCTTTATTTCTTCCGTGTCATAAAGACAGCCCCCGAAATATTTAAATAAAGATCTCGTGATTCCGGGGAATTACGCCATGCGATCGCGTGCTCCATAACTTTCAGCGCATAAATGAACGCCATCAATCTAGTGCGCTATCAATGAGAAAGTGATATAGCTGTGATGCTGGCGTTAACTATAAATTTCACGCCACCGGTCGGTTACCAGCAACCCCCGTGGTGCTTCTCGACACAGCCACAACAAAACTGAGAAATCGGGGATCGCCTCAGCCCTGCGAAACTTTCTGGTATTCAGTGACACACGGCACGTTTGAAAGCATGCGATTAGGGCACGCAAACGAGTTGTAAGGTTACTTACTTCTAGTATTTCCTTGGCTGTTTTTATGACGGGAAAATGTATTCCGTGACAGGCAGGAAAACTAACCGAAAAAAGAGATGCCACAGAGATGCCAAAACGATATTTTCAATCCTGTCCTCTTTATGAATGACCAGGATATATTTAAGCTTTGGCTAAAGTTAGATGAAGCACGGTATGCTCCAAGATAGTCAGATTCCAGCTGATGACGCCGTCAGGCATATACGACAGCTGTTGGGGCTGGTTATGCAAGTCGGTGAACCTTAATTACTAAAATATGGGGACGAGTGTTGTCAAATGACGGCGCAGCGATTATATATAGACATAGGTACATTTATCTGTGGACGAACACTTGTATGAAGTGAAGTAAGCTTTCGATGTGGTTATTGCCACTGTCACACAGCTACTATATATATATATATATATATATATATATATATATATATATATATATATATATATATAGTGACTAAAAGGAACAAACGAAATGCAATAGAAAATTTCGCCACGATAACCACCCACTTGTAATCAGTAGAAACTTACATTTGTCGCTTTCTTCGTGTAGATGAGCTGGAACTAGTGGTCAAACCTGCGCTACTCAGTTGCTAAAAGCCTTCGAAAATACACAGTTTTGACGCCATTGTCTCTACCTCCTATATTTCTTGTGTCGAATTTCAATGGGCTATTAACTTTTAGCAACGTAAAAATTAATTCAGCTTGCATTTCTTGGTTTTGATTAAAAAGCACCTGTTAGCCACCGATGTAAGGCAGGTTCTGTGTAAATTGTGAACGAGTAACAATAAGTAATAGTCAAGATTTCGACGAAGACTCGTGTGACCAGGAAGTGCGTACGAGAAAACACAACAGATTCTTGTCAATTACTGAGTCGAACAGTTATTGACCGTTGAGAACGCATACGGAGTTCCATGTTCACAATGAAATAATCGCAAATTAACTTCCGACTTTTTAATTAGTGACCAAAAGACAATTTCGTTAGCGATGGGTAATATCGCTACTCGAACAAGTCTGCATTACCTAATAAGGCATGCATGTCTGTCCGCACCAGGCTAGTACATCGACGAGCACACGCAAAAAGAAATCGAAACATTATGTCCTGAAGATACGCTCAGGTATCGACGATGTTTTCTCGTGCAACCGGGCAAGTCCTCATTTATCTTCTCGAGACATCTGAAAGCATTAAAAAAGTCTAAAAATATGAGAAATAAGAGTATGAAAATGTTCGATGAAGTATTGTCGCTGTCATCAGTCATGGCTACTTTTCTACTATCTTCTTGCAGATATCGCTACTTAACAGGGTTCACAGCAAAATCCTGCTCGCACTTGACCACACACCTGAGGGGCTATTTTGTACATGTCCACCTGGTGGACATGCCCATTTGGTCTGTTGCTGAAGCGCTGATTGGCTGGGGACGCCTGTCTCCTTCTGACACGTACCATAGCCCAGCCAATCCGAACTCGAGCAGCAAATGAAATGGACATGTCCTCCACTAGGTCGACACCTGCAAAATAACCCCCTCCCCCTCCCCCCAGACACACACACGCACATTGTTACAACGCTTGACAAGTCGCTATACACTCTGAATAGATCTGCCCATGTGCTCGTTTCTGTATACGAAGTGATGACAATTTCAGGTCTGGCAGAATGTGACGCTGGCAAAGCAGTCAAATATATGAATGGCGGCGAGTGCAGTTCCTTCTGCTTACCGCTTTCCTTTCTTTTTCCAGACGTAGGAGACAGCTTCACTCGCCGTATGCAATTGTCGCTACGTTTCTTAGGTACAGTTTTTTTATTTGTTTTAGGCTTTTATGAACGTGCCCCTACGGTGAAGCAAAGCCTTAGGTTTTGTTTTTGTCCTTTTCGGCACAGTTACACGATGGAAAACAGGCTGTCAATGCCAGCTGTATCTGCCGTAGATATCGGCGAGACAGTAACAAGTGTTTCGAACACGGCACTATAAAAATTGCGACGTAGATTTCTTGTTTTGCGCACGTGCGCTTGGCCCATCTTGCTTTGACCACGTCGCGGGTCGCTGTCAAAAAGTACGACCAGGGTAATGAAACGGTGAAAAAGAAACAAACGACAGGGCATCATTTGAGCTTAGTGTCACTTACGAAACACAGCGAGAGGGTAATCTTCATGAACGCTGGTGAAAAAATATGGAAAATACGATGAACGAAACAAAACAACTAGCCAAGAACCACACGTGTCTGTCCCCAAGGAACGCCGCAACGAAAACATCGTGTTGCCGACGGAGGAGCTTTTCGGCGGAGACATTAATTTAGGACGTCGGAAGTGGGGAAACAGGGGGTGTCGCACTGGTCCCGTCACACAGAGATAACTTCCTCTGCAGGTGCAGGCTCATGCAGCTCAGCGGCGTGTAGAAAAACAAAAATAAAAGAAGTAACTTCATCACACGTTTGTTCGCCATCTTCCATACGCTCCCACCTCCACCCCCTCCTTTTTCCCCTCTCTCTCCTTCCCCTATCCTCCAGCACTTTCGACAACGTTGGCTTGGTCAAGCCGGACGAAAAGTTTAGAACAAAAAGAAATAAAAGACGACGAGAGGAAGCGCACCGTGTTAAGCGAACGTAATGTCAACTGTAGACAGGAGTCATTAGAACTCCAGTAATTGCTCCGGCGTTATTCACGACATGCCCCAATTATTAACGATGTCTCGCAGGCGTATAATTAAGCAGCCTGTATACAGGTAATGTGTTTACCAGCCTCGAAATGTCAAGAGTGGCGCCTTCTTGAGTGTTACCTCAATTGTAGACTTCCGTTGACGCGTTGCTTGCTCGCTTGCTCTACACTGGATGGTTGTTCGACACGCCGACCGACCCCCCCTGGTTGAGTTTTACTCCGACGCCGAGCACCTCGAATCCGCGTTTGCTGTGCCCGCTCGTATTTTCCATTACGCCATCATCGTGCCGTCGTTGTCAAACCACCCACCACGTCATCAGGTTGATCTTCACCATATGGTGGAGAAAAACAAAGCATTGACCGCGACCGTCATTGGAGATGTAACACATGCTCCTGCGGCAATGTGGTGCTGGGAGCCGGGCACACTAAGTGCTGCGCTACAGCGCAAGGCTTCCGCAATGGGCACTTTGTGCGGGGTGATGTGCGTCGTGCTGACTGGGAGTGGCGCTGCCTGTGCGTGTATGTTGAAAGCCACGGCCAGCAATAGTTTAGTGTACGAAGACGACGTTGTGCGCGTCAGAAACAAGTTGTTCCTAAGTGGATGGCGGTCTTCGCTGTGGAAGCCTACCGTGGCCACGGTGAATGGGCCATCATTAGCCGCAAACATCACTGAAGATCCCTGATCCTTTTGCAACGCTTGAGTCGGTAACTCTTTCGACTGAAAGTGCCCGGAATATTGTAGTGCTGTACAATTTTTGTACCTTTTAATCGTCGAGCTAGAATAGCTGCATGTGCTTGCTGCATGTGCCGTAAAGATGAGTGAGAGAAAAGCGGAAAACAAATTTAGGTGCCGCGTTTCTGTGTTTTCACATTGAAGTTTAAGATGACCCTTGAAAATGTGAGGTTCCGCATTAGATTACTCTAACAGGAGAGTTAAGTTTACTTGGCGCATATATTCTACGAGTTATTATGTTGGCGCCATATTTTCTTACAACAAAGTATTTTTGGGTTTTGTGAAGTGTCTGAAACTTCTTGCAGATGGCTGGCTAAGAAGAGCGACAAAATTGCGTAGTCATGTGCTACAATAGTGATGAACAAAGAAAAAGTGAACGTGGTTATTTACGTCGAGCCACTAACTAGGAGCGACACGTCTCGAAGGACTCAACTCTGCCCTGTACGTTAGTCAGCTCAACGTCTGTCTCGAAAACAAGAGATACAAGCTACTAATGCAGCTCTTCACAAAGACTTCATTCCTTGGGCCTGCCATCGCTATAGCTCGCGCCGTTCGCGAACGACATTTGTTCAATGCGGGGAATAAGTGCTGTCATTTTACGCTGTGAGGGGACAGTCCAGGCGAAATACAAATGCCGGTCATACACCGGCCTAAATATATATTTTTTTCTATTGGAGCACCAGCTATACTATAAGACCCTGTAAAAAGCAGTATGTACCAAAGACGCATTAAAAAGAACTTTGTATCTTTTCAATGAGTGGAATATTTTCGTTGTCTTTTTTCACCATAGTGCAATTTTTGGCGATCGGTTCCAGGGAAGAAATTTTACATCGCACTACCACAATCTAACGTCAATTTTGCAATGAAAAGCGAATATGAGATTCCTTTGGAAGAAGATAGTCTAAAGCATATTTTACGAATAGAAAACTTCATAAGGCTCGGTGTATTCATTACTACACGTACATCCGCTTCCACGACACTTCACCAGTATTCTGCTGTACCCACATATTTCTCTTATCCCCAAAACACCACATGAAGTTCATCACACGATTTATGGCTTGCAAACTCTTTCGCCAATTTGGACTACGCTAAGCCAGTTAAAGTTCTTGCTCGTCAGGTATATGTTTTGCTGCTCTGAAACAGAGATGTTTCGATAACCTAAAAAAAAAAGCCAAGTTTGCTTGTTTTTAAAGACAGTGACAAGAACTTTATTAGAGTGTCCTGAGGAACTCGATTGGGGGGACCGAAGGCTCTCCGATCAAGTTGTTGGCTCCGCCCACGACGGGACAGGGAGGTGGTGACTCTCCGCGACGTCGCGGGCCCTCTGGACGGCCTGTAGTTGGTTTGTGAAATCCGAGCTCTTCAGCAAGGCTTCCCACTTGGACTTGTTATGAAAGTCGGAGCCCGCGTTGTACGGGCACAGCCAGAGCATGTGGTCGAAGGAGCAGCACGCGTGACCGCATTTGGAGCACGATTGCGGGAAGTTCGGGTCTATCCAACTCAGCGCTCTAGGGGTGAGGTAGGATCTCGTCTGTAAAAGTCTGAAAGTAACAGCCTGAGCCCTGTTCAGTTTCGGGCTGGGGGGAGGGAATTTTCTCCTGCTTTGTGTGTAATGTGATGTAATTTCATGAAAGGTCGTAAGATTATCTTTGAAGGGGCAATCCTGCGGGAGAGCCGGACCGTTATCTCGGGCGCGGTTCGTGAATTCACGCGCCAGGCAGTTGGCCCGCTCGTTAGGGTTGCAACCCGCTTGGTTAGTTACATCGTTCACGTGCGCCGGGAACCACGCTAATGTATGACCTCCAATGTGTTCTCGCGTAGTAATACGAAAGGATCTGTTGACGATGTCGGCTGCGTGTTTACAAACTAGAGCGGCGAGAAAGCCCTAACCTCGAAGAGCCAAGGCTATCGCGGTTTCCTCCGCCTCATTCGCGTGTTTAGCGTAAATTGATGCGGCGCTGATAAGTGTCCCGCGCGCGTCAACGACCGTGATTGCAAACCTGTCTTCGCTGCCATATTTGGCGGCGTCGACGAAGAATGCGTCTGCCCCGTAAGGATCGATTCGTCGAAGGATGGTTTTAGCCCGCGCTCTTCTGCGACCTTCGTTATATATTGAGTGGATGCTCCTCGGCACGGGCTCAACCTTTATACCTTCACGGGCTAATTTAGACAGGGGGTGTCTGTCGAGCGGTGCCTGTATAGGGAGTTGACCAGCTTCATCGAGAACTTTGATTCCCGGCTTAGTTGAAAGCCTGGAGATCTGTGCAATAAACTGCGCTTCAATTAATTCGTCTGTGGTATTGTGAATTCCGAGTTGAAGTAGTTTTACTGTGCTAGCGGATTGTGGGATACCGAGTATTCTTTTGATGCCGGACCTGATGAGCGTGTCGAGTTTGTTCTTTTCAATTTTGCTCCATTTGAGGTACGGTGCCGTGTAAGTAATGTGACTGATGAAGAAAGCTTGGAAGACCCTGAGTAGGTTGTCCTCCTTGAGTCCCCCCCTTTTGTTTGCGATTCTAGTTATGAGTCTTAATATGTTATTCGCCTGCGCACCCAGCTTGTTTAGAGCTTCTGCATTACAGCCTTTGGCGTTGATTAGAAGTCCTAAAATTTTGAAGGAGTTCACCCTCGGAATGGGGTGCCCTTCTCGTGTTGTAATTTTGACTGGCAGCGTTTCCAGAGGCTCGAGGTTCCTAACGCCCTGCCTCGACTGTCTGTAGAGGAGGAGTTCGGATTTGGTCGGTGACAGCTTGAGACCCGTGCTTGTAAGAAATTCTTCCGTTACATCTATGGCCGCCTGGAGAGATTGCTCTAGATCGGCCAGAGATCCCCCCGGGGACCAGATTGTAATATCGTCTGCATAGATAGCGTGTCCTATTTTTGGGAGTGCGGCCAGCCTTTCGGACAGTTTATGCATGGCGATATTAAATAGCAGCGGGGATAGGACCGAGCCCTGAGGGGTTCCGCAGTTGCCCAGTTCGTAAGGACCGCCCGAGATTGTGCCCAGTCGAAGGAACGCTTTCCTTTCCGATAGAAACGAGATAGTGAAATTAAAGAATTTCCGCCCTAGGTTGAGATTGGAAATTTCGGTCAAGATGTGTTCATGAGCCACCCTATCAAAGGCCTTAGCGAGGTCGAGTGCAATGATACCTCGTACGTCCCGCGTCTAGTTATCGAATATAGATCTTTTCAGGAGGAGCATTGCGTCCTGTGTGGAGAGTCCCTTTCTAAAACCTATTAGATTATGCCTAAATACTTCGTGGTTTTCTACGTGTTCGACGATTCGATTGTGCACTGCATGTTCTGCCACTTTGCAAATGCACGATGTTAGAGAGATGGGATGTTTTTAAAGAAGTGTAAGCGTAAGCACTTAGCTGACTATACACCGATAACTGTTTCGCCGGTTTTCAGCAAATTGTTTCCGGACAGAAATGTTACTCGAATGAGGAAATACTTTTATATCAGACGAAAAATTCTTTCGTCTAAGTGCTAAACGGAGCTTGCATTGTTGCACTTTGTTAATGCATCAAACCATTCATTCACAATGTATTTTCGCTAGATGTAGTTTTCGATAATTGACCATGAGCATTGGCTACAATTGTTATAGTATAATTATTTCAGAGCCAAAACCGTTCTATATATGTCACGCGACTGTACTTTTTCCTACGTAGTTACTTAGCCACCTGAACGTAGGTAGTGCAACTTGCAGTCCTTTATTATTTCTGGAAACCAATAATCAGGTTCCCAAGGGTTTTTCGGAGACTACAACAATGACTTATCTATGTGTCTCACTTACTGCAATAGACGATATGCAAAACCTGCAAGTGTGCTGGTCCACATACCTCCTCCATACGCCTATTCAATATGACGAACGTCTTGCAACAATTGTAAGATGTTAACATGTAAACTGGTGACATCATCCACGCTGTTCTCCGTTTGCAGCACCGTCAAAGCTTCCAAAAAGAATGTCTCAGCGTTAACAGTGATGCTAGATGCAACTTTGCCATTTTAGTTAGACCAAGTTATATGGGTGAGAAAGCCTCCTTATGGAATTTTACATATTATCTACTGTGCTAATTACGCTGCTTATACAAATTTATTTTCGATGGTAATAGCTTATTTAACCTTGCTATTAAACTGAGATTGCCTCATGATGTCGTAATAATGTCGTTAAAGTTATTATCTGACTTCTGTCTCTGAATAATTCAATTTTTGTTGCGCTTTGTACAACTGTTGTTTGAGACATTCTGTTTTGTTTATTAGTTTTATGTTCTTTATGTAACACAAGGGTTCCAACATTAAGGCGTAAAGCTGTTCCTGGGCCCTTTAAGAAAAGAAACAACAAATAAGAAATAATAAGAAAGTTAATAAAAAGAAACCTAACTCTCTGGTTTCTCATTCCCATCATAAGCACCTAATGCGAGTCCCCCAGCTTCTCTTGTATATTATGGCGCCATCAAGTTCGCTTACATTTCTTGGCGTTTTATTGGACCCACATTTGAAATTTAGCAGGCACGTTAAATCGGCAATTGGTCAGAATTACTTAGGTTACATGAGGCAATGAATGCATTACACTATTTTGAACAACACCAGTTCATGGAACTCTGAAACGGTTCTATTAACATTCACTTTAATTACTGTTTATCATCAAAGGATAGTACTTGACACACTCCTCTTACTAGCGCCATTTCATAAATCAAGCACCTAGGCTCATAACTTCGAGCCTATGTAGAGTCTTTGTCCATCAGATGTATTGCTTTCTTATCCACTTACCAACCACAGCCTAAAATGGCTTCGCCATGGTTTCAATCCCGCCATAGGGTTTTATATAATCAATGACAGTTTCTGCACCCATTCCTCCAAAACAATGTGAACACTAAGATTTTTCAACAAGGTTGCCTAGAGTTACTCAGAGTATCATTTAATGAGAGAAAAAATTGCCATTTTTACAGACGTATTTTTTCAGAATTCGCTTCCAACTAGCATCTAGTCATGTCATCATATCAGTTCATTTCAGAATTCTGTAAACATTTATTTAGTTACGTCTGTTTAGACTAAGCACACTTTCTTCCTTACATTGTTTAGTCTGTTTCTTAGTGCTAAATCCACGTTTTATTTTAATCATTTATCCGACACATTCACTACCGAACCGCCTCAGCAAACTTCTTATGCAGTTGTATTTTGCTGTGCGTGTACCAATAAATAAGCTTGACATAAAAACCACTGCATAAGCGTAAAAACGCGTCTGTGAAAATGCGACTGCCTTTGCATCAACAATATCATTTCTATCTATCACTAATTACGTGAAAATAACAAAAGGCAAACAGAGTGTCTCAGAAAATTTCTTGCAATCTCCGGTAAAGTAGAATAATTAAAGAGTCTTCTAGGGGGCACTGTTATCACAGTTGTATAAATATTAAAGAAACTAGATGAACTAATCTCACAGAAAATAAAAATAAACTAAGTTTAAATCAATACTGCAAATGCAAGACTTATAACCCGCTGTTCTAAAAATTCGTATTCTGTCTCGCAATACGCTGAGGCTGCAAATTTTCGCAATTTGTTGATTACCGGGAAATGTTATCCTGAAAATCGAAATTTTCATACCAAAGATCGCAGCAGTCGCACCCTCATAGCAGACAAACGCAAGCGATGCGATTTTCTGTCGCATAGGTCCCAATCGCAATCCGTAACCGCAATCTCCTTCGCTTTCTGCCGTAAGGACGCATGAGCAAAATACGGGTGGCGACACCACTCTTGGATTCCCGCACAAGTTCCTCGTTACATGATAGACAGCAGCGTTTCCCATCGGCTGGTTGAGCGCTTGGTGGAAACTCAATGAACTGCAGTACAGTCAAAAATAAAAGGACAACTTCGAAAATTATTTAGCCTTTTTTTTTTTGAGGTGGCGGGGAGGAGGGGGGTGGGTGCAATGGCGTCAGCGCTCTCATGGCACGGCGCGAAGCTGCATTCGTGAAACTTTTGGCAGCACTCTGTCCGCCAATAATCAACATTTCTTCGAGCAAAGAAGTTTGGACAGTGATGTTGAAAGGTAATCTGCCACGTAAAGCTGGTTTCGCACTTCTTATAGTGCCGCATAATGGGGCTCCTCCCTTATTAAATCTGGTGATGGTTACCGCACTCGGGAACAACGTTGCCGCCACGATCCGAGCTTACCAAAAATAACGCGTGCGTGGTTGGACGCAGGCAAGACCACGAGTGACTCACCTGTCGGGGTCTTGCGCTAGTCCTCTGAGATTGATGAGCCGCGGCATGTACGGCAGTACAAGGCCGAACGTCAGTGCAGAGATTATGACGAACGCCAGCACGAAGGCTGTAGTTTTGCTTCGCAGAATCGTCGATGTATGTTCGGGCGTGGACGGCATGGCTTTTGTCTGTCTTCACTCACCTAAACGGTATGAGAGAGAGAGGGAGAAAGCAAGAAAGAGAGTAATGTAAAACTGAACTCGAACGACGTCGTACGAAATTGCTTAGTGCGCGAGAACGACCACCGAAGTCGCTTCGTATTTAACTTCACAAAGTAAAATGGTAGCCTGTAATATTCCGAAGCTGCACAGTGGCCTATGAGACACACCGCAGTAAATGACTTCTATACAAACTTAACGTGCACCTAACTCGAAGTGCACGAGCCTTTTTGCAATTCGCCCCCATCGAAATACGGTCGTCGCGGCCGGCAATGAACCCGCGAGCGCGCGCTCCGCAGCACGAAGCCGTAGCCGCCGAGAGACGCAGTTTTGGTTTCTTATTCTCTCCCTGCTGCGGCACAAACTACGTAGGAAAACTTTCTGATGTAGAATGGGGCCTGCATTCTTTCTGTACCCGATTTCGTGTTGTAAAATCTAACAGTCGCCGCACTGCAGAAATTGCAGTGACTACTGTAATGAGTTGAACGAGGCTATTACCAGTAAGGCCCACGCAGTCCCGGGGAAAATTCATTAGCTCTTTTGCTTTCGGGCATGCGTGAGCGCCCTTACAATGTTCGTAGTAACTACTCTTCGGAGCGCAAGTGTTACGAAGGAACTTAAACGACAACGTCGCCTCCGGAAGGCAGTGTTTTTGACAAGTACATTTAGTAGTTTACGCCGCTCCGCATAGGACAAAGGTTACATGTGCGTAAAAGAGCTGAATACAATGATGTCAATGTGTCACAATGCAGAGTAACACGCACGGGCGCTCATTGCTATGTGGAAGGTGGCCTGTAACACACAGAGTGCTTGGAAGACATAAAATATGTGATTTATTTTTCTGCAGCTACATTGGAACAGATCGCAATTTGAGCTTGCGGATTGCGTATGACGAGACTATTCGCCACCCGTTCATGCTGCACTCACTCGGTTCCCGCAACGCGACTCACAATACGGCCGAAAGCCAAATCACCGTTCGAAGTTTTTACAACGAATACAGGGAAACCGATGGCGAAACACCTTTGCCTGTCAGCAGCCACCTTCAATTCATTCCAATTCAATCGTTGAGTTGAAACTTGTGCAACACACGTAGCTCACGCTGTTAGCTCGATATCCGCGAGCGAACGCATTTGCGCCGCCGCCCATCCATGCTCTCAAAACGAGAGCTGGGTTTTCGTGGGCATCGTCGTCTGGTTTCGTGCGAATGCTACGGCTTCGAACTGATCCATTGTACAAAACCTGTTCGCTGCTGTGCAGAGCCTCCGTAGTAGGTGAACCTCTAGCTCGCTTCGGCGATATGAAGGCACTTGTCGAGCCCCACGGAAGGTCACCGCTTGCCTCCGAGCAACATAATCTGTGCGATTCATCTATCGTGGATAATTCAAGTTAATTTTAGATGTAGGACCCACTGGGCTGGAGTTCTCCGCCATAAGGTGGCCTAGCTGCCTACAGGGATATCTGACTGAGCTGTTGCGGTTGCCCAGTTGCCAATGTAAGAAGTTCAAATTCTTGCTTTTATTTTACTTTTTATCTTATTTTTTCTTCTAAAGGTGGTAAGCTCCAATTCACCTCCAGTAGACTACATCTCCAGACTTGGAGTGGCGCCAGACACCGGCAAGAATGCCGAGAGCTAGTGGGGCTATGGTAACCCAGGCACAACCAAATTAGGAAAGCTCACTCAGCTTCAACAAGACACTCTCTCACCAGAACAGGAATTGGCCTCCCTGGTGCGGTATTCGGCCATTACCTCCCTGATGACTCTTTCAATCAACCATTGCCCCTCAGTCCCCAGCAGATGCGGAGCACCTGACTAAGGCATCGGTCAGACCTGTAACGCAGCAGAGGGGGCTAAGAAGCTCTGGACCGGGACAGGTCGCCAATGGAAACTGACCCTGGCAACATTCAACACTCTAACCTTATCGAGTGAAGCAAGCTTAGCCGGACTCATTGAGGAAGTATCAGGCATTGTTTGGGATATCATTGGCTTTAGTGAGGTTAGAAGAACTGGCGAGGCTTATGCAGTGCTGACAAATGGCCACGTCCCCTGCTATACAGAACTCCCAGTTAAGAAGCACTACGGGGTAGGACACGTAATCGATAAGGACATAGCAGGTAACATTCACAAATACTACAGTATTAATGAAAGGATAGCAGTAGTCTTAATAAAACCTAATAAGAGGTATAAAAATGAAGGTAGCACAAGCCTACACTCCAACTTTCAGTCACGATGATGAGGCAATAGACCAATTTGTAGAAGATGTCGAATTAGAGATGAGAAAAGTGAAAACTCAGTATACTGTAGTCATGGGTGACTTCAATGGAAACGTGGGGAAAAAGCAGGCTGGTAAATAAGCAACTGGCAACTACGGTATCTATTCTAGGATGATAGAATTAGCAGAAAAGAATAAGATGCGAATAATGAACACCTCCTTCAGGAATCGTAGCAACAGAAAGTGGAAGCAAAAAATGAAATAGATGTCATACTTTCTGCTGATCCCAGCATAGTGCAGGATGTATAACTTTTAAGTAGGGTAAAGTGCAGTGAGCACAGGTTGATGAGGTCTAGGAGTCACCTCAATATGAAGAGAAAAAGAATAAAATTGGTCAAGAAGAAACCGTGTAACCTAGACACAGTTATGGTAAAAGCAGACGAATTCAGGTTGGTACTTGACAACAAATATGCAGCCTTACTACAAAGAGATTAAGATGGCATAGAGAAAATGAATTAAACCGTAACTAGGCTAGCTTCAAAAGTAGCAGTAGAAGTGGGAGCTAAGGCACCAAGGCAATCAGCAGGTTAACTCTTCCAAGTAACAAATGCCCTAAAAAAACCACATAGAATGGAAGTGTCCAAGACAAGAGATTAGGTAGAATTCGCAGAGCTATCAAAACTGATCCACAAAGAGAAAGTAAGCGATATTCGAAATTATGCCATGAAAAAGACTGAAGAAGCCGTTAGAAATGAACGCAGCATGAAATCAGTGGGAAGGAAACTTCACATAGGACAAGCCGAGATGTATGCACTGAACGATAAGCAGCGTAATATCATCAGCAATATCGAAAGTATAGTAAAAGCAGTGGAAGAATTCTATACTGAGCTGTATGGTACCCAGACGACTCAGGATAACTCCATTCGAAACAGTAATGAGCAGGATCCAGAAACTCCTCGTATAACTAGCGATGATGCGAAAAGGGCCTTGCAAGACATCAGACGGGGAAGAGCAGCAGGAGAACATGGAATAACAGTCGGTTTAATTAAAGTGAAGGAGACATAAAGCTTAGTAAATTGGCGACTCTCTATACGAAGTGTCTATCGACTGCAAGGGTCCCAGAAAACTTGAATGCAAACATTATATTAATCCACAAAAAAGGGAGACGTTAAAGAATTGAAAAATTATAGGTCCGTTAGCTTACTCAGACTATTGTATAAAATAGAATAAGAGCAACAGTGCACTTTAGTCAACCAAGGGAACAGGCAGGTTTCAGGAAGGGACACTCTACAATGGATCACATCCATGTTATCATTCAGGTAATCGAGAAATTGGCAGAATACAATCAGTCTCCGTATATGCCGCTCATAGATTACGAAAAGGCATTTGATTCAGTAGAGATACCAGCAGTCATAGAGGCATTACGCAATCAAGGAGTACAGACCGCTTGCGTAAATATTCTGGAAAATATCTACAGAGATTCCAAAGCTACCTTAATTCTCCACAAGAAAAGTAGGAAGATACCCATAAAAACGTAGTCAGGCAAGGAGACACAATCTCTCCAATGCTATTCACTGCATGCTTGGAAGAATTATTTAAGCTATTAAAATGGGAATGCTCAAGAGTGAGGATAAATGATAAATATCTCAACAACCTTCGGTTTGGAGATGACATTGTCCTTTTCAGCAACTCTGGGGACAAATCACAACAAATGATTGAGGACCTTAACAGAGAAAGTGTAAGAGTGGGGTTGAAGATCAATATGCAGAAGACAAAGATAAGGCCCAATATCCTGGCAACGGAACAAAAGTTCAGGATCGCCAGTCAGCCTCTAGAGTCTGTGGAGGAGTACGTTTACTTTGGTCAATTAATCATGGGGGACTCTGACCATGAGAAGAAAATTTACAGAAAAATAAAGATAGGTTTGAGCACATACGGCAGACATTGTGCGTTAACGAGTGAGAGCATACCATTATCATTGAAAAGAAAGACGTACAATTAGTGCATTCTACCGGTGCTAACATATGCGGCAGAAACTTGGAGATTGACAAAGAAGCTCGAGAATAAGTTAAGGACCGCGCAAAGAGCGATAGAACAAAGAATGTTAGAAGTAATGTTAAGAGATAGCAAGATAGGCGGTACAGATGAGAGAGCAAACGGGGATACCAGATATTGGAATTGACATTAAGAGAAAAAATGGAGCTAGGCATGCCATGTAATGCGCATACTAGATAACCGGTGTACCATTATGGTTACACAATGGGTGCCAAGAGAAGGGAAGCGCACTCGAGGACGGCGGAAGACTAGGTGGGGTGACAAAAGTAGGAGATTCGCAGGCGCTAGTTGGTATCGGATGGCGCAGGAAATTGGAGGTCGTAGGGAGAGGCCTTCGTCCTGCAGTGGACATAAAATATGGTGCTACTTCTGATGATAATGGTGGTGGTGGTGGTGGTGGTGGTGGTGGTGGTGGTGGTGGTGGTGGTGGTGGTGGTGGTGGTGGTGGTGGTGATGATGATGATGATGATGAAATTAAACGCCACTTCTCTTAACGTCACAAAACCCGTGCTCACATGATTCCCTGAACCATTCTTTATGAACACTTCATTTTTTATCATTCTTTATCAAACATCTCTTTATCATAAAAGGAAATATTCATACGCAACGCACAGGTTGAAATCTCTGTAAACCGAAGCTTTCATGAAGGGGTTACGCATAAATGTCATAAAGCTATACGGCGATGTGTACAATTGTCTATATTGTCATCTATCCAACCTGTAGTTTCTTGCGATACTTAGGGTTATGCACTGTATTGGTCACAAGTTTAATGCTTTGCCGTGTTTTTCTTTGCGCGCTACGCCGCTCCCAAAGTAAGTCGTAATGCAAATAGCAGTACCCGCGAGTGCACTCCGTGAGACGTCGACGCAGTTAGGTCACGAGCAAGAAAGGGTCGTTTTAAAACAGGGTTATAAAATTTATCTTGCTTTCTCTGAACGAGCAGCGAGTCAAAATTAAAATTTTTGTTTGAGAGCTTCAGTTACAGCCGCACCATGCTCAACGTGGCGCCAAATTCTCTGGCGACTGGATCGTTCCGCTCGCGTGGCTGCGCTCTCCTAACCCGACGTTAATATAGCGGCGCACGTGCCCTGCACATGCTTTCCCGCACGCGCCGTTAAAGCTGTCGCACTAAAATGTCAAGCCAACTAGCGCTCCCAGTTGAAAACTTGTTGATCGGTGACTCGACCGTACGTGCATTGTCCTGAACTTAGGCTCAGCCAGACTATTTATGTATGACCGGGCGGCTTTGAAGCTGCACTGAAAGTGCGACTTGACGCTGACATAGGGGTTCGTGCATGACTGAACATCATTGCTATATGGATGACATAGTGCAAAACTTGCGAGTCATGCAACCCGCCATACTGCAGCAGCTCGCTCGGTAATCGTTTCACTTCTTGGGCAGAAGTGTGACTTTCATCTTTTTCCTTCTTGTTGGGCTCTAACGCGCGGGTGATGATTTACTCTGTGCTCAGCAGTATTGGAATGGTTATGTCCTAGATGGATAAGTATAGTAGCGACGGCCTGAAAATAATAAACAGATGGTGGTGACACTGCTAGATGCCTATCTTATTTATCAAGATTGAGGAAATAATCAACGGATGGTGGTGACAGTGCTAGATGCCTACCTTATTTATCAAGATTGAGGAAACAGTGAAAACAAACCATTGCGTTCGGAAAAGAGACTATCGTCCTGACTACCCTGAAGCCCGTCATCTAAACATTGGCTCCGGGCTGAGGCTTCCTTGGTTTGCCCCCGTGAATTAGTTCGTCATTTCCCTTTGTTGTTCGGAAACGCCCATCGGAGTAATTGCAAAACTTCTGCGTGCACGAGACACATTTTGAATGCGCATGAGTCATAATTCAGGGCACAAAACGTGTTTTTCTTTACACAAGACAGCTACACTGGGTGTTTATGCCTTTTTTTATTTTATTTACAGATACTGCAGATCCTTTCCGGGCGCAGGCAGGAGTGGGTACATCAGTGAATGCGAAAACAACCCAAAGCATAAAAATTAATCAAGACAAACGCAATCACTGTAAATACGCAAACGCTATAGAAATAATATTAATACAACAAAGAAACGAGAGAAAAAAAATACACTCAGTTAGTCGGGAATGTAAACTATTAAATCTCGGAAAATACCATTGTCTCTATGTTTTTTACAAATAAATCACTTGATTCATTCGTGCAATTCACTACAATGCTCGGTAATTTGTTCAGATAAATATCGCTTGGGGAAATAACGAATATTTACGGGACTTTACTAAATGGTTTGCGAATGGTTTTGCAGTGGTTGGTTCTGGTCGAGCGGTTAAAGCGGTCCTGCAAGTAGCGAGAACAAGAAATATTGTAATGCCCATGGTGGAGAATGTACATAAATTGAAGTTTAGAAATTATTCTGTGGTTTCTTAAAGGTTGAAGAGTTGCTCTCTTTACTAGGTTAGTTGCGCTACCGCATCGCGAGTAGTCCGAGTAGATGAAGCGTGCTACTAATTTCTGGATATCTTCAATTTGGTCTGTTAAGTATTTTTGAAATAGGTCCCATACTATTTCTACACATTCTAATACCGGTCTTACTAGTGTCTTGTAGGCATAGAGTTTAATTGATGACGGTGCGCTACGCAGTCGTCTTTTAAGGAAGGGCAGTTTTCCACGAGCTCACTCACAAATTGAATTAATATGTGGTTCCCAGTTGAGATTAATTCTCAGTGTGACCCCTAAATATTGGACCTCATCGTACATGGCGACTTCAGTTCCGCCCAGTTTGTATGTGAAGTTATAGGGTTCTCTTTTATTGTTGACTTTAAACATTTTGTTTTATTGGCGTTCAACTTCATACCTCATTTCAAACTCCATGCTTGTATTTTTATTAGCGAATTTTGAAGTCTAATTTGATCATCCCTATTGTTTACAGTTGTGTACACTACATTGTCGTCTGCAAAAAGACGTATGTATATGGGTGATTGAATGCAAAATTGTATATCATTGATGTAAAGGAGTAATAAAACGGATGCTAAAACCGAGCCTTGGGGTACTCCAGAGTACTCGTCTAAGTATTCTGAAGCACTGTTGTTAATGACAACGCACTGTTTACGGTGTTGTAAGAAGCGCGAGATCCATGATATAATTTGACCGTCGATTTTGAAAGCCGCAAGTTTTGTTACTAAGTCATGATGCAGAACTAAGTCGAAAGCTTTCGAGAAGTCAAGGAAGACTGCGTCAATCTGACCCTCTTTGTTAATTGCATCAAAGAAGCCATGGGTTGTCTCCGCTAGTTGTATTGTGATTGAGAGACCTGATAAGAAACCATGTTGTTGACCTAAAAGGAGATGGTTAGTTTTCAGGTGAGTTATAGTAGCTTTAGAGATTATATGTTCGAATAATTTACAGCACGTACTTATTAATGAGACGGGGTGATAGTTCTTCAGTTCGAGTTTAGAGCCCGACTTGTGTATGGGAATAATTTTTGCGTGACGCTAGTCTTCCAGAATTTCTAATGTTTCTAAGGATGCTTCATAAATTTTGTGCAAATACAATGACACTGCATTAGCATATCGGTTTAAAAAAGCATTTGAAATGTCATTAGGACCGGAGGCTTTCTTGACAACGAGGTTTCGTAAGAGACATAAAATGCCCTCTTGACTTATGTTGAGAAGGCATTGCTTGTTGGGACGAGTTAAGAGACATCGGAGCGTTCGTAACTTCCCTTGTAAAGACAAACTAGAATGGATTCAAGATCCGAGATTTTTTGGTTCGAACAAGTAATTTATGCTATGCAAGGTATTTTGTTAGATAGGTATCGCCAGAACTTATGTGGATTGTTGTGCGTAAATGCTGGAAGGGTAGTGTCATGAAATCGGGATTTGGCTTCTCGAACCTTTTCGTGCATGCTATTGATAAGTCCGTCGAGATCTTGCTTCACGCCTGCTTTACGCCTGCGCTTAATTTTTCGTTTCAGTTGAATTATATCACGCGTGACCCAGTGATAACGCCTGTTAGTGCGATTTTTTACGAGGCGGAATAAAATTCTTTTCACAGAAATATACAAGATTCTTAAATTGTGACCACATTTGGTGTACGTAGTTTGTAGCGTTAAATTGGGCGACGTTGGACGTCATCGTCTGCGCATGCGTAGTCCTTTACATAGACAAACGACTGTTTGAAAGGCGCACTTGTTGTTGTGATAGAATAAACGATTGAAAGCAACTTGTGATAAGAAGTGCCTTTATCTAGAGTGATAGTGCATCCGTCCAGTGCACTGCTCACGAACATGAGGTCAAGAAGTTTTTTTTTTTGTTAGCCAAATTTTTACAAATCAGTGGTGGCATGTTGTACAATTCTTTTCCTAGAGCTGAATTACTCCAAGAGGCGGGAATTACTTCCATGATCAGCAAAGTGCATAATGAACTGAATGCCAAAATTTTCAAATTCAGTTTTTACCTAATTGCTTTACGGCACATATTGTACTTGTCGAACTGTAGCGAGTAAGTTCGCAAGGCATATCCACTTGGAACGAATTCATTCGGAGGATGACACCAGTTGCGAGATATGCGTCCCCAAAATGAATGGGAAAATACATTAGCGTTTAAGTTATCTTTCTGTTCAGTGCATAAAAAAGGCATTTTGTTAAAAAAAGGTAACTGCATTAAAACTTCTTTCTGGGCGAGTTGGTGCATACTTGACAAAAAATTGTTACAGCGCAATCACATGCAACCACAAGTACGAAGGACGGAGCACAAGCGCTTGTCCCCCGTCCTTCATACTTGTGGTTGCATGTGATTACGCTGTAACAATTTTTATGTAAAAAAAAAAGGTAACTGCAACAACAGTGGATTTTTACCACAAGTTTGATAACGCTTACTCTCGAAACTGGTGCTACTTCCCAATTGCGTTCCAAGAAGATCTGCCTTGAAAATTCACTGGCTTCAATTTCTAAATTGCACCATGTGCCCTAAGGTATTTAGATAAAAAATCATTAGTAAAATTTTGTTATCAGTCAATTAGGCATTTTCATTTTCGTGTGACAGTGACGGCAGTCTCATCGAGTAGTCCAACCCGAGGAAAAGAATTGTGCTACCAGCCGCATGTAATTTTTCAAAACTCCTATTTTTTATAGAATAATACAAGCGGTATTAGGTGAGCCTTGAACATACGCATTTATCGCTGCTATGAAGCTTGATTTGACCACGTATTCGATCCTAATACGTAGTCTTAAACGTATTAGCAAGGCCAATGAAATGGCCTCTCGCCACCCTCCATGGAAAATTTTCGATATCCACTGAAACTTGTAAATTGCCGTCCAGGGTCCTTCCACCGCAATAATTTCTCAATATGCCATAATTACGGTCGCAGTTCTTCACCGACACAGGCACTGTATTCCCTGAACCTCCAACCACCATTGTTGCGTTATCACATGGAATCGCAAAAATTATTGCACGTATTTATTTATTCCTGGCTTTTGCGACTACAGTCATACAATCTGGCTAATGAGAGTTTTTCGCGTTATGACATTGAATTTCTAAAGTATCTGCGCGTTGTCAACAACTCTGTCTCTGTATTATGTGACTACAGTGACGTAACACTTGCTAATAAGTGTTGTACTCGCAGTTATCTTGGTTTTAACCTAAAACCTTATTCTTTTTTTTGCACGAACTAACTAACGATAGTCTTTTGTTTGCCGCGCACAATGAAACACTGGGATTCATTGTCCAGTACAGCGCGTCTCCTGCCATTAAATAAGTTTTTAGTCGCCATAAAAGAACAAATTTCGAATATGCAGTTTATTTTTGCCTGTATTATTTTTTCTTTGCCTGTGTTCGCTTCGAATAGTAACTGCACCAATTATACTTGCTTCTGTTGGCCTCGTCTTTGCTGATGTACTGTTCTGTTCTTTTCCCCACTCCTGCTGTAGTGTTACAATAACGATACAGCATGTATACATAAAAAAAAGAATAAATTCACCGATCATTGCGATACACCCTAATGAGTAATTTGAGTGCGACTTTATACGTGTATTAATTTCGCTATTTACTGGCTGGCGCGGACAAGTGGTCTTGTGCGGCACTTTCCAAACAGAGCCAAGTATGGAAATCGTCGTTTGCCGGCACTTTATTAAAGTTATTCCTATACTATGGCGCGTCTGCCTTGCAAATCGGCAGGTCACGAGACGCAGCGCATGGGTGACGCGTGGGTCCGATTCACAGCAGCCGCTGCAGACAGACCTCTGCTCATGCAATGCTTTGTTTCCATACAGATGACGCGTGCTACTCTGGCGCCATATTGTAGTCATAGTCGCCCCACTGCTCGTGTTGCACGGCACTACGCTTTTCTTCTCACGCTTCTGTACGGCCAACGAACGAGAGTGGCTCTTCGTCGCGGGGAAGTCGTCCCACCAGTGTGAGCAGCGACAATACCCAAGGGAGCTGCGCTTTGTAAGGGAGTTAGAGGGAAGAAGCATCTGAGATGTATGAAATGGATGGGGCGAGGAGGCGACCCACCCAGTTCTCCACAAAGGGTTGCAAAGGCAAAGGCACTTGCTTGTGAGCTCCCGTTCCTCAACTAGCGTCTGCAAGTGATGGTTCCTTCGCTGCCTACTTGCCTATCGAAGCATAGAGCCCACATCAAGCTTACGACACAAGCCCCGTTTGCTGAACAGAGCTTGAAGCAGTGTTCGCTCTGTTTGCACGGCCAGGGTTGAGATTTGGGTTTATTTGTATGTCCTCACGAGAAAGCATTCGGTGTAGTGCAACTAGCACGTAGAATTCTGGGGTTTTACCTGCGAAAACCACAATCTGATTCTGAGGCACGCCGTAGTGAGGGACCCTGTGTTAATTTGGACCACCTGGGATTCTTTAATGTGCATCTGAATCTATGCGCTAATAAGAATAGTACGCACGATGCAGGCACCGGGGTAGTTGGAGAAGTATGGGAGAGGCCTTTGCCCTGCAGTGGGCGTAACTAGGCTGATGATGATGATGATGATGATGATGATGATGATGAATCTATGCACATGAGCGTTTTGGCCCTTCGCTCCCATCAAAATGCGGCCGCCGCGGCAACTAAAACATGAACACAGAGGAAAAACGGGACACATACAGGGCTTAGTACTTTCCTGTGTGTCCGATGTACTGGTCGCATTGCACTGTACTGCCTTCTGTCCATCCGTTCAGTTAAATAAACTGCGTGCGTTGATGCGCCAGGATCCATGATTTGTTTACTATAGGGTACGGACACAATATGAAACTGTTTACTGCGAAAATACTTAAGGGATCAGAACATGTTTATTTGCGTACGTTTGGTTACGCTGAGGCATACGTCATCACGCCAACATTGTCCTCTTTGTCGTAAATGTTTACATGGAGTTTCACATTTATGCAATTGCCTGCAAGACTTTTGCACAAAATTTAAGTCATTCGGGTTGGATAGTGAAGTGGCCGCTGTCGCATTAAACAAGTTCAGAGGTGAAGGAATCGCTGAAGTCGACGGACTCGCTTTTGTCTTTCCTTTTCACTACGCTGCATATTTTTCGGTGGTGGTTTTGTGCGTTGTGCGCTTCACGGAAATCACCGTGTTTGCGTTTTTGCTGTCTTCTTGGTCACTGCACCACCTTCTGACCTCTGACTTTGCAAGTTGGACTTGTCACGTGGCAGATAAAACCTGTGACGTCTTTTCTGGCAAGCAGAACAGCTGCTCTGAGAATAAGGACGCCATATCTGTCATATGAATTTTCAACACTTCTTGCAGTTGACACAGGTGTAAGATTTCGTAGGCACAATTGTCATCACGCAATCTACGCACCCGACTTATTGGTCTCCAGGGCACAAACCTGGTCAAAGTCTTTTAACATCGAAGCTGTGAAAGCTGTTCTTGCTCGGTGTAAAATGGACCTCGTATCACAAAACTTCACCAACGCCCACCGACGGAGACACTGCGCGCCGCCGGTTTCACCGCCGCGCCGACATCTGCGCATGCGCCGTGATAACCGTTAAGAATGCGCATGCGCTTGACCTTGAAAAAGATGTGAAAGCGAGTTCCCTGCTGCGCTCATTCAGTTAACGCTATGAGGCAGCTCGTACTGCCGAAGAAGACGCTGCGCATCGCGAAGCTAGACTTGTCTACAAGTCTAGCTTCAAGTATCCAGCCTAGGTTCGAGTATCCACCCAAGCCAGCCGAACTACCGCGTTTGAATGAGGTGAAAACTACTTGAAGCAGAGTTTTAATCTAGCAGCAGCCAAATTACAACCTTAGCAGCAGCCATGTTAAAACCTACCAGTAGCAGGAATAACCCCTAATCGACCAGCTTCGCTGTTTCAAACCTCACGCGACGGAGTGCGAGCTTGCCTATTTTTTTTAATAAGGTTAAAGCAAAAAAGAAAAAGAAAAACGAGAGAGAAAAGAAAACACAAGAAACAGAAAGAAAAAAAGCAAAAGAACAACAGGGATAGATAGATAGACAGAGGTGTCTGGTTCCAGCTAGTGTCATTCAAATCAAGACCCGACGATGCGGCTTATTTTCTCTGATCTGGAACAGGTGAGTTCGATGGCAAAATTTAACGATGAAACTACGAAACCAATTGCAGCAGAAAGAAAGTATAAGCAACATAGAACGGCCAATTGACAACTTGCTTGGTGTTATTTGGCCATATCTTGTCCTCACGCCACAAAACACTGCATCACCACCATCAAACAAATGTTTACCCTCATTGTATAGTAAGTGAGTGCTCTAAATAAACATAGTATACTTTAATTCCCTCAAGTGATCATTGCACTTCACCTTGCAAGATTCATGCGCCAGTCCATGATACTCAGCCTCGTCAAGTCAGTGGTGCCCTGGGTGCCACAGGCGATTTTTCTGAAACAGCAACTGCTTCTCCTAACAAGAAACTCAGTGCTTTCCCAGTCTGTGAAGGAGGATGACGTATGTGGATCTCTTAATGGCGTGCTGCAGCTCCACCACGGGTAGCCCACGCATTGCACTATCTTCGGGGTCGGCCCACGTATGAGGAGTGCTTAAAGCCTGCTTCACCTGCGCCGCCGGTCGGCCCGGCATTACACTATCTTCGGGATCGGCCCACGTATGGGGAGTGTTAACGCCTGCTTCACCTCCGCCGCGGGTCGGCCTGGCAATGCACTAACTTGTGGATCGACCCACGTATGGAGAGTGCTTAACGCCTGCTTCACCTCCGTCGCGGGTCGGCCCCGGTATTGCGCTACCTTCGGTGTCGGCCCGAGTAATGACGTTTTATTCTAGTAGGGCTGCGTCATTCATGGCGCGTACTCAATGGCACGAACGCAGGTGGCGTCTAACGCGCACGCCGGAGGAGAAGGCTCGAGTTTTGTGTCGACACAAGGACATGACGCTGGGGGAACTAGCCCTTAAAAAGATTGCCGTGGTTGAACGCGGTTAAACAAAGTTTGTCGAGTGATAACACGGTTTTGCTTGCTTTAGGAAAAGACATAGACGCTAGACGCCGTCGGCAACTAGCGCATTTACAATTGCACCACAACACACAAACGCTGGTCGGCGCCGCAGCGGTAGCGAGGGAATTGACCTTCATGCTGCGCCTCGCTGCAACGCGAACTAAAGGCGCGAGTATAGCCTGACGTTATCTGCGCGCGGGCGAGCGTGGCTCGACGCCGGATGTGTTGGAGCCCGTTGGCCGCGTAAGGTTACGTTGGCCTCGCCAGTACGTCGAACCATCGGTCCAACTATTGACGCTGTTCTTGCCAACGTCATGTAACGTGTGCGCGGACTCACGCTACGTCGGACTATATTTAGCCCTTAAGCGTCGAACGCACACCTCATGAGAAGCTACTGGCACTTGGCGACCCCTTTGCAGACCGCTTTCAATATGAGGTCTGCATGACCACGCACTTTGTCTACATCGCAGATTGCTTTGAAAATATGGGCGCCCACGCGGCGTACACAGCTGCTGCAAGGAGTGGCAGACTAAGTCCCAGTTTGACCTTGCTTGAGCTTGAAGGTGAGATTTAAGAAACCAGGTTTTGTACCTGGAGTAGTAGAGCTATCGATCTAAAACAGATTATGTGTAGCCTCGATGGCTCAGACTAGACAAGGCCAGACAGCGCAGACGTGGGAGACCGCGGCCTCCACAAAGGGTGCACAAAGCAGATTCAGCAAAACCTATTCGTGCATTGAACCGCAGCTTCGGCTTCGTGCTGCCACCCAGGGCCATAGGTGAGGCAATTCAACGTTCGAACGATGCTGCCGTGCAATAACGAAATGTCAAAGCTAAGCGGGCTACGCCCACTTGGGCATTCTTGCCCTCAGTTTAATTACGCTGGCCAGAGTCGGAGGAGCAATGTTATGCTTACTGACTCGCGCTGCAGCCCAAAACGCGCTTTGAAAATGCCTCACTTCAGGCGTTAGATAATATGCAAGTCATGCCAGAAATACATATTATTTCTACTTACTTGATAGCAGTACTGCAACCGTTGAAAGGTGATGACGATGTTGAGCCCTCAAAACAAGGCACGTACCCACTATGGCGAAAGACGACTGCAACTTTTTTTCTTCCTTTAATTCGTAAATAGGAGAGAGAATGAAATATTGTCTTCACGCCCAACGCTTGAGTGGGGACAATATAGTCAAAGTGGGGAGAGCATTTATTTTTGTTGGGAAACCTTCTGCGGTATTCCGACGAGCAATATAAGTTAAATATGCGCGTGGCTATGTTGATGATGAGAATGCTAATGTGGTCGATCTACCCTATGAATATGTAAAAACAGGCTTATACCAGCTTAAGATCGGCTGCTGCATATGTCGTAGTGCAAAAACAGCACTTCAGAGATCTAGTAAAGGCGTTGACGCGGTCAAATAATTTTAGCTCATGGAAATACTTGTTCATATACCTCCAGATCACAAAAACGTAAGAAAAGTAAGCAATACACGAGAAAAAGTTGCCTCTTACGTCAATTCCAAGCTTTGTGGACCAGCTACAGACGAGCTGCAGCTACCTATCCATCCTTTTGCAAAATTTTACCTTAAATAGTCTGGCCTCTCAATTTCTTTTGTTTGATTCTTTTTGTTATAAAAAAGAGAGATAGACCACTCCCGTATATTTTGCTACCATTTCACCTTCTTGGTGAGAGTCTTCTTCCTGTCAGAGTCCCCCTTCTTCACCTTGTGTTTCTGATGACTTTTCTAAATTTACTTTTTTTTTTGGAAGCTGTACAGTTTTGCCGACCCAGCAATGTAATCCTAAATGTACGTATATGTTTAGAGAAATATCTCGCAGGTTACGGGCTATAGGGAAGCCATTTTGTTGCAATTTTCATCGCGTTATATTAAGTATTACTCAATTTATATATTTATTTATACTTCCTAATTAAATATCTTTCTTTTCATATTATTTTTTCCATTTTCATAAATTGTAGGGACTTATTTATTTTGTAGTTCTGTGACCGATACACCCATGGTTATGCACCATTTTCAGAAAATCAGTGTGAGCGCCATCTTTTCTCGCATCACTTTTTGTTTTCAGAAGATTTTGGCGTTTTGCGTAAAACGTGCAAGTGTACATTTTAGGCTAAGATTACGTTTCATATGGGAAAGATAGCTCTAATTTGCTTCATTTGTCAAGCTGCGGCGTACCTCGAGAGATACGATCATTATTTGCGTGGTGATTGTATAAAGCAGCTAAATAACCGGTGCCGCCACTTTGCCCGCCTGCAGGAGCACAAAGTGACAAAACTTACCGAACAGTGCGAAGTGGCTCGCAATTGCAGGTCAATCCTGAGAATTCAATATGTGAACATTCGTTCGACTAGAAGTATGACTGGCGTTTGTACGTCATCTGAAGGGGTGCGTTGTAGTGGAGATTTTTAATTCAGTGACTGACTCGGTATTGCTGAGTCGGTGTCCTTATATTTCTCCCCACAGACGTATCTCCATAGTCGCGCTCGTTCATTCTGCGTGTTTGATGTCATTAGTTCATTTAGTTCATTAGCGAAAGCGGAACCAAGCTTGACGGATGTTGTCTTCTACTGTCATGCCACCAAGGACCAAAAGCTTTCCTTCTGCTGGCCGTCGCTTGGCAGCTTTGGGAAGCGAAGGGCGGACTATATTCCAAAGGAATTCTCTGGAGTGGTCCTTTGAGACGTCAACGGGGTTTCTTAACAGGAGAATCCCCTTCGCTTGGGACCAATGTTCTGTCTAGAAACTGGTATGAAGACTGTTGGAAAACTTGCTTTTCCTCGCATTGTGCGTTCAAAAGCCCCAGGAGTTGACAGACAACGCCGTGTGTGTCCCATCCTCTATATTGTTGTCCGGTGTACGTCTTTAGCACTGTTTTTAAACATTATGGAATACCACCAACTCGCCCAATCTCCCGTTCTTCTTCAGTACATTTCTAGTACGTGGGCTTCTTTTATGTGTCAAAACATTCACTTGTCAGACCCAGCTCTTCTGTCTCCGCTCATCGCCGTGTGCATCTGCTGAGCTCGGACTGCATCTTGGCACTGCCGTCATGGAACTTGCCCTACGGATCTACAAGTCATGTGTGTAGTCATGTGTGTGTGTACACACCATGAGAATCTGCAAGATACTGAAGAGCGAATGGCGGCGCCAGGCGAGGCTGTCGAAGGCGTTGCTTAGGACAAAGTTCGGCGTCAATGACCAACGCCAGAACCAGCGCATCTTTCGCGAGTGGTGTAAGACTACAGACAACACCACAAAATTCCTTTGGAATATCGTCCGCCCTTCGCTTCCCCAAAGCTACCAAACGACGGCCAGCAGAAGGAAAGCTTTTGGATCTTGGAGACGTCACCATGGATCCTCCACAGGAGAAGACCCTTCACTTCGGACCAAAGTTCTTTCTAGAAACTGGTATGATGACTATTGAAAAACTTGCTTTTACTCGCACTGTGTCTTGAAAGGCCCCAGCAGTTGACAGACAGCGCCATGTGTGTCCCATCCTCTATTCTGTTGTCTGGTGCCCGTGTTTAGCGCTGTTTTTAAACATGATGTGATGCAGTAGTCATAGGGCCCATATATTTAATATCCATGTTCATGATCCTTATAATTAATAAAGGAGATACGAAGCATGAACTAACACGTCGTAAATATATTTATTTACAGTTATAACATCAGAAATGGATGACAGGAAGGGGACAGAGGTATAACACGACACGACAGGTACATTGATTGACGGCAAACGTCATAGTACTATAGATGTTTATTTCGTAGAATTAAAGATAAATAGTGGTATTGACAAAGATCGGCAGCACCTGTACTTGTTATATCCTACGCGGAGAATTAAAAAGGCATTGGGATACAGAAAAGTGTTCCTACTATCAATACCACATAAATAAAAGCGATTTTATGTAGCCATAATCCTATCAAAATATAATATAACACATATGATACATATCCAGTAATCTTGTATGACCATATGCAAAGCACATGTCTCATCTGTGTTCTCATATGATCATACGAGATTATTGGGTATGTGTCATATGTATCATATGAGGTTTTTTTGCAAGGGTTATAACGGTAAAAACGAAAAGATATGCTGTTCTGGGAGACTTATTTCAAATTTCTCATAATTGTCTGCGTACCGTCTTCAAAGCCGATCTGCGTACCATCACCAAAGCCAACTTAACAAGTTAAAATGACTTTGGTGTATAGCTTAATTGCCGTTCGTCGCCTGTTATACGGTCTAAAGATATAGTTAAATCAACACTAGATTTACACGCTACATGACATTGATGATATGTGCGGAAACGACGACATGGAAAAATAAACATCGAGTGCTGAGCATAGGGATGTTGTTAAACGATGCGATGAGGAAAGAAAGAGGCACTTTGTTTTATTTCTGATTTCCTAATGGCCAGCGCGAGAACAAACTTGAAGCTGACATAAACACAGTGCTTCAACTGTTAAAGCAGTACTAACTTTTCTCACTTTAACATCATAGCTAATGCCTTACAGATCTAATTCGCAGCGCATTCAACACAGTCTTTGCTCACGCATGAAAGAACACCTGGTGTAATGACTCAATAATTTTATAGAGTCTCGTGTTATTGCGACTGGAAAATAACGACATGCCGTACTACTGAAGCACTTTTAGTTATACCAGTAGGTACATTTCGGATCAAGGTGTCGTTATTGTGACGTGCCTTCGGACCAACTATGGCGAATGACAACATGTTATTTATACCAGAAAATAGGCATATCCAATTTGGTATATTTAAATGAACTTGGGCAACGAAATCTTGACGATATTCTGCGGATCAGGCTCAATACCGCCACATGAAACATCGTGCGGAACATGTTACACAGAACTATTTTTTGTAGACGCACGGTACACTAACACTTCGGCGAAGATGAGAATGACGCCAAACGATACAACACAAGCACTTAACTATTACATACACTTTTTTATAGCTTTTATATCTGCAGTTAATAGTTAAGCACTCGAGTGGTGTAGCTCTATTTTGTTCTCGTTTTTGCAGTATTCTGTTAGTGTTACCAGGAATCAATTCCAACTTGAACAGAAATTTTTTCTGCTCTTCAGGTGTATTTGCAGACAGTGGCTGCTCACACGTCTAGCGTCTTTCCATGATAAAATGTTGGCTTTACAATATTTTTCTTTGCTCAAGATAACATTTATTTCATAGCTGGCGCGTCCATGCTCACACGCTAATGCCCTATGTCCCAAACAACGTTCGGTATGCTTACGAAGTAATGAAACATTGACTTACTTGTGTGGCTAATTGCGCACATAGTTCTGTTTCAACATGAAATACTTTACCCTATTTAAATTCTCGTGAAGACAACTGTGGATGGATGGTTACTTGTTTAGTGATAGTTTTTTCTGGAACTGAGCATATACAATAAATGTTGGATTTAATGTTAGACAAAATGAATGCGTGTAGTAGTTCGTACACTTGAGCAAGAAGAATGTGGGAATACGTGGAGCCTCATTTTTTGTTAGCCACAACCATAAGGTGTAACGGACAATGAAGTCATATAGAGCTTAGGTGAAGTTGCGAGTTATGTTTATTTTCAACGTAGAAATAATAAGGTAAACCGAAACGAAAGGGGACGAAGAGATAACTTGCCGTAGGTGGGAAAGGAACCGACAACCTCCGCATTACAGAAGATTATCCCTGGGAGTGTTAAAGCCAGTGCCACTGTCGCCTAAGGCGGCACCTACACGTCGGAAGAGAATGAGGAACTGAACTCTTGAACACACTCGTGTACCGTCGATGGCCCCTAATGGTCTAGTAACACGCCGTATCCGAAACACATAGCAAACATATGACACTTTTGAAAGCTTATGTATCGGGAAGGGACCATTGTAGCCCTCAGAAATGGTTTTGAGCAGATTTTGTGAGCAGTCACTCAGACGCAGCAGCGCTTTTCTTGCTGACATGGTCATTTCTCACCCCACATCACGCAAGCGTTCGGCAACGTCAGAGTCAAAGACTTACAACTCGCATATTTACACGCAAACCCCCTAATTCAGGAAGCTCACATGACGCTCGCGTCTCTAGCACAATCACTTCACATTAGATAGGACCACATGAACCATTTTGTATAAGAAGATGCTTAATGCATTGCGCAACAACGGCGAACGCCTAAATACGGGAAGCTCTTAGTAAGCGAACTTGCTGCCCTGAACTTGGGCCCTCTTTCGGGAAATTTTATTTAAGCATGCAAGTGGCGTCAACGACTGATCACTGGAGCGGCAATCGGCTCGTTATGCTACCTATCGCTGTGACGAGAAGCACCTATCTCAGGCGCCCTAGCACCAACCAACGTGGAAACGCTCTCACGTAAGAAACGCTTTGTGAATACGAGCCCAGATTATTACTTCTGGTGACAAATTTGAGGCTACACGCTTTTCTGCACCGACGCTTCCTCTATAGGCCATCTCACACCACTCTATCGAAGTGCACGTGGATAACACCTCACAGTTCCCCAAAAGGTTAGTTACAGCAAGTCATGACGATCTGATTTTGTTACAGAAATGCACCTTCTTAGAAAGGCAACGAAGCTGCGCTTTTTTTGTCATAAATATCTCCAACGCACCATACTGTACAAGAAAAGCAAGCGGATTTGCCACCGCAACTGGAATTCACGCGGAGGACGGGTGTTCGTTATGGGCATAGGTCGGCGTACTCACTCACGGGTACACTGTGTCATACTCGATCCCCACTTAATTCACAGGTTTGGTACAGAGTGTTAGTGAGTGACGTAGGGTGTGGGCAGGCATGAGTATAAACGGGAGTGAGTGTCCATCAGTTTGAATTACTTGATTATTAAACGGAGTGACTGTTGCTTAATGTGGGCACGAACAAAGTTCAGCGGCAGTGATTTTGAGTGGAAATGAGTGACTATCTGGGAGTGTGGGCTTACAAGAGTGCTAGTGAGTTCAAGTGGACACGCGTACCAGCATAATTGGCTGCCGGTAAGTGCGAATCGCAATGCACGCGAGTGAGTATAAGTTAAGGTGAGCACGAACGCGAATACGAATGTGAGTGCCTACGAGTGCACTTGACTATTAGTGACCCGCCGTGGTGGCGTAGTGGTTATGGCGCTGTGCCCCTAAGTCCGAGGGCATGGGATGAAATCCCGGCAGCGGCGGCCACAATTTGATGGGTGCGAAATGCAAAGATGTCGGCGTACCACGCATTGCGTGCCCGTTAAAAAACCTTAGGTCGTGAAAATTAAGCCGGATTCCCACACCACCATGGGACTCGTATTCATATCGCTGTTCTGGTACGTAAAACCCCAGAACAAGAAAATTAGTGAGTGCGTTGCCTACGAAAATATCGGGGTATAACTAAGCTAATTCTACCGACCTATAGTTATGGTTTCAGGGACGGTGAGCAGCCCTCACATGAGGTATTGTGTCAGGACTGTTGCGGGAGATTAGATTTTTTGGCGGTGGCGTCGTACCAATGATATGTTCACACTGCAGCGGTTGGCGCTAAGAGAAAACAAAATTTCACGCCATACAAACGGTGTGTGATCCACACCTCCTGCCCGCCACTACTGGCGACACTTGCTGCGCGATGGTCGACGCTTTAACTTTCGGTGATAAGCCGGAGATATGGGCAAGTAAGTGTAGTGGCCGTCACATGCTGGACTCCATTCAAGTATCCCTTGCGGCGTCTATGAACACGTATATGGCACTATCAGAGCGTTTCTGTTGTATTATGGTGCTGGTCAAACACTTCTTTTTCAGGCGTCCGAAATTCGTCTGAGACTAACCACGCTCCACAGCATGGTTTCTTTATGAAGACCTACGCTACACACATATTTTTTTTCGCAAAGAAGAAAATTTTTCTAAACTCGGACGAGCTCGGTATTTCCCAACGCATTTATTGTGGCGCTGACGAATAACTTCGATACGGCAACGTAATTTTGCCCTCATCGTCTTTCACAGTATGAAGTTCAGCAAACAGATTAGCATTTACAAAAGATAAAGCTTTCCTACAGCCCGAAAGGATGTGAACACGTAATTTTTCTGTTTCCATGAAGGGTCTCACAGTGCATCACAGTGCATTGTCCATTCACTTCACTAAGCTTACTCATTTGAAGAACTTAGCGCTGATGCGAGTAAAATGTATTTATCGAAGTTATTATCTGAAAGCTCTCAGCGAACTTTATGCATCCGAAGTACATAGGGCGTACGTTTTCACAAATTTTCGCGATAACAAGGTCTTTACTCCTGCTATCGCAGCACCCCACAATGCATGCTTGGCTTGCTCAGGTCCTCAGGAAGGTGCGTGCACTTTCCAACGAGGGTCTCCGCAGACGCTCTTGAGCACACACACACGCACGTGCGACAGCAAAGCAATGGCGTCAAAAGGCAGCAAACTGGAATGTTTAGCTCAACAGCCGAGGTAAGGGCGTACGTTCTCACAAATTTTTGCGAGAACAGAATACTTACTCGTGCTATTCCTGCACACCACAACGCATGCTGGTCCTCCTCAGGTCCTCAAGTAGCCCTTGTTCGTGGACTTGCTAGCGAGGGTTTCTGCGGGCACTCTTGAGCAGACTCACGCATGTATGACAGCAATGCGATGGCGGCAAAAGGCAGCAAAATGGAATGTTTGGCACAAGAGACGAGAAGAATGTACCAGGGCGAAATCAAAGTACTCACATAGTTGATAAGCCTTTCAAAATCATAATTTGAACCATTGTTCTATCTCCGCAATGCATCGCTACTTTGTACGTGCCGCCATGTATGAAACTCGTCTGCACGTAAACTACGTTTGATTAAAAAAATAGGTATCCCATAAACATCTTCGCCTGCCATGTGAATGCCCGTATTTACGAGAAATTTCTCGCTCACCCTAATGTGTACACCAAAGCTCTGATTAAGCTCCTTCACTGTTCAGAGACAATCTTTGGGGGTCGTTCTTGCGTGCAATGCCACAGCCGCTCCAGCATGTACAGCAACACCAAACAACAGCGGCTCATCCGTTGGCATTCATACCTCAATGCAACAATGGCACTGTCACTCTTGGGCATTTAGTCTTCGAGTTCCTTGGAATAATATTGTTAGGAGCTCGCATGCGGCGCCGTTACTAATGCCCTCAAAGAAAACAGGCTGCTCAGCTTATGAAAACACCAGCACAGGCTGAGAAATACCACCGATGAGCTCTAAATTGGCCGGTATTGCCATAACAACCAGCTTCTTCGCGTCCCTCCGACCGTCACTCATATGCTCTGCACGGCTTCCTTGACCACGTGACCATTCATTGACGAGCGGCACATCGTCACCGACGTGTGCCTCACTTCCAGCTGAATGTGGCAGGAGCGGCCGTCGTTGTTGTCCACGACAGAACGTACATCGTGGCCCTCCGAGGAACACATGGAGCAGCAGTCCCTGGCAAACTCCGCCCTGTGGACGGGCGTGGTGGGCACCCACGAGTTCACCGTCTGCTTCGAGGGCTTCCTGGTGAGCGTGCACTGGCCGCGGCGCGCGTTCAGTGCCCAGAAGCGCGGGCCCCGGCAGCAAGCCTTGCGGAAGCTTGAAGTGAAGCTGCCGTAGACAAGCGGGTTCACGCACGAATTGGAGACCGCGAACATGAAGAGCGAGGACTGCACGTAGCCGTCCACGTTGCTGGCGCTCTCCGGGTCGATTTGGTACCAGAGCACCATGATCACGTACGGCGTCCAACACAGGAAAAAGGCGAGCACGATGATGATGGTCAGGCGTAGAGTGCGGTTTCGAGCACGGGTGATGTGCCGCACATCAGAGCGGCGAAGGCGCATCCGGCCCGACTGTTGTTGCTCCGGCAGCATTAGTTGGTCGACTGCGCGAGAAGAGACAGAGCGAAGAAGAATAAGTTTTTGGGTTGCTGTAGCGTGGGTTTACACCGTGCCGCTGATTGCCTTTTCGTGAACGAAGCGGCGATATGAAGAATTTATAGAAGCGCGAACTCGAAAAAACGCAAGTAATAAAAAGACCGATCAGAAACCGCCCATGAATGCTTTATTTGTTGGCAGTAGCTCAAGAAATATACACAAAATTGCACATCAACGCACTGATGAATAGCTTTCTTTGTTTTTCTTCGCGCTTCTTTGTGCACACCTGGGTCAACAAATCGTGAAACAAGCCCACGAAAGCGAAAATATATTGCCTTGAGTCTATCAAATCCGAAAGGCTGTAGGCCGCCAAGTGATTGTACGTTTTACTCATTTTCTAATTCATAACTGATTTTCCGGAGTATCGGAGAATAGAGAAGAGGCTTCTCAGACCCACCCCGGTAGCTAAGTGTCTGTGGCGTTCTACTTCTGAGAACGAAATCACTGGTTCAAATAGTGGATGGGTTGGAATAAGACACGTGCATTGAAACATTAGATACACGTTAAATAATGAAATCTTCCGAGTTTCATACAGACTGCTCCACCAAGGCAAACGAAAATCAAGAGCAAGAACAAAAGCGGCAATCGCTCGCCACCATCATATGCAAAGGCGCAGCGGTCATATTCACCGACTCTTGGGCCGTTTCTAGGAACTCCTCGAGTCGCCGCATCTCGGCCGAGGCACTCCAGATCCTAAAACGATGACGCATTCCGCCGCCATACACCTCCGTAACGTGGATACCCGAACGCGAGGAACTAGAGGGGAACAAAGTGGCACACGCCGATGCCCGCGAGCACGTCAGCCGGGCGCCCCACGCGGTGTGCGACCCGCGGCAGAAAAGGCGAAGGCCGTATACCCCCCCCCCCCCCCCCCCCTTCCCAACTATTCCGTGATACAACACTACACAGTCAAACGCCGGGTTTACGCTTCACTGCACCCAAAAGTCGGCAGATAAGAAAGCGTGATCTTCAGAGGCCTACAAAGCAACACCTACACTCACGGAAGGACAATGCATCACCTCTACCCGACGCTACACGGCTACCTCTTGCCACTCTGCAACGTGCCAGACACCCTAGCGCACATGCTCCTACAATGCCCGTGGAATGAAGACAGCGAAATGCAACCGGAAACAGATAAGAACTGAGCGCCACAAGCAAACGAAAACCATCTAGTCGAAACGTGGGAGGCCAAGTTCACTGTAGGGGACCTGGAAGACCAATGACAACTCGTCGCCCGGGCCAAGAGGGCAGCTGAGGCCAGAGCGTTCCTGGACTAAGGAGCCCTCCCACCTCGGGGTGATACCTGGCCTCGCTAGGGAGTTTGTTTCGATCATAAACGTTTTTTTTCTCTTCTCTCTCTCTGCTGTGTGTGTGTGTGTGCGCACGCTTGTTTTTCTTTTTTTTAATAGTAGAAAACGGCTTTTTTCGCGATGCGAAAATCTACACATTCTCTGGAAACCCAAAGGTTAGGCAAACATTCTAGGAATACTTTCTAGAGTATATACAAGGCAGGACAATAGTGCAATATTCTCGACGGTGCAAGCAGGTGCCATTCCATGTAGAATGTTTGAGTGTTGCCTTACTTAGCAATAGTAATGGTTGCCAGAGGTATCTGTTAAATTGAGTACAGCAGGGCTCTAGGTGCGAACAAAAAATTCTAGAGCAGCCCAAGATGTAAATTAAGTACAGTAGGGCTCTAGGTGAGGACTAAAAAGTGTAGAACAGCCCAAGATGAGTTTTCCCACATAATTATGCACCTTCTGCGACGTTCTAGGTGACGCCACAGAACAGAATGCATGTTTGCGCATTCATGTCTTACCATGCGATTCTTTGGACTGTTTGTGAATCTCCCAGAGGATGCGACAGTAGCAGACCACTATTGCCACCAAAGGAACTCCATACAGCGCGAGCAGGCAGAAGACGTTGTAGGCTTTCTCGTGCCACGGTACAGCGAAGAAGGCGAACGTCACGCACTGGTAGAAGCCAGGCATGGCCGGGTGCTCCATCACGCGGAAGATCACCGCCTGCAAAGGACAAACGTGTGGGCGTATAATTGACGAGACGCCGTCGCGAGGTGGACAGAGAGAGAACGTTCAACGGGGTGGACAGAAGACAGCGCGAGCTTGAGAGCTTGAAGGTGGGGCAACGGGACAGAACATGCGCTAATACGTAAATAGTTCTACAGGGCCAATGTCGAGACCTCGAATACTCGTAATACGAGGTCCGAACATGGGATGCTCGCGCAAAGGGAATGTGATAAAATACCGAGATTTGCGAAACTGCTGAAGAACACTTAAACGGTAAACTCACAGCACAATGTTAATAATATTCTAGGCCGACACTGGTGGCATGCGGTTTAGGACTGTTAATGCAGCCGCACACTAATGCAAAACGTGAGTCGTTTCTTTCCGTGTATGCACAACCGCGAGCAAAAGTCTGGAGACCACAGGCATCGCGTTAGAGTTTTTTTCGTTCTCCGTAGCGTCGACGTCAAGGTTGAAATCAAATGGTACAGCCCACGTGCGCCTCTTCTACCAATCTAAGAGAATAGAACAATCTCACGTTGCACGGCTGGGCTAGAAGAAATATAATTTTTTTTTTGTTGATGCTGATGGTATCGACCTTCTTTTTCTTTTTTAAAGATTTTTTGCCCAACTCCTTATTGTACTAACACATTTTGAGGGTCGCAATGAGCGTAAGTGCGTGATATTTTAGATTTAAATGTAAACGAGGATACTTACAAACCGCTGCCCGCGAAGATGTACAAAGCCGTGCATGTTATTGCAAAAATACTAGTAGCTCGTCGAATATGTTCTTTTTGCTGACATAAAAATTCGAACGATATACAGTTTTCACTTCCCAACCGCTAACAAACACGCGGTAACCAGTAAACGTCTGAAAGGCACGGAGCCATGTGGCAGTGTCGCCGTCCAGAGGCAACTCCAGCTTTCTTAGGGAAGTAAGTCACACAGAAAAATGGTCACTGTGTAGACACTCGAAGTATACTATTTAGATAGCAGTTACACGGAGACTCCAAGCGAATTTTTGCCGTCGTCGTCGGCGTCCCCATCGGCATTGCCGTGAGGCTCTGCATATATTTAGGTATATGTATGCTATGTACCTTGCCATGATATATGCCATGCCGTATATGCTGGTTATACTGCTACACTGTTCTATCACTGAAGTTGTTCTTATCAGGACTCACATCCTTGACTAACTTATTCCACAGAATTTTCAGAATGGCAGCTCGCAAACAAGTGTCATGACACAGAACGCACACGGTGCCTGTCTTTTGTCTTAAATCCTCTCGAGATGTTGAGTATTAAAGCGCAAAACAATATCAGAGCTCAAATCTCGAAGTAATGTAATATTACTAGCGTCGATCTTTACCGGCAGTGTAGTGTGATGTCAATACAGTACCTACAAGGCGTGGTAAAGCTTTTAAGGGTGCCAGAAAATTTGGCACACCCGTGTCTCTCGCGTCCGCGTTAGTCGTACCTAAGGTCCCTAGATATTCTCCTCCTTCTTTTGTGTGAACGAAAGCAGAAAAAAATATCTAGGGACTTTAGTCGGACCCGCGTATAGTTAGGAAAATCCGAGGGGTTCAAGCAGAACGCTTAGCTTTGTCATAGCTACTGACCTTTGGCAGTTTGGCCAAAGCAGTAGGTGAAACTATCAAATTTATAGATGCATTAACACGAAATTGGGATGTTTTACGCCGGACTCCACCGTAAATCAGTCAGGCGGCCGTTCGTCACGCAATCATCATCCCGCACATACGCGATGTCGCGATACATTGTGCACGTAATGCTTCTGATTGTAGGCATAGAACGGTTATAAATGTTTTGTTTATGAAATGAATCATGCTATTGAAGACATGTGCTTGTCGCAATGAGAATATTTAGCTATGATGTATTTTATTACAAGGTAATTTAGTAGATAGTATACTCGACATTCTGGACACCCAGAAGGGTAGTAAAGGTGGTATGGCTTAAAGGTTCACTGTGCTGTCATGTTTTGCTCCTTTGTGCTTATATACAGGTCGTGAAAGTAAACGTAGAAAGGTTAGAAAGGTATTCCTATATAAAGGAATTGTTCTCTTCATGATGTTATTTGTTGCAATGAGGATATTTAGGTATCATTATCACTGAGTAATTTCATGGACAATATGCCTGGCATCGTAGACACCTAGAAAGATAGTAAATATGGCAAACTTAATAAGTGCCTTTCTGCCATATTCATTTGGCTTTCCCGGTGGGTGGCAACCATGTAAATGTGCGTTTCTGTGGGTCTATGTGTCTATTTATTAGTGCGGCCATGTGTACTCGGTCATTTTTTTTGAAAACGAGCCGTGTATACAATGCTCAGTACTTTTTATAAGTAATCTTCCTGGTGTGATTATGTCATCATAGGGACTCAAAGTGTTCGTATCGTCTTTTGTAGAAAAAATTTTTTTTTCTAAACGCAGCGGCTGAATGGCTCAATATTGAACATGTGTGCAAGGGAGTGCACAATGCCGTAGTAGCTCTAAGACGCACTCTCCCCACGTATGGACTGACCATCGTGACGCATATACCTGTGACGCCTGGTAGACTCCGGGAGGTTGTTTACTCTGGGCAGCACCACAAGCCTTGTGCACTTGCTGTGGCCGTCATTTATTAGAGCGAAAGTGTAATTAATAAAGTACTTCACATTTGTGGACTTTTATTTGTGAATGTGCAACGAAGCTGCCACTGGTGCTTAGAATACATTCTTCCCCCGTCGTGTTAAGACCGACTTTTTTGACAGAGGGATAAATAAATTTTTATGCTACGTTATTAAATGAAAAAAAAAAGAAACCGATGGGACTGGAAGGTATATAATTTAAAATTAAGCTCTCACCTTTGATTTATATATGAAAAAGAAAACAAGGACTTTCAAAGATTACTATTGGCGAATTCTATTGGGAGAACAGGGGCACTCAAAAGCACGCTGAAAGTGCTCTTTCCCGGCGAGGCATGTTTCAGTGGTTGAACAGGAGTGGGAGCGCCGTCATCCAGTGGTAACTGATGCGCCGAGAGCAGCTGGGAGCAGTCCGCCCTGCTCTCGCCTGAAAAACGGAGTACGGGGAAACTCACGTGATTCAAGCTGCCATATCCTCCTACTTTGTATTTATTTTGCTTCAGCCGGCGAGCGTGGCGGCAATGGCGGCAGCCAAGCGTAGTCGCTGTTTTGGCCCCAGTTGCTTTGACGCCGTTGATATGAACGAGCTGCGCGACGATTCAGCGACATATACTGGCATTTCTAGTTCAAGCTCGATGGTGACAGCAGTGAAAGCTGCGGGAGCTCAACAATGCGGATTCGAGTTGCAGTTCGACGGATGATAGTAGCAGCAATGATGACGACTATGAAATGTACGCAGCGATGCCTCTACTGCTATTTTCGTTACCGGAGCAAAGACTGAAAGTGGACTCGTACATTGCGACGACAGCCTCTTCCTACTCCGACGAGGAGGTGCGTTCTTCAGCCTCCGAGGGTGGTGAGATCGTTAAAGTGCCCCTTTTTTCTTTCCAGCTCAAAAGAAATTTCCGCATTATATTAACGCGGCCAGTGGCGGACCTCTTGGCAGCTGAACTGCCCTGAATGCAAGATGCGCTGAGCTTCAGCATGCATGATTTCAGATAATCTTCGCAGGCGGGAACGTTGCGGGATGCGTCGTCGTTGCACGAATGGAGGTTTTATTTATTTATTTATTTATTTATTTATTTATTTATTTATTTATTTATTTATTTATTTATTTATTTATTTATTTATTTATTTATATTACCCTCAAGGCCAGGCGGCATTGCAGAGGGGAGTGGTATGAACAGTTTCAAAAGGTTACACGAACGCAGTATGTTACAATAAAAAAGAAGAAATAATCATTGCTGATATTATACAATGTTATCTAAGGTACAAGTGAAAGGAACATAAAGTCAGGTTAGTAAAACTAGATAGTAATAATGTTTGGCGAGTACAAAATAGCTGCTACTTTTACAATATTAGCTAGTGCTAGTTTAAAGACATTGTTATTTGTAATAGTAGCGATGTCTGGAGGAAGGCGGTTCCATTCCCTTGATGTTCGCGGAAGAAATGACTGAAAAAAACTTTTGGTGTGACACGATACAAACCCTACTTGCGATGAGAGAAATAGATTGGTGGCGTAATGAAATCATTTAGTAGCACAGGGTGATAGTATAATTTATGAAACAGAGCTAATCGGGATATTTTTCGGCGAGAAGCCAATGGCGGTAAGTTGAGACTAGTTTTCATAGTGGTTATGCTTGCAGTTCTATTATAGATGGAAAGAATGAAACGAACCGAATTATTCTGAACAAGTTCAAGAGAATCAATTAGGTTAACTTGGCATAAATCCCATACAGCCGATGCATTGCGTGATGTTGTATGCTTCCGCGAACCTGTGAACGCCCGACGATCCTAAACATTGTTACACGTGTTTTGCCGCTCTTCCACAGAGAATGCTGGGACGTCGATTGCTTGTGTCACGTGGTACATTTCTCCTCACACACCCCCCTCCAACTTGCTCTCCGGATGTACGCCGCATTCTAGTGACGGGTCGAGTGTTCCGGCTCTCACTGCGCTGCCACCCGACTCCGCAACGCGCCGCGCTCTACTCTTGTTCCCTCAATGAAATTCGCCATATGATTCAGAGTGCAGAATCATAAAGATGACGACACCGTATTCATAACTAATTTCTTTAAGACTTGAGCATATCGCATCTATATGATTTGACAGCTTTCCATAAAACTTCCATCACTCGCATTTATTTCGAAAGGGGCTACATCCGCCACCTTCGCTTATGCAAGAGTAAGCGAATTACGCCGCAGCACTGGCAGGGCTAGCTGTTTCGTGAAACTAACATTACACTAGACGGGAAATATTCTAAGTGTTCCTTTTTACGCAAAATGCTTTATCGACAGTTTTTTTCAGGTTTCTTCGGCCTAACAGCTCATGCTCGACTATAGCCGCTTTAAACAGCGTTATTGACATGCTCAAGGGGCAATTTGGGTATCACTAGTTATAGGATACGTTGGACTGCGTCAGTATAGCACCAAATTTGCAGCAGTTTCAATAATTAGTGTTTTTATGCTTCAATATTTGGGCCGTCAATTCAATATTTCCGCCTTATGCGTTCTAACACTGTCTTTCGGTATCGGTACAAATGGATGTCTTCATTGTGTCTAAGTTCCAGAAGTGAAGTGTCGTGTATTGGATTCGCAACGAAATAATGGAGAAACTTTGGCTTTGAGACTTTTTCTATTTCTGTAGAATTACTCGTGGAGACATCAAGTGGTAGGTTAAAAAGCTGCATACAAGAAATAGGCTTGTTAAAGAAAATTTAACTTTTACCTAACCGATGCAAAAGTATTCTCATGAGATCAACATTTCCTATGTGTAAAAATAGGAGTATCGAGGGCCGTGTGTTCCTCTTATGGACATATGCAACATTTAATTGGGGGCACTTTTCACTTGGACACGCTTTCTGAAGAGTACGGCCAACTATTCTACGTGGTAATGTGCTTTTTACACGATCAAACCTCTGAAATTTTTACGTAGAGTGGCACATAATGTTACCGATGCGCTGAGATCGTGGCAACAAAGCGTGTTTTAATGCTTGCCTTTGCACCAAACGAAGCTCACTGTTTCGTGATAAACTAGTTTTGCAAAACATTTGCCGAACAGCGCACATAAGAAGGGGCCAGGTGGGGGTGGTGGGGATGTTGCTACAAGCGGGAAAAGCCTGACATGCCTGGTCGACAATCGGTCCGCCTGAGCGTGAGCGTCTCTTCTTGTACCAAGTGTGTCCTAGTGCTAATCAATCCTGTCTCTCGCAGAAATGCGAGAAGAATGCATGGCACTTCCTTGCGTACTGACCGCGGTCCTCCCACGGGAAGACTAACTGTTCGATACGTTCTATTAAATGGCTTCAAAAATGGTTTAATATACTCTGACCCAATGTCAATATTCGGCTGCTAGATACTAGCCGCCCATTGCATTCGCGTAGTTTTGCTATTTCGGTGAGTCTGCAATTGAGGCGATTTTTCACATGTTTTGTAAAAAGCTATTTTTAAACCTGTCATACCTTTTCTTAGTTTTGCATCCAAATGTCCGTAGACGTAAAGCAAATGTATCCCGAAACAATGACCACGAGCTTGAATACCTAGTGGCGAGTAACTTACAATGGGCATTCCTTTATGTTCTGCAAACAAAAAGGTTTTGCAAGCGTCCAAGCTATTTTCGCCCCCCCCCCCCCCCCCCCGCCTACCTGGCCCCTTCTTTTGTTGTTTCTTTTTTAACCAACTGAACTTCGTTTCCTTTTCATGAAACGATTCGTTTATAGATTAATTGGACAACTGCGCTCTGATTGAACGTATCAGCAAGGACGACGTATTATTTAAATGACAAGTTAATTTCAGTAAATTGTGTTTAAGAGATCAACTCTTTATATAAAAAAAGTTCTCCTCAATTCAGGCGAAGCAGTTTAATTATTGTGACGCAGTTGTTGCGCATAAGGTAATAAAATTGTCAAGTAAGTGCGTTTATTGTTGCTTCTTCAACTTGTGCGTGTCTTACACCGCGCTTGGAACTTGAATTAGAAAACAACTATAACGATGTGTTACTTTTTGATGAATGAAGCAGAACTGACTTACTCCGCAGCCGTTTTCGACAACTCCGATTCAGCAACTCTTATTCCGATACTTTCTTGAAGGTACTCCAATGGGCCTTTCATGCTGTTTAAAGTGCTTCTTTCCATAAAGACAACCTGAGTCGCTTCAAATGTCTCGCTGAAATGAGTTGGCAAACGTAAGTGACTAGCGAACGACTGCTCTGAAGTATTATCAACGAGTGATTCTGCAGAAGCTTTGCGTCACATCGGCGAGATCTGCAGTTTATCGACATTTAACTGCTTGTGATCACCGACTGCAGTGTCTAACATCCACTGTGATTACGTCTACGAGTAATCGTGAGGCTCATGTCTTCACCATACTATCTGCTGCTGAATGGCGTCAAATCTGCTACATGTGCTACGTTCGTTCTGCAACTATGACTAGGTACACACGCGGTAGAAATCACAGCAACGGTCAATATATTTATTATGGTTAACTAGAGTATAAAAATATTATATTCTAGTTCACTATAATATATTAATCAATAAAATGATTCCGTTACGCGGAAACTCAAACACAAGCCCGTTTTCCAGCTTCCATTTGAGCTCTGAGTGTAGGAGTAGCGCGGCCATCTCGGTTGCTTCCAGATGGCGCTCGCCTCCGCGCATCCACGGCAGCGGCGGCGCCCGCTGTCGGGTGGGCTGTGGGGACAAAAAAGAAAGGAACAGGAACGTCGCCTTTGTGCACAGCGTTTGCCGCCCACGTTTCCAGGAAACATTACGGTCACATAAGCTGGTGTTGCCGGGAAGTGTGAGAAGCAGTCGGGTACCTTTGAATTGTATCGCGTTCCACTCTTAAAGGCGAAGCTTAAGTGTCCTCGAAATTTTGTTTTCTTTGGTAGCGTTCCGGGCATGCGTATTCACAATTCCGAATGACATTTCGACTTCTTTATGTGATTTAGTATTAGCAAAACCAAAGTGGAGTAATATTAGTAAATTACATGGCAAATGAGCTCTTCCGGCACCTCAAGCAGGCCGTGAGCCCGTCTTAGTTTAATGAGCTGATGTCCAGCGTATGTGTCATTCGTTTCATAGATAAGTGGCCCGCCGCACGTGTTCAGTTTGTCCCTCTACAGAACCGTAGTCTACGCTTTTCACCGTGTCGAACGCCAGACTACTCAGCACAACTTTAGGCTCTTGATCACGAAATACTTTAAGGGCCACTGTGTTTCCACTTAAGCTGTCCATTGCCTACATTTCTTCAGCTACCTGACAGTCTGAATGGACACGTTTGGCAGCTTAAACGAGCTCGTCTCTGTCCTTAAACACGGTTCTGAAGCACGCTCCGCCCGAAGCAAGCTTTTCCTGCGTTCCCGCACCGCGCAATATAACATCGCGTTGACGATGCCATGAGGTTTCCGTAGAAGCATTTCAACACAGAGAGCAATGTTTAAAGGGGCCCTGGACCACTTTTATCGAAGTGGAGAAAGACATTTCAAGTAAAGATAGGCTATTTCAGAACCACTTTGCCGCAAAAAGTACTTCAATGCGTTCAGCAGAAGCGGAGTTATCGGCAATCAAACAGGGCCTCAGCTGTGCTCCCCTTCCTCCTCCAATGCCTTGCATTGCGAAGGCTACGGCGGAGACGTCACCGTATCGCACAGTTCAAGTTTCCGATGTGGTGCCTATGCCGTAAGTCAAACGCGGCTGGACTCGTGGCGGCACCTCGCGGCGGCCGTGGTGTTGCCGAGCGCAGCGACCAATAGCAGCCGCGTATTGGAGTGTGCTTTATGACGAAATAAAGTCCACAGAAAAGAACGAGGATCATGAGGTTTTTGAAACGAGAGCATTTGAGAGATGGGTGACTTCGCGCTCCGCCTGCGAGCAACACGGACCGCGTACGACAGCAGAACTTGGCTGAGATGTTCGCAACAGCGCATGCTACCCGTGGACTATGTTATCTCACCAAGCCCGAAGGGTGGTTCAGGGCCCCTTTAATGCTGTAAGTGTCCAACCGGCAGTAAAAGAAGCGTGACGCAAGAAACTCGCTAGCTTGTTTTTTACCTGAAAAAAAAAAGAAGACGATCGAATGAACAAACAAATAAAGAATAAAACACCTTTATTTAGGCAGCCATCTTGGACCTCTTCAGTCTGGTTCTGAAGTCACGTCGCCAAAGAAAAGCATAGAAACGATGGTGTATCGTGCGAGAAGCAGTGTATGATTTTTCACACGTTCATGCTAACAATGGCTGTAAATTGGGCATGACACAAAACTGAGCATGACACGAGCGCGCGAGAGGCGCGCTCGTGATGTGGCGTCACAGCCAATGGGAAGTTTCGCTGCTACAGACGCCGCCGGCTATTTCGCTCAATGAGCCATCTGACGCTTTCGCACCAAAAGAAAAAGCTACGCTGTTTTCGCTGCTGATGAAATATAATCGCTGCACGTAGCCGCTGTGGGGTAAAGACCAAGAATATGGTAGTAGGAAAAAAACATTAGCAAAGAGAAAAGAACACCACGAAAAGAGAGACAAAACAGAAGCTGGTGTGTAGAATATGAATGTATATGAATGTATCGACATATATCTTTTACTCAGATATGTCTAGTCTTGTAGTTATTTGTGTCTGGCCATCCTGCAAAGATCACAATGTGGTTTGCGATATGTGCTAAATAAATAAACAAAAGATGTTTTCAAAGCCTGAAAGATGGCCCGTGATACACAAGAAAGTGCCACTCAACTATATATATATATATATATATATATATATATATATATATATATATATATATATATATATATATATATATATATATATATATATATATATATATATATATATACACATGCTACCGTAACTTGGCAAACGGCGAAGGCTGCGGGACCTCCGCACTCCGCACTGAAAAGAGCAATCCGATTCTTAACAGAGTTAGCTGAAAATAGCTCACGCCTTCTTTTTTATCCATTTTTCTAATGAGAGTCTAGTACTTGGAAAGTCCGAAATACATTTTTTGCATCATTTTTGAATATATATTCAGTTGCTCTTCTTCTCTTTACATATGTGGCGCAACGTGGCTTTTCAATGTAGAAACAAATAAGTTGGGCCGACGGCCAATGAGGCGGAGCGCCAAATACGTGTCTGCACTGCGACATTTTTTTTTTTTTTTTGAGTAGACGACAGCTGTCACTTTAACTCGCCGTGCCAACAAATACGCAGACATACGTGGCACATACGTTGTTTGGACATGAGTGTCTGAAATATCTCCACTGCGGCTTTTTCTTCTCTTTTTTAGTACGGCAGCTTCAACTGTCAGGAGCGGCCCGCCGGAGCGGCCGGTGGAGTCGTACACTGGGAGGAGTCACGTGGTGTTCTACCACGATGATATTGGCCCGCAGAGCGCGCAGCCTTCCCCATTTGCCAAGTAAACAGAGTATAGACGCGTGGAGTACTACAACATATCACCTTACATGCTACAAAGCATGCAGAAGGGGACGAGCCATTGAAAGGCCCCAAACGAGAAAGAGGGCAGAAGAAAAAAGAAAAAGTGAGCAGACACTTAAGACTGCTTACGTGTGGGAATGCCAACGCATTAGAGTTCCTTGTGTGAAATGTTTTCGATTATTATTATTATTATTATTATTATTAATATTATTATTTGTTTTGAACAGACATACAGAATTCATAGGAAAAGGAAAGCGAGGAGCGGGCTGGCAACTGCCACCGGAAGGGGCACCACGCCTGCCTACCCTTCAGAAGGGAGGTGACAGCTACAGAGAAATGGAAGATGCGAAGGAGGGGAAATCTAAAGACTAAAGTAGAACACAGTACAGGGGCCCTATAACGTAAAGCTATTCCAATATGTTTCTATTCCAATTTCCTGACGTCAAATTTACGTAACCACCGACGCAAGCACCAAGCGGTCACCCGCAGGGTTGTCTGAACAGACCAATCAAACGCTCTCCTCGTTCATAGGAGGTCCCTTTTGTTTGCTTGAAAAGCGAATAATATTGCCTACACTGAGTGGCTTGTCGTACCTAATTGGTTGACAGGAGGCGAGGAGAACGCTCAAGCGGAGAGGGATTCACTGGGGCAGAGCCAGTGAACTGAAAATCGATAACCGGATGAAGAGGGTGGTGCCGGCATCTGCGATTGGTCGGCTTTCCTTTACTTAGCTTCTGGTGGCTGGTCGAAAATCGCGGCGGCATGCAACGGAAGCTTAAGAATGACGCTAAAACGGACCCTCAGCAAAGAAGAGTTGGCAGAATGAGGTGGTAAACGTGCTGAAAGTGCTTGAAAACGTTACACGGTCACGCAAGAAGTTTTATTATCCGCAAATACACCCATGCTCTCCGGCAGGTGCGAGTAGCCAGTGTCTCAGCGATCGGCGGCGGCCACCTTTTATTCCTTTCGGAACGGGGCAGCCTGCGGCTATTCCGAAAAAAATTCAGTTTTGTTCGGCATATTAATGCATCTTTATCGCGTACACGTCACTTTGACGTGGTGAGATTGCGCGGTTTTGGTACGTCGCGTGACAGGCAGGTGAAGTGGGTGTAGCCCGAAAACTTTTTACCAATAGCCGAGGGCTAATGGCGAAAAGGGGTCGAACCAGAAATAACTGTTTTTCTTTTTTCTGTCAAATCATGCATAATTATTGTGTACACATCATATCAGATGGGGAGGTATTGCAGTTTTCGTGACGTCGCGAGACAGACAGGTGAAGTGGGGGTGGCCCAAAAAAGTTTTGACCAATCGCGGAGGGCTGATAGCAGAATTGGAATAGAAAAGTTTTGAATAGTTTTACGTTATAGCGCCCCAGATCACACACAGCAGGGACGGTCACGGAAGGTCACGCTACTACAGAAAGTTGAATAGAATAGTTTCGACGCTACAAACGTGAACCTAAGTTAGTTAACTCTAGAAAAGTAAGTAGGGCGCGATGAGCCTGATCACGTTTAGATGGATGTTTTAGACATGCATTCAAGTTATTTCTGCTGGTTCGGTGTGTGTGCTTGCGTGTGTATTGGCCACAGACCGGCTAATCTTATACACCCATGACGTGGCCGCAGGGAATCGCACTCGCCTGGTAACCCGGAGGTCCAGGTTCGGTTCCCACCCAGACCGAGATGTACGCAATTTTGTTTTCGAAGCCAATAATTTACTTTGTTTTTACAGGAACTTCCCTGAGAAATATGACATCAATCCGAGCATTTTTGACGTGTTTTTACTCTTTGCGCCATCGGCCATTTTTGGTACAACCGATCGGTCACGCCGCTGACTATGACGGATTTTTACGCAATGGGGCATCTAGTGCTTCTGCATTAAAAAAGAAGCTGCGAGAAAGGTAAATTTGGTATTTACATGTTAAATGAAGTTCTACACATATTACCTACAAAATGAAAGCGATGTAAAAAGGAGCAAGAGTTTTAAACCCTGCTTGTTATTACATATTACTTGACTTCTTGGGAACAGCTCGATCTGCGCGCCGTTCATAAGGAATCAAGGACGAATGAACTTAGCTTATTGTAATGGTGTATATAGCATTTACCAAGAGTTGTCATCCAAGCCAATGTCCCGAAGATGAGCGAAGAACAAGGTTAAGAGGAAGCTTTAGCTCGGGCCCAACTCCGACGCGGCCTATTCAAATACATGTAAAAACGCAAGAACGTTTTCGTGAGATAACCCCTGGACCGATTTTAATGAAATTTGTTGCATTTAAGAGAGAAAGTTAAATTCTAGTGCCTGTTGGAAGCGGAATTTCGATATAGGGCTTGAATTTTGGTAAAAAGACTTTTAAAAATTCGGAAGTTTGAAGAAAATAGAAGCACGAAGTTTACAAACTAATAGCTCTGCATCAAAAACAGATATCGCGATTCTGTAAACGGCATCCATTAGACCATTCAAAGCGGACAAATTTGATGTGTGATTTTACATCTTACGTGAATTTGTTACGTTATTTACGAAGGTTCTTCAAAAGTTGTAATAACACATTGACACATTTTTTGAGGTTCATGTGTAAAATATCAATTTTGCCCGCTTTAGATGTGCTAGCTATCAGATACAATTCACAGAATTGCGATATCGTTTTTTCTTGCTGGGTTACGGAGTTGTAAACTTGATAGTTTTTTATAAAAAGTTGACAACCTAATTCGAAAATTCGAAACCAACAGTCACTAGATTTTAAGCTTTTCTTTTAAATGCAGCAAACGCCGTCAAGTTTGGTGCCGTGGTTGCCGAGAAAAACGAATTCTCCTTTTACATGCATTTAGATGGGAGCACCCGAGCTAAAGCTTCCTCTTAAAGCCTGACATTGCCTAAAGAGCAAGGCATCGGACCCAGTGCGCTTCTCTGCGTCTGTGGTGGCTGGATAATCTTGTTCATTTGCCTTTCACAAAACGTTCTATCATCTGTGTAGGCTGTGCATTCTAATGGAATATGCTCAGTTGCTTCTGTAGCGCCACAGTTGTCGCAGTATAAATTTGTAAATTGTTCAAGTCCCCCTAAGTAACTGTTTGCAAACGCGAAGAAGGGAAACGGAGGGGCGCTAGATTTTTTGTTACTCACGAGCATATGAAGCTAACAGGCAATGAAACCAAAGAAAGCATTGGGGTAATTAGTTGTAGCTGAAATTTAAATGTTGAAAATAATGGAAAAAAAGTAAAAATGAAAGTGGAAGAAAAGATAACTTGTTGCCGATGGGAGATGAACCCACAACCTCTGCATTACGCGTTCGTTGTGTGCTTCGCGTGTGTTGCCCTGAGTTGCACTGGCTAGCACTCCGAAGACTAGATATAGTACTCATAAACACCTGAGTTAGTGGACGGATTGATGGCCGTCGCCGTAGCACAATTAGTAGTGCAACACACGCGTAATTCGGAGGTCAAATGTCACTTGAATTTACACTTCGGACTTTGTTTTTATTATACGCAGAGAAATACGTTTTAGCCTGCGGCAGTGCCAGAGCGATCAACGGGCAGCCTTCTTCTATTTCGTTCAGAACGGGGCAGTCGCCGGCTATGAAAGAAAAATAAAATAAAAGAAAACATATTTTTCAGCATAATAATGGCCATTTAGTGTGTACATGTCACTTTGATGTGCTCAGTTTTCGTGATCTTGTGACGAGGCATGGCAGACAGGGGAAGTCACGGAGGGCTAATGCCAGCAAAGGTATAGGATCTACAATTCTTTTCGGCATAATTGGGCACAGGCAGCGTACACAGGGCACTTTGAGAAGTTGAGTTGTCGCGGTTTCGTGACATCGCGTGACAGGCAATCAATGTGCGCGCGGACCCAACATGTTTGATCAAGGGCGCTATAACGCAAAGCTATTCCAAACATTTCTATTCCAATTCGGCAATCAGTCCTCCGCGATTGGTCAAAAACATTTTTTGGAACCAGCGCCCCTTCGCCTGTCTGTCACACGACGCCACGAAAACCGCGATAGCTCCCCGTATGATATGACATGTACACACATATATTTCTCACTTTAACGCCTTTTCGCCATCAGCCCTCGGCAATTAGTCAAAAGTTTTCGGGCTGCACCCACTTCACCTGTCTCTCACGCGACGTTACAAAACCACAAAAACTCACTGCGTCAAAATAACATGTACGCTTAAAGATGCATTAATATGCCGAACAAAACAATTTTTTTTTTTCTGAAGAGCCGTAGGCTGCCGCGTTCTGAAAGGAATAAAAGATGGCTGCCACTGATAGCTCAGGCACTGGCTACTCGCGCCTTCCGGAGAGCATGGGTTTATTTGCGTATAATCGAACTTCTTACGTGGCCGTGTAACGTTCTCGAGCACTTTCGGCACGTTTACGACCTCGTTCTCTCAGCTATTCCTTGCTGAGGATCCGTTTAAGCGGCATTCTTAATCTTCCGCTGCACGCTGCCGTGATTTTTGAACAGCCACCGCAAGCTGAATAAGAGAAAGCGGACCAATCGCAGACGTCGGCACCACCCTCTTCATCCACTTATCTATCTTCAGTGCGCTGGCCCGGCCCCATCAAACCCTCTCCACATGAGCGTGCTTCTCGCCTCCTGGCAGCCAATTACAAACAAAAAACTGCTCAATGTATGCAATGTTATTCGTTTTGAAAGCAAAGAAAAGCGACCTTCCATAAACTAAGAGAGCGTTGAGTGGGTTGTACGGGCAACACTGCGGGTCACCGCCCGATGTTTTTATCGACGGTTACGCAAATTTGACACCAGGAGACTGGAATAAAAACATATTTAAATAGTTTTACGTTATAGGGCCCCAGTTGCGAAGTGCTAAAGGTGGAAATGGGATAGAAAGCAGCTTGGAATAATTTTACATTATTGCGCTCCAGATGCCTTTTTTACCCTACGAACACAACTTTTTGCCATCGGTGATGCGTCACATTTTGTAAAGTGTCATGATGTTTTTCATGGTGCGCGTACAAGTATATGCAGAAGATGGCGCTGCTGTACGAGACACATCAACCTCGATGATGTGTCTGGTGTGTCGTAAGGTTATAATCGTGAGAGCATACGAGTACAAAGTAATTTACGTCGCGTCTCATTTCCAGTGCTTTCGTACCATACAGATGAACTTTATTTTTGTAAGAAGTGTCAAATCGAACTACTTTGCCTTTGTTCATTACTATGCATGAAAAAGGCTGCTTGCTTGGCACGTGCCCTGTTGTGACATTGTGGAAAATATGGTTAACAATGCTACTTTTATCCATACACACTTTCACCGCACTGCTTCTCCGGAACGCTTTGCTTTATGATCATATAGTTATGCTGTTTGCCTTGTTTCCTTGTAGCAACCGCTTGCCACTGCCCTGAGGCACTCCGTGCAAAGGGATGTTAACGAGAAAATGGCGCCAATCAGCTAAGTGCGGGCATGTATCATTACTGTGGGCCTCTTGGACAAACCGAGTACTCGGTCCTTGTTTCGGCCCCTCTGTTATGTTTCCCTGCTTCGGAGACGCTAAGGGATTGTTTGACTTAGAGTGGAGTATTAACCCAAATAGAGGAGTTTTGTTCTAGAGTGTTTCACCGAGCGTACAAAGAAAAAGAAAGCGAGAAAAAGCCCAAAGCAGGAATTGTCCACATTGGCTGCTTGCCTGGAGGATATCGGTAAATAAATGTTGCGACCATGGTGCTGGTTATACGCCCCTCTTCGCCATCCCCCTTGTCTTTCTCTCCTTAGGAGGCATCAGCTTCATCACGGCAAGGTGAAATAATTTTATTGTTGTTACCTCTTTCCTACAGATTCGAGTTTCTCCGCGTCATGACATCATCCAAAGCAAAATTTAGACACCCTGTATACACTTCGTACTCAATATGTCGCAGCATTCCCAACTGTTCTAGCTTCCATCACGTTGACAAAAACTATAATAAACTTATAAGAAATTATTTGCGACTAAAAGCATTAAAGCCGTAGCGACATATGCATCGATTCCTCATTCAGTCTATGTCGTTCAGTGCCCGCAAGACGGCAGCCGCTGTAGAAACAGGCGCGAAAGCGGCATACCCACTCAACGTAGGTATCGATAAATTCCGCGCGATAATTATACTCACATTTCACAGTGAACAATAGGAGCCTGAGCATAGTGTCGTGCGATCTTGTAGTAAATCAGAACTCTGAAGTCAGACAGCAGAGAGATTACACGTTATGAAGCCGTGATCGGTGGATAATTTGGATTTTATAACAAAACTCGAACATGAGAAGTGCGAAAATGTTGCACGAAACGTGCTAATCTATGTTTGATCACGTTTATCTAACTCGGCCTGCGACTAGCACTCAGAGTTAACGATGGCATTGTGTTTTGGAAATCGGCGCTTCTATAGATTCAGGGATGCGTAACCTAGAAGTTGGTGACTCAAGGATTACATGCTTACCTGACGTCTAGCAGAACTAGCAAAAACAAAAGGATGAGACGTACTGCGCACTTATTTTGCGGCAGACTCACGATTATCGCGCGGTGCATATGCTGACGAAAAGGGCCGATACATGTTATTGCAAAGTTCTTCGAGCTGAACGGCTACCGAACTTGCACTGTCGGTTACGTGTTTAGGAAGCTTCTCTGTGTGAAGCGAGGGCTTTCGTGTTTCTCCGCAAATACTTAGTGCAGAATTCCGCGTTATCGCTCTGGGTAGGCTCTGCCTAACACCGTAACGTGTAATACTAACATAACAGGTTAGCCCGCTATTCTCCTAAACTTTGGCAATAGCCAGGCCTCTGGAGGAAACCATGCGAAGATAATTAGCAGCAGATCATTCTTATTTTGTGCCGGTAAAGCTTTTAGCCTCTCCGCTGCAACCGCGATGGTAAAATTATGCTGATGAGTTGGTAACGGTGAGTATTGGGGCCCTAAGTTTTGGTACTTGGATATTTTGTGCATGTAACATCAAAATAAAAGGAAAAAATGGGTTGTTGTGGCGCATATACGAAGGTGAAATCACATTTTTGATGATGGCATTTTTTTTGCGTTGTCCTCGTCCCTTCTTCTTTTTCTTTATAATCATAATTGCTGTTTTTGCTGTTGTTTTGCTTATTGTCCATAAGTATACAATACATAAGTATTTACAATACATATGTATATTAATATGCATAAGGTTTCTGTAGAAGAAATATTTACAGGAGCAATCCCAGGTCGGCCTACGGTGTAATAAGAACACACCTACCAAGTCACTACCTAAATTCTTAAATCAACACCTGTCAAACATCTCCATCACCCGCCCATCTTTTGTTCAAGACACGCCGCACTTCCTTCGAATTATCGACGGCATCAACGCCAACCAAATCCTTTCCGACCGCGCTTTTCTAGTCACTTTGGATATCTCTACCCTTTACACTAACGTACCCATGAGTGAAGGAATTGAAGCCTTATCGAAATCCCTCGTAGTCAATCCCCAAGCGCACGCTCCTAAAGTCGACCTGTAACTACTTTGGTTAGTTCTCACGCTCAACTATTTCGAATTCGATTCTATTGATTACCTACAAACTTTCGGCACAACACTTTAAAGAAAGTTTACACCTTTTGGGCTGTATTTTGTTCACAAACAATAATCGGGAATGACAGATTTCTTTCCCGCATTTCCTTTCTTTAACGCTGCGAGCCCGGTACTTAGTCACGAACGGCTTGGACGTTATCAGCTTGACACTGACTGCATTCTCGGCAGAAAAGTAGCGAGCGCCGAGTTCATTTCATTTCATTTTATTTCCTTAAAGGCCCCATTGAAGGGGTATTACATAAGGGGTGGGTATATACATACATAAAAAAATTGAAGGCCATATTTTTATTACAGGGTAAGATAATTTGTTACGGTGTTTAAAAATGTGCTAGGACAGGTTATGACTGTGATTTCGTTGGAAAGGCCGTTCCAGTCTGTTGCTGCACGAAAAAAGAATGAAGACGAAAAAGTGACAGTACGTGTACGTGGGCGCGCGACTTGTTGTGGGTGACCGGTGCCGCTGGATATGCAAGGAAACGCAAGCAAGGCAGGTGACGATTATTGTTGTGGGACAAGATAAACCACAAAGGGTGTAAACTCTTTTTAGAATGTAGCATGGGAGCACCATTCGCTCCCACGTACGCGAACATTTTCATGGCGCAGCTTTAAGCAGACCTCTTAAAATCGCACCCTTTAAAACCCCACACTTATATGCGTTACATTGACGACATATTTATAACATTGGAACACGACCCAATTTTTGCTCATCGTCTTGAATTTCCATCTCCCGCCTTCCCCATGTTTTCCGGGGATTTCGTTGGTCTTTTAGACATATGGGACCTTTACACACTCTTATACACAACAGGGATGCTCTTGTGCATATAACATAATGTAGCACATATTCAGTACGCACGTACCGCATACTGTACTTGCATACTAAAAATATATACCTTGTCCTCTTCTACATAAATCTAAGCAGCTGGACATTAGAAGGAGACTCTCTAAATGACATTGCGAACTTGACGGCGTGACTCATAGTCACTACAGGGGGGTTGGCCAAGAATTAGGGAACTAAGCAAAATGACAATTAAGGGATCGCGCGACACACCGTTCGAAGTGTACAGGTTTTCGTCAGGCCGTGCTGTGCATGTGGGAAGTGTAAGGACGAAAATAGAGGTCTGGCTTTCTGGCGTTCCCCACGCAACCTGCCCACTGTCCACTCACGCGTATGCATCTCTTCCTATGTTAGACAATAGTGAATGTCTCATTTTCTCACTATTATAATCACCATCGAAATAAAAAAAAAGAAAGATATAATCTGACCGTGCACTTTGTTGGGGTGTCAATGAAAACAATTCAAATTACCACTACAAGGTCGGCGCGTCCATCTTTTCAGCATCATAAAAGCGTATACCACCTTTTTTTCCTGTTTTTGTCATAGTTAAGAGGACTTGTAAACATCTCCTGTGAAAGATAGCAGAATTCTACTCCCTCCACTGGCCTACTCGATTAAGCAGAGATTACTTGTTCAAGAAATGGGAATGTGCAACATGTATATTTAAGTAACACACATTTAACCCATCACATTAGGGCCCATTTTTCAGCTTATAAATTGGAGAGAGAGACAGAGAAGTTCGAGATGAAAGGCAGGTAAGTAAACTAGAATAATCGTACGGCTGGCTATTATGCTCCGGGGAAGGAGAAAATGTGGAAAAGATAAACGGAAATGAAATAAACGAAGATATGAAAAGTATGTACCAGTAAAAACTCCCCGAGGCGCTTGACGGCAGTTAGTCTTTCAAACGATTGAGCTCGTCAGTTCGCGGCAAATATGCACTTAGAAGGAATTAAGAGGTTGGCCTTTTACTGAATGGAAGATCCTGCGACCATGGCCTCGTGGGTTTGCCGTGGACAGAATTACAAAAATGCTGCTCTTAACTTTCCTTTTTTTCCTTTCCACTAATCATTTATTCCTCTTTCCCCCTTCCCCAGCGGAAGTAAGCCAACCAGGCTCAGTCTGGCTAACCACCCTGCCTTTCCCTTATCAAGTCACTCTCCCTTTGAGCTAGGCACCAGTTTCGAGATGTGCGTTCCCAAATTATTCTAGGACATGTATCAGTTAGATCTAGCTGGGACATCGAATGCAGGGGTTAGAATCATGTGTTTCCCGCAACACCATTTCACTTTTTCATGGGCTAAGGTGCTACGAGTAATCGAAATTGCTTCGACAATATGCATAGTAACATGGAAAAAAAAAAGGCACAAGGAATGGCGGATGTTATGTGAAATGTAAACGTGAGGTTGAAAAACAAAATAAAATTCAAACGCACGCACTTCCTGCACGCAAAGAGCATGCAGGAGCATGCAATTTGTACTACAAATTTAACTGGAAATACCAAACGCGTTTTGGTATCCTTAAGTAAAAACGCGTTTATTCTCTTCGAACTTAAGATCTAACGTTGAACTGCAGTCCATCTTGTCGCGAATATGGCAGCGCTTATCTCAAAACGGGCAATAATTCTAAAATTTTCTCTGAGCGGACGTGTCTTGAGGACTCACCGACTTCAATTGACTAACCGCAACGCGTAGCCTAAAATGATCCATTAAAAGGTGACTAATACAAATTTTGTAACTTGCTAAATATTTAATGTGAAACTATTTACGTATGTAATTTTACTTATTAAATCAATCTCGCCGTCCCCATAGAATAACAGCCCCCTGCATAGAGTAATCGGCTTCATCATGTGCTGCCCATAGCACAAATTATTTTATTTTTAAAAATCTTTGGAAAATAAAGTAAACACTGAGTGTACGTTATGATTTTGTAGCTGCGACATCATGACAATAATGACGGAAATAATGCTTAACTTACTTCCCATTCATATACCGCTTAATAGAGGGTAGCTAAAGCGAAGGCAGCATTTTAGGAGCAGCTTGAGATGACAGGTTGCTCGAGATTGCCTCTAAGAAGTATGAGTGTGGGCGGTTTAAACGAAACTCTGCATTAAGGTTCGCCATTTGTCATGATTGTGTAACAGACCTTGAAACGATATTTCTCTATTATGGAAACTAGGCTTGCTCAAGTGGGCGTCTTTTAAGGAGTAAAAAAACATAGTCGTCTTTCACATTTTTTAATTTGTTTTAACAAATTTATTTAAATGACGGGGAACTTTCCCCAGACGTATATAGTAAGTGAAAGCTTCTCCCCGATGCGGATTATATTTAATAATTGCCTTGATTGCCGCTCAGATGAACGACATTGGTGCAGCTGACGCACCTCATAATGATTTCGGAGGGAAAATAGCGGTCGTGGGAGAACATAGCGGAGGCGACCGGAATGAATGGTTCTCTGTCGTTATCCACGTTTATGCGACAATTATCATTAGAAGAGAGCAGGAACTCGCCGATATAAATGACTTGGAATTAAGTAGACGCTGCCTGGGTAAGTGGGCACTATCGTTCGGTGCTTTCGCTCGGGTTTTATGCAGTGGGCGTGCTTGGGCGCATGTGTGCGCGGCTACTAGTCTTCGAAAGAAATATTGCCATTATTTCATACTGCACCAATATTGCTCAAATGTGCATTTGTGTGTGTGCGTAAACTTAATTTACAGCGATGCGTTCGGTTTAAAGTCATTTTCAAGACTTATTTAACACACGTTAGAGTGGCAAGCTGGGCTAGTTGGCGGAAGTTCATCTTGTAGTAAGGGGGCGGGGGGGGGGGGGGGTATTGCTGTTGTCCGTGTGTTTTAGCGCAGTACCTCCCTTAGCACAAGATTTAACCCACGTACTGTAAACTTTGCCTCCACATCTCATAATGTGATGATACGCCCCTTCACCATCATCATGCATACAGGAATTCATTGCCACACTTTGTTTTCCTCAAATACAATCTACGAGCACCGTAACACTGCTGAGAAGGGAGAATCGCAATCCAATTTCTAGGGAAGCTGTTGCTTTCGAGTCCTTGAATTAGGAATTTTTTCTCAAGCTCGTTGCTTCTAGAAAAGAAGGGGGAGGCTTCTATGTCTTCCAGACTTTGTACCAGCTACAACATATTGCCAGCGTACTTAGATGCACAACCAAATGGCCATTTGCCTGCTCTGCGCATGGTCGCAGGAAGCAGGCTAAGCTTTTTTTAACAGATGATTGTTGATGACAGCCATTACTTAGGCAGAACGATCCTCGGCATTTTTGCGTGTGATATACGAAGCACAAAGTTCCTACCGTGCATAGTAATTTGAACGCCTTCATGTATTGATTTATTAGTCTTTTACGGGAGCGTAACGGGAATATTTGCAGGTGCGAACACTTAGAAGTGTTTGCCAGTGAAGAAGCATTACGTGGACTTTCATACGACCAGCAACAAACGAAGAAGCCTGGCGTCAGCCAAGGTGGGGACTTCACAGCGCGCATAATGCGGCAAGGCATGATATGCACGGTCAATTTCATTTATGTCGATGCGTACGTTTACGACTGGCCTTAAATTTGCGCTTACCTCCTCCATGCACGAGTCGACGCCTCAGCTTGCTTATTAAGTTATGCTGTACTCAGCGCGTGCGTATCAGAGATAAACACCCCGTGACAGCGCATCTTTAGGTTATGTGTAATGAATTGCAGATATGCGTGTGCCAATCTAGATTATCTTATGTATTGTTATTTTGTTCAGTGTTTCTTTTTATGTATAATTATGGGACTGCGGACTCTGCAGCAGCCAAACTTCCCGCACTGCCGCAGTTCGTAATAAACAATAACAGCGTGTGTTTATTGAGCTGCGCATAACATTTATTGGTGGATCACTCCCGTGGGTTGTGTACTGTGTCGATGCCGAAGGTTGTGAGAATAAAAAAATATAAAGCACTAACTGGATAACATCAGTAAAAATATCAATGCATTGTTGCCCGAAAGGAGCTTTGAAGATACACATTTGCGTGACATGCTTGTCATTTGGCGACTGAGAAGTATGTAGGCCGTAAATTATTTGAACGGTTCTTCAGCCTCACTAGGTCATCAGCCTACATGGTAAATGGCGTGTCTGGTATGCAAACGTAGCCGTTAAATGTTAGTTAACAAGTTAACCCTGCACTTTATTCGCAAAATGCGTGAAAAGTTTCTTTCTATAGGCACGTAATCCCGAGCTGTTCGACTTTCATCCTGTCATTAGAGCCAGGAGCGAAGCTTGCGCAAAAATTCCTGTGCGAGCCGGGGTCGCTTCTTTAGTCCTTTCACTGCACTTTGCCTTACGGCCTTTGCACTTTCTACAAGCGCGCCGAACTTTTCATTGTCGCACAGTCTTCCCCTTGGTGATCAGTAGCTTGCTTAGCGCCCTATGCAAGCTTAAAAAGTACCGCACCTTAATTAGCTCCCTTGTTTGCTCTGTTTTGACGTAGCCTCCCACAAGTTGTAATTGTTAGCCGTCCCGATTGCCCTTGTGCTTCCGCCCACAATAGTATTGGTCAAAGTTTCAGACTCGACCTCCTACTGTCATTGATTTATATTAACGACACAGCTTCCGCAACCTTCTACACAATTAAGAAAGGTCTTTTTCATTCCTTTTGTTCAGTTGAAAGCGCGGTTCGGTTCCAAATGGAAAGCGCAAGAAGTTCATTAAAACTTTAGTTGGATTTCAGCTCTACCTCTACGTTGCCCAAGGAATGAGCTACGACTGCTTGCGCGCATATATATATAAGGATACGATGGTGCCTCAAGAAAGCAAGGTGGCTGAATAGTTGGTAATCCAGACTAAGCGCGGACAGCGCGGAAAGAACATGGGGATGAAGACGGGACGGGGCTAGTGCTCATAGTCTCTCACCGTTTCATGCGACCTTCGCTGTTAGTTCTCGGCAAACAATCGGACTTTGTAACAGTTTAATTACTCTTATAATAGTCGAAGCACAGACACCACGCGAAAAGCGAAGTAGGCTGGCCATTAGTAGGCTAGCCTTTAAAGAGGAGACAAAAGAATGGAGAAAAGAAAAGGAAAAGACCACTGCATAACATATCACACCTATACGCTATAGAGCATAGTCTGGAGAGGGGAGTCTAGTATTGTGGCTGAGAAGATTTTTTTTTATTATTGAAATGAATATTAGGACTAATAAAATGGCGAGTAGCCAGTGCCGCCTTTACGGTGGCACCGGCTACTTCTTGTCACTTGGCAAAGGAAACAAATTTGCGTAAAAAGGGAGAAAACACCAAATAAATAAAACTATACAGACCAACAGTACATGAATCACAAAGTTGGCCATGGACCAAGTATATTCTTTAGAGTGAATGGTCTTCGGTCTAAAAGCATCAAATTTGCTTGCAGTACCCTTCTTTGTGGATCGTATCGTATTTAGTGCACTCGAGGAGGAGGTTATGTACATCTTCGTCTGGATGGCCACAAGAACACTGCGGACTAGAGGCACGTTTTATCCTGCATAAGAAGTGTCGCGTAAATGCAGTACTCAGCCGCAGGCAATGCACCAATGTTTCAAATTCTCTGTTGTCTCTTATATTTTCCGACATTGATAGGTTTATACATTGGCCTATAAGGTATAACTCCGAGTTTTTAGATTGCTGATCAAACCAGGTAGTTTTGCTGGGACGACTGGAAATCTGGCTCAGGATCAGACGGACTTTACTATATATGCAATGGGGGAAGATTGGTTGTCTCTGCGTTATTGTGAGCCCGATTCGCAGCTGCGTCCGCTGCAGTATTACCAGGAATATTGCAGTGTCCATGTATCCACTGAAATGCAATTACATGGTTCATTGCGCTTGCTTTTGTATGTTCTTTCAGCGCCTCATACAATAGCAAAGTGTTCAGAGAAGTTTTCTTATTGCTCTGTAGTAATGTGAGAGCGGCTTGCGAATCGCTAAAGATAACCAATTTTCGCGAAAGCTTTTCTGATGTTATGAAAAGCAAAGCACACATGATTGCAAACAGTTCTACCACGGTGGAAGACGTACCATGGGATAATTTAAATGTATGCTCTAGAGTTAGATGTGGAATGACAAATGCTGAAGTCGAGGAATTTTTATGACACGAACCATCTCTATAAACGTGAATGTACTGGGGATATAAGCAGTAAGTTTGGAAGAGAGCCAGTTGTTGTGCGGCTACTTTGGACATGTCTCTCTTAGATATAATCCTGTCGACCGATAATTCTATTTTATGACATGTTAACATCCAAGGAGGGTAACAAACATCCACTTTGCATAATTCAAATCTTGGTAATAATGCTTTATGTTCTCGAGCAACATCGTGAATTTTGCTTTTGTTTCTTTCGGTAAGCGCGAGGTTTAATGGATGCTTCTCGTGTTGGGTTAAAATGCGATAAATATATCGGCATGTTTCAACCATTCGTATGACTGGAAATCGGGGGTGACGAGCTTCAGCAATTACTAGAGAACTCGAGGTAGCGTGCGGGACCTCAAGACACACTCGCAGCCCCTTTGCCAGTAAACGTTGAAGACGTTCCTTAGAAGTTTGCGATACGCCATGGAGAATAGGTGCCGAATAAGCAATGTTTTGTTCTATGAGTGCGTAATGAACTTGTAATAGTGAAGAGATGGTCCCCCACGTTGTGCCAGCGAGTCGTCGAAGTACGTTTATTACAGGATTGGTCTGATTTTCAACTGCGCGGATGTGTGATGCCCATGTTTGCTGGCGGTCAAGAATAACTCCAAGAAATTTATGCTCGTTCGCGAACATGAAAGTTTGCCCATTAAGCGTAAGTTCGAACTTATTCAGCTGTCGTCTAGTGAAAAGAAGTACGGCTGTCTTTGCGTATGAGAGACTCATGCCTCTTTCTTTTAAAAAGGTGTTGATACTATCAATACCTTCTTGCAGCGTTGTTTGAATGTCTTGTAGATGAGATCCAGAGGCCCATATGCAGATGTCATCTTCGTACAGAGAAGACTGTAGGCAGGCTGCCATGACAAGTTGAATAAAAACAGACTGAGAACACTGCCCTGCGGAACGCCCTGCGTGACGATAGGATAATTACTCTATCCTTCAATTGTTTCCATAAATATTTTTCTTTCGTTTAAGAAATTTGACATCCATCGCAGTGTTTGACCGTGTAGGCCAAGCTCTAGGATTCCAGCAAGGACGTGTATGTGACTTACAGTATGGAATGCTTTTTTGAATGTCTAAGAATACTGCTAATGTCACATTTCCACACACTCGTTCATGTTCGATCGGTCATGTAAATGTCATGTAAACCGTCATGTAAAGTGAAAGGAGACAACGACGCGCAGTATTCTCGCCATCTTCTCCTACCTAATTTTTGTAAGCGTCTGCGCGAAGTTTATTGAGCTTTCTGTGCCATCTTGTATCCAGGTTTTTCGCTGCGGCGGTGGTTCTGCGCGACTTCTAATTGTTCTTAGACATTCCCCTGTCAACTGCAGCGTATTTACTTGGGACAGTGACTTGCTTTCTGCGGATCTTGTAAGACTCACACACTATATTTGCAAAACTTTCAAAGTTAGGATTTTTTGCCCAATGAGTTACTTAAATAGTGACGAAAACTTTGCCAAATAGTATATCTTGAGTAGCGCCGGGTCCCTTCACTCCGTATGAGACGATGTTTTACCAGAACCGGAAAAATGATCACTACCGTGCGTTTCTGTGTCCGCTGACCGTTCAATGTCATAAAAAATGTCTTGTAAGCAGAACGTAGCATCTATACCACTTGAGTAACGAAACCCCCGCAAGAACGTTGGAGAGCTGTCATTTAACACTATCAAATCGTTTTTTTTTCTGCGGCGCACTCTGAAATGCTTCCGCGGGAATCATTATGTTCACTGCCCCAGATGAAGTTATGTGCGTTGAAGTCCCCACAAACGAGCACATGTGAGTTTGCGATACCGAACTCATTCACCAAGCTGTCTACAGATATTTTTGCTAGAACATTATAGATAAAGACTTATCAATATGACGCATGTATTTCTAAAAGATATCTTGCATGCTCCGGGCTCCGGTATTTCTATATCGCTACTGTATTAAATGGGACGGCAGGTCTTTTCTCACGCATAACATCGCTCTGCTATTTCCAGCAATGCGCGATAATTTATACATATCACAGTTTGAAAGACTAAAGTCATTTTGTACGCTTGCCTCCTGTATACATATAACAGGAAAGTTATGTTGAGCTAGTAGTTTGCAAAAGTCAGCTGACCTATTACGAAGGCTATTCGCATTCCACTGAAATATAAAAACATTGTGATAACGATTATTCATTGTAAGCCTGCCATTGGTGGTTGTGGAAGCACCTAAGACTCCATAGAAAGCAGTGCTTTTACCTATGGTAGGTTGTTTGCGTGTGAAATGGCACTTGCGTGTGAAATGGCATAGTATGGGCAGGATCATCTGTGCCACGGGTAAAGGCGCGTAATCACCAAACAACACTGAAGCCCCATGTCTGATCGAAGCAGATCACTGAAGAGCTGACTGGGATGGTCGCTGGGATGACTGGTGTGGTTGAGGCGAATGCTGAGGCAGTCGCTTAGGTGTTAGATGATGTTGCTTTGTCAGTAGCAGAGGGGGTAGCTGAGAAGGTCGGCGAATTTGACTCGATGCCTGGGCAAGATAAGTAGTATTCTCTGAAGATGGATCGTGTCGCTCACTGTCGGAGCGTTGTCGACTTGAGTGATTTAGAGCTGCAGAATAGTTCAAATTGTCCCCTTGCTCTTTTTCTTTGTTCGGAGTTGGAAGTGCATATCTTACAGTATCAAGGTTGGGTGGAGGCGCATTACGAGGTGGCAGGCTTCCGTATTTCAACTGATGTCTATGTAACTTTGAGGCAGCTTTGCTCTGAGGGCACCCGGAGTAGGAAGCTGTGTGGTTTCTGCCACAGTTGGCACACTTTGGCTGACACGCAGACTTGCATTCTGAATGGCTGTGGTCTTCTGAGCATATCTTGCAGCGACGTGGACTGCGGCAGTTCTTCGATAAATGTCCAAATCTCTGGCAGTTGTAGCATCTCAGAGAAGGACCATGGTATTCTTCTACGGGATGACTCGTGAAACCCAAGTTCACTCGTTGCAGCCTTGGTTTGTCTTCTCTGAAATGGAGAATAACGGTTCTCAGAGAGCGTGATTCTATCGCTCCTTCTTCTTGGCGATTGTAGCGCGCCTGACGACGGTCGGAAGTCACGCTAAAATCTTTCAGCAAGTCAACCAGTTGTTCTTCCGTATACTCAACTAGCACATGTCATATCTTGCCAGCATTCTTTGTACACGATGCCGGAATGCATGGCTTGACTCCCGAACCAGCCACTTCACTCATCGACAGTAGATGTCTTGCAAATGAGACTGAAGTAACGTTGACAGAAAAGCTTCCATCTCTATTCACGCGGAATGACTGTACCTTTTCCTTTGCCGCGGAAACAATATCTGACGCAGCGTGGTTTGGATTCACTTAGCTGAAGTTGCGGCCTTCCTGTGAGAGTAGAAAAACAACTGGAATTCCCTCAGGCCACTTCTTTTTATACATTACCAAGGAGAACGGCGTAGCATCGCAGTCTATGTCTTCATCGTCGCTTAGCTCGTAGGCAGATGTCCTGTCTTCGTCAACGCGTGGTTTCTTGACTTCACTTTCGTTTGTCTCGGCCATATTGACTGAAGGTGCGCTGGAAGGTAGTGCAGCGTTGAAAACTAGCGTCGCCGGCTTGATGGCGTTAGGCGCGTGTTGTGGCACTTCCGAGTGCGGCGTGGATTCTGCGGCACTCATGCACCTAGAACGCGCTATCGGACATATGGCTCGTACCGGTGTTTTTTGCTGCCTATCCCCGTGGTAGGCGTAGATACGCTGCAGAGCGCAGCAAAACCACGCGATATTGTGCGTGATCTTTAGCACATAGGTATCCCACGGGATGGATCCGTTCTCTCTGGACAACAGCACAGTCTTAACACAGCACTGATTCTTCGAAGAAAACAGAAAATAATATCTCACTGAAGAAGCAGCGGCTGCACGGTGGGACTTATACTTCTGAGAATTATTATTTTAGATATTGTGAGCATTATATTACCCCTTCATCTGTATATATTCATCATCACGGCCAGCGTCATCTTCTTCAGCGCGAGACCTGCCAAATAAACCGTTGTGGCTGAACAGCTGTTTCGCAATATTTCCGAGCTACGCATTCACCATAAAAACTCAGTAAATGTTGTTAGAGAAAAATTCAAGATATATGTATATCAATTTGACAAAGGCCAGTCCACCAGCCCAAATGTCATCAATATACTGTGGAATACCAAGGTTTTTGCCGTACTCTTTTCTTTGAAGTTATATATATATATATATATATATATATATATATATATATATATATATATCATACGAAGCCAGCAAAGCATGACATCAAGGACAACCTAAGCGAAATTACCCGCAATTATGTCTTTCCCTTCCATTTTTTTATCGTTTGTTTAATTATGTTCAGAACTGCAGATAATTTCGCCTATGCTGTCCTTGGTGTCATTGTTTGTGGGCTTCTTATAATCGAACTAATAAAGATCGGGCGCCTTGGTTTCCTGTTTTCTCGTTCATTACACAGCGAAGGTCTCCAATCCGTAAGCTTTGATACCTTCAGTAGCATTAAGGGGCGTCCTTACTTGCGGAACTAAGCGCGCCGCCTTGCGCGCGCTTATTGCGGCAGCGCTTGCGGTGTCATCTCGTCTCGCGTCCCGTTTACGTTTTGCGCTGTTAACGCCAGGATGGAAAACCAACAAGCCCAAGCTGTTATTCTAGAAAATTATTGCTGCGAAAGCGCCTTTCGCGGCGCGCGTCTTTAAGCGCGCGCTTAAAAACGCGCGCCGCGTTCCGAAGGCCGCATCACTGCGCGTGCGCGGTCGCGGAGTCCTGCGGAGAGGAGAGAGTTCTTGCCCTTTCTCGAGATGCCTCGGGAATGACAGCGCCGGAATGAAGCCCGCCGAGAAAACAAGGCGCGCGCGCGCCGGTCGGGCTCGCCAGTGAGAGTTTTGGCTTCACCGCCCACGTGAAGACTTCGGCACCTGTGATTGGCTCGCCCAGGCTTGCGGAAGCGCGGCACCGCGAGAGAGAGAGAAAAAACTTGATTTTCATGTTCGGTGGTAACGTGGAAAGGCCCTCAGTCCAGAGCCTCGCTTGCGGCATTCTTCAATGCAGCACTGATAAACGCCGCAAGGTACCGTTGGTCGTCGGCGCTGGCTGCTTCTGTCAGCCACCCGGCATGGGGTTTAGGGGAAAGATTTGTGGGGGCAGGAAGGGGAGGTGGGGGTGGTCCACAGGACCAGAGGATATGGGATGTGTTCGGGTGTTCGCCACAGTATCGGCAGGGTGGGGGATCTTCAGGTAAGAGGCCGCGGAGGAGGTGCATTCTTGCTGGTGTAGGGAGTGTTTCAGTCTGGGCCTGACGAATCAGTACACCTTGTTCACGGGTGAGCACTTTGCTGAGCTTGGGGAACTTGCGTCTTGCCTCTTGATATGGCCGCAGAAGCAGGGGAGCCCACCTTTTCGTCTGGGCTGGTCGCGGAATGCAGGGTGCCTGGTTCAAAGTCTCGCAGGCGAGCTGATTAGCTCTTTCATTTCCCGGCAGTCCGTCATGACCAGGTATCCAGATGATTTCCAGAGGACCCTGAAGGTGCTCTTGAATAAATGTCGAAGTGTGGGCAGGGAGATCGTTGTGCAACAATTTCCTGCAAGCCGCCATGGAGTCTGTAAATATGATTCTTGGGTAGGCTGAGTTACTAAGGGGCATGTGTTTGATCGCAGTTGCGATGGCTGTCAGTTCCGCTAAGGTCGGATCTGTCTCTGGGAGTAACTCAGTATGTAGAGTTTGGAGGTTGTTATTCACGACTGCTATAGCGGAGCCCCGTGCACCAACGCTAGCATCAGCGTACAAGTATATGCCGTCAGGGTGTCTTGCCGTGTACCTCTTGAAGTAGGCAACTCGCTGTCGTCGCCTCTCCTTGCCTCGTTCTGGATTCATGTGGCGTGGCAGTGGAGCTATAGTTAGAAGTTCGCGTTGTTTCGGGGGTAGTGGGCGCGTGTTCAGAAGGGGCGCAGCTTCAGGATGATGGCCGATGCTGTGGAGGATGTGCGTACCTTGACACGTGCGCTGCAAACGCAGTTCTTGGGAACGACGATGAATGCTGACTAGTTCCTCCACCGTGTTATGGCAACCGATGTCAAGTAGGAGCTTAGTGCTGGCACTAAACGGGATGCCGATGGCCAGCTTTGTCGCCTTCCTGATGAGCGCATCAAGGCGATTGATATCTTGCTTGCGGAGATTGGTATAGGGCAGGTGATAGCGCAGGCGCGACATAATTAGTGCGTTTCTTAGTTGAAGCATATCCGCCTCTTTCACTCCATTTGCTCGGTTGGAGACCCTACGCATCATGTGCAGCACCTGTTCTCCTTGTCTGAGCAGGTGATGCACCGTCGCAGCGGGACCTCCATCTTTCTGGATATGGAGACCGAGTACCTTAATACATTTTGGTTGGAAAATCGGCACGCCTTCGTTTACAATTTGTATGGTGGGCGGTCTCCATCTTTTGTGATGGACCAGTAACAACTCAGATTTTTCCGGCGCACATCTAAGGCCAATAGTTTGAGCAGCCTCATGCACCCTGTTCATAGCCTGTTGGAGAGTTTCTTGGATATGCCCTGGCGAACCCGTGTTGATCCAGATGGTGATATCATCTGCGTAGATCGCATATTTGATGTCGGGGATGTCTCGTAGCGCTCTATGGACTACGCACATGGCAAGATTAAAGAGAGTGGGCGAGATCACGGAACCCTGCGGGATACCGCTCTGCGGATGGGGATACTGTTGTGAGGTGATGTCGCCTACTCGTAGCGTGTACGTGCGACTCCGTAAGAAGTCCCTAATATAGTTATAAAGCTTGGTTCCGCAGCCAGTAGCTTCGAGCTCTCGCAGCATAGCATCGTGGTTAACATAGTCAAAAGCTTTCTTGAGGTCTATGGCAAGAATAGCTTTAAGTTGAGCGCTGCTTGTTTCGTTCGTGATTTCTTCGTGTAGCTGCAGCAGAACGTCTTGAGTAGATAAGTGATGTCTGTATCCAATCAAATTATGGGGTAGGTGTTGTGATTGCTCAAGGTGAATTAGAAGTCTGTTAAGCACGATGCGCTCCATTAGCTTGCCGACGCATGATGTTAGCGATATTGGACGCAGATTCGCTATGGCTTGGGGCTTGCCAGGCTTCGGGATGAAAATGATGCTGGCTGTCTTCCACTCTTCTGGCAAGCTGCCCGTGTCCCACACATTGTTAATTTGCTGAAGTAAGAATGCATGATCGGCTTCTGTAAGGTTGCGGAGCTGTGTTGTCGTAATTTGGTCTGGTCCTGGCGCTTTATTCGGCTTTGCTTCTGCTAAGGCACGCTGTAGTTCCGCTAATGTGATTGGGCCGGTGAGACCCTCATTTTCTGGCTCTGCGCTTTTGTAGTCGGCATACTGTGGTTGCACTGGATCCGCAATGTGTGTTGTTATAAGCTCGTTGAACAGGTCATCGGTATGCTCAAATGTTTCGAGCAGCTTTCGGAGCTTATGGGACGTTTCCGTCTTTGTCTGGGTTGGGTCAATGAGCGATCGGATGAGATTCCACGTGGAGCACATATTCAATGTGTCATTGAGCTTGTTGCACGTATCGTACCACTGCTCACGAGTGAGATGTTCAGTGTAGTGGACGATCTGCTCGTTGAGCGTGTTGATGCGTGAGCGTAGTTTTCGATTGAGCTTATTTCTTTTCCATCTCTTAATGAGGGCATGTCGTGCCTCCCAGAGATGAAGAAGATGCCTGTCCGTGCTTGGTTGCTCCCACTTCTCTATTATTTCCTTCGTGTGTGATTGGATTCGTTGCCTGACCATCTCTACCCAATCTTTCAAGTGCATGTTCTGGAAGTCTCCTACATGTGTCTTTCGGAACTCATTCCAATCCGTCAGGCGATGCTTGCGCTGGCGTTTTGGGAATCCTTTGATTTGTAGAAACATCTGTATGACAGTGTGGTCACTCGTTAAAGTATCGTGCGTGTTAACCCATTGCGCTGACAGTCGTCCTTTAATGAAGGCGAGATCAGGCGTGGTATCTCTTTCTACGGAGTTTCCGTGCCGCGTCGGGGAGTCGGTCTCGTTAAGGAGAGTTAGCTGGGCCTGTTGCATATGGTATAGTAGTGCGGATCCTTTGGAGGAGTTTTTTGTGTATCCCCATGAAGTGTGTGGCGCGTTGAAGTCGCCTGCTATTAGATGATCAAAATACTTCGTTGGCCGCAGATTCGCAACCTCCTTGAAGAAGTCTACTTTCTGTTTTGGCGGGCTATAAACATTTGTGATGAATAAGTGGGGCTGTGCCTTGCTCTTGACAATCTTAGTTGGAAAGACACGTACAGTGAGGCTCTGTTCCGTGCTGTGGACAACATTTGCCGCTATATCTTTACGAATAAGAATGGCCAATGCAGAATTATGGCTATACGCCGTATAGCCTGCAAGATGAGGTGTTTGGTTAGTTTCCTGGAGTAGGAGAATGTCGGGTCGACGATCTTGAGCGGCAATGTACTGCGTGAGAAGGCCCCGTTTTCGAGCAATCCCTCTACAGTTCCACTGCCACACCACCAGATTAGTCGCCATCGTTCTACTGATGATTTTGCGGAGCGCCCGCTGTAGGGTAAGGAGTGGGTCGCGTTACGCTGGTAGATCGACGTGCTCTGGGTAGTTCGCGCTCTTCCTGGCGCGGTAATGCGGCCATCGCAGCCTGCACTTGTGTAGAGACAATCGCCTCTGCCTGGCTCCTGAGGAGCTCGTTGAACAGGGAGCGCATTTGGCTCATTATTTGTTGAGTGTATGTTTTTAGCGCCTCCTCAACTTGAGCAGCAACCTGTTGAGCTATCTTGGCCTCTAGACTGGTTTGCATTTCTTTCATTTCATCCCTTAGTTGCTTAAAATCTGCTTCAAGGTGTTGTAGGGCTGTTGTGTGGTATCTTGCCTTTTTCATTGCCGGTTGCAATGACGCTGGTTCTGCTTCCTGTGATAAGGGTTGCTCTATATCACCCAATGGTGTAACTTCAGGTGCGTGTGCCTCTGCTTGCATGTCCATGCCTTCGGTAGGCTCTAGTGATTGTGACGATAGTGTTGACATTTCATTAGGTCTGCGGGTTTGAAGTAGAGCGTTCTTATAATCTTTGGCTACTTTGTGAGCTCGTGTTTGAACTTGAGATGCATAGGTCACGGGGGGAAAAGGGGAGGTGCCGGGTGACTGACTCACGTTTCGCTGGTTTGCGGGTTGCTCGTCTTGTTGACCTCGGGAATGATTGTGATCCGGAGACTGGCTGCCACCACCGAGCCGGTTGCAGTCCCCGGACTGGCCGCCGCTCCCGGACTGGCCACTGCTGCCGGACTGGCTTTGGTCCCCGAAGTGGTCCCGGCCCCTGGAATGGCCGCGTCCCCTAGATCGGCTGCGGCCCCTGGATCGGCTCCTGCCTCTGGAGCGGCTGCGGCCTCTGGACTGCTGACGGCTTCTGGAGCTACTTCTGTCTCTCGATGTGTTGTCGGAGTTGCGTTTTGGGCTTGGGCTTCGGCTTGCGATGGTGACTGTTTTCATTTGCTTGTCGTCCTTTCGTTGCTTCAAACGCTTCAGGTAGGCCGCTTCTCTGACCGCTTTATCAGCGGCTCGTCGCACTTCACAAGTTGGGTCATCTGCCTTGTGGTCCTTGCCACAATTAGGGCAGCCTGGTTTGCAGTCATGATCCCCTACAGGATCTCCGACATACTTTCCACATGTTCTGCACCTTTGTTTTCCATTGTCGCGACAAACGTCTGATCGGTGTCCTATAGCAAAGCATGTTGAGCAAAATTGCGCCTTGGGTCGGTGAGGGACGCAGCGGTATACACCTCCGCCGAAGATGACCTGGCGAGGTACATGTGAGCCCTTGAAAGTTATGATTGCAGTGGCTGTTCTACCCATCATACGAGCCGCAATGATCTCATAATTTGGGGCTCGGAGTTCACGCATCAATTCTTCGGTTGGGGTGTTCAGTTCCACGTTGTGAATCACACCTCTGCACGAGTTATGGGGTGAAGCGATATAGATGTGGACAGGGTAAGTTTTGCCATTAATAGTGGTTTCATTAATGCGCTGGAGTTTTTCTGTCGCCGAGGGGTCATCACTGGTTATTATAGCCAAGTTCTTTTCTTTTTTGATGTCTACTGTAGCGGCGCGAGCCTCTGCAGCAGTCAGAGCTGCTGAGACGCTTAGCGCGTCGTGAAGCGTTCGTGGGCTCCACTGAGGTAGGAAAAGGCCAGTTGGCGGACGCAAAATGAGCGTTGCAACGTGCTGCGTACCTTGGGAACGTTTTGATACTCGAGTGGTCCATCCATCAGTGTCGGTGACGAATTTCGGGGCCATTGCTGCTGAAGGAGTGCGGGCCGTTGGCGTACTTGACGGTAGGCCTACTCCCCTAGCCGTTAGGGCTAGCTGAGCGCCCTGCCAGGTCCGTGACAAAAGCACAGAAACTCACAGTACGTTGGTCCGATCACAGCAGAAGTTGGCCAAAATGTTCGGATGATGTTCTAGAGGAGCCGAGCCGTGTCTGAGGACTGGCCCTTGTCGAATAAGTTGGCATTCGGGTCTTTCCTGTGGAGCGATGCGAAGGCACGTATGCTCGGACAGGAGCGACGCTCGCGTCTTTTTCGCGGCACCGCGAAGAAAATGGGATCGGGGCTCATCCTCGCGCGGCAAAGAATTTTTGCCGCGAAAGCGCCTTTCACTGCGCGCGTTAGTAGGCGCGCCGCCTTGCGCGCGTTCATTTCCGCAAGTGAGGACGTATACCTTTATTCCGACGGCGGCTGCTTATGGCGTCACCGTATGGGCCCTGTCTTGAAAGGAATCCGCGTTGGGGACAGAGTGCGATGACTGCTGATAGCTTCATGTGCTCTTTGTTTTTGCCATTTAGTTCGCGTTGAAGCGAGAGGCAGCACGATGGTCAATTCGCTCGCTGCTGCCGCGCTTTCTCACTCTCGCATTTTGACAGCGAGTGTTCATGGTCATTGAGTGAAGTGTGCTCATGTTTGCTTGTGTGCGCGTGACATCATGCTTGTTAATTTAGTTAGTAAGGGAGCATTTACAACTTGAATACCGCAGCCAACACTGCTATCCTTACTTCGCATAGCTATCTAATAATTTGCTATCGCAATCGATAATTTGCCTTTCGGGCGAAACTGCGACTCTTTCGCCGCGCCGCTGAGCTGCCTGCGCCTGCATCTGCAGGGGAAGCTGTCTCTGTGTACAGGACAAGTGAGACAGCCCCCACCTCTATTTCCGACGTCACTGATGAATGTATTTTGCGCAAAGCTCCTCCGTCCTCAGCATGATGTTTTCCTTGCAGCGTTCCTCCAGGATACGTGCAGTTTTTAGCTCGATGTTTTGTTTTGTGTATCTAATTTTCCAGAGCTATTTCACTAGCGTTAATTAAGAGCACCACCTTGCTGTGTTTCTTTAGTCACAGAAAGAGCAAACCGTTTCTTTACCCTGGTCGTACTTTTTGACAGCGACTCGCGACGTGGGCAAAGTAAGACGGACCAAGCGCACGTGCGCAAATCAAGAGAAATCTGCGTCGGAATTTCTGCGCCGAGTTTGAAACTCTTGTTGCTGTCACGTCGTTGGCTATGGTGGATACAGCTGGCGTCGTGGCGGAGCTTCCTATTTTCTGCCATGTTCGGGAAAGCTCGACGAAAGAGGCGTGTTATGTCCTCAACGTACATCATTGCGCTTTCATTCATCATTTGGATGCGCCACTGAATGGCCCACTCGGCTCGTTCACAGCAATCAGCATTGGCACAACTTGTCCGCAGGTAACGCCAAAACTCGCACCCCGACGAAAGGGTTCACGCTTCTCATACCAGGAACGAGCACCATCCTCCAGGCTAAAGTACGCATTGTTCAGTTTGATCACATCGGACCATTCAACGGTTGGTCCACCAGCCGAAACGCCAGTCAAATATACTGTGCTTATTGAACGTACGTCGTACCCTTCTTCTTCTATATATATATATATATATATATATATATATATATATATATATATATATATATATATATATATATATATATATATATATATACCAGTTGAGCTACCACGGCGCCATTTGCCCATCCACTTTCTTGGATATTTATGTTTCACTAAGAAAACTAGTCCTCGGACTGTTAGCCAGCGTCACTACTCCTAAACCTTGGCGGCGGATGTGGAACTTCCTTCGGCCGCACGCGTCACACGTACGTGATCTTTTTGGGTCAAGGCAACTGGGCAATAAACCCACACATTACACCTGAAAGCATCAATGTTGCCGGATTGGAGACCCTCGTTATGTAATAAATGAGAAGAAAGGGGGTTAACCGAGGTGCCCGATTTTTATTAATCACATCATCAACAATGACGCTATGCAAACAATGATACAAATGACAACATAGTGGAACCTGTACTTACTAACTGAATTAAAGAAATGATAAAGATGAATAAGATAAATGGCGCTAGTGGATTCTTGTGCAGTAGACTCAAACAAGAAATAAGAAAAATGGGAAAAGTCAAAAGTCCAACTAAAATTTGACACGTGTACTTGTTTATCAGGTGACCACGTTTCACCGTCTAACAAATGTTATCGCTCAGAGCAGGACGCGCCTGCATGTATCGGAAGTTTCTCGAATGTTATCAATTGTTCTATCGGTTGTGTGTTGTCACCGAACCTTGTGTAATCTGACTGTATGCGCGGCGCCAATCGTGTAGTACTTAATTTCAGGAAGACACGCGGATACCAGCTATTACTTTGGAACCTTCGATGACTCATGTATAAAAGGCGACGAACTTACCCTCTGATCAGGTTTTCGACCATCGCCGACTGTGTTTGCCGCTATCATTGCACTTTGAGCGTAGCTTGTTCTGGCGGGCACAGGTTCGCGCAATAAAACACAAGTTTCGTCATTTATAGTGTTGCTTCCTTCCTTCACCATCACTACTACGTGACAATATGCAAGAAATTGCAATATGCACAGGGGCAAGGAAAATTACTGGTTTAGGATTTTAAGCCACGTGTTCTTTTCTTCATAGCGAAGAAATGCGTTTGTGTGAAACAGACACCTTCTTTGAAGTGCCTCCCGACCAGCATGCGAGGATAGACGCTCGGCAGCTATAGATGTGCTAAAATTGACATGAACTCCATCGCTATGTCGAATAGCGTGAATGCTGTACCCCGTCTTTAGTAAACTGGCAATGACACGACGATCAACTACTGGGTTGCTATAGTGTGCGTTGACTTGCGAGACCATTTTAAGCCTCCGACCATTTTAAGCCTCCGGTGTCGTCTACTGTGTGGGGGAAGAGAGGGGAAGTGCTCGGCTCGGCATCACTGGGGAAAAACAGTCGACAGTCGCTCTACTATAGCCGCACTGTCACTGTTCATGTTCCGCCATTCTAGTGTGATTTCGAAATTTCGCGCAACTACTGTGAAGCTCTCGAAAACGATTAATCGAACATGTCTAATCCATTAGGCCAATTAAACTAAAGGTGGACATCGATGCATATTAATCGTTTTGCGGTATACTTTTAATCGATTAATCATTCATCAATATTACCAACCCTACGATACATGCATGGTGTAGAAATGGTTCCTTTTCTCTATACAACGATATTAAAGTGAGGAGCGCGTGGGTATTATGGTTGCAAAGATATCGGCGATAATGCTATAACATGTTTTCGTTGCATCCGTTTCTGCAAAGGACCCCACTTAAGCTTTATTTTTTTTTTATAGACGTTTCACTTCAAAGAAATATTTCTTCCGGTCGCCTCAGGACGTCCTACCGAAAGAAGCCTGCGTGAGTCAGTATATGACGACATGTTCCGAGCTTCAAGCAAGTGGCCACCAAAATACCGTATACCGCTTCAACGATGGCGCAATAAATATAATATCGTGTCCGAACTGTTGCCCAGCAGCGTACTCGCCCCCGCCGGCAAATTGCATCGCATGCTGCAATACCGACTGTTACCGCAGGTGTAAGCGCCGAAGCACAATCCCTCAGCAGCGAACACATAGCGCGGTTTCCACGCCGAGTTGACCTTGCGTCGACTGCAGCCGTTGCTCGCGCGTGGTTTCCGCCAGCAAGCAGCGAAATTGGGCGAGAAATTGATCCGTGCAGCTCTGCCTGTTGTCTTCTTGCTCCTTTTTCTCTCCGTGCAATTGTACAAGCGAACTGCGTTCTGAAGCTACCGGGAACACCGCCGGCTGCTGCTCGAAGTAGGCGGGACACGTACCCGCTTGATAGTTATGACAAACCCGTTATTATAAACGCGCTTCTACTGCGTAATTTATAACTAAAAAATACTGAGCGATCAGCGTACTTCCCGTTGTCTTCAAAGCATATTTATTGTTATTTAGTTTCAGCCGTAATATAAAGAGGCCTAGTACTCCATTATGAGGTGAACACGACTCTCAATATCTGCTTATGCAGCGAATATCGTCTGAATGAGGGCTATCGGAAACATTCACCAAACATTTTCTTCAATAAACCGCGGTTCTGCTTTTTAAGTTGGGCAAATGAGTCTTATTTACAACGGTGTTTTTAGGCTTTATTCGGTGTTGACTTAGCAATAAGGGTAGAAGAATGTGACGCAGAATTTTATGTACTGCTCACACCACGCTACATAAGCGATAGTACTTGACAGCGAAGTTCTTGCGTTACAGAGTTTAGGACAAGGTGACAGGCTTCTATCCAACAAAAACAAGCAAGACATTAAAGGGCGAACCATACAGCTATAGGATGTCTGAGAGTAGGCTGCGCAATCAGGCTGGTTGCTTCATTATTGCGGCTGGACGAAGAAAAAAGGACACAGCGCTGGCGTCTGTGTCCTTCTCTTCGTCCTGTCTTGTAGTGCTCTTTTCCGCTCGTAATGTCTGAGAGAGAACTTGTTTCCGTGATTGTGACACAAGGAAGGTGTTTGTCCAGCGCTCCATACACGCTGTGTCAACGAATTAGCAAAATCTGAGGAAAGCCGACGAGGAAGACCGCCACGCTTAAAAAGCTGACGCCCTTTAAAGGGATTGACGATTTATGAGGCCTTCCTCCCAATTAAGTCCCTGGTCTGCGCAGCTTTGTTCTATATAAGGTGGTGTATTAATTCCTGCGCGCAAATTATGAGAGCTGCATCGCTGCAATAACCGCCAAAAACATCTAATAAAGATAATTAATACATGCCTGCTTTCTTGTTTCGTTTTTTTTTGTATTACGTGAACTGGAATACGTGACTGGTAACGAAGCTGGAGTTTAATTACTTTAGCATAGAGCGAAACATACCTTCAATAGACTCTTATCACTAACTTCAGAATTTAAGTTCATGAGAGTCGAAAGTTATTAAGAGAGAACGTGGGAATCCGAGGGACTATATATTTTGTCAGTTACAAAAATATGCTGAAAACAGTGAATGAAGCCAG